>NC_092039.1:95715679-96369110 GCF_003086295.3 Arachis hypogaea
CCATGAAGGAGAGATATCTGTAGCCTGAGGCTGCGTCTACTAAGGCGTCGATGTTTGGTAGTGGATATGGGTCTTTGGGGCAGGCTTTGTTGAGATCCGTGTAATCGACGCACATCCTCCATTTTCCATTGGGCTTTTTACCAGGACCACGTTTGCGAGCCATAGGGGATATTTTACTTCCTTAATGAACCCTGCATCTAGTAGTGCTTGTACTTGTTCTTCTATTGCTTGCGTGCGCTCGGGCCGAGCTTCCGGCGTCTTTGTTGGACAGGCGGGATCCCGGGTAACTGATAGCTTATGGCACATCAGGTCGGGGCTTATGCCTGGCATGTCGGAGGCTTTCCAGGCGAAAGGTCGGAATTTTCTTTAAGAGGGTTATGAGTTCCTCTTTTAGGCCGCTTCGAGGTTTGCTCCTATGTTTGTATCTTTCAGATGTGTTCCCGATCTGGACTCTTTCGGTTTCTCCCTCTGGTTGTGGCCGAAGATCTTCTCGGGTTGAACTCGTCCGAGTTCTATTGTTTGACTCTTTTCCTTTTAAGCTCAGGCTTCGTTGTAGCATCGCCGCGCAGTTTTTGGTCGCCTTTAGGGTAGCGATTCCTTTTGCGGTAGGGAACTTCATACAGAGGTGTGGGGTCGAGACTATAGCTGCCAGTCTGTTTAGGGTTGGTCGCCCAATGAGGGCATTGTATGCTGAAGTGACGTCGACTATAATGTAGTCGATGCTTAATGTTTTAGATTGCTCGCCTTTCCAAGGTAGTGTGTAGCAGATGTATCCTAAGGGATGGATCGGGGTATCCCTAGCCCAAAAGGTCGGTGGGATAGGCTTTAGTTCTTTTTCTTCAAGTCCGAGTTGTCGAAGGCCGTTTTGAACAGGATATCTGCTGAGCTTCCCTGGTCAATCAGGGTTCGATGTAAGTTGGCGTTTGCTAGGATAATGGTGATTACCATTGGATCGTTGTGCCCGGGATTATCCTTGAGCATCTTCTCGGGTAAATGAGATAGTAGGTATTCGGGCAGGGGATTGTCTTCTCGGACGTGATAGACTTCTTTGAGGTGTCTTTTTCGCGAGGATCTGGATGTTCCTCCGCCTGCAAACCTCCATTTATCATGTGAACGTGTCTTTCAGGGGTTCGCGGGGTTTGTTCGGCCCGATCTTCGTTATCTCCCCGCCTTCTCTTCTGGTCTCTTCTCCTTTCTCTGCTATGTATCTGTCGAGTTTTCCTTCTCTGGCTAGCTTTTCTATAACATTTTTAGGTCGTGCAGTCGTTAGTAGAATGACCGTAGAGCTTGTGATACTCACAGTATTCGGACCGATCTCTCCCCGCTCTCTTGTGTTTTAGCGGTCGAGGGGTGGGATCTTTTCGGTGTGGCATACTTCTCTGTAGATGTCTACCAGGAGACTCGGAGGGGGGTGTAGTTGTGGTACTTCCGTGGCTTGTCCGAGTTGGTTCTTCTTTCTTCTTCTGTTCCCGATCTCGATCTCGGAGTGGGTAGGTTGATTCCTTCCTAGAAGAGTCTCTTAGCTGGGAGGTTTCCTCCATGTTGATATATTTTTCTGCCGCTCCTGCACCTCGTATAGGGAGGTCGGGTATCGTTTGGATAGGGATTGGCTAAACGGTCCCTCTTTAGGCGTTTGCTAGTCCCATGATGGCTGCTTCAGTGGGCAAGTGTTGTATGTCCAGGCAGGCTTGTTGAATCGCTCCATGTATCTCGGAGAGTTTCTTGGTTACCTTGTTTGATCCGAGTAGACTGGGGGCATGTTTTGTCTTGTCCTTTTGAATAGAGAACCTTGTTAGGAATTTTTTGGTTAGGTCTTCGAAGCTGGTGATTGATCTTGGTGGCAGGTTGTCGAACCACTTCATGGCTGACTTGGTGAGAGTGGTGGGGAAGGCTTTGCCCGAATCGCGTCGGAGGCGTCGACTAGGTACATTCTGCTTCTGTAGTTGCTGAGGTGGTGACTTGGATCGGTGGTGCCGTCGTAGAGATCCATATCGGGTGGTTTGAAGTTTCGCAGTACCTTCTCCTTCATGATCTCTTGCGTGAAGGGATCATGGTTGCTTCGGGGGTGGTGCCGCGTTCGTCCGGTCTTTCAGGTTGGCCTCTATTTTCCGCAGTTTTTCTTCTAATTCTCTGCGCTTTCGAGTCTCCCTTCTCAGATCTTGTTCAGTTTCTTTCTGCTTCTTTATGTCTTCTTCGAGTTGTTTAGTCGGTTTTGTTGTGCCCGGACTGCTTCTAGAATTTCGAGCTCTTCTCTTTTTCGGATTTGTGGATCTTTGTTTGGGAGTGATGTCTTTGGGCGATTCTGTTTGTTTCCTCCTGGAGTGCGTGGTGATAGAGGGCTGTCCGGTCGTTCTCCGGTGTCAATTCGTCCTCTTGTTCGATGCAGCGGGTCATTGTTGTGAGGGTCGTCCGCCATGGTAGAGGGATGACTTCCAGGTCCCCGGCAACGGCGCCAATGTTCCGAGGGTTACCTGAAACGTGTAGCTCGGTCGTCTGGAGAGACCCGAGGTGGGGGTTCAGTGACCCGAGCTTGATATGCAGAATGGTTGGTGGTTGTACCTGCAATGACACTCCGATGCTTAAGTTAGCATGGTGATGAGCGGATAATTTGTATACTTTTTGGCATTGTTTTTAGTATGTTTTTGTTATGATATAGTTAGTTTTTAGTATATTTTTATTAGTTTTTAGTTAAAAATTACTTTTCTGGACTTTACTATGAGTTTGTGTGTTTTTCTGTGATTTCAGGTATTTTCTGGCTGAAATTGAGGGACCTGAGCAAAAATCTGATTCAGAGACCAAAAAGGACTGCAGATGCTGTTGGATTCTGACCTCCCTGCACTCGAAGTGGATTTTCTGGAGCTACAGAAGCCCAATTGGCGCGCTCTCAATGGCGTTGGAAAGTAGACATCCTGGGCTTTCCAGCAATATATGATAGTCCATACTTTGCCCAAGATTTGATGGCCCAAACCGGCGTTCAAAGTCACCTCAAGAAATTCCAGCGTTAAACGCCGGAACTGGCACCCAAATGGGAGTTAAACGCCCAAACTGGCACCAAAGCTGGCGTTTAACTCCAAGAAGAGTCTCTACACGAAATTTGCTTCATTGCTCAGCCCAAGCACACACCAAGTGGGCCCGGAAGTGGATTTTTATGTCATTTACTCATTTCTGTACACCTTAGGTTACTAGTTTTCTATAAGTAGGACCTTTTACTATTGTATTAGGATCTTTTTGATCACTTTAGATCTCTAGATCATCTTTGGACATTGTGTTCTTAGATCATTGGGAGGCTGGCCATTCGGCCATGCCTAGACCTTATGCTTATGTATTTTCAACGGTGGAGCTTCTACACACCATAGATTAAGGTGTGGAGCTCTGCTGTACCTCGAGTATTAATGCAATTACTATTGTTCTTCCATTCAATTCCGCTTGTTCTTTATCCAAGATATCACTTGTTCTTCAACTTGATGAAGGTGATGATTGACGCCCATCACCATTCTCACCATGAACAAAGTGACTGACAACCACTCTTGTTCTACAAGCATTGAGGCTTAGTGAATATCTCTTGGATTCCTGATGGCACGATGCATGGTTGATCACCTGACAACCGAGTGCTCGCCTGACAACGAGCAACCATTCCGTGAGATCAGAGTCTTCGTGGTATAGGCGAGAACTGATGGCAGCATTCAAGAGAATCCGGAAGGTCTAACCTTGTCTGTGGTATTCTGAGTAGGATTCAATGATTGAATGACTGTGACGTGCTTCAAACCTGTAACCTACTGGGCGTTAGTGACAGACGCAAAAGAGTGATTCTATTCCGGTAGGGGAGGGAACCACACCGGTGATTGGCAGCACTGTGACAGAGTGTGTGCATTAGCTTTCACTGCGAGGATGGGAGGTAGCTGCTGACAACAGTGAAACCCTACACAAGTTTGCCATGGAAAGGAGTAGGAAGGATTGGATGAAGGCAGTAGGAAAGCAGAGAGACGGAAGGGAAGGCATCTTCATGCGCTTATCTGAAGTTCCTACCAATGAATTACATAAGTATCTCTATCTTTACCTTTGTGTTATTTTCGTTCATCATCATTACCATTTGAGTTTGCCTGACTAAGATTTACAAGATGACCATAGCTTGCTTCAATACTAACAATCTCCGTGGGATCGACCCTTACTCACGTAAGGTTTATTACTTGGACGACCCAGTGCACTTGCTGGTTAGTTGTGCGAAGTTGTGTAATGCCATGGTATTGAGCCACCAAGTTTTTGGAGCCATTACCGGGGATTATGAGAGTTGTGAAAAAGTATTGTTCACAATTTCGCGCACCAAGTTTTTGGCGCCGTTGCCGGGGATTGTTCTAGTTTTGAGCAAGCCTTTGGTAACATCAGTGCCAAGATCCGGCAACAACATCAAATTTTTGATGTTATTGCCCGGGATTGTTTAGGCTGGACAATTGACGGTTCATCTTGTTGCTTAGATTAGGTATTTATTTTTTCGAAATTCTTGAAGATGAATTCTAGAGTTTCATGATGATTTGTTGAAATCTGGCTGGCTGAGAAGCCATGTCTAATCTCATTGGACCGAGGTTTCAACTCATCACCACAAGAGCTTGTTGATTTCGTATCAATCTTGCTTTTGGAGCAGTGATTTGCTAAGACTTGGCTGGCCTCTGGCCATGTCTAGTGTTTTGGACCGAAGCTTTCTCTGAAAGCTTGGCTGGCTGTGAAGCCATGTCTAATTCCTGGACCGGAGTCTTAGACTAGCATTGCACTGATTCCTGGAATTCTCATTAAGAATTTTGATACCTTTTTCCATTTCATTTTCAAAAAACACAAAAAAAAAAATTTACAAAATTATAAAATCCAAAAATATTTCTTGTTTGAGTCTAGTGTCTCATCATAAGTTTGGTGTCAATTGCATGCATTCATATGTCTTAGTGATCTTCAAGATGTTCTTGATGATTTGCTTGCTCTGATCTTTGAATTCTATTGACTTGAGTGTTTTGTGTGTCTCATGCATTTTCATTTTGTTAGTGTCAGTAGTCTACAAACTGCTAAGTTTGGTGTCTTGCATGCATTGTTATTTGATTCTTGTTGCATTTTGATTTTTCCTTATTATCAAAAATCCAAAAATATTTTTAATTTGTGTCTTTTCAAGTCAATAATACAAAGAATTGAAGATTCAGAACATACAGCAGAGGAATTGCACAGAAAAAGCTGGGCGTTCAAAACGCCCAGTGAAGAAGGACAGACTGGCGTTTAAACGCCAGCCAGGGTACCTGGTTGGGCGTTTAACGCCCAAAAGGGTATGGTTTTGGGCGTTAAACGCCAGAATGTATACCATTCTGGGCGTTTAACGCCAGGATGGCCAAGGGAGGAAGATTTTGTTTTCAAATCAGATTTTTTCTAAGTTTTCAAAATCTTTTCAAGATCAAATCTTTTTCAAATCAAATTTTCAATCAAATCTTTTTCAAAATCAATTTCTTTCCATTTTTAACGATACTTACTATCAATTAATGATTTGATTCAACATTTCAAGTATGCTGCCTTTTCTGTTGAGAAAGGTTTTATGTTTGAATCATATCTTTTCTTGTTAGGCAAGTCATTAATTTTAAATCATATCTTTTCAAATTGTTTTCAAAACATATCTTTTAAAATTGTTTTCAATCATATCTTCTCAATCACATTTATTTTAAATAATCATGTCTTTTTAATCACATCTTTTTCAAACAGTTTTCAATCAAATCTTTTTGATTTCCAATTTCAAATCTTTTTCAAAAATCACTTTATTTCTTTTTCATTTTCATTTTCGAAAATTAAGTATTGTTTTTCAAAAATGTTTTCAAATTTTCTACTTAATTTTCGAAAATCACTTCCCTCCTTCTCATATCCTTCTATTTATGGACTAACACTATCCTTTAATGCAAAATTCGAACTCCATTCTCTCTAATAAGTTCGAATTTTTCACTTCTGTCTTCTACTCTTCTTTTCCTCTGACACCTAAAGGAATCTCTGTACTGTGACATAGAGGATTCCACATCTTCTTGTTCCCTTCTCTTTCTTATGAGCAGGAGCAAAGACAAGGGCATTCTTGTTGAGGCTGATCCTGAACCTGAAAGGACCTTGAAGAGAAAGCTAAGAGAAGCCAAGGCACAACTCTCTTTAGAGCACCTGGACGAATTCTTCAAGGAAGAAGAACAAATGGCAGCCGAAAACAACAACAATGCCAACAATGCAAGGAAGGTGCTGGGTGACTTTACTGCACCTACTCCCGACTTCTATGGGAGAAGCATCTCTATCCCTGCCATTGGAGCAAACAACTTTGAGCTTAAGCCTCAATTAGTTTCTCTAATGCAACAGAATTGCAAGTTCCATGGACTTCCATTGGAAGATCCTCATCAGTTTTTAGCTGAGTTCTTGCAAATCTGTGACACAGTCAAGACTAATGGGGTTGACCCTGAGGTCTACAGACTGATGCTATTCCCTTTTGCTGTAAGAGACAGAGCTAGGACATGGTTGGACTCTCAACCTAAAGAAAGCCTGGACTCTTGGGAAAAGCTAGTCAATGCCTTCTTGGCAAAGTTCTTTCCACCTCAAAAATTGAGTAAGCTTAGAGTGGAAGTCCAAACCTTCAGACAGAAGGAAGGAGAATCCCTCTATGAAGCTTGGGAAAGATACAAACAATTGATCAGAAAGTGTCCCACTGATATGCTTTCTGAATGGAGCATCATAGGTATTTTCTATGATGGTCTCTCTGAACTGTCCAAGATGTCTTTGGATAGCTCTTCTGGAGGATCTCTTCATCTGAAGAAGACGCCTACTGAAGCTCAAGAACTGATTGAAATGGTTGCAAATAACCAATTCATGTACACTTCTGAAAGAAATCCTGTGAGCAATGGGACTAGTCAGAAGAAAGGAGTTCTTGAGATTGACACTCTGAATGCCATTTTGGCTCAGAATAAAATATTGACTCAACAAGTCAATATGATTTCTCAAAGTCTGTCTGGAATGCAAAATGCACCAAGCAGTACTAAAGAAGCTTCATCTGAGGAAGAAGCTTATGATCCTGAGAACCCTTCAATAGAAGAGGTGAATTACATGGGAGAACCCTATGGAAACACCTATAATCTTTCATGGAAGGATCAACAGAGACCTCAACAAGGTTTCAATAACAATAATGGTGGAAGAAACAGGTTTAGCAATAGCAAGCCCTTTCCATCATCTTCTCAGCAACAGACAGAGAGTTCTAAGTAGAATACCTCTGACTTAGCAACCATGGTCTCTGATCTAATCAAAACCACTCAAAGTTTCATGACTGAAACTAGATCCTCCATTAGAAATTTGGAAGGACAAGTGGGTCAGCTGAGCAAGAAAATTACTGAACTTCCCCCAAGCACTCTCCCAAGCAATACTGAAGAAAATCCAAAAGGAGAGTGCAAGGCCATCAACATGGCCGAATTCTGGGAGGAAGAAGAGGCAGTGAACGCCACTGAGGAGGACCTCAATGGACGTCCACTGACCTCCAATGAGTTCCCCAATGAGGAACCATGGGAATCTGAGGCTCAAACTGAGACCATAGAGATTCCATTGGACTTACTCCTGCCATTCATGAGCTCTGATGAGTATTCTTCCTCTGAAGAGGATGAGTATATCACTGAGGAGCAAGTTGCTAAATATCTTGGAGCAATCATGAAGCTAAATGACAAGTTATTTGGAAATAAGACTTGGGAGGATGAACCCCCTTTGCTCATCAAAGAACTAGATAACTTGTCTAGGCAGCAATTGCCTCAAAAGAGGCAGGATCTTGGGAAGTTTTCTATACCTTGTACCATAGGCACCATGACCTTCAAGAAGGCCTTGTGTGACTTAGGGTCAAGTGTGAACCTCATGCCCCTCTCTGTAATGGAGAAATTAGGGATCTTTGAGGTGCAAGCTGCAAAAATCTCACTAGAGATGGCAGACAACTCAAGAAAACAAGCCTATGGACTTGTACAGGATGTTCTGGTAAAGGTTGAAGACCATTACATCCCTACTGATTTCATAGTCCTAGAGACTGGGAAATGCATGGATGAATCCATCATCCTTGGCAGACCCTTCCTAGCCACAGCAAAGGCTGTGATTGATGTTGATAGAGGAGAGCTGACCATTCAAGTGAATGAAGAGTCCTTGGTGTTTAAGGCCCAAGGGTATCCCTCTGTCATCATGGAGAGGAAGCATGAAGAGCTTCTCTCAAAACAGAGCCAAACAGAGCCCCCACAGTCAAACTCTAAGTTTGGTGTTGGGAGGCCACAACCAAACTCTAAGTTTGGTGTTGAACCCCCACATTCAAACTCTAAGTTTGGTGTTGGGAGGGTCCAACATGGCTCTGAGCATTTCTGAGGCTCCATGAGAGCCCTCTGTCAAGCTAATGACATTAAAGAAGCGCTTGTTGGGAGGCAACCCAATGTTGTATAATTAATTATTTTCTTTTGTTATTTTATCTTTTTTGTAGGTTGATGATCATAAGAAGTCACAAAAACAATGAAAAAAGCAAAAACAAAATGAAAAACAGGAAGAAAAACAGCACACCCTGGAGGAAGATGCTGCTGGCGTTTAAACGCCAGTCAGCCTAGCAGTTGGGCGTTTAACGCCCAGTCTGGCACCCATCTGGGCGTTTAACGCCAGAAAGGGGCACCAGACTGGCGTTAAACGCCAGTAAAGGGCAAGAACCTGGCGTTAAACGCCAGGAATGGGCACCAGCCCGGCGTTTAACGCCAGAAATGGCTCAAAACGTGGATTTTGATGCCATTTGGTGCAAGGATGCCTTTTCCTTGACACTATAGGATCTGTGGACCCCACAGGACCCTACCATCACTCTCTCTCTTCTTCCCCCATTCACCAATCACCTCAACACCTCTTCCCCAAAAACCCTTCACCTATCAAACCCCATCTTTCTCTTCACCACTCACATCCACCCTTCATAAATCTCCACCAACCTCACCCTTCAAATTCAAACCACTTTCCCTCCCAAACCCCACCCATAATGACCGAACCATTACCCCCTCTCTCCTATATATACCCTTCTTCAACCCTTCATTTTCACACAACCTAACCACCATTTCTCCCCCTCTTTGGCCGAACATAACACAATCTCCCTCTTCCTCATTTCTTCTTCTTCTACTCTCTTCTTTCTTCTTTTGCTCGAGGACGAGCAAACATTTTAAGTTTGGTGTGGTAAAAGCGTTGCTTTTTCGTTTTTCCATAACCATTATGGCATCCAAGGCCGGAGAAACCTCTAAAAAGAGGAAAGGGAAAGCAAAAGCTTCCACCTCCGAGTCATGGGAGATGGATAGATTCCTCTCAAGGGTGCATCAAGACCACTTCTATGAAGTTGTGGCCTTGAAGAAGGTGATCCCCGAGGTCCCTTTTTCACTCAAAAAGGGTGAATATCCGGAGATCCGCCATGAGATCCGAAGAAGAGGTTGGGAAGTTCTTACCAACCCCATTCAACAAGTCGGAATCTTGATGGTTCAAGAGTTCTATGCCAATGCATGGATCACCAAGAACCATGACCAAAGTGTGAACCCGAATCCAAAGAACTATCTTACTATGGTTCGGGGGAAATACTTGGATTTTAGTCCGGAGAGTGTGAGGGTGGCGTTCAACTTGCCTATGATGCAAGGAGATGAGCATCCTTACACTAGAAGGGTCAACTTTGATCAAAGGTTGGACCAAGTCCTCACAGTTATATGTGAAGAGGGCGCACAATGGAAGCAAGATTCAAGGGGAAAGCCGGTCCAATTGAGGAGGCATGACCTCAAGCCCGTGGCTAGAGGATGATTAGAGTTCATACAACGCTCAATCATTCCCACTAGCAACCGGTCCGAAGTTACCATAGACCGGGCCATCATGATCCATAGCATCATGATTGGAGAAGAAATAGAAGTTCATGAGGTTATAGCCCAAGAACTCTATAAAGTGGCGGACAAGACCTCCACATTAGCAAGGTTAGCCTTTCCTCATCTCATTTGTCACCTCTGTTATTCAGTTGGAGTTGACATAGAGGGAGACATCCCCATTGATGAGGACAAGCCCATCACCAAGAAAAGGATGGAGTACACAAGAGATCCCACTCATCATGAAATCCCTGAAATTCCTCAAGGGATGAATTTTCCTCCACAAAACTATTGGGAGCAACTACACACCTCCCTAGGAGAGTTGAGTTCCAACATGGGACAACTAAGGGTGGAGCACCAAGAACACTCCATCATCCTTCATGAGATTAGAGAAGATCAAAGAATCATGAGGGAGGAGCAACAAAGACAAGGAAGAGATATTGAGGAGCTCAAGCACTCCATAGGATCTTCAAGAGCAAGAAAGAGCCGCCATCACTAAGGTGGACCCGTTCTTTGATTTCCTTGTTATTTGTTCTTCTGTTTTTCGAAAATTGATGCTTATGTTTGTCCATGTTTGTGTCTTGTGATCATTAGTGTCTTAGTGTCTATGCCTTAAAGTTATGAATGTCCTATGAATCCATCACCTTTCTTGAATAAAAATGTGCTTAATTGAAAAGGAAGAATTGCATGAATTTTGAATTTTATAACAGTTTAATTATTTTGATGTGGTGGCAATATTTTTGTTCTCTGAATGTATGCTTAAACAGTGCATATGTATCTTGAATTTGTGGTTCATGAATGTTGGCTCTTGAAAGAATGATGAAAAAGGAGACATGTTACTGAGGATCTGAAAAATCATAAAAATGATTCTTGAAGCAAGAAAAAAGCACTTTCAAAAAAAAAAAGAGAGAAAAATCGAAAAAAAAAACGAAAAAAAAATATATATATATAGAGAAATAAGAGTTGTGATCCAAGGCAATAAGAGTGTGCTTAAGAACCCTGGACACCTCTAATTGGGGACTTTAGCAAAGCTGAGTCACAATCTGAAAAGGTTCACCCAATTATGTGTCTGTGGCATGTATGTATCCGGTGGTAATACTGGAAGACAGAGTGCTTTGGGCCACAGCCAAGACTCAATAAGTAGCTATGTTCAAGAATCATCATACTTCACTAAGAGAATCATTAACACTATCTGGACTCTGAGTTCCTAAAGAAGCCAACCATTCTGAATTTCAAGGGATAGATTGAGATGCCAAAACTGTTCAGAGGCAAAAAGTTAAAAACCCCGCTCATCTAATTAATACTGATCTTCACAGATGTTTTTGGAATTCATTGCATATTCTCTTCTTTTTATCTTATTTGATTTTCAGTTGCTTGAGGACAAGCAACAATTTAAGTTTGGTGTTGTGATGAGGGATAATTTGTATACTTTTTGGCATTGTTTTTAGTATGTTTTTGTTATGATATAGTTAGTTTTTAGTATATTTTTATTAGTTTTTAGTTAAAAATCACTTTTCTGGACTTTACTATGAGTTTGTGTGTTTTTCTGTGATTTCAGGTATTTTCTGGCTGAAATTGAGGGACCTGAGCAAAAATCTGATTCAGAGACCAAAAAGGACTGCAGATGCTGTTGGATTCTGACCTCCCTGCACTCGAAGTGAATTTTCTGGAGCTACAGAAGCCCAATTGGCGCGCTCTCAACGGCGTTGGAAAGTAGACATCCTGGGCTTTCCAGCAATATATGATAGTCCATACTTTGCCCAAGATTTGATGGCCCAAACCGGCGTTCAAAGTCACCTCAAGAAATTCCAGCGTTAAACGCCGGAACTGGCACCCAAATGGGAGTTAAACGCCCAAACTGGCACCAAAGCTGGCGTTTAACTCCAAGAAGAGTCTCTACACGAAATTTGCTTCATTGCTCAGCCCAAGCACACACCAAGTGGGCCCGGAAGTGGATTTTTATGTCATTTACTCATTTCTGTACACCTTAGGTTACTAGTTTTCTATAAGTAGGACCTTTTACTATTGTATTAGGATCTTTTTGATCACTTTAGATCTCTAGATCATCTTTGGACATTGTGTTCTTAGATCATTGGGAGGCTGGCCATTCGGCCATGCCTAGACCTTATGCTTATGTATTTTCAACGGTGGAGCTTCTACACACCATAGATTAAGGTGTGGAGCTCTGCTGTACCTCGAGTATTAATGCAATTACTATTATTCTTCCATTCAATTCCGCTTGTTCTTTATCCAAGATATCACTTGTTCTTCAACTTGATGAAGGTGATGATTGACGCCCATCACCATTCTCACCCATGAACAAAGTGACTGACAACCACTCTTGTTCTACAAGCATTTGAGGCTTAGTGAATATCTCTTGGATTCCTGATGGCACGATGCATGGTTGATCGCCTGACAACCGAGTGCTCGCCTGACAAACGAGCCAACCATTCCATGAGATCAGAGTCTTCGTGGTATAGGCGAGAACTGATGGCAGCATTCAAGAGAATCCGGAAGGTCTAACCTTGTCTGTGGTATTCTGAGTAGGATTCAATGATTGAATGACTGTGACGTGCTTCAAACCTGTAACCTACTGGGCGTTAGTGACAGACGCAAAAGAGTGATTCTATTCCGGTAGGGGAGGGAACCACACCGGTGATTGGCAGCACTGTGACAGAGTGTGTGCATTAGCTTTCACTGCGAGGATGGGAGGTAGCTGCTGACAACAGTGAAACCCTACACAAGTTTGCCATGGAAAGGAGTAGGAAGGATTGGATGAAGGCAGTAGGAAAGCAGAGAGACGGAAGGGAAGGCATCTTCATGCGCTTATCTGAAGTTCCTACCAATGAATTACATAAGTATCTCTATCTTTACCTTTGTGTTATTTTCGTTCATCATCATTACCATTTGAGTTTGCCTGACTAAGATTTACAAGATGACCATAGCTTGCTTCAATACTAACAATCTCCGTGGGATCGACCCTTACTCACGTAAGGTTTATTACTTGGACGACCCAGTGCACTTGCTGGTTAGTTGTGCGAAGTTGTGTAATGCCATGGTATTGAGCCACCAAGTTTTTGGAGCCATTACCGGGGATTATGAGAGTTGTGAAAAAGTATTGTTCACAATTTCGCGCACCACATGGGTCCAAGCAGATATGTGTAGAATGTGGAATGAATGCCATACCTGGGTGCTCCAGTGTATTTATAGTAGTTGGCCGTGATCTTCCCTGGATAAGATATTCTTATCTTATCTTATCTTTGGGAGTTTTATCTCTATCTTTGTGGAACCGCCTTTTCTAGGCCTTTTCGGCCTTTAGGTTTTGGGCTGCGTTCCTTTTGATGGGCCTTCCTTGCTTTATTGTCCGAGGTCCGACCTTTAGGCGTGAGCCTTAGGACGAGGTCGGACCTTTTTATGAATTTGCTGAGTTGGAGGAGCCCGGTCAGGGTATGAACAATTACCAAGAAGCATGGAACCATATTTTATTCCTATCACCAAGTCCCCATTCTTGGTTCATATGGTTCAGGAAGGGGATATCATTACAATTTCCCAAATGGTTCCAATCATGGTTCCAGAATTTCGGACCGATAGAAGCCTTCTTCCCGAAAGAAGCCAGCATGGCGTATGAATACTTCGAAAGCAAGTCATCATTTCTACAAGAGTACAAATTCATTTCCTTTATAGCAGCTATGGGAATAAGCTGGATTATGACTTGGGAATATGATTCAGCAGCATATGAGGAATGTACAAGCATACAATATTTAGTAAGAATAATAAAAATTAAGTGGTGGAACAAATATGATATAAATCTGCTAAGTAAAAGAGCTATTGATCAATGGTTAACAACATCACAAAAGCGTCCGGCTATAACAGCCTCAAGCACCAACAATGAACAAATAGCGTATAAGAAAGAAACTCAATTCTTTGCACAAAAGAGACAAATTATGGCAGCATTAGCCGCAGCAACTTCAGAAGAAGATATTCAAAACTCTTTACAAGCAATACAGACCGTGCCTCTTGGAGAAGATGAAGAGGTCCAATCCAGCCCAGCTCATTATTATCAAGACTCACAAGATCCATTTGAGATGTAACAAAGTAATGTATGTGTAAAAGCCCAATCATGAAAAAAAAAGGGTAAAAAGTAAAAAAGTAAAAAGTAAATGTTGAACAGTAAAAGCAAACAGTGAATGTCGGCAAACAGTAAAAGCAAACAGTAAATGTCGGCAAACAGTAAAAGCAAACAGTACTGTCGGCAAATAGTACCCAAATAGTCACCATTTTGGGTCTATAAATACCAAAGCCCTCACTCATTTAGGGGCATCAAAAACTTGAATACTCAAGAAATCTCTCTACTCTTATATCTTCTTACTTTATAAATTCTCCAAGTATTTGTAATCATCTTTAAGAATTGTATCAACTTTGCAAGCAATAATAGTACAAGTCCATTTCTGTAAGCTTTATTCATCCTTTAATCTCTTTATTATTATATTCTATTTTCTTTAAATATAATGTCATTACTGCATAAGAAGCTTAAATCTTTAAAGTTTCTTAGAAGAAATATGAAAATGAGAAGATTAGCCTTAGCAAGAAGATACATAGAAATAATAGCTGAATCTTCTGAATTAAGTCAAGAAATAGAAAAATTAGATAAAAAAAAATAATCAAAATAAGAAATATGTTAAGAAATGTTAAAGTAGTAAGATCCGTAAAAAGCTTAAAAGAAAACAATAAGAATAAAAGGATTTATCATGTTCGTAAATTGCATTATGTTCATAGACAAAATATGATAACTTTACAACAAATGGGTCAACCATTAATACAAGCTCAACCCCTACCAGCCCAACCTATACAAGTGGGTTGAGCTTGTATTAATGGTTGACCCATTTGTTGTAAAGTTATCATATTTTGTCTATGAACATAATGCAATTTACGAACATGATAAATCCTTTTATTCTTATTGTTTTCTTTTAAGCTTTTTACGGATCTTACTACTTTAACATTTCTTAACATATTTCTTATTTTGATTATTTTTTTATCTAATTTTTCTATTTCTTGACTTAATTCAGAAGATTCAGCTATTATTTCTATGTATCTTCTTGCTAAGGCTAATCTTCTCATTTTCATATTTCTTCTAAGAAACTTTAAAGATTTAAGCTTCTTATGCAGTAATGACATTATATTTAAAGAAAATAGAATATAATAATAAAGAGATTAAAGGATGAATAAAGCTTACAGAAATGGACTTGTACTATTATTGCTTGCAAAGTTGATACAATTCTTGAAGATGATTACAAATACTTGGAGAATTTATAAAGTAAGAAGATATAAGAGTAGAGAGATTTCTTGAGTATTCAAGTTTTTGATGCCCTTAAATGAGTGAGGGCTTTGGTATTTATAGACCCAAAATGGTGACTATTTGGGTACTATTTGCCGACAGTACTGTTTGCTTTTACTGTTTGCCGACATTTACTGTTTGCTTTTACTGTTTGCCGACATTTACTGTTTGCTTTTACTGTTCAACATTTTCTTTTTACTTTTTTACTTTTTACCCCTTTTTTTTTCATGATTGGGCTTTTACACATACATTACTTTGTTACATCTCAAATGGATCTTGTGAGTCTTGATAATAATGAGCTGGGCTGGATTGGACCTCTTCATCTTCTCCAAGAGGCACGGTCTGTATTGCTTGTAAAGAGTTTTGAATATCTTCTTCTGAAGTTGCTGCGGCTAATGCTGCCATAATTTGTCTCTTTTGTGCTAAGAATTGAGTTTCTTTCTTATACGCTATTTGTTCATTGTTGGTGCTTGAGGCTGTTATAGCCGGACGCTTTTGTGATGTTGTTAACCATTGATCAATAGCTCTTTTACTTAGCAGATTTATATCATATTTGTTCCACCACTTAATTTTTATTATTCTTACTAAATATTGTATGCTTGCACATTCCTCATATGCTGCTGAATCATATTCCCAAGTCATAATCCAGCTTATTCCCATAGCTGCTATAAAGGAAATGAATTTGTACTCTTGTAGAAATGATGACTTGCTTTTGAAGTATTCATACGCCATGCTGGCTTCTTTCGGGAAGAAGGCTTCTATCGGTCCGAAATTCTGGAACCATGATTGGAACCATTTGGGAAATTGTAATGATATCCCCTTCCTGAACCATATGAACCAAGAATGGGGACTTGGTGATAGGAATAAAATATGGTTCCATGCTTCTTGGTAATCATAATAGGTATAGCTTTGAGGTTCAAACTTCAAAGAGAAGTTTTTAGAATGATATGGGGGTAATTCCCATTCTTGTAGAGATAATATTTTCATGATTTTTATTTTTGAGTAAATAGGTTGTTTGGTATTGGAGTCTCTATAATGGGTTAATTCAATAGATCCAGTGTCTACTAATATGAATTCATAGAATTTCTGGGTTTTTTGTGGGTTAATAGGAATGTAATGGAAAGTGTTTGGGAAAATAGTCTTGTATAGGGTTTTTCTGTCTTTTTTGAACCATTCTTTTTCAATGGTTAATATTTTAATAGGATTGGGCTTTTCATAATAAGGAAACTGTTCTTTCAAAGGTTGAGTGTTGTAGAGATCTGATGGTTGTAATAATGTGAATTTATTATTAGTAGTAATTGAAGGGCTCTTAGAAGGTGATGATGATGATGATGCTTTTACAACCTGTGACATTGTCATAGGTCTTAATGATAATGGTTTTGCTGGTACAGGGATAATAGGTAATTTTGTTTCTTTTACTTGGTCAAAAGGTTGACCATAATCTTCACTGGAGGCTGGTTTTTGCTCCATCTTTTCCCTGCAAAAATTCTCTAGTAAGAAAGTCAGGGAGTGAATTTAGTTCTCCTTTTATATGTTCAATAGTAAAATCAAAGCATGATAAAATAGCTTGCCATCTTGCAAATATTTGTTTTGAAACCAAATTTTTTATATCATTCTCTAAAACATTTGGGGCTACTTTACAATCAGTTCTTATTAAGAAGGTTTTATTAAATAAATCTTCTTGAAATTTTGAAACACATAATACTATGGCAAGTATCTCTTTTTTAACTGTGGGGTAGTTCTTTTGGGCTTGGTTCCAAATTCCTGAATGGTATTTTACTATCTGTTCTTTTGAGCTTTTAGGAGGTATTTGTTTAAGAATTCCTCCATATCCTAATTCTGATGCATCTGTTTCTACAATTAATTTAGCCGATGGGTCTAGTATATTTATGCAAGGTATTTCTTTTACTGCATTTTTTATTTTTATTATTATAGAAGTCATTTCTTTTGTCCATGGAGGTGGGTTTTTTCTTAACCTTTTATAAAGAGGTTCGCAAGTAACTCTTATACCAGGTAAGAATTCTGCCACATAATTTAAACATCCTAAAAATCTTTGTAATTGTTTTTTGTCAGTTATTTCATTTGGAAACTTATCTGCAAATTCAATAGCTCTTTTAATAGGTACTATGGTTCCTTGATAAATTTCATATCCTAAGAACCTTACTTTAGTTGTAAAAATTTTCATTTTCTTTTTTGATAAAACTAATCCCTGCTCTTTTATAATGTCCATAAATTTTTCTAGATGATATATGTGCTGCTTTATACCTTTTGAGTATACTAATACGTCATCAAGATATACTATAGTAAATTCTATATGTGGGTAAAATATATTATTCATTATTTCTTGAAACTCGCTTGGAGCATTTTTTAATCCTTGAGGCATTACATTCCATTCATAATGTCCAAAAGGTACTATAAAGGCTGTTTTATATCTATCTTCCTCTTTTACTGCAATTTGATAATATCCTGATTTTAAATCAAATTTTGAAAAGATATTTGCTTTATTTAATCTTTTAATTAAATCACTTTTATTTGGTAAAGGATACCTAATCCATTTTAATACCTTGTTTAGAGGTTTATAATTGATAACTAATCTTGGAGCACCTCTTTCTATTTCAGATGCTTTCATCACATAGAAGCCTGTACAGCTCCACGGTGATTTTGAAGGCCTTATTAGTCCTTTATCTAGATATTCTTGTATTTCTTTTTTACAATATTCTAGATACTCTTTGTTCATATGTATCGGTTTTGCCTTTGTTGGTATGTCTTTTTCTTTAAACCCATCTTCATATGGTAAAGATATTTCATGTAATTTTCTATGTTGAAAGGCTGTGGGATTTAAACTACATAATTCTTTTTTAATTTTTTCTTCAATTGCTTTTATTTTACCTTGTATTTCTGGGGTTTGTAATTGTTCTTCTATTCTTTTATGTGTAATTTCTTGGTTTAAGTAGTTAATTTGTCTTGTTTTTCTTTCTATAATATTAACTTGACGCGGTAATTGTTGTAAAGTTTTCTCTAGGCTCAAACAATTAATTTGTTTTACTTCTGTTTCCATTACACTAACCTGTGTAGATAGGTGTTGTAACAGATTGAGTTCATGCTGTTTTGGTCTTGTGAGAAATTCAAAATGGACAGGATGATTAGGGATTCTTGTACAAGTTATTCCGTCTATGTCGACATTAAAGGGATATAATAATAAAGTGAAAGGATTTCCTAATATAACTTGATGAGATATATTTCTTGCTAAAAAGAATGTAGTGGCAAAGCATACCCTATTTTTACAAATTTTTGCTTTGGATAACTTATAGTCTATAGTCATTTTGTCGTTTTCTGCCATTAAAACTCTTTATGTAGTTTTCTCATAATATTTTGTGGGTATTAATCCTTCTTGTATACAATTAACATCAGCTCCTGAATCTACCATAGCTATTAAATCAAATTTTTCTTCTCCTACTATTAAAGTTATCGTAGTAAACCATTTTTGACTTACTAATAATGTTAATATATTTATATAGTTTTCTGTACCTAGGTTAATATAATTCTCAGGGATTGTTATATTACTAGTCCCTTCATTATTTTGCAAAGATTGTTCTTGGATTTTTATTATGTTTTCTCCTTCTATTTTTAGTAATCTGTAGTCCATATTAATGTTTTGTTGTTTTAATTCTGAAACTTCTCTTTTTAACTTTTTTATCTCTTCTTTAAGAGAATTAAGGGAAACTTCTTCTTGTGGATTTTTAAAACGATTATAAATTTCTTTTATTTCTATTGGTCTTATTTCTTGCTTACTTTCTTCTTCTTTTTTAACTAATTCAGCTAATTGTCTTATAAATTCATCCCTTAATGGTGTATCTTCTAACTTGTCAATTATTTTGACTAGTGTAGAAGTTTGTTCTTTAGTTAAAACATTTACAGTTTTTTCGCAGTTTCTACAGTTACATAATCCTATTCCTAAACAATTATTATTATCCTGTTCCTCTTTTCCGCTATTTCCTCCTGAGCTCTCTTCTTCTGACATAAAGTCTAATTGTTGTATAAAATAGTCTTCAGTTTCAGAAGAATCTTCATAACTTGATTCTTCTTCTGATTCTGAATTGATTAGTATGGCTGTTAAAGCGTGTTTAATTTCTTTATTTTCTATTTTATTTATTTTTTGTTCTGTCGTACATTTATTAGCATAGTGTCCTTGTTTTTTACATTTCCAACATATTACTGGTTTTTTCTTATTAGAAAATTTAGGTTTTCCTTTAGGGGTTTTATGGAATTTTTTATGATATTTCTGTTCATAATAAAGGGGTTTGTCTATATTATATTTAGGTTTTTTATAAAATTTTCTCTTTTTAACTTTATGCTGTCCACTAGGTGCTTTTTCAGGAGTTATTCCATATTGATAACAAAAAGTGCCAAGCTCTCTTTTACCCGTGATACTTTCTTGTTTTATTTTCTGTTGTATCTTGGTATCTGTGCATACTTCTATACCTGTTTGTACTATTATATTATGCAATTGTCCAAAAGTTAATGAGTTATAAGGAATCTGGGTCCCAAATTGTGTTTGTAGTTTTTGTAATACTTTTTCAGAGAATAATTTTGGTAAGGCTGCTACGAATCTTTCTTTCCAGAAAGGCGCATGTGCATCATCTCTTATCATGACTTTTGACATAAAAACATCTTTATACCATCTATAATCAGACATGGTTGGACATCTTAAATTCATTAATTGAGTATGTATCCTATCTTTAAAAATACTGGGATCTCCTACAAAATTTTTAATAATAGTGTATATTAATGTGGATGTAGCGTCTGGTGATTGATCTTCTTGTTTAATACTATTAATAATTAATTCTTTTTCTTGGACGCTGAGAAAATTATCCCACCAACCTTTTAATTGTCCTGTAAATCCTTGGGTTATCATGATTGCTGCTTCTCTATCAGAAGCTTTTCTCATCTTATAGGCAGTTGCAGCCATAGTCATATTACACATTTGATCTAAAATGGCTTGTTCACTTAATCCATCTATATTCCATTCTACTAAGTCTGATCCTGAAAAACTATTTTGTACTAATTGTGTTCGCTCTTCTAGGCCTACATCTACTGGTGATGGTCTAGGATAATAATTTCTGGTTTTAGGATAATCTCTTTTATAGGATATTTTATTTAATTCTAATTCTTCTTCCTTTTGCAATGTATTAATTGTTAATTTTCCTAGACTAATACTTCTAAGTTTTTCTTTTAGTTCTTCAACTTCTGTTTCTACTTTAAATTTTAAGCTAATATTATCTAAACTTTGTAATTTATATATGGGTTTTTCTATGGGTTTTTCTACCTTAATAACTTTTTCCATATTTTCCATTCTTCCTAATTGATTTTTCATTATATCTAACATGGTGTTAGTAAAGTTTAATTGTTGATGTAATTTCTTAATATCTCTTTTCTCTATGTTTCCTTCTGTATTACTATCTTTATAAGGTGTTGCTGCAACTTCTAGGTCTTTTCCTATTGGTATTTTGATAGTTTCTTTAGGAGGGTATTCAGATTCTATTACTGATCCTGAGCTTGTTTTCCAAACAACAGTTGGTTTTGTTAAAGGACATAATTTCTTTTCGGGTTTGGAGTAATAATTTACGTACCAATCAAAGAAGAACAAGCTAATCCTATTTTCTTTCATAAAATCATAGAATAGTTCTCTTATTCTAATAACCTCTTTTTCTGAATGGTTGGTAAAATACCAATCTCTTAATGATTTATTGTAATCAGCATTAAAATCTTGTCTAATCCATTCTTTATCAATCTCAAATGGTTCTTCCTTTATAATTACGGACATAATTTGTGATTCTCTTGGATCAAATTCTGAAGGGGATTTATATACAGCAGTGGCTATATGTGGCCTTCTGTTGTCAATTCCTACAATATCATCGATATTTCCTATGGACGAATTATCTATAGAATTTCTATGGCTAATAGTTTCAACATTATCAGGAACTCTTAATGATTGGGATCTATTCATCCTGATTCTAATATCAGGTCCTTCTCTTATGATTTCTCTTATCCTAGTATTTTGTATTTGTGGTTCTTCAATACCATCAGGTATTATCCATTCTTCAGGCATACGACTCTTTAATTCTTCATGTCTTAATCTTCTAGGTGTTTGTATATTAGATCTTTTTAGGTTTGCATGCATAATTATTGTTTCTTCTTTTGATGATTGTCTTAATGCTCTAAAGTCATAATCAACTTTAGTAATTTTATAATATATCCTATAGATTATTTCAAATGGATCATATTTTTCATTTATAATGGTCTCATCAGATGTCACTTGCAATTTTAAAGCTTGCCAGGTGTATTCATTTTTTAGATTCATAGCATAATTTGGGTAACAATTAAAAAACACTGGTCCATCATGACAGTTACTTTCTAATATTCCTATTAATGAATCACTAAAATTTTTTAACCTGGTATCTCTTAAGGTTAATAATATAGGCAGATTAATTCCTATTCTAAAATTAGGCTTTATGGCTACTTGTATTAATCCTATATGGATAAAGTTATATCCTTTTCTGCTATGTTCTTTCAATTTATCTTCTTCTAAGATGGTAATAATTTTATTACTACTCGTTCCTGGTTTACAATATTCTAACATGTGGATTTCATAATTTTTTCCTTCCCAGAAGTTTCTCTTTTTATATATTTTATCTTTATCTACTATAGGTATACTCCAATTATGAAAACTTTCTTCTAATTTAGCTATTTCTAACTCATTTTTAGTTCCAGAGGTGGAAGCTTCATCATTATCTGTTTTTATTACTAAAGAATTATTTTTCCCTAGATTTAAACTACTCATCGTTCTCAATAAACTAGCCATTTTATGGTTAGAACTTTGTGAGTTACGGGACCACCCTCGTTAATCAACGGATTCACTGCCTTACTAGGACTTACAACCGGGATTACAATCTGGGCTGACCAACGTATTAACAGTTCTCACTGCTACTTCAAAGTTGTAACTATAAAATATTTGAGGCTTATCAAGAAGATTTGTAATAAAAATCCAGTTAAAAATAATTCCTTTATAAATGTTATCAGATAATATATATATATATATATATATATATATATATATATATATATATTACTTTTTGCTATTTTTTCTTGCTTCAAATATCAATTTTGTTTGGATTTTTCAGAATACCAATAATACTTCACTTTCATCATCATTCATTCAAGAGCCAACATTCTTTAACATCAACATCAAACATGCACTTTTCATTCATGCATTCAGAAAGTAAAAGCAATGCCACCACATCAAATAATTGAACTACTCTTATTATATAACTCGAAATTCATGTATCTCCCTATTCTTTTTCAATTAAAATTTTTGCAAGGTGAGAGATGCAAGGAATATTTCATAGCTTTTGAGACATAAATAAAGATGATGATGCATTAGAAACAGATAATAGGATAAAATACATGGAAAACAAAAAAATAACATAAGCAACAGGGGATTAAAGAACGAATCCACCTTAGTGATGGCGGCTACTACTCTTTCTGGAGAATCCAATGGAGTGCTTGATTTCTTCTATGTCACGTCTTTGCCTCTGTTGTTCTTCCCTCATGGCTTTTTGATCTTCTCTCATGGCCCTTTGATCTTCTCTTATTTCATAGAGAATGGTGGAATGCTCTTGATGTCCCATCCTCAACTAATCCATGTTGGAGCTTAATTCTCCTAGAGAAGTATGCAATTGGTCCCAGTAGCCTTGGGGAGGAAAATGCATTCCTTGAGGCATCTCAAGAATTTCTTGTTGAGGCAGCTCCACATGCTCTTGTTGAGGTGCATGCGTAGGCTCTCTAGTTTGCTCCATCCTTCTTTTAGTGATGGGCTTGTCCTCCTCAATAGGGATGTCTCCTTCTATGACAATTTTAGCTGAATTGCATAGATGATAGATAAGGTGGGGGAATGCCAACCTTGTTAAGGTGGAAGGCTTTTCAACTTTCTTGTACAAATCTTGAGATATTACCTCATGTACCTCCACCTCACTTCAAATAATGATGCAATGAATCATGATGGCTCTGTCAATGTTCACTTCTGACCGATTGCTAGTAGAGATGATGGAATATTGGATGAAGCCTTCTTAGTTGGATAGGCTTGCCTTGAGCATCCCTCTTCCATTGAGCTCCTTCCACACAAATGTCTGAAAGGACTTGGTCCAACCTCTGATCAAAATTGATTCTCCTAGTGTAAGGATGTGGGTCTCCTTGTATTATTGGCAAATGGAGTGCCAACCTTGCACTTTCCGGGCTGAAATCTAAGAGACGCCCTCGGACCATGGTATGCCAATTTTTGGGACTTGGGTTCACGCTTGTATTATGGTTTTTTGTGACCCATGCATTGGCATAGAACTCTTATACCATCAAGATTCCAACTTCCGGAATAGGATTGGTTATGACTTCCCAACCTCTCCTCTGGATTTCTTGTTGGATCTCTGGGTACTCATTCTTCAGAAATCACCCTTTTCTTTACCACTACTTCATAGAAGTGGTCTTGATGAGCTTTGGTGATGAATCTCTCCATCTCCCAAGATTTGGAAGTGGAAGCAACTGCTTTCCCTTTCCTCTTTCTAGAGGATTCTCCAACTTTGGGTGCCGTAAGTGTGAATAGAAAGCAAAAAATAAGGCTTTTCCAACACCAAAATTAAAAGCTTTACTCGTCCTCGAGCAAAATATGAACAAAAGAGAAGAAAATAGGAGAAGAAGAAGAAAATAGAGGAGATGAAATGATAGAGTATTTCGACCAAGTGGGGGCTTTAGTGTGTAAGGTGTGTGTATGAAAGGTAGGAAGAAGGGGTATATATATATAGGGGTGGGATAGGGTAGGGTTTGAATGAATGTGTGGGAATTAGGTGGGAAATTTTGAATTCGAAGTGGGTGGAAGTTGTGGGAGTTATGATGGTTTTGGGAAGAGATATGGATGTGATTGGGTTAGGGTTTATAGGAAAGAGTGTCTGGGGAAGAGTGAAAGTAAGAGAGAAGAAGGTGGGGTAGGTGAAGATTCTGTCGGACCCACTGATCCTAAGAGGCTATAAAATTCGAATTCCCTACCCCCTTGTGGGCGTTAAATGCCCAGCTCCTGAACGCCAGCTATATGCTTCTTATAGGGCGTTGAACGCCCGTAGGAGACCTCCTTCTTGGCGTTCAACGCCAAGTTTCTGCCTCCTGGTTGGCGTTCAATGCCAGCATTGCTGCTCTTCTTGGGCATTGAATGCCCATTAGGGATACCCTGTGTGGCGTTGAACGCCCACTTCTCCTTATCTGGCATTCAACGCTAGCAAGGTACTTGTTCCAGGGTGTTCTGTTTCCAGTTCTGACTGTTTCTGTTTCTGTTCTAACTACTGCACATGATCACGAACTTAAAGAAAGACAAGAAAGCATTAATTATTGATGAGTCGCCTCCCAACAAGTGCTTCTTTAACATCACTAGCTTGATGGTTAGCTCCTTACGAAGATGGATAGGGGCTCAAAATTTTGCCCCTTACAGTGAACTTCTTGCCTGTGCTCTCATGGATGAGCTCCACATGCTCTAGAGACAGGATTTTGTTCACTATGTGTGGAACGACTGGGTTGTTAGTGAAGACAACTCTCATGCTAGGTGAGATGCCTTCAGTGGGGATCTTTTTGTCCCTCCAGCCTTTATGTACTTTCTTCTTAGTACCAATGTTTTCAATGCTTGATATTGGCTGCCCAACACCAAACTGGTGTCTGGGGCCTCTGTATAGCTTTGCACTTAGAGAGAGGGTTGTAACACTAGGTGTTGCACAACTGTCTCTCATTTGTCAGAGGGAGAGTTAGGACTAGACATTTTGAACAAGATGTAGTACTCCTATAATTGTAGAATCAGCTCTCCCTTTGCTACATCAATGATGGCATTGGCAGTAGCCAGGAAAGGTCTTCCAAGGATGATGGATTCATCCTTGCCTTCCCTAGTATCCAAGATTATAAAATCTGTAGGGATGTAAAGGTTCTCCACCTTTACTAAGACTTCCTCTACCGGACCATACGCCTTTTTCATTGACTTGTCTGCCATTTCTAATGAGATTCTTGCAGCTTGTACCTCAAAGATTTTCAGCCTCTCCATTACAGAGAGTGGTATGAGGTTTATTCTTGACCCTAGGTCACACAAAGCCTTCTCAAAGGTGATGGTGCCTATGGTGCAGGGAATCAAGAAGTGTCTGGGATCTGGCAGCTTCTGAGCTAGTTTCTGTTGTACCAAGGTATTGAGTTCCTTGGTGAGCAATGAAGGTTCTTCCTCCAATGTCTCTATTCCAAATAACTTGGCATTTAGCTTCATGAGAACTCCTAGGTATCGAGCAACTTGCTCTTCCCTAGTTTCCTCTTCCTCATTAGAGGAGGAGTGATCCTCAAAATCCATGATTTGTAACAAGGCATTCAATGGTACTTCTATGGTCTCCTCATGAGCCTTAGTTGCCTTCAGTTGTTCAACATGGAAGTCTTTAGTAGGCATTGAATGCCCAGCTCCCCATTATTGGCGTTCAACGCCAGGTTTTGTGTCCTTTTGGGCATTAAACGCCTAGTAAGGCCTTCCTTACTGGCGTTTAACGCTAGTAATAGTGCTTCTGTAGGTGTTGAACGCCTAGTAAGGACTTCTTTACTAGGGTTCAATGCCAGGAATGGTGCTTCTTTGGGCGCTAGTAAGGACTTTTTTACTGGTGTTCAATGCCAGAGTATCCCTTTCAGACTTTGCCTCAGCTTCTACAGTGATGGCCTTGCACTCTTTCCTTGGGTTTACTTCAATGTTACTTGGGAGAGTGTTAGGAGGGGTCTCAGGGAATCTTTTGCTCAGTTGACCAATTTGTACATCCAGACTTCTGATGGAGGACCTAGTTTCTGTTATGAAACTGTGAGTGGTCTTAGAGAGTTCAGAGACTATGGTTGCTAAGTCAGAGAAGCTCTACTTATAGGTCTCCATCTATTGCTGAGAAGATGGGAATGGTGGTCTGTTGTTGAACCTATTCTGAGTTCTTCCACCTTGATTATTGTTGAAGCCTTGCTAAGGCTTCTGTTGATCATTCCAAGAAAGGTTGGGATGATTTCTCCATGAAGGGTTGTAGGTGTTTCCATAGGGTTCTCCCATGTAATTCACGTCTTCCATCATGAGTTGATTTGGATCATAGGCATCTCCATCATAGGAGGTGTCTTGAGTGCTGCCAGCTGCAGCTTGCATTCCAGTCAAATGCTGAGATATCATATTGACTTGTTAACTCAAGATCTTGTTCTGAAAGATTTGAAAATTGAAAGATGATTTTCAAAAAAGAAGAGAGAGAAAATGGTAAGAAATTTTCGAAAATAGAAGAGAGAGGAATTAGTCAGAAAGTTTTGAAAAAGATAAAAAAAGAAAGGAGGGTATTAAAGAGATATCAAACTTTTAAAATTAAAATAAGGTAAAGCAAGTAATTAATTTAGAAAGATTTAAAAATAAGATAAGATATGAGATTTGAAAAAGATTTGATTTTTTAAAAATATTTTTGAAATTGAAACAAGATAAGATAAGATATGGTGAATATTTGAAAACAATTTGAAAAAAAAAAAGATTTGAAATTTGAAATTTGAAATTTTAAATTTTGAAATTGAGTTTTAAAAATTTGAATTTGAAATAAGATAAGATAAGATTTTTTATTTTTAAAGAAAGATAAAAAGATAAGATAAAGATTTGAAAAAGATATAAAAAGATAAGATTTGAAATTCAAAGTTTAAACTTTACTAATAAGAAAATACCAAACTTAAACATTTTTAAATAAAAAAAGAAACAAGATTTTTGAAATTTTTTAATAAAGATAGTAAAGATATATGTATTTTTTATTTTTTGAATTAATGAAAAAAGACAAAAACACCCAAAAGACGCCAAACTTAAAATTTTTAGATCAAAAGACATTAATTTTTGAAAATTAAAAAGAAAAACACCAAAAGACGCCAAACTTAAAAATTTTAAGATTAAAATAAGAAAAGAAACAAGAACAACTTGAATACCAAGAAAGAACACTAAGAGTAATTTGAAAATTTTAAGGAAAATAAAGAACACATAAAGGACACCAAACTTAAGAACTGACACTAGACTCAAATAAAAGACAAAGAAGTTGACTCCGCAAGTTTCGCACAGATAGACCGGCAAGTGCACCAGGTCGTCCAAGTAATACCTCAAGTGAGTGAGGATCGATCCCACGGAGATTGTTGGTTTGAGGAAGAATGGTTACCTTGCAGATCTTAGTCAGGTGGATAGAAAATATAGTTGTCACGAGAAAATGCATAAAACAGATAAATAAATAAAATGTTACTAGATAGGTGTGAAATCAATGGTATGAGAACGGTTGAGGTTTCAGAGATGCTTCTTCCTTCTAGATCAACGTTTCTGATCATCTACTCCAACTTCTGATTGATTCATTCCATGGCAGGCTATATATGATTAACGCCGGGTCAGCAGTCATTAATCTCCCCTGCTTCAGATCAAATGCTGGGTCAGCGGTCATCCAATCTGAATGGGGATGAAGCTCTAGCAGTCCATTCCTTGGTGATCCTACTCAAAGCGCCACAGACAAGGTTGAATCTTTTCGATCAGAGAATGCTGCGTCTTGGTTCTAGCCTATACCACAAAGGCCCTAATTGCCCCGTACCTTGGCTGAATTGATGTCTCGAGAAGTCTCCAATGAAAAGTCATGAATTAGCCATCTAAGAGATGTATAATCAAGCTTGTGGGTCAATACTATCCCTTCAAGGACTCGCAAGAACCCATGTGAATAGGGATGACGGTCAAGTTACACTCCCAATCCGTTAGGATGAAGAATGAAGATACATCTTAGAATAGAATCAAGCATATATTGAAATAGAATAGTGATATTATTAATCCATAAGAATCAACAGAGCTCCTAACCCTAATCTAGGAGGTTAGTGACTCATATTGTACATAGAATAGTGTTCAAAAATAAAGTGGAGGAAGAAGATAATTGGCAGAACCCCTAAACAAGGGTGATCTTCTTCTATAAATACTATTCTGCTAACTAAGAATTACAGAAATAAGATAACTAGTCCTATAGTGCGAGAATACACTTTTCTAGGCCCACTTGGTGAGTGTTTGGACTGAGTTTGAGTGAAGCCACGATCTAGTGCTCCCCTTTGGGCGTCCAACGACTCTTAGAGACCCAAAATCTTCTTACTTGCTAACCAGGTAACTTGTCTCTCCTTCTCAGCCTCTGGGATGAGACTATCTCAAATTTCACCCCTCTATGTTATATTTTTAACCTTGAGTAACTAATTGCGGTTAACTGTGGATAAGCTTGACACGCAAGCGCTGACCAAACTTCCTTGTTTTCATGCCCTTTATTCATTGAGGCTCAGCTCTTAACCACGAAAATTTCAACCACTTTTACCATCATAAATTCAGCAAGACTTTGATTTTTTTTATCTAAGAAAACATTGGTCACAAAATTCACAAAATTCTTTACATATTTTTGCATTCTTTTGACCGAATTCTTGAGAGAGAAAGAGAGAAAATTTTTGCACTTGTTCTCTGTGCCCCAGCCCCTATTTTAACTCTTTTTCCATTGTTCTTCATGTGTTCTTGATGTACTCAATCTATACAAACACAAACTCTTGCACGTTTTCACTAATTCTTGCATTTATACCTAAATTTTAGTTAGGTAAACTCTTGTTCTTTCTCCTTTCCTTTTTTTAAAAACAATAGTAGCCATGATGAATTTTTACTCTCCTCCATGTATAGAGAACTCCTCTTGAAGCACCCATAAAGTACACCTAAGCATTTAGAGAGATTCAAGCTCAAAGTGATTGAATTTTGACATTTTTGCAACACTTTCGGCCAAAAACGAAACTGCACCACCACCAACTGTGCTCCTGCCCTTGTGTGCACATTTTTCATTGTGTGAAAGTTTAATAACTGAATTACATCAGAGGTAAGGGTTAGGATTAGTTAGAGTATATTTGTGCTTGTTTTCGGTGTTCATATGAGCCACTTTGTGGTGATTTTGTGCTTGATTCTTAGTTCTGGAAATTTAGTGATGTTTCTCTATTTTTGGACTGTTATTTGAGTGATATATGAATTTTATTTGCCTCTGGAAGTTGTATGAAACTACTGAAATTATTTGGAGCACTTGGGATTTAAGTTTCAAGCCTTAAGAGTCACTAAAAGTGGATAAAAATAAAAACTGCACCCTTGAAAATTCAGCCACTAAATGATCATGGAAGCCACGTGTATAAGGGTTAAAATGAGGTTAAAAAACTAATTATAATCCTATGAAACAAAGGTATAAAAGTAAAAAAGGTGTTATGGTCATTTTTTGGTAAAAAGAGGGTTAAAATTTAATTTAATTAAAAGATAAGTAAAATTATGAACTTTGTGTAATCAAAGATAAATTAGTAATTATATAAATTAATTAGGTCAAAATTAAAATTACAATAAAGTTTCGGGTCTAAATAAAAGTTTTTGTAAAAATTAGAAGTAAAACGGTAAAAAACATTAACTAGAATAAGTAAATAAATAAATAAAGGGTAAAATGATCTTTTAGGTCCCTAAGGGTATAATTGGTATTAACTAAAAGTATTATGGATAATTTGGTCATAGAAAAATATTATCAGTAATATTTTGACGCTAAATCAGGTTAATCGGTAAAACTCGAGTACTTAGGGGGTTATTAGTAATTTTAGGCATAAAGTCAAAATTAAAAATGATTAATTAACTTAATGAAGGGTAAGAAGGTTTTTTAGAAAAAAATATGAGGGTAAAAGGGTGAAGTAATAACACTAGTGGTGAAAGCATCACTAAAAGACTAAAGAAAACTAGAAAAATAAAGTTAGGTACAAAAAAAGTAAAAATAGAGATGTATAAAAATACCAAGGGCAAAATGGTAAAATATGTGAGAAGACTGAGACATTTTAAGAAAGGACCGGGCACAAGTTTTCAAAAAGAAGGGAAGAGAAGTCCTTTAGAGATAAATTTTATTGAAACGTGCCGTAGAAAAAGAACTGTAAATCCCAAGGTACTAGAGGTTGTTTGCGACGATTGCCTGTTGACACGAACTGGTGGTATTCTTAACCACATCGACACGTATGCACGGACAGACACAAATCAGGAAACCATATCTAGGAGTAGTTCTTAGGTAACGTCGGGTTGCAGGTAGTCAACCGACGCATGAGCTCATGGCCTGCATAAGACCAGGCATGCATCATACTTGGTTGTTGCATTTATCTGTGATTGTGATTTATCTCTACTTCCTGTACTTTGTGTTTGTTTACTATTCTGCTATATACTTGTTCTTGTATTTGTTTGTGTGACTTATCGACTTAACTGCACGAAGTCTTAGACTTAGGCTGTGGAACCCCTTAGGATTCCTATGTAGTACCTTGCTAGGAACCTTAGGTTCTCACCCCTTAATTTTTCATTCTGCATATGCAAACCGACAAGATCTTCTTTGAGTTTCCAGCCTTGGGACTCGCGAGCAATAGTAGCATTACCGGAGGATCAAAACAACTTCTTTTACTTCCACACAGCACTTTCGTGTTTTTTCAGCTACCAGGGATCGGTGATCAGCAGTAGTTATAATAGTCGTAGTAGTAGTCTTTTTCCTTGCTTTGTATAGACTTTTAGAGGGTTAGGTGCTTTTGTGAATATCTATAAAAACAAGTTAGAACGGGGTCCCAGACTAGAGTGACTCTTGTGAGTCGAGGCTTGTTAGTTTAAATATGGAGTCTGTAAATATTTTCATAAACAAGTAACGGCGTAACCCGGTGTGAATTATGATGTACTAAATGAGTCTTCGGACATATAAGTATGATATTACTATGTTTTCTTTATTTTCTATACTTTATGTATATGTTATCTATTTAACTATTACATATTTCGTTATATCTATATATTTGACATGCGATCTTGATTAGCACTACAGGCTTATATGTATATATTTAATATAAGGTCTAAAGTCTCTAGGGAAAGCTGTGTAGTAGTGCCTGACGGCTAGTATTGGTCATGACGTGCTAGAAGTTGGATCGTTACATTTCGTCTGCACCCGTTCTATTAGTTTATCATTTTTTATTTTGTTATTTTAAATAAGTTTCAAACTGAAATTGTCACTTGAATTTGAGGGAGGATGTTGAGTATAATTATGATCAATTATATCAATAGCATTATTTAGCATATCTGAATATTTAATATAGGATATTACATCTTTATTATTTCGATTCTCTTAGCACCTATAAATACCCTTCTATATTGAATTATTCTACAACAACTTGAATATACACAATCCTTTTCTCTACTGCTCTCTCTTACCCTTTCTAACATTTCCTTTGAAATAGGAGTGGCAAAACGGGCCAGCCAGCTCGCCCTGCCTCGCCAAAGTCTGCCCAAATATGAGGTGTACCGGTCCGTTCTGCCAAATTAATATGGGTTCAACTTGCTATCCTGCCCCGCCAAAAGGTAGTCTGACGGCCTACCTCTTTTTTTGTAACATTCCAAAACAATATAATTCTAAATCTCAAACATATTTAAATCACAGTTTTAGCCATAATAACTTAATAAGTCTCAAACACAACGGCAATAAAACATAAACACATAATCCATATGTAAATCCTATCAAATAATCAAACTGCACTTAAAACAAAACACACAACATAATTCAAAAAGCAACACACAAATCAATTGTCAACCAAATCAATAAAATTTGAATCTACTCCAGAAGTTAAAACATTGTCTTACCTTCATCTTCAACTTCACCTTCACCTACAATTAGATGAATACCCAAATTTAGAACAAAAGAAATAGTTAATTAAATATTATGTAAATATTAAATTAGTAACTAAAAATCTAATATACCATCAATATTTTCTGGCAACATATGATTTTCATATTTGTTAATGACATGAGCTTCAACACTATAAGCAGATTTTGAAGCTACTGTAGTAATTGGAATACTCAATAAGTCACTTGTCATGATTGATAATTTTGGATAACATTGCTCATATAATTTCTACCATTCCAAAATATCTAAATCCTCGAAACAATCTTTTGACAAAAGTAGCTTATCCAAGTATGTATCAAGTTGATTATTTTCACTAGAGATCTCAGCTTGATGGTTACGTTTCATCAATTTCTAGAAAAATAAAAAAATGAATTATCTTGTTAGGATAGAACAATGATAATTAATAATATAAGAGAATCAAAATATGTTAAACATTACTTACACCAACAATCACAAGTCGCTTCTTACCTACACTTTCAGGAGTATGTACTATGGATGAAGATTGAATACACGCTCTTTGTGCATCAATAGTTGAAAGATAATTCTTGTCATATTTTTCAAAAAGCTTGTATATTTTTTTTCATATGTTCTACCTTTTATTTTGGAATCTCAACATTAATCTCTTCATACATAAGTTCTAAAGTAAAAATCTTAAGCCTATGATCAAGAATAGCACCGAATACAAAAATGACACTATACTTTTTCCAATACTTTTTAAATTTATTCATCATCTTTTCTCCTATGCTCCTTAGAAGTTCATCTTTACTTCTCAAATTTCTCATAAAAATACATTGGATATGATAAACTTGTAGAAAATACAAATTCGATGTAGGATAAGATGTGCTAAAAATCAAATTAGTGATTTCATAAAAAGGGTATAAAAATTCACGCATCCTTTCGGCTCTCCTTCATTCATCAATCGAAGGACAATGCTTATAAGCATGATCGGTTGCCTTTACGATCTTTCAATACTTGATAGCAATTTCGAGCATAATGTAAGTAGAATTCCATTGAGTAATAACATCTAGATGCAATCCACTTGTAAATTTCAAACCTTAAATCACTACAACACATTTTTTAAACTTTATCATTCTACTTTTTGACCCTCTTACATATTTCACACTTTTTCTAGTCTTATCCAATCCATCAGGAGTAATTTCAAGATATGAGCATAACAACGAATATGAAAGAACTCCCTATCACACAACAACCAATCATGCATATTTAAAGTATTTTTCAAATGATCTTGGCATGTATCATTAGCAAATGCGTTATCTAGAGTAAGAGTTATAATCTTCCTTTCAACTCTCTACTCATTTAAAGCTCAAAAATATTAGAAGACAATTCAAATTTAGTATGAGGATGAGACATATGACAAAGTGAGCAGTTAAACATAAATAACCCACGATAGTGATGGATCTCCAAAATTTGAAGTCAAAACAAACTCTATTAGGTATGACTACTAAAGTACTTTTAAACTTTTCTTTTTTCCTTGAGTAAATTTTCAGCACATCATCCTTAAGAGTATTCCTAGTAATGAGACGTAGAGTTAGACTGATATATTTTATCCAATTTCTAAATTTTTTATTATCAATAATAGAAAATAGAATATCACAATCAATCATAAAGGTAGCAAACATCTCACCTGATATATGGTTATCTATCTTGAGAGATCCTATTTTATTTTGCATTTCTATCAATGTTTGACCAATGTCATCAAAGTCTATTTTCATAGGCCGATCCAAATGACGCTTCAGGGACGATGTACATGTTGTTTACCACCAACCTTAAAATTCTGTTTGCATCTATCACATTGAGTATGTTTTATACCATCATCACCAGGTCCAATTTTTGTGAAATATCGCTACACATCAAATATTTTTGCATTTGCCTTTTTCTTTTTAATATCTTCTGCAGCTTCAAATCCCTCTTTGATTTTAGAATTTTGTCTTAGATTTCCATCATCAACCTCCATAGAGACAAAGTTATCCATTCCAGAATCCATAACTCAAACCCTAAATAACATAATAATATCTAATTAGTAACTACATTATCAATAATTAAATCAATTGCAAAATAAGAGTAAGAGAATTTTCAAACAGAATTAGTAATAGTAATCAATAATAAACATAATCAACAATCAAATAGAATCATCAAAGCATCAAACATCCTTCCTACAAATAGAAAAATAAAAAACTAAATAAATAGCTTACCAGTTGCCAGAGGAGGAGCTTGTAGCCGCCAAGAGAACCAGAGACGAATTGTGAGAGACGAGAGACGAGCGCCACCGCGAATATGAAGGAGAAAAAGATGATGAGAGGAAGAGTTGTGAGAAAGAAAAGACAAGTGCACCACCACAAATGTGAGGGACAGAGATAACGTGAGACAGAGTTGTGAGAGAGGAGAGTGATGAATGGATTTTTGATGGTTTAGAATTCACAAATAAAATCTCGTTGCAATATAGTTCCTAAACCAAAAAATAATCCTTTCATACAAAAGATTTTTTGTCACTAGTACAAACCCATAAAATTATAAACCGAAGTATTCAAACCTCGGGTCGTTCTCCCTAGGAATTACAATAAAGTGTCTTGTTATTGGTTATGAGTTATCTTTTGGGGTTTTGATAAGAGACAAGAAAGATAAATGGCAAGGAAGTAAACTAATAGCTAAAAAGGTCTTGGCAAGGGTTGATGGTCAAGGATCTCTATCCTAATCACTAACCACAGTTATGATAATTGCAAGGATCAATCCCACTAAGTCATCCTTTAACTAGTAGCAAAGAAAAGTCAAATGAGCTATATCAATCCTAGTCCATAAGTCTTAACTCTCCACTAATTCAATTAGTGAGAACTAGAGTCAATGGATCCCAATCATCAATTACTTAGTGATGAGCGGATATTTTATACGCTTTTTGGGGGTAATTTCATGTAGATTTTAGCATGTTTCAGTTAGTTCTTAGTAGAATATTATTAGTTTTTAGGCAAAAATCATATTTCTGGACTTTACTATGAGTTTGTGTGTTTTTCTGTGATTTCAGGTATTTTCTGGCTGAAATTGAGGGAGTTGAGCAAAAATCTGACTTAGGCTGAAAAAGGACTGCTGATGCTGTTGGATCCTGACCTCCCTGCACTCGGAATGGATTTTTTGGAGCTACAGGAGTCCAATTGGCGCGCTCTCAACAGCGTTGGAAAGTAGACATCCAGGGCTTTCCAGCAATATATAATAGTCCATACTTTGCGCAAAGATAGACGACGTAACTTGGCGTTGAACGCCAAGTTCATGCTGCTGTCTGGAGTTAAACGCCAGAAAAACGTCATGATCCGGAGTTGAACGCCCAAAACACGTCATAACCTGGAGTTTAACGCCAAGAAAGGCCTCTACTCGTGGATAGCTTTTGTCTCAGCCCCAGCACACACCAAGTGGGTCCCAGAAGTGGATTTCTGCACCAATTATCTTAGTTTACTCATTTTCTGTAAACCTAGGTTACTAGTTTACTATTTAAACAACTTTTAGAGACTTACCTTCTACCTCATGACATTTTCAGATCTGAATTACATACTTTTTGACGGCATGAGTCTCTAAACCCCATTGTTGGGGGTGAGGAGCTCTGCAGCGTCTCGATGATTTAATACAATTCCTTTGTTTTCCATTCAAACACGCTTGTTCTTATCTAAGATGTTCATTTGCGCTTAATTATGGAGAAGGTGATGATCCGTGACACTCATCACCTTCCTCAATCCATGAACGTGTGCCTGACAACCACCTCCGTTCTACATCAGATTGAATGAGTATCTCTTAGATTCCTTAATCAGAATCTTCGTGGTTGGTGCGCGAAATTGTGAACAATACTTTTTCACAACTCTCATAATCCCCAGTAATGGCTCCAAAAACGTGGTAGCTCAATACCATGGCATTACACAACTTCGCACAACTAACCAGCAAGTGCACTGGGTCGTCCAAGTAATAAACCTTACGCGAGTAAGGGTCGATCCCACGGAGATTGTTAGTATTGAAGCAAGCTATGGTCATCTTGTAAATCTTAGTCAGGCAAACTCAAGTAGTAATGGTGATGAACGAAAATAACACAAAGGTAAAGATAGAGATACTTATGTAATTCATTGGTAGGAACTTCAGATAAGCGCATGAAGATGCCTTCCCTTCCGTCTCTCTGCTTTCCTACTGTCTTCATCCAATCCTTCTTACTCCTTTCCATGGCAAGCTTAAGCAAGGGTTTCACCGTTGTCAGTGGCTACCTCCTATCCTCTCAGTGAAAGCGATTGCATATGCTCTGTCACAGCATAGCGGAATTCATCTGTCGGTTCTCAATCAGGCCGGAATAGAATCCAGTGATTCTTTTGCGTCTGTCACTAACGCCCCGCCCTCAGGAGTTTGAAGCACGTCACAGTCATTCAGTCATTGAATCCTACTCAGAATACCACAGACAAGGTTAGACCTTCCGGATTCTCTTGAATGCTGCCATCAGTTCTCGCCTATACCACGAAGACTCTGATCTCACGGAATGGTTGGCTCGTTTGTCAGGCGAGCACTCGGTTGTCAGGCGATCAACCATGCATCGTGCAATCAGGAATCCAAGAGATATTCACTATGGCCTTAGTTGCTTGTAGAACAAGAGTGGTTGTCAGTCACTTTGTTCATGGGTGAGAATGGTGATGATTCGTGACAATCATCACCTTCATCAAGTTGAAGAACAAATGATATCTTGGACAAAGAACAAGCGGAATTGAATGGAAGAACAATAGTAATTGCATTAACACTCGAGGTACAGCAGAGCTCCACACCTTAATCTATGGTGTGTAGAAACTCCACCGTTGAAAATACATAAGCATGAGGTCTAGGCATGGCCGAATGGCCAGCCTCCCAATGATCTAAGATATCATACAAAATGAAGATAGCTACCAAAGTCTTTTTAATACAATAGTAAAAGGTCCTACTTATAAGAACTAGTAACCTAAGGTGTACAAAAATGAGTAAATGACATAAAAATCCACTTCCGGGCCCACTTGGTGTGTGCTTGGGCTGAGCAATGAAGCAAATTTCGTGCAGAGACTCCTCTTGGAGTTAAACGCCAGCTTTAGTGCCAGTTTGGGCGTTTAACTCCCATTTGGGTGCCAGTTCCAGCGTTTAACGCTGGGATTTCTTGAGGTGACTTTGAACGCCGGTTTGGGCCATCAAATCTTGGGCAAAGTATGGACTATCATATATTGCTGGAAAGCCCAGGATGTCCACTTTCCAACGCCGTTGAGAGCGCGCCAATTGGGCTTCTGTAGCTCCAGAAAATCCACTTCGAGTGTAGGGAGGTCAGAATCCAACAGCATCCGCAGTCCTTTTTGGTCTCTGAATCAGATTTTTGCTCAGGTCCCTCAATTTCAGCCAGAAAATACCTGAAATCACAGAAAAACACACAAACTCATAGTAAAGTCCAGAAAAGTGAATTTTAACTAAAAACTAATAAAAGTATACTAAAAACTAACTAGATCATAACAAAAACATACTAAAAACAATGCCAAAAAGTATACAAATTATCCGCTCATCACAACACCAAACTTAAATTGTTGCTTGTCCCCAAGCAACTAAAAATCAAACAAGATAAAAAGAAGAGAATATGCAATGAATTCCAAAAACATCTGTGAAGATCAGTATTAATTAGATGAGCGGGGCTTTTAACTTTTTGCCTCTGAATAGTTTTGGCATCTCACTCTATCCTTTGAAATTCAGAATGGTTGGCTTCTCTAGGAACTAGAATCCAGATAGTGTTACTGATTCTCTTAGTAAAGTATGATGATTCTTGAACATAGCTACTTATTGAGTCTTGGCTGTGGCCCAAAGCACTCTGTCTTCCAGTATTACCACCGGATACATACATGCCACAAACACATAATTGGGTGAACCTTTTCAGATTGTGACTCAGCTTTGCTAAAGTCCCCAATTAGAGGTGTCCAGGGTTCTTAAGCACACTCTTAATTGCCTTGGATCACAACTCTTTATTTCTCTTTTCTCTCTCTTTTTTTTTTCGTTTTTCTTTTCTTTTTCTCTTTTTTTTTTCGAAATTTTTTTTTGAATAGCTTTTTCTTGCTTCAAGAATCATTTTAATGATTTTTCAGATCCTCAGTAACATGTCTCCTTTTTCATCATTCTTTCAAGAGCCAACATTCATGAACCACAAATTCAAGATACATATGCACTGTTTAAGCATACATTCAGAGAACAAAAATATTGCCACCACATCAAAATAATTAAACTGTTATGAAATTCAAAATTCATGCAATTCTTCCTTTTTCAATTAAACACATTTTTATTCAAGAAAGGTGATGGATTCATAGGACATTCATAACTTTAAGGCATAGACACTAAGACACTAATGATCACAAGACACAAACATGGATAAACATAAGCATAAAATTCGAAAAACAGAAGAATAAAGAACAAGGAAATCAAGGAACGGGTCCACCTTAGTGATGGCGGCTCTTCCTTGCTCTTGAAGATCCTATGGAGTGCTTGAGCTCCTCAATGTCTCTTCCTTGTCTTTGTTGCTCCTCCCTCATGATTCTTTGATCTTCTCTAATCTCATGAAGGATGATGGAGTGCTCTTGATGCTCCACCCTTAGTTGTCCCATGTTGGAACTCAATTCTCCTAGGGAGGTATTTAGTTGCTCCCAATAGTTTTGTGGAGGAAAGTGCATCCCTTGAGGAATCTCAGGGATCTCATGATGAGTGGGATCTCTTGTGTGCTCCATCCTCTTCTTAGTGATGGGCTTGTCCTCCTCAATGGGGGTGTCTCCCTCTATGTCAACTCCCACTGAATAACAGAGGTGACAAATGAGATGAGGAAAGGCTAACCTTGCCAAGGTAGAGGACTTGTCCGCCACCTTATAGAGTTCTTGGGCTATAACCTCATGAACCTCTATTTCTTCTCCAATCATGATGCTATGGATCATGATAGCCCGGTCTATGGTAACTTCGGACCGGTTGCTAGTGGGAATGATTGAGCGTTGTATGAACTCTAACCATCCTCTAGCCACGGGCTTGAGGTCATGCCTTCTCAATTGGACCGGCTTTCCCCTTGAATCTTGCTTCCATTGGGCGCCCTCTTCACATATGACTGTGAGGACTTGGTCCAACCTTTGATCAAAGTTGACCCTTCTAGTGTAAGGATGCTCATCTCCTTGCATCATAGGCAAGTTGAACGCCACCCTCACACTTTCCGGACTAAAATCCAAGTATTTCCCCCGAGCCATAGTAAGATAATTCTTTGGATTCGGATTCACACTTTGGTCATGGTTCTTGGTGATCCATGCATTGGCATAGAACTCTTGAACCATCAAGATTCCGACTTGTTGAATGGGGTTGGTAAGAACTTCCCAACCTCTTCTTCGGATCTCACGTCGGATCTCCGGATATTCACCCTTTTTGAGTGAAAAGGGGACCTCGGGGATCACCTTCTTCAAGGCCACAACTTCATAGAAGTGGTCTTGATGCACCCTTGAGATGAACCTATCCATCTCCCATGACTCGGAGGTGGAAGCTTTTGCCTTCCCTTTCCTCTTTCTAGAGGTTTCTCCGGCCTTGGATGCCATAATGGTTATGGAAAAATGAAAAAGCAACGCTTTTACCACACCAAACTTAAAATGTTTGCTCGTCCTCGAGCAAAAGAAGAAAGAAGAGAGTAGAAGAAGAAGAAATGAGGAAGAGGGAGATGGTGGTGTGTTCGGCCAAAGAGGGGGAGAAGTGGTGTTTAGGTTGTGTGAAAATGAAGGGTTGAAGAAGGGTATATATAGGAGAGAGGGGGGTAATGGTTCGGCCATTATGGGTGGGTTTGGGAGGGAAAGTGGTTTGAATTTGAAGGGTGAGGTTGGTGGGGATTTATGAAGGATGGATGTGAGTGGTGAAGAGAAAGATGGGATTTGATAGGTGAAGGGTTTTTGGGGAAGAGGTGTTGAGGTGATTGGTGAATGGGGGAAGAAGAGAGAGAGTGGTGGTGGGATCCTGTGGGGTCCACAGATCCTGTGGTGTCAAGGAAAAGTCATCCCTGCACCAAATGGCATCAAAATTCACGTTTTGAGCCAATTCTGGCGTTAAACGCCGGGCTGGTGCCCATTCCTGGCGTTTAACGCCAGGTTCTTGCCCTTTCCTGGCGTTTAACGCCAGTCTGGTGCCCCTTTCTGGCGTTAAACGCCCAGAATGGTGCCAGACTGGGCGTTAAACGCCCAACTGCTAGGCTTACTGGCGTTTAAACGCCAGCAGCATCTTCCTCCAGGGTGTGCTGTTTTTCTTCCTGTTTTTCATTCTGTTTTTGCTTTTTCAATTAATTTTGTGACTTCTCATGATCATCAACCTACAAAAGAGATAAAATAACAAAAGAAAATAATTAAATATAAAACATTGGGTTGCCTCCCAACAAGCGCTTCTTTATTGTCACTAGCTTGACAGAGGACTCTCATGGAGCCTCAGAAATGCTCAGAACCGTGTTGGAACCTCCCAACACCAAACTTAGAGTTTGAATGTGGGGGTTCAACACCAAACTTAGAGTTTGGTTGTGGCCTCCCAACACCAAACTTAGAGTTTGATTGTGGGGGCTCTGTTTGGCTTTGTTTTGAGAGAAGCTCTTCATGCTTCCTCTCCATGATGACAGAGGGATATCCTTGGGCCTTAAACACCAAGGATTCTTCATTCACTTGAATGATCAACTCTCCTCTATCAACATCAATCACAGCCTTTGCTGTGGCTAGGAAGGGTCTGCCAAGGATGACGGATTCATCCATGCTCTTCCCAGTCTCTAGGACTATGAAATCAGTAGGGATGTAATGGTCTTCAACTTTAACCAGAACATCCTCTACAAGTCCATGGGCTTGTTTTCTTGAGTTGTCCACCATCTCTAGTGAGATTTTTGGAGCTTGCACCTCAAAGATCCCTAATTTCTCCATTACAGAGAGGGGCATGAGGTTTACACTTGACCCTAAGTCACACAAGGCCTTCTTGAAGGTCATGGTGCCTATGGTACAAGGTATTGAAAACTTCCCAGGATCTTGCCTCTTTTGAGGTAGTTTCTGCCTAGACAAGTCATCCAGTTCTTTGGTGAGCAAAGGGGATTCATCCTCCCAAGTCTCATTTCCAAATAACTTGTCATTTAGCTTCATGATTGCTCCAAGGTATTTAGCAACTTGCTCCTCAGTGACATACTCATCCTCTTCAGAGGAAGAATACTCATCAGAGCTCATGAATGGCAGAAGTAAGTCCAATGGAATTTCTATGGTCTCATTTTGAGCCTCAGATTCCCATGGTTCCTCATTGGGGAACTCATTGGAGGCCAGTGGACGCCCAGTGAGGCCTTCCTCAGTGGCGTTCACTGCCTCTTCTTCCTCCCAAAATTCGGCCATGTTGATGGCCTTGCACTCTCCTTTTGGATTTTCTTCTGTATTGCTTGGGAGAGTACTTGGAGGGAGTTCAGTAATTTTCTTGCTCAGCTGACCCACTTGTCCTTCCAAATTTCTGATGGAGGACCTTGTTTCAGTCATGAAACTTTGAGTGGTTTTGATCAGATCAGAGACCATAGTAGCTAAGTCAGAGGTATTCTGCTTAGAGCTCTCTGTCTGTTGCTGAGAAGATGATGGAAAAGGCTTGCTATTAAACCTGTTTCTTCCACCATTATTGTTATTGAAACCTTGTTGAGGTCTCTGTTGATCCTTCCATGAAAGATTTGGATGATTCCTCCATGAAGGATTATAGGTGTTTCCATAGGGTTCTCCCATGTAATTCACCTCTTCTATTGAAGGGTTCTCAGGATCATAAGCTTCTTCCTCAGATGAAGCTTCCTTAGTACTGCTTGGTGCATTTTGCATTCCAGACAGACTTTGAGAAATCATATTGACTTGTTGAGTCAATATTTTGTTCTGAGCCAATATGGCATTCAGAGTATCAATCTCAAGAACTCCTTTCTTCTGACTAGTCCCATTGTTCACAGGATTTCTTTCAGAAGTGTACATGAATTGGTTATTTGCAACCATTTCAATTAGTTCTTGAGCTTCTGCAGGCGTCTTCTTCAGATGAAGAGATCCTCCAGAAGAGCTATCCAAAGACATTTTGGACAGTTCAGAGAGACCATCATAGAAAATACCTATGATGCTCCATTCAGAAAGCATGTCAGTGGGACACTTTCTGATTAATTGTTTGTATCTTTTCCAAGCTTCATAGAGGGATTCTCCTTCCTTCTGTCTGAAGGTTTGGACTTCCACTCTAAGCTTACTCAATTTTTGAGGTGGAAAGAACTTTGCCAAGAAGGCATTGACTAGCTTTTCCCAAGAGTCCAGGCTTTCTTTAGGTTGAGAGTCCAACCATGTTCTAGCTCTGTCTCTTACAGCAAAAGGGAATAGCATAAGTCTGTAGACCTCAGGGTCAACCCCATTAGTCTTGACAGTGTCACAGATTTGCAAGAACTCAGCTAAAAACTGATGAGGATCTTCCAATGGAAGTCCATGGAACTTGCAATTCTGTTGCATTAGAGAAACTAATTGAGGCTTAAGCTCAAAGTTGTTTGCTCCAATGGCAGGGATAGAGATGCTTCTCCCATAGAAATCGGGAGTAGGTGCAGTGAAGTCACCCAGCACCTTCCTTGCATTGTTGGCATTATTATTGTTTTCGGCTGCCATTTGTTCTTCCTCCTTGAAGAGTTCGTTCAGGTGCTCTAAAGAGAGTTGTGCTTTGGTTTCTCTTAGCTTTCTCTTCAAGGTCCTTTCAGGTTCAGGATCCGCCTCAACAAGAAAGCCTTTGTCTTTGCTCCTGCTCATAAGAAAGAAGAGGGAACAAGAAAATGTGGAATCCTCTATGTCACAGTATAGAGATTCCTTTAGGTGTCAGAGGAAAAGAAGAGTAGAAGACAGAAGTGGAAAATTCGAACTTAACAAAGAAGATGGAGTTCGAATTTTGCATTAAGGGATAGTGTTAGTCCATAAATAGAAGGATGTGAGAAGGAGGGAAGTAATTTTCGAAAATTAAGTGAAAATTTTGAAAACAATTTTGAAAAACATTACTTGATTTTCGAAAATGAAAATGGAAAAGAAATCAAGTGATTTTTGAAAAAGATTTTGAAATTAGAAATCAAAAGGATTTGATTGAAAACTATTTTGAAAAAGATGTGGTTAAGAAGATATGATTGATTTAAAAAAATATGATTGAGAAGATATGATTTGAAAACATTTTAAAAAAGATTTGGTTTGAAAATTAAAAACTTGACTAACAAGAAAAGATATGATTCAAACATTAAACCTTTCTCAACAGAAAAGGTAACATACTTGAAATGTTGAATCAAATCATTAATTGATAGTAAGTATCTTTAAAAATGGAAAGAAATTGATTTTGAAAGATATTTGATTGAAAAATTGATTTGAAAAAGATTTGATTTGGAAAAGATTTTGAAAACTTAAAAAAAAATTTGATTTGAAAACAAAATCTTCCCTTCTAGCCATCCTGGCGTTAAACGCCCAGAATGGTATCCATTCTGGCGTTTAACGCCCAAAATGCTACCCTTTTGGGCGTTAAACGCCCAACCAGGTGCCCTGGCTGGCGTTTAAACGCCAGTCTGTCCTTCTTCACTGGGCGTTTTGAACGCCCAGCTTTTTCTGTGCAGTTCCTCTGCTGTATGTTCTGAATCTTCAATTCTCTGTATTATTGACTTGAAAAGACACAAATTAAAAATATTTTTGGATTTTTAATAATAAGGACAAACTAAAATGCAACAAGAATGAAATAACAATGCATGCAAGACACCAAACTTAGCAGTTTGTATACTACTGACACTAACAAAATGAAAATGCATATGAGACACACAAAACAATCAAGTCAATAGAATTCAAAGATCATAGCAAGTAAATCATCAAGAACATCTTGAAGATCACCTAGACACATGCATGCAATTGACACCAAACTTATGATGAGACACTAGACTCAAACAAGAAATTTTTTTTTTGATTTTATGATTTTGTAAAATTTTTTGTGTTTTTCGAAAATGAAGTGAAAAAAAAAGTATCAAAATTCTTAATGAGAATTCCAGGAATCAGTGCAATGCTAGTCTAAGACTCCGGTCCAGGAATTAGACATGGCTTCACAGCCAGCCAAGCTTTCAGAGAAAGCTTCGGTCCAAAACACTAGACATGGCCAGAGGCCAGCCAAGCCTTAGCAGATCACTGCTCCAAAAGCAAGATTTGATAAAAATCAACAAGCTCTTGTGGTGATAAGTTGAAACCTCGGTCCAATGAGATTAGACATGGCTTCTCAGCCAGCCAGATTTCAACAAATCATCATGAAACTCTAGAATTCATCTTCAAGAATTTCAAAAAAAAATAAATACCTAATCTAAGCAACAAGATGAACCGTCAGTTGTCCAAACTTGAACAATCCCTGGCAATAACACCAAAAACTTGATGTTGTTGCCGGATCTTGGCACTGATGTTACCAAAAGCTTGCTCAAAACTTGAACAATCCCCGGCATCGGCGCCAAAAACTTGGTGCGCGAAATTGTGAACAATACTTTTTCACAACTCTCATAATCCCCAGTAATGGCTCCAAAAACGTGGTAGCTCAATACCATGGCATTACACAACTTCGCACAACTAACCAGCAAGTGCACTGGGTCGTCCAAGTAATAAACCTTACGCGAGTAAGGGTCGATCCCACGGAGATTGTTAGTATTGAAGCAAGCTATGGTCATCTTGTAAATCTTAGTCAGGCAAACTCAAGTAGTAATGGTGATGAACGAAAATAACACAAAGGTAAAGATAGAGATACTTATGTAATTCATTGGTAGGAACTTCAGATAAGCGCATGAAGATGCCTTCCCTTCCGTCTCTCTGCTTTCCTACTGTCTTCATCCAATCCTTCTTACTCCTTTCCATGGCAAGCTTAAGCAAGGGTTTCACCATTGTCAGTGGCTACCTCTCATCCTCTCAGTGAAAGCGATTGCATATGCTCTGTCACAGCATAGCGGAATTCATCTGTCGGTTCTCAATCAGGCCGGAATAGAATCCAGTGATTCTTTTGCGTCTGTCACTAACGCCCCGCCCTCAGGAGTTTGAAGCACGTCACAGTCATTCAGTCATTGAATCCTACTCAGAATACCACAGACAAGGTTAGACCTTCCGGATTCTCTTGAATGCTGCCATCAGTTCTCGCCTATACCACGAAGACTCTGATCTCACGGAATGGTTGGCTCGTTTGTCAGGCGAGCACTCGGTTGTCAGGCGATCAACCATGCATCGTGCAATCAGGAATCCAAGAGATATTCACTATGGCCTTAGTTGCTTGTAGAACAAGAGTGGTTGTCAGTCACTTTGTTCATGGGTGAGAATGGTGATGATTCGTGACAATCATCACCTTCATCAAGTTGAAGAACAAATGATATCTTGGACAAAGAACAAGCAGAATTGAATGGAAGAACAATAGTAATTGCATTAACACTCGAGGTACAGCAGAGCTCCACACCTTAATCTATGGTGTGTAGAAACTCCACCGTTGAAAATACATAAGCATGAGGTCTAGGCATGGCCGAATGGCCAGCCTCCCAATGATCTAAGATAGCATACAAAATGAAGATAGCTACCAAAGTCTTTTTAATACAATAGTAAAAGGTCCTACTTATAAGAACTAGTAACCTAAGGTGTACAGAAATGAGTAAATGACATAAAAATCCACTTCCGGGCCCACTTGGTGTGTGCTTGGGCTGAGCAATGAAGCAAATTTCGTGCAGAGACTCCTCTTAGAGTTAAACGCCAGCTTTAGTGCCAGTTTGGGCGTTTAACTCCCATTTGGGTGCCAGTTCCAGCGTTTAACGCTGGGATTTCTTGAGGTGACTTTGAACGCCGGTTTGGGTCATCAAATCTTGGGCAAAGTATGGACTATTATATATTGCTGGAAAGCCCAGGATGTCTACTTTCCAACGCCGTTAAGAGCGCGCCAATTGGGCTTCTGTAACTCCAGAAAATCCACTTCGAGTGCAGGGAGGTCAGAATCCAACAGCATCCGCAGTCCTTTTTGGTCTCTGAATCAGATTTTTGCTCAAGTCCCTCAATTTCAGTCAGAAAATACCTGAAATCACAGAAAAACACACAAACTCATAGTAAAGTCCAGAAAAGTGAATTTTAACTAAAAAATAATAAAAGTATACTAAAAACTAACTAGATCATAACAAAAACATACTAAAAACAATGCCAAAAAGTATACAAATTATCCGCTCATCAGTGGTATAAGCTGGATTGATGGCGGCATTCATGAGAATCCGGAAAGTCTAAACCTTGTCTGTGGTATTCCGAGTAGGATTCTGGGATTGAATGACTGTGACGAGCTTCAAACTCCTGAAGGCTGGGCGTTAGTGACAGACGCAAAAGAATCAATGGATTCTATTCCAACCTGATTGAGAACCGACAGATGATTAGCCGTGCTGTGACAGAGCATAGGAACGTTTTCACTGAGAGGATGGGAAGTAGCCATTGACAACGGTGACACCCTACATAGAGCTTGCCATGGAAGGGACCTTGCGTGTGGGAAAAGGATTTCAAGGAAAAGTTAAGATTCAGAGGACAAAGCATCTCCAAAACTCCAACATATTTCTCATTACTACACAACAAGTAACGCTGTTATTCTCTTTTATTTTTATAATCAAATCTAGTAATTTCACTAAATTCTTATTGGCCTCCTGACTAAGATTAATAAAATAAACATTGATTGCTTCAAGCCAATAATCTCCGTGGGATCGACCCTTACTCACGTAAGGTATTACTTGGACGACCCAGTGCACTTGCTGGTTAGTTGTGCGAATCACAAATTCGTGCACCAAGTTTTTGGCGCCGTTGCCGGGGATTATTGAGTTTGGACAGTTGAAGGCTTATTTTATTTCTTAGATTAGGAATAATTTATTTTTGTTATTATAGAGTCATCAAATTTTGATAGGATAGTTTCTTTTCAAAAAATTTCTTTTCAAAAATATTATTTTTCTTAATTAATTGTTAGTTTTTCGTGAGTTTACTGTCTTGTTCTAAGTTTGGTGTTAATTGCATATTTTATATTTTCTCTAAAATTTTCGTGTTAGTGTTCTTGGTTCTTCCTTGATCTTCAAGTTGTTCTTGATAATTGGTTATACCCTTTGGAACCTTTTTCAAAAATAATTTTTCTTGGATTGAATCTTGTGCCAAACTCTAAGTTTGGTGTTTTCTTGTTAAATTCTCTTTAATTTTCGAAAATTTGTCTTGGTTTTCTAAAAATTTTAAGTTTGGTGTTCTTTCTTTTGTTCTTGGTGTTCTTGTGAATCTTCAAGGTGTTCTTGAGTTTTTCTTGTATCTTGACCTTAAAATTTTTAAGTTTGGTGTTCCTTGGTGTTTTCCCTCCAAAAATTTTCGAAAATAAGGAGCATTAGATCTAAAAATTTTAAGTCTTGTGTCTTTTGTGTGTTTCTCTCTTTCATCAAAAAAATTTTTTTTTTATTTTCTAACTAATTTTAAAACTACATTTTCGAAATTTTTAATATAAAATTCAAATTTCAATTTCAAATTTTTCAAAAAATTTTCACAAAATATTTTCAAAATATTTTTATATATATTCCATTTTTATTTATTCCACTATTATAAAATAAATAATATCAACATACATATCATCCCTCTTGTATTCCATTATGGAAGTAAGTATGAATGAACAAGACAAGAGGACTCTGGGGTCATATGCTAACCCCACTACTGCTTCATATGGGAGTAGTATCTGTATACCCTCCATTGGAGTTAGTAGCTTTGAGCTGAATCCTCAGCTCATTATCATGGTGCAGCAAAACTGCCAGTATTCTGGTCTTCCACATGAAGAACCTACAGAGTTTCTGGCACAATTTCTGCAAATTGCTGATACAGTACATGATAAGGAAGTAGATCAGGATGTCTACAGATTATTACTGTTTCCATTTGCTGTAAAAGATCAAGCTAAGAGGTGGTTAAATAACCAGCCTAAGAACAGCATAAAAACATGGAAACAGCTGTCAGAAAAATTCCTGAATCACTATTTCCCTCCCAAACGGATGACACAGCTAAGGCTAAACATCCAAGGCTTCAAACAAGGAGATAATGAATCCCTTTATGATGCCTGGGAGAGATACAGAGAGATGCTAAGAAAATGCCCCTCTGAAATGTTTTCAGAATGGGTGCAATTAGACATCTTCTACTATGGGCTTACAGAAAAAGCTCAGATTTCTCTAGACCACTCAGCTGGTGGATCTATACACATGAGAAAAACAATTGAAAAAGCTCAAGAGCTTATTGATACAGTTGCCAGAAATCAGCATCTGTACCTAAGCAGTGAATCTTCTATGAAAGAAGAAGCTAAAACAGTAACTGCTGAACTCAGTCCGGTGGATCAGGCTAATGAATTCAATCAGCAATTAGACTTTCTAACCAAGCAGCTAGCCGAATTCAAGGAAATATTACAGGAAACAAGAATGGCAAACAGAAATATGGAAGTGCAATTAAAGCAGACAGAAAAGCAACTGTCAAAACAAATAGCAGAAGAATGCCAAGCAGTTCAATTAAGAAGTGGGAAAACATTAAATACCTCACTTCAAAGCAGCAGGAAGCCAAGAAATGAACAGATGTCTACTCAAAATCCCTCTGAGGACAATCAGAGCCCAGAGAGGAATAATGCTGGCGCTGAACGCCCAGACCATGCTCATTCCTGGCGTTCAACGCCAGAAACAAGCATGAATCCGGCGTTGAACGCCCAAAGGGAACATGGTTCTGGCGTTCAGACGCCAGTGACAAATGAGGAGTTGGCGTTTAACGCCACTCCAGCCTCCACCCCTGGCATTCAAACGCCAGTGGGAAATCAGTCACATACAAGTGCTGATGACAACCCTTCTAAAAAGGCTTCCCAACCCACTTCTGTAGGTAATAAACCTGCAGCAACTAAGGTTGAGGAATACAAAGCCAAAATGCCTTATCTTCAAAAACTCCGCCAAGCGGAACAGGATAAGCAATTTGCTCGCTTTGCAGACTATCTCAGGACTCTTGAAATAAAGATTCCGTTTGCAGAAGCACTTGAGCAAATACCCTCTTATGCTAAGTTCATGAAAGAAATCTTAAGTCATAAGAAGGATTGGAGGGAAACTGAAAAAGTTTACCTCACTGAAGAATGCAGTGCAGTCATTCTGAAAAGCGTGCCTGAGAAGCTTAAAGATCCTGGGAGCTTTATGATACCATGCACATTAGAGGGTACTTGTACCAAGCAAGCTCTATGTGATCTTGGGGCAAGTATCAATCTAATACCTGCATCTACTATCAGAAAGCTTGGTCTGACTGAAGAAATCAAACCAACCAGGATATGTCTTCAACTTGCTGATGGCTCCATTAAATACCCATCTGGCGTGATTGAAGACATGATTGTCAAGGTTGGGCCATTTGCCTTTCCTACTGACTTTGTGGTGCTGGAAATGGAGGAGCATAAGAGTGCAACTCTCATTCTAGGAAGACCTTTCCTAGCAACTGGCCGAACCCTCATTGATGTCCAAAAAGGGGAAGTAACCTTGAGAGTCAATGAGGAAGAGTTTAAGTTGAATGTTGTCAAAGCCATGCAACATCCAGACACCCCAAATGACTGCATGAGTGTTGATATTATTGACTCTCTGGCAAGAGAGGTCAATATGGCTGAGAGTCTCGAATCAGAGTTAGAGGACATCTTTAAAGATGTTCAGCCTGATTTGGAGGAATCAGAGAGAATAATAGAATCTCTGAAAATCCCTCAAGAAGAGGAGAAGCCTACTAAACCCGAGCTCAAACCATTACCACCATCCCTGAAATATGCATTTCTGGGAGAAGGTGATACCTTCCCTGTAATTATAAGCTCTACCTTAGAGCCACAGGAAGAGGAAGCACTAATTCAAGTGCTAAGGACACACAAGACAGCTCTTGGGTGGTCCATCAGTGATCTTAAGGGCATTAGCCCAGCCAGATGCATGCACAAGATCTTACTGGAGGATGACGCCAAGCCAGTGGTTCAACCACAAAGGCGGCTGAATCCAGCTATGAAGGAAGTGGTGCAGAAGGAGGTCACTAAATTACTAGAGGCTGGGATTATTTATCCTATTTCTGACAGCCCCTGGGTGAGCCCTGTCCAAGTTGTCCCTAAGAAAGGTGGCATGACAGTGGTTCATAATGAAAAAAATGAACTGGTTCCTACAAGAACAGTTACAGGGTGGCGTATGTGTATTGATTATAGAAGGCTCAATACAGCCACCAGAAAGGATCATTTTCCTTTACCATTCATAGACCATATGCTAGAAAGACTAGCAGGTCATGAATACTACTGCTTCCTGGATGGATATTCAGGTTATAATCAAATTGCAGTAGATCCCCAGGATCAGGAGAAAACGGCATTCACCTGCCCATCCGGAGTATTTGCATACAGAAGGATGCCATTTGGCCTGTGCAATGCACCTGCAACTTTTCAGAGGTGCATGCTCTCAATTTTCTCTGATATGGTGGAAAAATTCCTGGAAGTCTTCATGGATGACTTTTCAGTATTTGGAGACTCATTCAGCTCCTGCCTTAACCACTTAGCACTTGTTCTGAAAAGATGCCAAGAGACTAACCTGGTTTTAAACTGGGAAAAGTGTCACTTTATGGTGACTGGAGGAATCGTCCTTGGGCACAAAATCTCGAACAAGGGGATAGAGGTGGATCAAGCTAAGGTAGAGGTAATTGAAAAATTACCACCACCTACCAATGTTAAGGCAATCAGAAGCTTTCTGGGGCATGCAGGATTCTATAGGAGGTTTATAAAGGATTTTTCAAAAATCGCCAAACCTCTGAGCAACCTGCTAGCTGCTGACACGCCATTTATCTTTGATAAAGAGTGTCTGCAGGCATTTGAGACTCTGAAAGCTAAATTGGTTACAGCACCAATAATCTCTGCACCAGACTGGACATTACCATTTGAACTGATGTGTGATGCCAGTGACCATGCCATTGGTGCAGTGTTGGGACAAAGGCATGACAAGCTTCTGCACGTTATTTACTATGCCAGCCGTGTTCTAAATGATGCACAAAAGAATTACACAACCACAGAAAAAGAGCTACTTGCAGTGGTTTACGCCATTGACAAATTCAGATCCTATTTAGTAGGATCAAAAGTGATTGTGTACACTGATCATGCTGCTCTTAAATATCTACTCACAAAGCAGGATTCAAAACCCAGACTCATCAGATGGGTGTTGCTTCTGCAAGAGTTTGATATAGAAATAAGAGACAGAAAAGGGACAGAGAATCAAGTAGCAGATCAACTGTCCTGAATAGAACCAGTGGAAGGGGCGTCCCTCCCTCTCACTGAGATCTCTGAAACTTTTTTGGATGAGCAACTCTTTGCCATTCAGGAAGTGCCATGGTTTGCAGACATTGCAAACTACAAGGCAGTGAGATTCATACCCAAAGAGTACAGTAGGGTGCAATCAAAGAAATTAATCACATATGCAAAGTACTATCTTTGGGATGAACCATATCTCTTCAAGAGATGTGCAGACGGAGTAATCCGTAGATGTGTGCCTAAGGAAGAAGCGCAAAAGATTTTATGGCACTGCCATGGATCACAGTATGGAGGACATTTTGGAAGTGAGCGAACAGCCACAAGGGTCCTCCAAAGTGGCTTCTACTGGCCCATTCTCTATAAAGATTCCCGAGCATTTGTGCTTAATTGTGACAGTTGCCAAAGATCAGGCAACTTACCTCACAGTTATGCCATGCCTCAACAAGGAATCTTGGAGATTGAGTTGTTTGATGTATGGGGTATTGACTTCATGGGACCTTTCCCACCATCATACTCAAACACTTATATTCTGGTGGCAGTGGATTATGTATCCAAATGGGTGGAGGCTATCGCAACACCCACTAATGACACTAAAACAGTGTTAAAATTCCTCAAGAAACACATTTTCAGCAGATTTGGTATCCCTAGAGTATTAATCAGTGATGGGGGCACTTATTTCTGCAATAAACAGCTTTACTCTGCTCTGGTACGTTATGGAGTTAGCCACAGGGTAGCTACTCCATATCACCCACAAACTAATGGGCAAGCTGAAGTCTCAAATAGAGAACTCAAAAGAATCCTGGAATGGACTGTAATTAACCGTAGAAAGGATTGGGCAAGAAGCTTGGATGATGCTCTGTGGGCATACAGAACAGCATTTAAGACCCCTATAGGGACCTCTCCATACCAGCTTGTGTATGGAAAGGCATGTCACTTGCCAGTGGAACTGGAACACAAGGCCTATTGGGCAACCAGATTCCTAAACCTTGATGCCAAGTCAGCTGGAGAAAAACGATTGCTCCAGTTAAATGAGCTAGAGGAATTTAGACTCAATGCTTTCAAGAATGCAAAAATTTACAAGGAGAAAGCAAAAAGATGGCATGATAAGAAATTGTCATCCAAAGTCTTTGAGCCAGGGCAGAAAGTTCTGCTATTCAATTCTAGGCTCAAATTATTCCCTGGGAAATTAAAATCCCGGTGGAGAGGTCCATATGTAGTTACAAGTGTGTCACCATATGGATACGTAGAGCTTCAGGATAATGAATCTAACAAAAAGTTCATTGTTAATGGACAGAGAGTTAAACATTATCTTGAAAGTAACTTCGAGCAAGAATGCTCAAAACTGAGACTTGATTAGAGCTCAGTGGTAGTCCAGCTAAAGACAATAAAGAAGCGCTTGCTGGGAGGCAACCCAGCCATTTACAAAGTTATATACTAAAATTAAATAAATTTTCTTTTCTTTACAGGTATGAGTCCAAGTATCTTCAAAGGTGAAATAGCAATTGGTTGAAGTCACAAAGTTACAGGAAAATTTGGAAGCTCACTGGCATGAGAAAGCCAGTAAGAAACAATTTGGGCGTTGAACGCCCAAAAGAAGCACCCACTGGGGGTTTAACGCCAGTAAGGGTAGCCATCTGGGCGTTAAACGCCAGAAAGGAGCATCTTCTGGGCGTTAAACGCCAGAAAGAAGCACCTTCTGGGCGTTTAACGCCAGTCTGCTAGCATCCTGGGCGTTCAGAAAAATGCCCAGTGACAAAGGACTTCCTGGCGTTCAACGCCAGAAAGAAGCATCAGCTGGGCGTTGAACGCCCAGGAGAAGCAACAATTGGGCGTTAAACGCCCAAAACATGCATCGTTTGGGCGTTTAACGCCAGGATGGTGGGAGGAGGTAAAAATTCGTTTTTAATCCTAATTTTTCTAAATTTTTATGTTTCAATTCATGATTTCTTGCATAAACATGTTTCAAAATATCATCTTCAATTCCAAAAGTTTTTATCCTAATTTCTAAAAACCCTGATTTCTAAAAATCCACGTTTCAAAAATATTAAATATATCTTAATCCATAAAGCCAAATGGTTTTCCAATCCAATCCAACTCTTTTAAAGTTTATTTTCAAAACTCAATTATCTTTTTAAAATCTTTTTCAAAATTAAAAATTTCAAATTTATCTTTTAAATTATGATTCATATCTTTCTCTTTTTAAACTATATCTTTTTCTTATCATATCTATCTTTTATAAATCATATCTTCTATCTTATCTCCTTCTTATTTTCGAAAATCCCCACCCCCTATATATTGTACTCGGCGCCCTCCTCATCATCACCATTCCACAATTGCTCTCCTCTTATCCCTCTTCTTTCTTCTCTTTTGCTTGAGGACAAGCAAAGCTCTAAGTTTGGTGTGTTTATCCGTGATCACAAAAACATACTCACTAAAGATCATGGCTCCTAAAGGAAAGCAAACCACCCCAAGAGGAAAGAAAGAAAGCAATCCAAAGCCACTTTGGAATCAAGGGAAGTTCTTAACTAAAGAACATTCAGACCATTACTACAAGATAATGAGTCACAGATCAGTGATCCTGGAAGTCAGATTTGATCTGAAAGAAGATGAATATCCGGAGATCCAAGAGCAAATCCGAAACAGGCATTGGGAAATTCTGGCCAATCCTGAAACAAAAGTGGGAAGAAATATGGTCCAGGAGTTCTATGCTAATCTATGGCAGACAGACAGGCAAAGAATAATTGGAGCTGCTCTCTTTGACCATCGGACCTTAGTCAGAGGAAAGATCATTCATACCAATTCTGACAAGATCAGGGAGATATTTAAGCTTCCTCAACTGAAGGATGACCCAGACTCCTTTAATAGGAGAATGATGAGGGTCAATAAAGGGCTGGACAAGATTCTGGAGGATATATGCATCCCTGGAGCCAAGTGGACCACCAACACGACTGGCGTCCCAGTTCAACTCAAAAGGGAAGATCTAAAACCAGTAGCCAGAGGTTGGCTAGATTTCATAGGACGTTCCATACTGCCCACCAGCAACCGTTCTGAAGTCACTATTAAAAGAGCAGTAATGATTCACTGCATCATGTTGGGAAAAGAAGTAGAAGTCCATCAGCTGATCTCATGTGAGCTATACAAAATAGCAAACAGGAATTCTAAGGACGCCAGATTGGCTTATCCAAGCCTAATTTCCATGCTCTGCAAAGATGCTGGGGTAAAGATGGGAATAACAGAATATATCCTAATTGAAAAGCCCATTACTGGAATATCAATGGTCAGACAACAGCAACAAGATGATCCGACTAAGAAGAGAGCACAGGAAGCCCTCCCAGAACTGCCCCAATTCGAATATTGGGAACATCTTGGGGCTTCTATTTCCAGATTGCAAGAAGCTATAGACCAAATAAAGGAAGAACAGAATAATCAAAGTAGCATGATTTGCAAACTGCTTAAGGAACAGGAAGAGCAAGGGCGTGATCTAAGGGAGCTGAAGCGCCAAAAATTAATCCTTGAACAACACCCCAAGAATTAGAGGAACATTCCCTCCTCAAAACAAAAGGTTGTTGAGTTCCAATTTTTCTGCTTTAACTTAGTGATAGCGTTTTTATTATAGAAATTCACCTTAGGAGATATATAGTAGTAGTAATTAGTATGTCTATTTTGATTTTATTTCCAATTAAGCTATAATTTATTTTTCTCATCATCATCAGGCATGAATAAAGTAGTAGATTTTTTTTAGAATAAAGAAGTAATCTATATTTTTCGAGTTCTCAATAATAAAAATTATAATTAATTATGTGTGGTGGTAATACTTTTTGTTCTCTCAATAAATGCTTGAATAGTGCATAATTTGTACTTTGAATTTGATGAATATTGGCTCCTGAAAGAATGAGGAACACGAAAAATATTATTGATGATCTGAAAAATCATGAAATTGATTCTTGAAGCAAGAAAAAGCAGTCAAAAAAAAAGGGGAAGAGAAGGAACAATAGAAAAAGCCATGAGCCCTAGGCAAGAGTAAAAAGGATCCAAGGCTTTGAGCATCAATGGATAGGAGGGCCCAAGGAAATAAAATCCAGGCCTAAGCGGCTAAACCAAGCTGTCCCTAACCATGTGCTTGTGGCATGCAGGTCCAAGTTACAAACTTGAGACTGAGTGGTTAAAGTCGTGATCCAAGGCAAACAGAGTGTGCTTAAGAGCTCTGGATACCTCTGACTGGGGACTGTAGCAAAGCTAAGTCACAATCTGAAAAGGTTCACCTAGTCATGTGTCTGTGGCATTTATGTATCTGGTGGTAATACTGGAAAACAAAATGCTTAGGGCCACGGCCAAGACTCATAAAATAACTGTGTTCAAGAATCAACATACTACACTAGGAGAGTCAATAATACTATCTGAATTCTGAGTTCCTAAGGATGCCAATCATTCTGAAATTCAAAAGATACAGGGAGATGCCAAAACTGTTCAAAAACAAAAAGCTACAAGCCCCGCTCATCTAATAAAGAATCTGAACTTCATTTAAAACTCTAAAATATTATTACTTCTTAATTTCTGTTAAAACCTATTTTATTTATCTAGTTGCTTGAGGACAAGCAACAGTTTAAGTTTGGTGTTGTGATGAGCGGATATTTTATATGCTTTTTGGGGGTAATTTCATGTAGATTTTAGCATGTTTCAGTTAGTTCTTAGTAGAATATTATTAGTTTTTAGGCAAAAATCATATTTCTGGACTTTACTATGACTTTGTGTGTTTTTCTGTGATTTCAGGTATTTTCTGGCTGAAATTGAGGGAGTTGAGCAAAAATCTGACTTAGGCTGAAAAAGGACTGCTGATGCTGTTGGATCCTGACCTCCCTGCACTCGGAATGGATTTTTTGGAGCTACAGGAGTTCAATTGGCGCGCTCTCAACGGCGTTGGAAAGTAGACATCTAGGGCTTTCCAGCAATATATAATAGTCCATACTTTGCGCGAAGATAGACGACGTAACTTGGCGTTGAACGCCAAGTTCATGATGCTGTCTGGAGTTAAACGCCAGAAAAACGTCATGATCCGGAGTTGAACGCCCAAAACACGTCATAACCTGGAGTTTAACGCCAAGAAAGGCCTCTACTCATGGATAGCTTTAGTCTCAGCCCCAGCACACACCAAGTGGGCCCCAGAAGTGGATTTCTGCACCAATTATCTTAGTTTACTCATTTTCTGTAAACCTAGGTTACTAGTTTACTATTTAAACAACTTTTAGAGACTTACCTTGTACCTCATGACATTTTCAGATCTGAATTACATACTTTTTGACGGCATGAGTCTCTAAACCCCATTGTTGGGGGTGAGGAGCTCTGCAGCGTCTCGATGATTTAATACAATTCCTTTGTTTTCCATTCAAACACGCTTGTTCTTGTCTAAGATGTTCATTTGCGCTTAATTATGGAGAAGGTGATGATCCGTGACACTCATCACCTTCCTCAATCCATGAACGTGTGCCTGACAACCACCTCCGTTCTACATCAGATTGAATGAGTATCTCTTAGATTCCTTAATCAGAATCTTCGTGGTATAAGCTGGATTGATGGCGGCATTCATGAGAATCCGGAAAGTCTAAACCTTGTCTGTGGTATTCCGAGTAGGATTCTGGGATTGAATGACTGTGACGAGCTTTAAACTCCTGAAGGCTGGGCGTTAGTGACAGACGCAAAAGAATCAATGGATTCTATTCCAACCTGATTGAGAACCGACAGATGATTAGCCGTGCTGTGACAGAGCATAGGAACGTTTTCACTGAGAGGATGGGAAGTAGCCATTGACAACGGTGACACCCTACATAGAGCTTGCCATGGAAGGGACCTTGCGTGTGGGAAAAGGATTTCAAGGAAAAGTTGAGATTCAGAGGACAAAGCATCTCCAAAACTCCAACATATTTCTCATTACTACACAACAAGTAACGCTGTTATTCTCTTTTATTTTTATAATCAAATCTAGTAATTTCACTAAATTCTTATTGGCCTCCTGACTAAGATTAATAAAATAAACATTGATTGCTTCAAGCCAATAATCTCCGTGGGATCGACCCTTACTCACGTAAGGTATTACTTGGACGACCCAGTGCACTTGCTGGTTAGTTGTGCGAATCACAAATTCATGCACCACTTAGACATTAGTAACTCAAGAGTTCCTAAGATACATTTCCAAGCCAAGAACATAAAATTCTACTCTAAAATCCAACCAAACAATTTAGCGAACACTTGGAAGGCACAAAAGATAAACAACATGATTGCAAGAATTAAAGACAACTACAACTACAAAAGCAAAAGATCAACAATAGGAAATCAAAACAATTATGAAACAACAAAGAACTTACCAATTGCATTGAAGAAGAAATGTAGATCTACAAATGAATTTATAAACTATAACTAACAATACAAAGGAATTACAAGAGAAGAGGAATTCTACAACTACAAGAGAATAATTGAGGATGAAAGAGGAAAATTAAGAGAGAAGAAGAAGTAGTAGATCTAGATCTAAACATAGTCCTAACCCTAGAGAGAAGTGAGAGCTTCTCTCTCTAAAACTAACTTTCCCTCCAAAACTAAGCTAAACTAAACTAATGGTAACTAGACGTCTCATCCCTCTTCAATCATGGGCTTAAATAGCATCAGAAATGAGTTGGATTGGGCCCACAAGGCTTCTAAAATCGCTGGCCACGAGTTGCATTAAGTGGATCATGTGCCACCAACGGCGCGTCCACGTACCGTGCATGTGCGTGCCTCTATGCGCGATGAAAATATGCCAAATCTTATATTATTTCGAAGCCTCGGATGTTAGCTTTCCAACACAACTGGGACCGCATTATTTGGACCTCTGTAGCTCAAGTTATGGTCGATTAAGTGCGTAGAGGTCGGCTTGACAGCTTTTGCGATTCCTACATTTCTTCATGAGTTCTCCATTTTTACATGCTTTTTCTTCATTTCCTTGATCCAATCTTTGCCTCCTAAATCTGAAATCACTTAAAAAATATACCAAGGCATCTAATGGAATCAAGGTAAATTAAATCTAGCTATTTTGAGTCCTAAAAGCATGTATTCACTCTTAAGCACAATTAAAGGAGAATTTACAAAACCATGCTATTTCATTGGATACATGGGAGAAAAGTTGACAAAACCCACTAAATTCAACACAAGATAAACCCTAAAAATGGGGTTTATCAGAGAGATGAGAGTGCCGCCATGAATGTGAGGGAAACAGAGACAACGAGGGGCAGAGCTGTGAGAGAAGAGAGACGAGCACGTTACCGCAAATATAAGGGAGACAAAGACGTGATGCAGTATGATAAACCCCAATTTGACGGTTTATCTTGTATTGAATTTAGAGTATTTTGTAGACCTTTTCTCACATTTACCCAATGAATTAGCATGGTTTTGTATATTCTCCTTTAATTGTGCTTAAGAGTGAAAACATGTTTTTTAGGTCTTAAAATAAATAAATTTAATTCACCTTGATTCCATTAGATGCCTTGATATGTTTTTTAAGTGATTTAAGGTTTAGGAGGCAAAGATTGGATCAAGGGAATGAAGAAAGAAAGCATGAAAAGTTGGAGAACTCATGAAGAAATGAAAAAACCGGAAAGCTGTCAAGCCGACCTCTTCGCATTTAAATGACCATAACTTGAGCTACAGAGGTCCAAATGATGCGGTTCTAGTTCGGTTGGAAAGCTAACATCCGGGGCTTCGAAACGATATAAGATTTTCCATAGTTACTACACGTATGGTGGCGCACACGCGCATAGTACGCGCACGTGCCGTTGCTGCCACCTGGTTCACTTAAAGCAAAACGTGGCCAGCGAATTCTAAAGCCTTGTGGGCCCAATCCAACTCATTTCTGATGCTATTTAACCCAAGGAATGAAGAGGGAAACACATGTTAGTTACCATTAGTTTAAGTTTAGTAGTTAGAGTTAGTTTCTAGAGAGAGAAGCTCTCACTTCTCTCTAGGATTAGGATTAGGATTAGTTCTTAGATCTATGTTTTAATCTTTGCTTTCTTCTACTTCTACCTTTCAATTCTTTGTTGCTACATTCATCTTCTTCTATTCTTTTGTTGTAATTTCCTTTATGTTGTTCTTATATTTTGTTGAAGATCTAGTATTGTTCCTTCTACATTCTTCCAATTCAATAAGAGGTAATTCATAATAAATGTGTCTTCTTTGCTCTTCCATTGTTGATCTCTTGTTTTTGTAGTTATAGATTCCTTTAATTATTGCATTTAATAATGTTTACTTCTATTGCACTCTATGTGTTTGTTGAAATGTCTCTTTTAGTTTTAGTGTAGGTTTTGTTCCTCTTGGCCTAGGTAGAGTAATTAGTGACACTTGAGTTATCTAATTCCTTTGTTGATTGATAATTGGAGAGATTGCTAATTGGTTTGGAGTGCACTAAAGCTAGTCCTTCCTTGGGAGTTGGCTAGAACTTGTGGCTCAAGTCAATTCATCCACTTGACTTTCCTTTATTTAGTAAGGGTTAACTAAGTGGTAGCAATGAACAATTCTCATCACAATTGAGAAGGATAACTAGGATAGGACTTCTAATTTTCATACCTTGCCAAGAGTCTTTTATAGTTGTTAGTTTATTTTCATTGCCATTTACTTTCATGCCTCTTATCAAAACCCCAAAACAACTCAAACCAATAACAAGACACTTTATTGTAATTCCTAGGGAGAACGACCCGAGGTTCAATACTTCGGTTTATAAATTTAGGGGTTTGTTTTAGTGACAAACAACTTTTTGTATGAAAGGATTATTGCTTGGTTTAGAAACTATACTTCGACGAGATTTTATTTGAGAAATTCTAAATCGTCAAAAATCCAATCATTAAAATGGCGCCGTTGCCGGGGACTTGCAATGGTGTTACATTATTGGTTATTGTGAATATTGTGAATATGTTTGTCTTTTGCTTGTTTGTTAGTTTTGTTAGGTTTAGAACGTCGTTGCTTATCTTTGTTAATTTTTGTTTTCTTTGCTATTATGAATTCTCATCCTCACTTTGGCTATGAGTTTGACTCAAATTATGTTGTAAGAAATGGGAACTACAATGGTAATATGTTTCAAGGATTTGGGCACAACCAAAGATGGGAAGAGCCTCAAGGGATTGATCAACCTTCTTGGCAACAACCTCCAACTCCTTATGGGTATAACTCTTATCCTAATGCATATCAATCTAATGGATGTGGTAACCCTTATTGTGATTGTCAACAACCACTACCACATGCCCATGAACCACCCCTTCAACATGCTTTTGAACCACCTTGCTCACAAGCCCCATATCACCAAAACCCTCCATATGACCCCAATCCTTATCCACTATACCCACCACCTTATGAGCCATATGAACCATACATGGAACCACCACCATTCCAACACAATTACTCTCAAGAACCACCTCAATGCACACCATCTCCATACCCTTACCAAGAAGAACCACCTTCCTACTATAAACCCTCTCTCCAAAATAATGAATCCTCTTATCCACCCCAAGCCCCGATAGATGACTCTCTCACATTGCTACTTCAAGGACAAGCAGATATGCAAAGGAACACCCTATAGTTTGTGACCAACTTGACCAAGGTAATGTCTACCTTAGCCTACAAATTTTTGAACACTCAAGGTGCTTCCGTGGCCACATGTGAAGAATCCATTGAAGATCATAGCATGAAGGAGAGATTGGAAAATCCGGTGGAAAATGAGGGAGGCTATTTTGTATTAGAGCAATTGGAGGAGCCTATGGTTATTGAAGAAAAGGAAGAAGTGGTTGAAGATTTAGGAGACGTTGAGAGTCCATGGGAATGTAGCATCATGGAAAACTCTTCCAAGAAGCTTGACATTGATGTTGAGGAGGGTGCGTAACCTCCAAAGCATATCATGGTTGAAGACTTTGAAGAGGTTGATCAAGAGATGGATTCAATTATTGATGAGTTCCTATCCACAATTGAATCCTCTCCCATTGAGCTTGACATAGAGGGTAAGGAAGAAGATACCTCACCTCCCATACCCTTGGTAAGCCACGAAGAAAATATTAAATTGGAAGGAAGCTACCAAGGGGAAGAGGTTGAAGTTGATATAAGTTGTCAAGAGGTGGAAGTTACAAGGGAAGAGCACAAGAGCATAGACATCGCAATGGCTAAGTGTGGGGATGCCCCCCTTCCCAAGCCACCATCACCTAACATAACATTCAAGTGGGTAAAATTTCTATCCCTAAGCTTCACTTTCTCACTTGAATATGGTTTGATTGAAAATGATGGGCAACTTAGAGCTCTTTGTGGAGTTAAGAGTAAGAGGGAGTGGTGTAATGGTTAGAAAAAGAATGTTAGGCTCATTAAGGTTAAACCCTCAAGGCATAAATACTATGGTTGGAGGAATGCTAAATTGTATGGGTCTAGAAGGAGAATTTGGTGCATAAAGGAGAATTCTATATGCCTACCACCCAAGTTGAATCATGATGATCAACTAGAAGATGGGTGTGAAAATAAGATATGGGATCCCGGATCACAACATGAAGACCAATTTTGGGAGCTCATATCTTGGGGAGAACCCCACCAAAGTTTGGTGATGATGGTTGGAAATTCTGTCAACCAATTGAGGAGTAAAGATCCTTGGAGATTCACGGATGAGTACAAACATAAGCCATCATGACAATGAGCTCCTCAAAATGTCCAACTTAAGGACTTAAAATAAAAGTGCTAGGTGGGAGACACCCCACCATGGTAAACTCTTTCCATTCTCTTTTAGCTTTGTTTAATAAGTGAATTGAGTTGCCATTGTAGGTAGATTCTCATTTTCATTTTTATCTTTTGTAAATATTGGTAGAATTAGTTTAATTTCTTGTTTTTATTATTTTAGTATAGTATGATAAATAAGGTTTTAGGGTGTTTTGGTAGCTGTTTGGAGGATTGAAAGGCATGGATTGGTGCAAGAACTTAGAAAAAAATTTTTTTTTTGAAAAACAGAACACCATCCACGCGTGCGCGCACATAACGCGTACGCGCACTCGAGCATTTTTCGACCATCCACGCGGATGCGCACTGTACGCGTACGCGTGGATGCAAAATTTCACCTCCAGCCAAAAAAAAACCCGAGAGTCAGGCCTGCACTGTGCGAACATTGGGCCTAAGGCACAAGTCTATGCACGCGTGCGCGCACTTGGCGCGTATGCGCACATGATCTTAAATTGGCAATGCACGCGCACGCACACTGTGCGCGCACGCGTTGATTGCACGATCCACACTCCTGGTACTTTTACCCAAGAGTTGTGCCAGACTTGGGCCGACATTATGCCTCTAGCCTAACTCGATGCACGCGTGCGCGCACCTTGCGCGTACGCGTCCTTCAACCAATATGCACATCGACGCGTAAGCGCGCATGACGCGTACGCGTCGGTAAAAAAAAAGAGTTTTTTTTCTCATCTTCCATTTTCTTTTGATCATTACATTCACATACTTCTACTCTTTCCATTTTCATTTTGTTTCTATAGCATGTTTTCAGTTTTTTTTTCTAAGTGTCCTTTCAATAATGGTGTTGAATTCTTATACTCAATTATTGAGACTCTCTTGCTTTATCTTGGTGCTTTGTGACCTGTTTAACATTAATTGAAATATTTTGTTCCACACACAAGGTAGTGCTTTAGTCCTTCCTAACTCATTATCCTTTGTTTTTGTGCTTCATCATCATTGAGTTAGGTTGGGACCAAATGTCCTCATGCTTATCATGCTTATCACTAATCTTGTTTGTGTCAATTCTTATTTGATCTTAATGCTCAAAATGTTTTTCATGCTTTAACTTTACTCTTGCATCAAGTATCATTGATATGCCATTAGCTTATATTGTTTTTCACTTACATGTGTAGCTACCATGTAGTAGAGAACCATATTCTTATTTGGCATTAGCCCCCGCCTATGTTCTAATTGCCTTGATATCTTTGTTATAGGCTTAATTTTCTTTCCTTTTCTTTCCTTTTAGGTTGGCCACCAGAAAGAAAAAAAGGAAAAATTTCTGAGTGGGGCAACAAACAAGTCATCAGCACAACCTTTTGAAGGAGCTCATCAATTGTAGCAACCCATCCACCTTGCTCTTCTTTGCATGCACCGAGGACGGTGCAATCTTCAAGTGTGGGGAGGTCGTTCGACCGATCTCCATGGGTAAAAAAAAAATTCCTTTTCAACACCAAATTTTTATTTTCTTTGTTAGAGTAGCTATTGCATTCCATGATAGGTTGCATGTTAGTTAGAATTTGTACATATTTTTACCACTTCTTTTTTGTTAGGACTACTTGGTTAGGGTGATGATTTCCTTTTCAAGAAACTGTTCTAGGAATTTTAGATAAGCGTATGGAGATGCGTTGTTCTTTCTGAATCTCTGCTTTCCTACTGCCTTCATCCAATCCTTCATACTCCTTTCTATGGCAAGCTGTATGTTGGGTGTCACCGTTGTCAATGGCTACTTCCCGTTCTCTAAGTGAAAATGGTCCTCTACGATTTCTGTACGGCTAATCAACTGTCGGATTGCTCGTCTCGGATGAAAAATACCATGCACAGATATCGTATGGCTAATCAGTTGTTAGTTCTCGATCATTTAGGGATAGGATTTACTATCCTTTTGTGTTTGTCACCACGCCCTACAGTCTCCAGTTTGAAGCTCGTCACAGTAATCCCATCCCAGATCCTACTCAGAATACCACAGACAAGGTTTAGACTTTTCGGATCTCAAGAATTCTGCCAATGGATTCTAGCTTATACCACGAAGAATCTGATCTCGGATTTAGATGCCTCATTGTTAGAGGGGAGTCGATGTGAATCGTTGATTAGAAACCCAAGAGATATACATTCAAGCTTGTTTTCATGTAGAACGGAAGTGGTTGTCAATCACGCGTTCATAAGTGAGAATGGTGATGAGTGTCACATAACCATCACATTCATCATGTTCTTGAGTGCGAATGAATATCTTAGAACAAGAATAAGCATGAATTGAATAGAAGAACAATAGTACTTTGCATTAATACTCGAGGAACAGCAGAGCTCCACACCTTAATCTCTGGTGTGTAGAAACTCCACCGTTGAAAATACATAAGAATAAGGTCTAGGCATTGCCGTGAGGCCAGCCCCCAATGTCTAAGATCACATAAACTGATCAAAGATAGATACCAAGAAGAAAATACAATAGTAAAAAGTCCTATTTATACTAGACTAGCTACTAGGGTTACAGAAATGAGTAAATGATGCAGAAATCTACTTCCAGGCCCACTTGGTGTGTGCTTGGGCTGAGCATTGAAGCTTTCATGTGTAGAGGTCTTTCTTGGAGTTAAACGCCAGGTTGTAACTTGTTTCTGGTGTTTAACTCTGCTTTGCAACTTGTTTCTGGCGTTTAACGCCAGAATAGGGCAGAAAGCTGGTGTTAAACGCCAGTTTGCGTCATCTAAACTCGGGCAAAGTATGGACTATTATATATTGCTGGAAAGCCCTGGATGTCTAATTTCCAACACAATTGAGAGCGCGCATTTAAACTCTTCTAGCTCCAAAAATTCTTTTTCGAGTGCAGGGAGGTCAGAATCCAACAGCATCAGCAGTCCTTTGTCAGCCTCTGAATCAGATTTTTGCTCAGGTCCCTCAATTTTAGCCAGTAACTACCTGAAATCACAGAAAAAATACACAAACTCATAGTAAAGTGCAGAAATGTGAATTTTGCTTAAAAACTAATAAAAATATACTAAAAAGTAACCAAATCATACTAAAAACTATATGAAAATAATGCCAAAAAGCGTATAAATTATCCGCTCATCACAGCACCAAACTTAAATTATTGTTTGTCCCCAAGCAACTGAAAACAAAATAGGATAAAAAGAAGAGAATATACAATGAATCTCACAATATCAATGAAACTTAGTTCTAAATAGTTGAGCGGGGCTTGTAGCTTTTTGCTTCTGAACAGTTTTGACATCTCACTTTATCCTTTGAAGTTCAGAATGATTGGCATCTATAGGAACTTAGAATTTTAGATAGTGTTATTGATTCTCCTAGTTAAGTATGTTGATTCTTGAACACAGCTACTTTATGAATCTTGGCCATGGTCCTAAGCACTTTGTTTTCCAGTATTACCACCGGATACATAAATGCCACAGACACATAACTGGGTGAACCATTTTAGATTGTGACTTAGCTTTGCTAAAGTCCCCAGTTAGAGGTGTCCAGAGCTCTTAAACACACTCTTTTTGCTTTGGATTACGACTTTAACCACTCAGTCTCAAGCTTTTCACTTGGACCTTCATGACACAAGCACATGGTTAGGGACAGCTTGATTTAGCCGCTTAGGCCTGGATTTTATTTCCTTGGGCCCTCCTATCCATTAATGCTCAAAGCCTTGGATCCTTTTTACCCTTGCCTTTTGGTTTAAAGGACTATTGACTTTTTCTACTTGCTTTTTCTTTTTCTTTCTTTCTCTTTTTTTCGCCATTTTTTTCTTTTTTTCTTTTTTTTTTCACTGCTTTTTCTTGCTTCAAGAATCAATTTCATGATTTTTTAGATTATCAATAACATTTATCTTTGTTTATCATTCTTTCAAGAGCTAATAATTTTTAACATTCATAAACAACAAGATCAAAAAAATATGCACTGTTCAAGCATTCATTCAGAAAACAAAAAGTATTGCCACCATATCAAAATAATTAAAATAATTTCAAGATAAAATTTAAAATCCAAGTACTTTTTGTTCTTTTGTAATTAAGCACATTTTTCATTTAAGATAGGTGAGGGATTCATGGAATTATTCATAGCTTTAAGACATAGACACTAGACACTAATGATCATGTAATGAAGACACAAACATAGATAAACATGAAGCTAAAAAACCAAAAATAGAAAATAAATAGACAAAGAGATTAAGGAATGAGTCCACCTTAGTGTGGGTGGCATCTTCCTCTTGAAGAACCAATGGAACGCCTAAGCTCCTCCATGTCTCTTCCTTGCCTTTGTTGCTCCTCCCTCATAGCTCTTTGATCTTCTCTTATCTCATAGAGAATGATGGAGTGCTCTTGGTGTTCCACCCTTAATTGGTCCATGTTGTAACTCAAGCTTTCTAAAGAAGTGTTGAGTTGCTCCCAATAATTGTGTAGAGGAAATTGCATCCCTTGAGGTATCTCAGGGATTTCTTGATGAGGGAATTCCTCATGCTCTTGTTGAGTGCCATGAATGGGCTCTCTAGTTTACTCCATCATCTTCTTAGTGATGGGCTTGTCCTCTTCAATGAGGATGTCTCCCTCTATGACAATCCCAGCTGAATAGCAAAGGTGACATATGAGATGAGGAAAGGCTAATCTTGCCAAAGGTGAGGGCTTGTCAGCCACCTTGTAGAGTTCTAGAGGTATAATTTCATGAACTTCTACTTCCTCTCCAATCATGATACTATGGATCATGATAGTCCGATCCACAGTTACCTCAGATCGGTTGATAGTGGGAATGATAGAGCGTTGGATGAACTCCAACTATCCTCTAGCTACAGGCTTAAGATCCGGTCTTCTCAATTGAACCGGGTTGCCTCTTGAGTCTATTTTCCATTGAGCTCCTTCTACACATATGTCCATGAGGACTTGGTCCAACCTTTGATCAAATTTGACCTTTCTGGTGTAGGGGCGTGCATTTTCTTCCATTATTGGCAAGTTAAACACTAGCCTCACATTTTTCAGACTGAAATCTAAGTATTTCCTCTGAACCATTGTAAGCCAATTCTTTGGATTCGGGTTCATACTTTGATCATGGTTTCTAGTGATCCATGCCTTGGTATAGAACTCTTGAACCATTGAGATTCCGACTTGTTGAATGGGGTCGCAAGAACTTCCTAACCTCTTCTTCGAATCTCTTGTCGGATCTCCAGATATTCGCCTTTTTTGAGCCTAAAAGGGACCTCAGGGATCACCTTCTTCTTGGCCACAAATTCATAGAAGTGGTCTTGATGGACCTTTGAGATGAATCTCTTCATCTCCCATGACTCAGAGGTGGAGGCAGTTGCCTTCCCTTTCCTCTTTCTAGAGGTTTCTCTGGCCTTAGGTGCCATAAATGGTTATGGAAAAATAAAAAGCAATGCTTTTACCACACCAAACTTAAAATATTTGCTCATCCTCGAGCAAAAGATGAAAGAAAGATGTAGAAGAAGAAGAAAATAGAAGATATGGAAGGTGTATGTGATTCGGCCAGGAGGGATGTGTATGATGTGTGAAAATGAAGGAGTGGAGATGGGTATTTATAGGAAAAGGAAAGGAGAGTGGCCAAAAGGTTTGGGTGGTTTTGGGAGGGAAATGGTTTTGAATTTTGAAGGTGGGAGGGGGGTTTTTGGGAAAGAGTTAAGGAAGTGATTGGTGAAGGATATTTGGGGAAGAGTGTTGTAGAAAGGTGTGAAGAGGAGAGAGAGTAGGTTGAGGTGATGGGGATCTTGTGGGGTCCACAGATCTTGAGGGGTCAAGGAATTCTCATCCCTGCTCCAATTGGGCGTTCAAAATGCCTTAGAGTTCAATTCTGGCATTTAAACGGCAGTCTGGTGCCCTATTCTGACGTTTAAACGCCTAGAAAGGTGCCAGATTGGACGTTTAAAGGCCTATTTTGCTACCTTTACTGGTGGTTAAACGCCAGTAAGTCCTTCTTCCAGAGTGTGCTATTTTCAATGCTGTTTTTGATTTTTTTTCTTTATTTTTGTAATTGTCTTTATGACTTCACATGATCATCAACCTAAAAGAAAACAAAATAATATAGATTAAAATAAAATTGGGTTGCCTCCTAATAAGCGCTTCTTTAATGTCAGTAGCTTGACAGTGAGCTCTCATGGAGTCTCACAGATGATCAGAGTATGGTTGAGATCTCTCAACACCAAACTTAGAGTTTGGTTGTGGCCTCCCAACATCAAACTTAGAGTTTGAATGTGGGGGCTCTGTTTGACTCTGTATTGGGAGAAGCTCTTCATGCTTACTCTCCATGGTTACATATGGAGAACCTTGAGTCTTTACTACAAGGCATTCTTCATTCACATGAATGATCAACTGTCCTCTGTCAACATCAATCACAGCTCTTGCTGTAGCCAGGAAGGGTCTTCCAAGGATGATGGATTCATCCTCATCCCTCCTAGTGTCTAGGATTATAAAATTAGTAGGGAAGTAAAGGCCTTCAACCTTCACTAGCACGTCCTCTATTAGTCCATAAGCCTTTTTCATAGATTTATTTGTCATCTCCAATGAGAATTTAGCCGCCTGTACCTCATAGATTTCCAGTTTCTCCATTACTGAGAGTGGCATCATGTTTATCCTTGACCCCAGGTCACACAGAGCTTTTTCAAAGGTCATGGTGCCTATGGTATAGGGTATTAAGAATTTACCAGGATCCTATTTCTTTTGAGGTAAATTTTGCTGAACCAATGTATTCAGTCCATTGGTGAGCAAGAGAGGCTCTTCCTCCCAAGTCTCATTACCAAATAACTTGGCATTCAGCTTCATGATTGCTCCTAAATATTGGGCAACTTGCCCTTCAACAATGTCTTCATTCTCTTCAGAAGATGAATAGTTATCAGAGTTCATGAATGGTAAAAAGAGGTCCAAGGGAATCTTCATGGTCTCTGTATGAGCCTCAGATTCTTTTGGTTCCTCATTAAGGTATTCCTTACTGGCCACTGGACGTTCCCAGAGGTTTTCCTCATTGGGATTCACGTCCTCCTCCTCCTCTAAGGTTTCGGCCATGTTGATTATGTCAATGGCCTTGCACTCTCCTTTGGGATTCTCTTCTGTATTGCTTGGGAGAGTGCTAGGAGGAGTTTCAGTAACCCTTTTACTCAGCTGGCCCACTTGTGTCTCCAAATTTCTAATGGAGGATCTTGTTTCAGTCATGAAACTAAGAGTGGCCTTAGATAGATCAGAGACTATATTTGCTAAGCTAGAAGGATTCTGCTCAGAATGCTCTATCTGTTGTTGAGATGATGATGGGAAAGGTTTGCTATTGCTAAACCTATTTCTTCCACCATTGTTATTATTGAAGCCTTGCTTCTGTTGATCTTTCCATGAAAAATTTGGATGATTTTTCCATGAAGGATTATAGGTGTTGCCAAAGGCTTCACCCATGTAATTCACCTCTGCCATTGCAGGGTTCTCAGGATCATAAGCTTCTTCTTCAGAAGATGCTTCTTTAGCACTGTTGGATGCATTTTGCAATCCATTCAGACTCTGAGAGATCATATTGACTTGTTGGATCAATATTTTGTTCTGAGCCAGCATGGCATTCAGAGCATCCATTTCAAGAACTCCTCTCTTTTGAGGCGTCCATTACTCACAGGATTCCTCTCAGAGGTATACATGAACTGGTTATTTGCAACCATTTCAATAAGTTGCTGAGCTTCTGTAGGCGTTTTCTTTAGGTGAATGGATCCACTTGTAGAGTGGTCCAGTGACATCTTAGAAAATTCAGACAGACCATCATAGAATATATCTAATGTGGTCCATTCTGAAAGCATGTCAGAAGGACACTTTTTGGTCAGTTTCTTGTATCTTTCCCAAGCTTCATAGAGGGACTCACCATCTTTTTGTCTGAAGGTCTGAACATCCACTCTAAGCTTGCTCAACTTTTGAGGAGGAAAGAACTTGGCTAAGAAAGTCGTGACCAGCTTATCCCAAGAGTCCATGCTATCTCTAGGTTGTGAGTCAAACCATGTTCTAGCTCTGTCCCTTACAGCAAAAGGGAAAAGCATAAGCTTGTAGACCTCAGAATCAACTCCATTGGTCTTAATAGTATCACAGATCTGCAAAAACTCAGTTAAAAACTGATAAGGGTCTTCTGATGGAAGTCCATGAAACTTACAGTTCTGTTGCAGTAGAGAAACTAATTGAGGCTTTAGCTCAAAATTGTTTGCTCCTATGGCAGGGATTGAGATGCTTCTTCCATAGAAGTTGGAAGTTGGTGTAGTAAAATCACCAAGCATCTTCCTTGCATTGTTGTTTGGTTCGGCCATAATTGTTTCTTTTGCTGCTTCCTCTTCGAAAATTTCGGTGAGGTCCTCTTTAGAGTTTTGTGCTTTGGCTGCTCTTAGCTTCCTCTTCAGAGTCCTATCAGGTTCAGGATCAGCTTCAACAAGTATGCCTTTATCTTTATTCCTGCTCATATGAAAGAGAAGAAAACAAAAAAAATATGGAATCCTCTATGTCATAGTATAGAGATTCCTTGAGGTGTCAGAGGAGAACAAGAATGGAAGGATGAGGTAGGTAAGGAAGAATTCGAACACACAAAGAGAGATGGAGTTCAAATTGACAATGGAGGAGGAATGTTATTGTTTAAATAGAAAAAGATAAGAGAGGGGGGAAAATTTTCGAAAATAAAAAGAATAAAATTTAAAATAAATTTTTGAAAAATTGGTTGTGGTTTTGAAAAATATAAGAAATAAAGTTGAAAAAGATAAAAAGTTATAAAAAGATTTTGAAATTAGGATTTAAAAAAATGTGATTTGAAAAAGATATGATTTAAAAAGATATGGTTGAAAAGATAAAATTAACAAGATTTTACTTTTGAAAAGTTAATGACTTGATTAACAAGAAACTAAAAGATATGATTATAAATTTCAAATATTGAATATCTCTTAACAAGAAAGTAACAAACTTGAAATTTTTGAATTAGGATTTTTGAAAATATAAGGAAAAGATTTGATTTTTGAAAAAGATATGTTTGAAAAGGTATGACTTTGAAAAAAATATGATTGAAAATATTTGTTTTGAAAAAGATTTGATTTTGAAAAGAAAAATATGAAGATTTGAAAAAAATTTGATTTGAAAACAAAATTCCTCTCCTTGTGTCATCCTGGCGTTAAACGCTCAAGAGCTGCATGTTTTGGGCATTTAACACCCAATTGCTGCATGGTTTGGGCGTTTAAACGCCCAGCCAGGTACCCTGGCTGGCGTTTAAACGCCAGTTTTCCTTCTTCACTAGGCATTTTGAACGCCCAGCTTTTTCTCTGTAATTCCTCTGCTCTATGTTCTTGGATCTTCATTTTGCTGAATCCTTTATTCAAGAAGATATGTTTTCAATTTTGAAAAACAACAAAATGAGTCGAAACACATAATTCTTGGATCAAAACACAAGATATATGCAAGAACATTATGAACGTCAAGATGAACACCAAGAACAATCTTGAAGATCAAGATGAACATCAAGAACTCAGTTTTCTTAATAAAAGAAAACGTGCAGGACACCAAATTTAGAACTTTCTCATGTTTGGGCCATATGAATGCAAGAATGCATATGTAGAACATCATGCAATGCAAATCAATAAATCATGAAGATCAAACAAGGCAATTCATCAAAAACGACTTGAAGATCATCAAGAACACAATGCATGTGTTTCGAAAATTGCAAGACAATTAAAATCAAGCAATTGACACCAAACTTAAAATTTGGCCCTAGATTCAAACAAGAACCATGAAGTATTTTTGAGTTTTTATGATTTTATGAAAATTTTTTTGGGGGTTTTTTTTTTGAAAATTATTTCTGGAAAAACACAAACAAATAAAAAAATTTTTGAAAGATTTTTGAAAACTTTTTGAAAAGAAAATTACCTAATCTGAGCAACAAGATGAACCGTCAGTTGTCCAAACTCAAACAATTTCCCGCAATGGCGCCAAAAACCTGGTGCACGAAATTGTGATCTCAATGGCGCCAACAACTTGGTACGCACAATCGTAATCATCAACTTCTTTTTACAACTTCGCACAACTAACCAGCAAGTGCACTGGGTCGTCCAACTAATACCTTACGTGAGTAAGGGTCGATCCCACAGAGATTGTCGGCTTGAAGCAAGCTATGGTCATCTTGTAAACGTCAGTCAAGCGGATTAAAAATGGTTATGGAGTTTTGATAATTAAAATATAAATAAAACGTAAAATAAAGATAGAGATACTTTTGTAAATCATCGTAGGAATTTTAGATAAGCGTATGGAGATGCGTTGTTCCTTCTGAATCTCTGCTTTCCTACTGCCTTCATCCAATCCTTCATACTCCTTTCTATGGCAAGATGTATGTTGGGTGTCACCGTTGTCAATGGCTACTTCCTGTCCTCTCAGTGAAAATGGTCCTTTACGGTTTCTGTACGGCTAATCAACTGTTGGATTGCTCATCTCGGATGAAAAATACCATGCACAGATATCGCATGGCTAATCAGCTGTTGGTTCTCAATCATGTAGGAATAGGATTTAATATCCTTTTGCATCTGTCACCACACCCTACAGTCGCGAGTTTAAAGCTCGTCACAGTCATCCCATCCCAGATCCTACTCGGAATACCATAGACAAGGTTTAAACTTTTCGAATCTCAAGAACGCTGCCAATGGATTCTAGCCTATACCACGAAGACTCTGATCTCGGATTCAGATGCCCCATTGTTAGAGGGGAGTCGATGTGAATCGTTGATTAGAAACACAAGAGATATACATTCAAGCTTGTCTTCATGTAGAACGGAAGTGGTTGTCAATCACGCGTTCATAAGTGAGAATGGTGATGAATGTCACATAACCATCACATTCATCATGTTCTTGAGTGTGAATAAACATCTTAGATTAAGAATAAGCATGAATTGAATAGAAGAATAATAGTACTTTGCATTAATACTCGAGGAACAGCAGAGCTCCACACTTTAATCTATGGTGTGTAGAAACTCCACCGTTGAAAATACATAAGAATAAGGTCTAGGCATGGCCATGAGGCCAGCCCCCAATGTCTAAGATCGCATAAACTGATCAAAGATAGATACCAAGATGAAAATACAACAGTAAAAAGTTCTATTTATACTAGACTAGCTACTAGGGTTACAGAAATGAGTAAATGATATAGAAATCCACTTTCGGGCCCACTTGGTTTGTGCTTGGGCTGAGCATTGAAGCTTTCACGTGTAGAGGTCTTCCTTGGAGTTAAACGCCAGTTTGTAACTTGTTTCTGGCGTTTAACTCTGCTTTGCAACTTGTTTCTGGCGTTTAACGCCAGAATAGGGCAGAAAACTGGCGTTAAATGCCAGTTTGCGTCATCTAAACTCAGACAAAGTATGAACTATTATATATTTTTGGAAAGTCTTGGATGTCTACTTTCCAACGCAATTGAGAGCGCACCATTTGGACTCATGTAGCTCCAAAAATTCCATTTCGAGTGCATAGAGGTTAGAATCCAACAGCATCAGCAGTCCTTTGTCAGCCTCTGAATCAGATTTTTGCTCAGATCCCTCAATTTCAGCCAGAAAATAATAGTAAAGTCCAAAAATGTGAATTTTTCTTAAAAACTAATAAAAATATACTAAAAAGTAACTAAATCATACTAAAAACTATATGAAAACAATGCCAAAAAGCGTATAAATTATTCGCTCATCAGGGATCCTCTCTGGGTGTTTGGACACTGGGCTCTATTCTTTGGGCATTGGACGCCTGAAAGGGGGCAGGAGGCTGGCGTTGGATGCTAGTTTTGGGCCTTCTAATCTGAAGCAAAGTATGAACTATTATACATTGCTGGAAAGCTTTGAAATTCAGCTTTCCATATTCGTCTAGAGCGCCTCATTTGGACTTCTATAGCTCTAGAAAATCTCTTTTGAGTGCAAGGAGGTCAGATCCAAACAACATCTGTGGTGCTTTCTCTGTCTCTAAATCAGACTTTTGCTCCAGCTCCTCAATTTCAGCCAGAAATTACCTGAAATTGTTTAAAAATACAAAAACTCATAGTAGAATAAAAAAATGTGAATTTAACACTAAAACCTATAAAAATTTAATAAAAACTAAACAAAACATACTAAAACTATATGAAAATGATGCCAAAAAGTGTATAAAATATTCGCTCATCACCATTCACTTCATCATCTTCCTCTTCATCATCCTTTTATGCTATGTAGAGCATAGCTTCTAACACCAAACTTAGAATGGTTGCTTGTCCTCAAGAAACAAAGAAAAATAGTGGTGATGAAAATAAGACTAATCATGATTGTCTAGTGGAAATAAGGAAGTAAGGCGGAAGCTCATTCAAATAAAACAAACAAAAATTAAAAACAAAACCAAAGTAAAGGAAAAATAAAGCAAAATAAACATGTTGTTAATGTATTGGCATCGGGGGAGTGGACCTTGCATGGGTGAAGTGTGGCAATATCAAACTTGGTGTGAGAACACCAAACCTAGTGTGACACAATCAGTGAAAGGCTGGCCCAGGTACCTAGTAAAATGCAAGCATCATGTTGGTGTAGCAACACCAAACTTAATCCATAAAATACATATGGAACATGAAGCAAAGCATAAAGAAAAATAAAAAGAAATTACCTAACGTTGTGTTGCCTCCCAACAAGCGCTTCTTCAATGCCACTAGCTTGATAGTTGGTTTTTAAATTTTCTTCATTTTCTTCTAGTTGGTTAAGAGAAATGACTTCAATGGACATGAGAAGAACAAGGATACCCACCAAAAATTAACTCCCACACAACTTTCTAATTCACTAGGACCAAAGAAAGCATATTCAAGTGTTGGGAGAGAAAACTTCAATTCAAATGTGGGTGGTGCATTCAGATTTTTCTTTCTAGAAGCTTGCATGCATGGATTGAAAGGACTTGTATGGTGGTGCACGAATTTGTAATCCGCACAACTAACCAGCAAGTGCACTGGGTCGTCCAAGTAATACCTTACGTGAGTAAGGGTCGATCCCACGGAGATTATTGGTTTGAAGCAATCTATGTTTATTTTATTAATCCTAGTCAGGATGCCAATAAGATTAATCGGTTTTAATGATAAGAAGTCAAAGTATTTGGAATAAGGAATTGTTACTTTATTAATGGAGAATATGTTGGAGTTTTGGAGATGCTTTGTCCTCTGAATCTCAACTTTTCCTTGAAATCCTTTTTCCCACACGCAAGGTCCCTTCCATGGCAAGCTCTATGTAGGGTGTCACAATTGTCAATGGCTACTTCCCATCCTCTCAGTGAAAACGTTCCTATGCTCTGTCACAGCACGGCTAATCATCTGTCGGTTCTCAATCAGGTTGGAATAGAATCCATTGATTCTTTTGCGTCTGTCACTAACGCCCAGCCTTCAGGAGTTTGAAGCTCGTCACAGTCATTCAATCCCAGAATCCTACTCGGAATACCACAGACAAGGTTTAGACTTTCCGGATTCTCATGAATGCCACCATCAATCCGGCTTATACCACGAAGATTCTGATTAAGGAATCTAAGAGATACTCATTCAATCTGATGTAGAACGGAGGTGGTTGTCAGGCACACGTTCATGGATTGAGGAAGGTGATGAGTGTCACGGATCATCACCTCCTCCATAATTAAGCGCGAATGAACATCTTAGATAAGAACAAGCGTGTTTGAATGGAAAACAAAGGAATTGTATTAAATCATCGAGACGCTGCAGAGCTCCTCACCCCCAACAATGGAGTTTAGAGACTCATGCCATCAAAAAGTATGTAATTCAGATCTTAAAATGTCATGAGGTACAAGATAAGTCTCTAAAAGTTGTTTAAATAGTGAACTAGTAACCTAGGTTTACAGAATATGAGTAAACTAAGATAATTGGTGCAGAAATCCACTTCTGGGGCCCACTTGGTGTGTGCTGGGGCTGAAACTAAAGCTATCCACGAGTAGAGGCTTTTCTTGGAGTTAAACTCCAAGTTATGACGTGTTTTGGGCGTTCAACTCCGGATCATGATGTTTTTCTGGCGTTTAACTCCAGACAGCAGCATGTACTTGGCGTTCAACGCCAAGTTACGTCGTCTATCTTCGCGCAAAGTATGGACTATTATATATTGCTGGAAAGCCCTGGATGTCTACTTTCCAACGCCGTTAAGAGCGCGCCAATTGGACTCCTGTAGCTCCAAAAAATCCATTCCGAGTGCAGGGAGGTCAGGATCCAACAGCATCAGCAGTCCTTTTTCAGCCTAACTCAGATTTTTGCTCAACTCCCTCAATTTCAGCCAGAAATTACCTGAAATCACAGAAAAACACACAAACTCATAGTAAAGTCCAGAAATATGATTTTTGCCTAAAAACTAATAATATTCCACTAAAAACTAATTAAAACATACTAAAATCTACATGAAATTACCCCCAAAAAGCGTATAAAATATCCGCTCATCACAACACCAAACTTAAACTGTTGCTTGTCCTCAAGCAACTAGATGAATAAAAGAGGATAAAAAGAAATCAAGAAGTAATAATATCTCAGAGTTTTAAGTGAAGCTCAGATTCTAATTAGATGAGCGGGGCTAGTAGCTTTTTGCTTCTAAACAGTTTTGGCATCTCACTTTATCCTTTGAAATTCAGAATGATTGGCATCCATAGGAACTCAGAAGTCAGATAGTATTATTGATTTTCCTAGTTAAGTATGTTGATTCTTGAACACAGCTACTTTTATGAGTCTTGGCCGTGGCCCTAAGCACTTTGTTTTCCAGTATTACCACCGGATACACAAATGCCACAGACACATAACTGGGTGAACCATTTCGGATTGTGACTCAGCTTTGCTAGAGTCCCCAGTTAGAGGTGTCCAGAGCTCTTAAGCACACTCTTTTTGCTTTGGATCACGACTTTAACCACTCAGTCTCAAGCTTTTCACTTAGACCTTCATGACACAAGCACATGGTTAGGGACAGCTTGATTTAGCCGCTTAGGCCTGGAATTTATTTCCTTGGGCCCTCCTATCCATTGATGCTCAAAGCCTTGGATCCTTTTTACCCTTACCTTTTGGTTTTAAGGGCTATTGGCTTTTTCTGCTTGCTTTTTCTTTTTCTTTCTTTTTTTTTCGCCACCTTTTTTTTTCACAAGCTTTTGCTTTTTCACTGCTTTTTCTTGCTTCAAGAATCAATTTCATGATTTTTCAGATCATCAATAACATTTCTCTTTGTTCATCATTCTTTCAAGAGCCAACAATTTTAACATTCATAAAATTCAATATCAAAATTATGCACTGTTCAAGCATTCATTCAGAAGACAAAAAGTATTGCCACCACATATAAATAATTAGAATTTTCCTTATTAAGAACCCGAAAAAATTAAATTGCCTCTTTATTCTACAAATCTACTATTTTATTCATGTTTGATGATGATGGGAAAAATAAATTATAACTTAATTGGAAATAAAGCCAAAATAGATATGCTAATTACTACTACTCCTATATAACTTCTAAGGTAAAATCCTATAATAATACTATCACAGAGTTAAAGCTAGAGTTAGAACTTAACAACCTGTATTTTGGGAAGTGAATGTTCCTCTAGTCTGTGGGGTGCCTTCAAGAATTAATTTCTGACGCTTCAGCTCCCTTAAGTTCACATCCTTGCTCTTCCTGTTCCCTTAGGTGCCATGATCTTAATGAGTTTTAGCTCAGTGATCATGGCCAATCACACCAAACTTAGAGGTTTGCTTGTCCTCAAGAAAAAGAAAGGAAAGGAGAGGAATAGAGGGAGAGGTAGTTTCAAAAAAAAAAGATAAGATGAGTTGAGAAAGATATGAAAAGAAATTAAAAAGATTTGAAAAAAGAATTGGATTGGAAAAAGATTTGTGTTTATGAAATTCAGATACATTTGATATTTTTGAAAAAGGGATTTTAGAAATTAGGGATTTTAGAAATTAGGGATTTTAGAAATTAGGATTAAAATTTTTGGAATTGAAGGCTGATATTTTGAAATATGTTTATGCAAGAAATCATGAATTGAAACATAAAAGTTAGAAGATTTGTGAAGAAAAACGAATTTTACCTCCTCCCCACCATCCTGGCGTTAAACACCCAACTGGTGCATGTTTTGGGCGTTTAACGCCCAATTGTTGCTTCTCCTGGGCGTTCAACGCCCAGCTGATGCTTCTTTCTGGCGTTGAACGCCAGGAAGTCCTTTGTCACTGGGCATTTTTCTGAACGCCCAGGATGCTGTCGATCTGGCGTTAAACACCCAGAAGGTGCTTCTTTCTGGCGTTCAACGCCCAGAAGATGCTCCTTTCTGGCGTTTAACGCCCAGATGGCTACCCTTACTGGCGTTGAACGCCCAGTGGGTGCTTCTTTTGGGCGTTCAACGCCCAAAACGTTTCTTACTGGCTTTTTCACGCCAGTGAGATTCCAAATTTCCCTGTAACTCTGTGAATTCAATCAATTGCTATTTTTACCCTTTGAAGATACTTGGATACATACCTGTAAAAAAAAGGAGATTTATTTAATTAGTAAATAAACTTTGTAAATAGCTGGGTTGCCTCCCAGCAAGCGCTTCTTTATTGTCTTTAGCTGGACTACCACTGAGCTCTAATCAAGTCTCAGTTTTGAGCATTCTTGCTCGAAGTTACTTTCAAGATAATGTTTAATTCTCTGTCCATTAACAATGAACTTTTTGTTAGAGTCATTATCCTGAAGCTCTACGTATCCATATGGTGATACACTTGTAATTACATATGGACCTCTCCATCGGGATTTTAATTTCCCAGGGAATAATTTGAGCCTAGAATTAAATAGCAGAACTTTCTGCCCTGGCTCAAAGACTCTAGATGACAATTTCTTATCATGCCATCTTTTCGCTTTCTCTTTGTATGTTTTTGCATTCTCGAAAGCATTGAGTCTAAATTCCTCTAGCTCATTTAGCTGGAGTAAACGTTTTTCTCCAGCTAACTTAGCATCAAGGTTCAGGAATCTGGTTGCCCAGTAGGCCTTGTGTTCCAATTCCACTGGCAAGTGACATGCCTTTCCATACACAAGCTGGTATGGAGAGGTCCCTATAGGGGTCTTGAATGCTGTTCTGTATGCCCACAGAGCATCATCCAAGCTTCTTGCCCAATCCCTTCTACAGTTAATTACAGTCCGTTCCAGGATTCTTTTAAGTTCTCTATTTGAGACTTCAGCTTGCCCATTAGTTTGTGGGTGATATGGAGTAGCTACCCTGTGGCTAACTCCATAACGTACCAGAGCAGAGTAAAGCTGTTTATTGCAGAAATAAGTGCCCCCATCACTGATTAATACTCTAGGGATACCAAATCTGCTGAAGATGTGTTTCTGGAGGAATTTTAACACTGTTTTAGTGTCATTAGTGGGTGTTGCAATAGCCTCCACCCATTTGGATACATAATCCACTGCCACCAGAATATAAGTGTTTGAGTATGATGGTGGGAAAGGTCCCATGAAGTCAATGCCCCATACATCAAACAACTCAATCTCCAAGATCCCTTGTTGAGGCATGGCATAACTGTGAGGCAGATTGCCAGATCTTTGGCAACTGTCACAATTAAGTACAAATGCTCGGGAATCTTTATAGAGAGTAGGCCAGTAGAAGCCACATTGGAGGACTCTTGTGGCTGTTCGCTCACTTCCAAAATGTCCTCCATATTGTGATCCATGGCAATGCCATAGAATTTTCTGCGCTTCTTCCTTAGGCACACATCTACGGATTACTCCGTCTGCACATCTCTTGAAGAGATATGGTTCATCCCAAAGATAGTACTTTGCATCTGTGATCAATTTCTTTGATTGCAGCCTACTGTACTCTTTGGGTATAAATCTCACTGCCTTGTAGTTTGCAATGTCTGCAAACCATGGCACTTCCTGGATGGCAAAGAGTTGCTCATCCGGAAAATTTCAGAGATCTCAGTGAGAGGGAGGGACGCCCCTTCTACTGGTTCTATTCGGGATAGGTGATCTGCTACTTGATTCTCTATCCCTTTTCTGTCTCTTATTTCTATATCAAACTCTTGCAGAAGCAACATCCATCTGATGAGTCTGGGTTTTGAATCCTGCTTTGTGAATAGATATTTAAGAGCAGCATGATCAGTGTACACAATCACTTTTGATCCTACTAAATAGGGTCTGAATTTGTCAATGGCATAAACCACTGCAAGTAGCTCTTTTTCTGTGGTTGTGTAATTCTTCTGTGCGTCATTTAGAACACGACTGGCATAGTAAATGACGTGAAGAAGCTTGTCATGCCTTTGTCCCAACACTGCACCAATGGCATGGTCACTGGCGTCACACATCAATTCAAATGGTAATGTCCAGTCTGGTGCAGAGATGATTGGTGCTGTAACCAATTTAGCTTTCAGAGTCTCAAATGCCTGCAGACACTCTTTATCAAAGATAAATGGCGTGTTAGTGGGTAGCAGGTTGCTCAGAGGTTTGGCAATTTTTGAAAAATCCTTTATAAACCTCCTATAGAATCCTGCATGCCCCAGAAAGCTTCTGATTGCCTTAACATTGGTAGGTGGTGGTAATTTTTCAATTACCTCTACCTTAGCTTGATCCACCTCTATCCCCTTGTTCGAGATTTTGTGCCCAAGGACGATTCCTTCAGTCACCATAAAGTGACACTTTTCCCAGTTTAAAACCAGGTTAGTCTCTTGGCATCTTTTCAAAACAAGTGCTAAGTGGTTAAGGCAGGAGCTGAATGAGTCTCCAAATACTGAAAAGTCATCCATGAAGACTTCCAGGAATTTTTCCACCATATCAGAGAAAATTGAGAGCATGCACCTCTGAAAAGTTGCAGGTGCATTGCACAGGCCAAATGGCATCCTTCTGTATGCAAATACTCCGGATGGGCAGGTGAATGCCGTTTTCTCCTGATCCTGGGGATCTACTGCAATTTGATTATAACCTGAATATCCATCCAGGAAGCAGTAGTATTCATGACCTGCTAGTCTTTCTAGCATTTGGTCTATGAATGGTAAAGGAAAATGATCCTTTCTGGTGGCTGTATTGAGCCTTCTATAATCAATACACATACGCCACCCTGTAACTGTTCTTGTAGGAACCAGTTCATTTTTTTCATTGTGAACCACTGTCATGCCTCCCTTTTTAGGGACGACTTGGATAGGGCTTACCCAGGGGCTGTCAGAAATAGGATAAATAATCCCAGCCTCTAGTAATTTAGTGACCTCCTTTTGCACCACTTCCTTCATGGCTGGGTTCAGCCGCCTTTGTGGTTGGACCACAGGTTTGGCGTCACCTTCCAATAGGATCTTGTGCATGCATCTGGCTGGACTAATGCCCTTAAGATCACTGATGGACCACCCAAGAGCTGTCTTGTGTGTCCTTAGCACTTGAATTAGTGCTTCCTCTTCCTGTGGCTCTAAGGTAGAGCTTATAATTACAGGAAAGGTATCACCTTCTCCCAGAAATGCATATTTCAGGGATGGTGGTAATGGTTTGAGCTCGGGTTTAGGAGGTTTCTCCTCTTCCTGAAGGATTTTCAGAGGTTCTACTATTCTCTCTGATTCCTCCAAGTCAGGCTGAACATCTTTAAATATGTCCTCTAGCTCTGATTCGAGACTCTCAGCCATATTGACCTCTCTTACCAGAGAGTCAATAATATCAACACTCATACAGTCATTTGGGGTGTCTGGATGTTGCATGGCTTTGACAACATTCAACTTGAACTCCTCCTCATTGACTCTCAAGGTTACTTCCCCTTTTTGGACATCAATGAGGGTTCGGCCAGTTGCTAGGAAAGGTCTTCCTAGAATGAGAGTTGCACTCTTGTGCTCCTCCATTTCCAGCACCACAAAGTCAGTAGGAAAGGCGAATGGCCCAACCTTGACAATCATGTCTTCAATCACTCCTGATGGGTATTTAATGGAGCCATCAGCAAGTTGAAGATATATCCTGGTTGGTTTGATTTCTTCAGTTAAACCAAGCTTTCTGATAGTAGATGCAGGTATTAGGTTGATACTTGCCCCAAGATCACATAAAGCTTGCTTGGCACAAGTACCCTCTAATGTGCATGGTATCATAAAGCTCCCAGGATCTTTAAGCTTCTCAGGTAAGCTTTTCAGAATGACTGCACTGCATTCTTCAGTGAGGTAAACTTTTTCAGTTTCCCTCCAATCCTTCTTATGACTTAAGATCTCTTTCATGAACTTAGCATAAGAGGGTATTTGCTCAAGTGCTTTTGCAAACGGAATCTTTATTTCAAGAGTTCTGAGATAGTCTGCAAAGCGGGCAAATTGCTTATCCTGTTCCGCTTGGCGGAGTTTTTGAGGATAAGGCATTTTGGCTTTGTATTCCTCAACCTTAGTTGCTGCAGGTTTATTACCTACAGGAGTGGATTGGGAAGCCTTTTTAAAAGGGTTGTCATCAGCACTTGCATGTGACTGATCCCCCACTGGCATTTGAATGCCAGGGGTGGAAGCTGGAGTGGCGTTAGACACTACCTCCTTGTTAGTTACTGGCGTTTGAACGCCAGAACCATGTTCCCTTTGGGCGTTCAATGCCAGATCTATGCTTGTTTCTGGCGTTGAACGCCAGGAATGAGCATGGGCTGGGCGTTCAGCGCCAGCATTATTCCTCTCTGGGCTCTGATTGTCCTCAGAGGGATTTTGGGTAAACATCTGTTCATTTCTTGGCTTCCTGCTGCTTTGAAGTGAGGTATTTAATGTTTTCCCACTTCTTAATTGAACTGCTTGACATTCTTCTGTTATTTGTTTTGACAATTGCTTTTCTGTCTACTTTAATTGCACTTCCATATTCCTGTTAGCCATTCTTGTTTCCTGTAATATTTCCTTGAATTTGGCTAGCTGTTTAGTTAGAAAGTCTAATTGCTGATTGAATTCATTAGCCTGATCCACCGGACAGAGCTCTGCAGTTACTGTTTTAGCTTCTTCTTTCATGGAGGATTCACTGCTTAGGTACAGATGCTGATTTCTGGCAACTGTATCAATAAGCTCTTGAGCTTCTTCAATGGTTTTTCTCATGTGTATAGATCCACCAGCTGAGTGGTCTAGAGAAATCTGAGCTTTTTCTGTAAGCCCATAGTAGAAGATGTCTAATTGCACCCATTCTGAAAACATTTCAGAGGGGCATTTTCTTAGCATCTCTCTGTATCTCTTCCAGGCATCATAAAGGGATTCATTATCTCCTTGTTTGAAGCCTTGGATGCTTAGCCTTAGCTGTGTCATCCGTTTTGGAGGGAAATAGTGATTCAGGAATTTTTCTGACTGCTGTTTCCATGTTTTTATGCTGTTCCTAGGCTGGTTATTTAACCATCTCTTAGCTTGATCTTTTACAGCAAATGGAAACAGTAATAATCTGTAGACATCCTGATCCACCTCTTTATCATGTACTGTGTCAGCAATTTGTAAAAATTGTGCCAAAAACTCTGTAGGTTCTTCATGTGGAAGACCAGAATACTGACAGTTTTGCTGCACCATGATAATGAGCTGAGGATTCAGCTCAAAGCTACTAACTCCAATGGAGGGTATACAGATACTACTCCCATATGAAGCAGTAGTGGGGTTAGCATATGACCCCAGAGTCCTCTTGGCTTGTTCATTCATACTTACTTCCATAATGGAATACAAGAGATATGATATGTATGTTGATATTATTTATTTTATAATAGTGGAATAAACAAAAATGGAATATAAAAAAATATTTTGAAAATATTTTGTGAAAATTTTTTTTTTTCGAAAAAGTTTTGAAATTGAAATCTGAATTTTAAAAAATTTCGAAAAAGTAGTTCAAAATTAGTTAGAAAATATAATTTTTTTTTTGAATTTTGAATTTTATGATGAAAGAGAAAAACACACAAAAGACACAAGACTTAAAATTTTTAGATCTAATGCTCCTTATTTTCGAAAATTTTTGGAGGGAAAACACCAAGGAACACCAAACTTAAAAATTTTAAGATCAAGACAAAAGAAAAACTCAAGAACACCTTGAAGATTCACAAGAACACCAAACTTAAAATTTTTAGAAAACTTTAATAAAATTTTCGAAAATCAAAGAAAGATTAACAAGAAAACACCAAACTTAAAGTTTGGCACAAGATTCTATCCAAGAAAAATTATTTTTGAAAAAGGTTCCAAAGGGTATAACCAATTACCAAGAACAACTTGAAGATCAAGGAAGAACCAAGAACACTAATCACGAGAATTTTAGAGAAGATATAAAATATGCAATTAACACCAAACTTAGAATAAGACACTAAACTCACGAAAAATTAACAATTAATTAAGAAAAATAATATTTTTGAAAAGAAATTTTTGAAAAGAAACTATCCTATCAAAATTTGATGACTCTATAACAACAAAAATAAATTATTCCTAATCTAAGAAATAAAATAAGCCTTCAATTGTTCAAACTCAATAATCCCCGGCAACGGCGCCAAAAACTTGGTGCACGAATTTGTAATCCGCACAACTAACCAGCAAGTGCACTGGGTCGTCCAAGTAATACCTTACGTGAGTAAGGGTCGATCCCACGGAGATTATTGGTTTGAAGCAATCTATGTTTATTTTATTAATCCTAGTCAGGATGCCAATAAGATTAATCGGTTTTAATGATAAGAAGTCAAAGTATTTGGAATAAGGAATTGTTACTTTATTAATGGAGAATATGTTGGAGTTTTGGAGATGCTTTGTCCTCTGAATCTCAACTTTTCCTTGAAATCCTTTTTCCCACACGCAAGGTCCCTTCCATGGCAAGCTCTATGTAGGGTGTCACCGTTGTCAATGGCTACTTCCCATCCTCTCAGTGAAAACGTTCCTATGCTCTGTCACAGCACGGCTAATCATTTGTCGGTTCTCAATCAAGTTGGAATAGAATCCATTGATTCTTTTGCGTCTGTCACTAACGCCCAGCCTTCAGGAGTTTGAAGCTCATCACAGTCATTCAATCCCAGAATCCTACTCGGAATACCACAGACAAGGTTTAGACTTTCCGGATTCTCATGAATGCCACCATCAATCCGGCTTATACCACGAAGATTCTGATTAAGGAATCTAAGAGATACTCATTCAATCTGATGTAGAACGGAGGTGGTTGTCAGGCACACGTTCATGGATTGAGGAAGGTGATGAGTGTCACGGATCATCACCTCCTCCATAATTAAGCGCGAATGAACATCTTAGATAAGAACAAGCGTGTTTGAATGGAAAACAAAGGAATTGTATTAAATCATCGAGACGCTGCAGAGCTCCTCACCCCCAACAATGGAGTTTAGAGACTCATGCCGTCAAAAAGTATGTAATTCAGATCTGAAAATGTCATGAGGTACAAGATAAGTCTCTAAAAGTTGTTTAAATAGTGAACTAGTAACCTAGGTTTACAGAATATGAGTAAACTAAGATAATTGGTGCAGAAATCCACTTCTGGGGCCCACTTGGTGTGTGCTGGGGCTGAGACTAAAGCTATCCACGAGTAGAGGCTTTTCTTGGAGTTAAACTCCAAGTTATGACGTGTTTTGGGCGTTCAACTCCGGATCATGATGTTTTTCTGGCGTTTAACTCCAGACAGCAGCATGTACTTGGCGTTCAACGCCAAGTTACGTCGTCTATCTTCGCGCAAAGTATGGACTATTATATATTGCTGGAAAGCCCTAGATGTCTACTTTCTAACGCCGTTGAGAGCGCGCCAATTGGACTCCTGTAGCTCCAAAAAATCCATTCCGAGTGCAGGGAGGTCAGGATCCAACAGCATCAGCAGTCCTTTTTCAGCCTAACTCAGATTTTTGCTCAACTCCCTCAATTTCAGCCAGAAATTACCTGAAATCACAGAAAAATACACAAACTCATAGTAAAGTCCAGAAATATGATTTTTGCCTAAAAACTAATAATATTCCACTAAAAACTAATTAAAACATACTAAAATCTACATGAAATTACCCCCAAAAAGCGTATAAAATATCCGCTCATCATATGGCTTCCTCCTTAATTATTGGAATGTGCAAGCATGGAGTGTGCATGGTTTCCTCCTTTGTTTGTGCATCTTCTTTTGTATCATCTGACGATATGGAATCATAGGCTTGTATTCCTCCATGACCTCCTTCTTTATTAGAATTTCACTTGGTACAGGGGTCTCTAGGTCTTGCTCTTGCACTTCTAACTCTTCTTCTTTTTCGGAGCTTGAGTGTTATGCAGTGTTTAGAAGAACCCCTTCATTGAGAAGTTCTTGGATTGATGGTTCAATTAAGTTAACCCCATGTAGCTCTCTGATTCACTAGAAGATAGACTCCTTTGAATGATTCTCTCACATTCTTTTGTAAGAATTTGCATTGCTTCTCTTGGGAGGGAGTTTTCTTGTTCCTCTGTCCTACGCTTGGTAATCAATGCCATATGTCTCTCTATATTTTTGACACTCATTTTTATATCATATGTGTAAATTTGAGCAGTGATCTTTAATTCTTTTATGGCAAGCTCAAGAGCTGATGGTTCTTGGTATGAATAAGAAGATGATGGTTCTTGATATGAATAAGGAGATGGTAGGTTTTGATCTGAGTAAAAAGAAGATGGTTCTTGGTATGAATAAGAAGATGGTGGCTCTTCATATGAATAAAAAGGAAATGATGGTTCTTGATAGATGGGATATAGAGCACTGATGTTTCCTTGTTATTGACTTTGCCAACGAAAAGCCGGATAGTTCCTTGATCTACAATAATATGAATCACTTCTTGGTGTGAGTAGAAATCCATGTGATCTCTCTCCATTATTTTTTTGGCACAAAACACCAAATAGAATTAAACACACCATGTAGTAAATAGAAAAGCAAATAAGAAAGAAAAGAAAGATTTTCTTGAATTTTTTTATTTTTAATTTAATGTTTTTATGAAGAGAAATGGAAAAATGTTTCTAATCTAGGTAATCAATTAGCTGGTAGTTGTTAATTACAATTAATCCCCGGCAACGATGCCAAAAACTTGATGCAGAATTCAAAGTCCACAACTAAACTGGCAAGTGCACCGAGTCATACCAAGTAATACCTCAGATGAGTGAGGGTCAATCCCACGAGAATTGATGGATTGAGCAACAATAGTTGAATGACTCAATTAGTCAGGCAAGCAGAAAGTGATGTTTTAGGGTTTAAAAGCATTAAACAGTAATTCAGTAAATAGAAAACTCCAACAGTGAAATTGGTGAGAAGTATATCTAAGAAAACAGTTAGGGTTTCGGAGTTATTTATTTGTCCGAATTAAATTTTCTTACCAACTATTTTAATCATGCAAGATTCATTACATGGTAATTGACTAAACACTAATTCCTTAGTGATTCAGTTTCCTCTAATCTAATCAACTGCCAATGTCTTGGTCACTTTATGTAGATTAGAAGGTTAGGTTCTATTCTAGTTTATTAACCATAAAAACCCTAATTACCTAAATATAAGAGGATTATATGTCACGTATCCTGTTAAGTCCAAGTAATTAGCAATTTAGGAGGAATTTACTTTCAAGCTAGTGTTCAAGTGAGATAACTCTTCTAAGAATCACAATAATGCATATAGAATAAGGGTTATTCTTGTGATCTACTCAGATTCATAAGATGAAGAACGAAAGTAACCCTTGAAACTGAATCAATACATTAATTAAAATAGAACAATAATAGTCTTAATCCATAGAAATAAACATAGCTCCTAATCTTAACCAAGGAGGTTTAGCGGCTCATGACTCAGAAAGAAAACTAGGGTTCAAAAAATGTAAAAGTCCGGAAGAGAGAAGATAGACAGAGTAAGTGTGTGTGTTCTTCGGGAGGAAAAAAAGTCTCCTATTTATATTAAAACCTCTAAGACTAAACCTAGAATTCAAATTCAAACTAAATCAAAACAAAATTAAATTTAATCATTCAAATTCAAGTTAAATCAAAATAAAATCAAACCTAATCAAATCAAATTTTTTCTTAATGACTCTTTGACTAACTTGTGATCTTCCTTGTAATTTAAGCTTGGTATCTTCAAATCTTCATTAATTACGAAGTTTTTTGGGTCCGGGGCTATTGTAGGCATTGAGCGCCACTTTGGTGGAATTTGATGCCTCTTGCTACGCAATTCTGCACTTCCTTGTTGCCTGTTGGGATCTAAATGCTGGTTTCTAGCGTTTGGTGCCAGGACTCTCGCATGGAATGGTGATGTTGGATGCGGTTTGGTGCTAAACACCAATGTCGCGGCGTTTAGTACCGTGATGCCAGAGAAAATGTATAGATTATTATATATCGTTGGAAAGTTTTAGAAGTTGGCTTTCTAATGTCGCTAGAACCGCATCAATTAGACCTCTATAACTCAAGTTATTTTTGTTGGGGTATGAGGAGGTTAGGGTTGACAGCAACACAAATTCTCTTTGCGCCTATCTTCAATTCTTGCTTCTTCCTTGTGCTTTTGCTTCTCTTTTCCTAAAATTTTCCTACGAGAATCATGAAACTAACATTCACTTATCAGATTCACATTTAAATATTATAAAATTATCAAACCCTACTGGTGCACGAAATTGTGATCATCAATGGCGCCATCAACATGGTTCGCACAATTGCAATCTCAACTCTTTATCACAACTTCGCACAACTAACCAGCAAGTGCACTGGGTCGTCCAAGTAATAAACCTTACGCGAGTAAGGGTCGATCCCACGAAGATTGTTGGTATGAAGCAAGCTATGGTCATCTTGTAAATCTCAGTCAGACAGATTCAAATGGTTATAGATGATTTATAAATAAAGCATAAAATAAAGATAGAGATACTTATGTAATTCATTGGTGAGAATTTCAGATAAGCGTATGGAGATGCTCTGTCCCTTTTGTCTCTCTGCTTTCCTACTGTCTTCATCCAATCCATCTTACTCCTTTCCATGGCAAGCTGTATGTTGGGCATCACCGTTGTCAGTGGCTACAATCTCGTCCTCTCAGTGAAAATGTTCAACGCGCTCTATCACAGCACGGCTAATCATCTGTCGGTTCTCAATCAGGTTGGAATAGAATCCAGTGATTCTTTTGCGTCTGTCACTAACGCCCAGCCTTCAGAAGTTTGAAGCTCCTCACAGTCATTCAATCCTTGAATCCTAATCAGAATACCACAGGCAAGGTTTAGACCTTCCAGATTCTCTTGAATGCTGCCATCAATTCTAGCTTATACCACGAAGATTCTGATTAAGGAATCCAAGAGATAAACATTCAAGCCTTGTTTGCTTGTAGAATGGAAGTGGTTGTTAGGCACGCGTTCATAAGTGAGAATGATGATGAGCGTCACATAATCATCACATTCATTATGTTCTTGGGTGCGAATGAATATCTTAGAATAAGAATAAGCTGAATTGAATAGAAGAACAATAGTAATTGCATTAATACTCGAGGTACAACAGAGCTCCACACCTTAATCTATGGTGTGTAGAAACTCCACCGTTGAAAATACATAAGAACAAGGTCTAGGCATGGCCGAATGGCCAGCCTCTCAAAGAGGGTTCAATCATAAAAACATGATCGAAAGATCTCTCCAATACAATAGCAAAAGGTCCTATTTGTAGAGAACTAGTAGCTTAAGGTTTATAAAGATGAGCAAAAGGCCCACTTGGTGTGTGCTTGGGCTGAGCATTGAAGCTTTCATGTGTAGAGACTTTTCTTAGAGTTAAACGCCAGCTTCTGTGCCAGTTTGGGCGTTTAACTCCCATTCTTGTGCCAGTTCCGGCGTTAAACACCAGAATTCTTGAGCTGACTTGGAACGCCTGTTTGGGCCATCAAATCTCGGGCAAAGTATGGACGATTATACATTTCTGGAAAGCCCAGGATATCTACTTTCCAACGCAATTGAGAGTGTGCCAATTGGGATTCTGTAGCTCCAGAAAATCCACTTCGAGTGAAGGGAGGTCAGAATCCAACAGCATCTACAGTCCTTTTCAGCCTCTGAATCAGATTTTTGCTCAGGTCCCTCAATTTCAGCCAGAAAATACCTGAAATCAAAGAAAAACACACAAACTCATAGTAAAGTCCAGAAAAGTGAATTTTAACTAAAAACTAATAAAAATATAATAAAAACTAACTAAAATATACTAAAAATAATGCCAAAAAGCGTATAAATTATCCGCTCATCACAACACCAAACTTAAATTGTTGCTTGTCCCCAAGAAACTGAAAATCAAATAAGATAAAAAGAAGAGAATATGCAATGAATTCCAAAAACATCTATGAAGATCAGTATTAATTTAGATGAGCGGGACTTGTAGCTTTTTGCCTCTGAACAGTTTTGGCATCTTACTCTATCCTTTGAAATTCAGAATGATTGGCTTCTATAGGAACTCAGAATCCAGATAGTGTTATTGATTCTCCTAATTAAGTATGATGATTCTTGAACACAGCTACTTTATGAGTCTTGGCCGTGGCCCAAAGCACTCTGTCTTCCAGTATTACCACCGGATACATATATGCCACAGACACATAACTAGGTGAACCTTTTCAGATTGTGACTCAGCTTTGCTAGAGTCCCCAATTAGAGGAGTCTAGGGTTTTTAAGCACACTCTTTTTGCCTTGGATCATGACTTTATTTTTTTCTTTTTCTCTTTTTTTTGTATTCACTGCTTTTTCTTGCTTCAAGAATCATTTTTATGATTTTTCAGATCCTCAGTAACATGTCTCCTTTTTTCATCATTCTTTCAAGAGCCAACATTCATGAACAACAAATTCAAAAGACATATGCACTGTTTAATCATACATTTAGAAGTCAAAGTATTGCCACCACATCAAAATAATTAATCTGTTATAAAATTCAAAGTTCATGCAATTCTTTTCTTTTTCAATTAGAACATTTTTCATTTAAGAAAGGTGATGGATTCATAGGACATTCATAACTTTAAGGCATAAACACTAAAACACTAATATCATAAGACACATACATAGATGAACATAAGCATGAAAATTTGAAAAACAGAAAAATAAAGAACAAGGAGATTAAAGAACGGGTCCACCTTAGTGATGGCGGCTTGTTCTTCCTCTTGAAGATCTTATGGAGTGCTTGAGCTCCTCAATGTCTCTTCCTTGCCTTTTTTGCTCCTCTCTCATGATTCTTTGATCTTCTCTAATTTCATGGAGGAGGATGGAATGTTCTTTGTGCTCCACCGTTAGTTGTCTCATGTTGGAACTCAATTCTCCTAGGGAGGTGTTGATTTGATCCCAATAGTTTTGTGGAGGAAAGTGCATCCCTTGAGGCATCTCAGGGATTTCATGATGAGTGGGATCTCTTGTTTGCTCCATCCTTTTCTTAGTGATGGGCTTGTCCTTATCAATAAGGATGTCTCCCTCTATGTTAACTCCAACTGAATTACAGAGGTGACAAATGAGATGAGGGAAGGCTAACCTTGCCAAGGTAGAGGACTTGTCCGCCACCTTATAAAGTTCTTGGGATATAACCTCATGAACTTCTACTTCCTCTCCAATCATGATGCTATGAATCATGATAGCCCGGTCTATAGTAACTTCGGACCGGTTGCTAGTGGGAATGATTGAGCGTTGGATAAACTCCAACCATCCCCTAGCCACGGGCTTGAGGTCATGCCTTCTCAGTTGAACTGGCTTCCCTCTTGAATCTCTCTTCCATTGAGCCCCCTCTTCACAAATGTCTATGAGGACTTGGTCCAACCTTTGATCAAAGTTGACCCTTCTAGTGTAAGGGTGTTCATCTCCTTGCATCATGGGCAAGTTGAATGCCAACCTTACATTTTCCGGACTAAAATCTAAGCATTTTCCCCGAACCATTGTAAGCCAATTCTTTGGGTCCGGTTTCTCACTTTGATCATGGTTCTTGGTGATCCATGCATTGGCATAGAACTCTTGAACCATTAAGATTCCGACTTGTTGAATGGGGTTGGTAAGAACTTCCCAACCTCTTCTTCGGATCTTATGTCGGATCTCCGGATATTCACTCTTTTTGAGTTTGAAAGGGACCTCGGGGATCACCTTCTTCATGGCCACAACTTCATAGAAGTGGTCTTGATGCACCCTTGAGATGAATCTCTCCATCTCCCATGACTCGGAGGTGGAAGCTTTTGCCTTCCCTTTCCTCTTTCTAGAGGTTTCTCCGGCCTTAGATGCCATAAATGGTTATGGAAAAACAAAAAGCAATGCTTTTTACCACACCAAACTTAGAAGGTTTGCTCGTCCTCGAGCAAAAGAAGTAAGAAGAGAGTAGAAGAAGAAGAAATAGAGGAGATGAAGGTGGCTTTGTGGTTCGGCCAAGGGGGAGAAGTAGTGTTTAGGTTGTGTAAAAATGAAGGAGTGAAGATGGGTTTATATAGGAGTGGAGAGGGGGTGTATGGTTCAGCCATTATGGGTGGATTTGGGAGGGAAAATGGTTTGAATTTGAATGGTGAGGTAGGTGGGGTTTTATGAAGGATGGATGTGAGTGGTGAAGAGAATAGTGGGATTAGATAGGTGAAGGGTTTTTGGGGAAGAGGTGTTGAAGTGATTGGTGAATGGGTGAAGAAGAGAGAGAATGGTGGGGTAGGTGGGGATCCTGTGGGGTCCACAGATCCTGAGGTGTCAAGGAAAATTCATCCCTGCACCAAGTGGCGAGCAAAAATGCTCCTTCTGCCAATTCTGACGTTAAACGCCGGGCTGGTGCCCATTTTTGGCATTTAACGCCAGCTCCTTGCCCCTTCCTGGCGTTTAACGCCAGTCTGGTGCCCCTTTCTGGCGTTAAACGCCCAGAATGGTGCCAAACTGGGCGTTAAACGCCCATTTACTGCCCTTACTGGCGTTTAAACGCCAGCAAGTTTTCCTCCAGGGTGTGCTATTTTTCTTTCTGTTTTTCATGCTATTTTTGCTTTTTCAATTGATTTTGTGACTTCCCATGATCATCAACCTATAGAAAACATAAAATAACAATGGAAAATAGATAAATATAACATTGGGTTGCCTCCCAACAAGCGCTTCTTTAATGTCAGTAGCTTGACAGTGGGCTCTCATGGAGCCTCACAGATGTTCAGAGCAATGTTGGAACCTCCCAACACCAAACTTAGAGCTTGAATATGGGGGTTCAACACCAAACTTAGAATTTGGTTGTGGCCTCCCAACACCAAACTTAGAGTTTGACTGTGGGGGCTCTGTTTGACTCTGTTTTGAGAGAAGATCTTCATGCTTCCTCTCCATGGTTACAGAGAGGTATCCTTGAGCCTTAAACATGAAGGATTCTTCATTCACTTGAATGATCAATTCTCCTCTGTCAACATCAATCACAGCCTTTGCTGTGGCTAAGAAGGGTCTGCCAAGGATGATGGATTCATCCATGCACTTCCCAGTCTCTAGGACTATGAAATTAACAGGGATGTAATGGTCTTCAACTTTTACCAGAACATCCTCTACAAGTCTATAAGCTTGTTTTCTTGAATTGTCTGCCATCTCTAGTGAGATTCTTGTAGCTTGCACCTCAAAGATCCCTAGCTTCTCCATTACAGAGAGAGGCATGAGGTTTATGCTTGACCCTAGGTCACACAGGGCCTTCTCAAAGGTCATGGTGCCTATAATACAAGGTATTAAGAACTTCCCAGGGTCCTGTCTCTTTTGAGGTAATCTCTGCCTAGTCAAGTCATCCAGTTCTTTGGTGAGCAAAGGGGGTTTATCCTCCCAAGTCTCATTACCAAATAACTTGTCATTTAGCTTCATGATTGCTCCAAGGTGTTTAGCAACTTACTCTTCAGTGACATCTTCATCCTCTTCAGAGGAAGAATACTCATCAGAGCCCATGAATGGCAGAAGTAAATCCAATGGAATCTCTATGGTCTCAGTGTGAGCCTCAGATTCCCATGGTTCCTCATTAGGGAACTCATTGGAGGCCAGTAGACGTCCATTGAGGTCTTCCTTAGTGGCGATCACTGCCTCTTCCTCCTTTCCAAATTCGGCCATGTTTATGGCCTTACACTCTCCTTTTGGATTCTCTTCTGTATTGCTTGGAAGAGTACTAGGAGGGAGTTCAGTAACTTTCTTACTCAGCTGACATACTTGTGCCTCCAAGTTTCTAATGGAGGACCTTGTTTCAGTCATGAAACTTTGAGTGGTTTTGATTAGATCAGAGACCATGGTTGCTAAGTCAGAGTGGCTCTGCTTAGAATTCTCTGTCTGTTGCTGAGAATATGATGGAAAAGGCTTGCCATTGCTAAACCTGTTTCTTCCACCATTATTGTTGTTGAAACCTTGTTGAGGTCTCTGTGGATCCTTCCATGAGAGATTTGGATGATTTCTCCGTGAAGGATTATAGGTGTTTCCATAGGGTTCTCCCATGTAATTCACCTCTTCCATTGAAGGGTTCTCAGGATCATAAGCTTCTTCTTCAGATGAAGCATCCTTAGTACTGCTTGGTGTAGCTTGCATTCCAGACAGACTTTGAGAAATCATATTGACTTGCTTAGTCAATATTTTATTCTGAGTCAGTATGGCATTCAGAGTATCAATCTCAAGAACTCCTTTCTTCTGATTCATCCCATTGTTCACAGGATTCCTTTCAGAAGTGTACATGAATTGGTTATTTGCAACCATTTCAATGAGTTCTTGAGCTTCTGCAGGCGTCTTCTTCAGATGAAGAGATCCTCTAGCAGAGCTGTCTAATGACATCTGGAACAGTTCAGACAGACCATCATAGAAGATACCTATGATGCTCCATTCAAAAAGCATGTCAGAAGGACACTTTCTGATCAATTGTTTGTATCTTTCCCAAGCTTCATAGAGGGATTCACCTTCCTTCTGTCTGAAGGTTTGGACTTCCACTCTAAGCTTACTCAATTTTTGAGGTGGAAAGAACTTTGCCAAGAAGGCATTGACTAGCTTTTTCCAAGAGTTCAGGCTTTCTTTGTGTTGTGAGTCCAACCATATTCTAGCTCTGTCTCTTACAGCAAAAGGGAATAGCATAAGTCTGTAGACCTCAGGGTCAACCCCATTGGTCTTGACAGTGTCATAAATTTGCAAGAATTCAGCTAAAAACTGATGAGGATCTTCTAATGGAAGTCCATGGAACTTGCAATTCTGTTGCATTAGAGAAACTAATTGAGGCTTAAGCTCAAAGTTGTTTGCTCCAATGGCAGGGATAGAGATGCTTCTTCCATAGAAGTCGGGAGTAGGTGCAGTAAAGTCACCCAGCACCTTCCTTGCATTGTTGGCATTGTTGTTGTTTTCGGCTGCCATGTCTTCTTCTTTGAAGAATTCTGTTAGGTCCTCTACAGAGAGTTGTGCTTTAGCTTCTCTTAGCTTTCGCTTCAAGGTCCTTTCAGGTTCAGGGTCAGCCTCAACAAGAATGCTTTTGTCTTTGCTCCTGCTCATGTGAAAGTCTAGGAGAGAACAAGAAAATATGGAATCCTCTATGTCACAGTATAGAGATTCCTTGAGGTGTCAGAGGAAAAAAGAAATAGAAGGAAGAGGTAGAAAAATTCAAACTTAGAAAGATAGAGTTCGAATTGTGCATTGAGGAGGAGTGTTAGTCCATAAATAGAAGGATGTGAGAAGAGGGGAAGAAATTTTTGAAAATTAAAGTGAATTAATTAAAAGAAATTTTGAAAAAAAATGGTAATTGATTTTCGAAAACTAAGATTGAGAAAGAAATAAAGTGATTTTGAAAAAGATTTTGAAATTGGAAATCAAAGAGATATGATTGAAAACTATTTTGAAAAAGATGTGATTAAAAAGATATGATTGAAAAGTTATGGTTTTAAAGAGATATGATTGAAAAGATATGATTGAAAATCAATTTAAAAATATTTGATTTTTAAAATTAATGACTTGGCTAACAAGAAAAGATATGATTCAAATATTAAACCTTTCTCAACAGAAAAGGCAACATACTTGAAATGTTTTAATCAAATCATTAATTGTTAGCAAGTATTTGTGGAAATGAAGAGAAATTAATTTTGAAAAGATATGATTGAAAAGATATGATTTGAAAAAGATTTGATTTTGAAAAATTTTGAAAACTTGAAAAAAATTTGCATTAAAAACAAAATCTTCCCTCTTGTGCCATCCTGGCGTTAAACGCCCAGAATGGTATCCATTTTGGCATTTAACGCCGAAAATGCTACCCTTTTGGGCGTTAAACGCCCAGCCAGGCACCCTGTCTGGTGTTTAAACGCCAGTTTTCCTTCCTCACTGGGCATTTTAAACGCCTAGCATTTTCTGTGTAATTCCTCTGATGTATGTTCTGAATCTTCAATTCTCTGTATTAGTGACTTGAAAAGACACAAATTAAAATTTTTTTTGGATTTTTAATAATGAGGAATAATCAAAATGAAACTAAGATCAAATAAACAATGCATGCAAGACACCAAACTTAGAAGTTTGTATACTACTGACACTTACAAATTGAGAATGCATATGAGAAACAACAAAACACTCAAGACAAGAGAATTTAAAGATCTGAGCAAGGAAATCATCAAGAACAACTTGAAGATCAATGAAGGCACATGAATGAATTCGAAAAATGCAAGAAGAATAGAAACATGCAATTGACACCAAACTTAAAATGAGACACTAGACTCAAACAAGAAACATAAAATATTTTTGGTTTTCTATGATTTTGTAATTTTTTTTTGGATTTTTCGAAAATTATATGGAGAAGAAAATAAAGAGGTTCAAAATTTTTAATAAGAATTCCAGGAATCATGCAATGTTTGTCTAAAGCTGTAGTCTAAAGATATTAGATATGGCTAGCCAAGCTTCAGCAGGACATTATATTCAAGAGCTAAATTGATGAAAATCAATCAGCTTTGATGATGATAAGAACATCACCTTGAAACTCTAGAATTCATTCTTAAAAAATTATGAAGAGAAATACCTAATCTAAGCAACAAGATGAACTGTCAGTTGTCCAAACTCAAACAATCCCCGGCAACGGTGCCAAAAACTTGGTGCACGAAATTGTGATCATCAATGGCGCCATCAACATGGTTTGCACAATTGCAATCTCAACTCTTTATCACAACTTCACACAACTAAGCAGCAAGTGCACTGGGTCGTCCAAGTAATAAACCTTACGCGAGTAAGGGTCGATCCCACAGAGATTGTTGGTATGAAGCAAGTTATGGTCATCTTGTAAATCTCAGTCAGGCAGATTCAAATGGTTATAGATGATTTATGAATAAAGCATAAAATAAAGATAGAGATACTTATGTAATTCATTAGTGAGAATTTCAGATAAGCGTATGGAGATGCTCTGTCCCTTTCGTCTCTCTGCTTTCCTATTGTCTTCATCCAATCCTTCTTACTCCTTTCCATGGCAAGCTGTATGTTGGGCATCACCGTTGTCAGTGGCTACAATCCCGTCCTCTCAGTGAAAATGTTCAACGCGCTCTGTCACAGCACGGCTAATCATCTGTCGGTTCTCAATCAGGTTGGAATAGAATCCAGTGATTCTTTTGCGTCTGTCACTAACGCCCAGCCTTCAGGAGTTTGAAGCTCATCACAGTCATTCAATCCTTGAATCCTACTCAGAATACCACAGAAAAGGTTTAGACCTTCCGGATTCTCTTGAATGCCGCCATCAATTCTAGTTTATACCACGAAGATTCAGATTAAGGAATCCAAGAGATAAACATTCAAGCCTTGTTTGCTTGTAGAACGGAAGTGGTTGTCAGGCACGCGTTCATAAGTGAGAATGATGATGAGCGTCACATAATCATCACATTCATCATGTTCTTGGGTGTGAATGAATATCTTAGAACAAGAATAAGCTGAATTGAATAGAAGAACAATAGTAATTGCATTAATACTCGAGGTACAACAGAGCTCCACACCTTAATCTATGGTGTGTAGAAACTCCACCGTTGAAAATACATAAGAACAAGGTCTACGCATGGCCGAATGGCCAGCCTCCCAAAGAGAGTTCAATCATAAAAACATGATCGAAAGATCTCCCCAATACAATAGCAAAAAAGGTCCTATTTGTAGAGAACTAGTAGCTTAGGGTTTACAAAGATGAGTAAATGACATAAAATTCCACTTTTGGGCCCACTTGGTGTGTGCTTGGGCTGAGCATTGAAGCTTTCATATGTAGAGACTTTTCTTGGAGTTAAACGCCAGCTTCTGTGCCAGTTTGGGCGTTTAACTCCCATTCTTGTGCCAGTTCTGGCGTTAAACGCCAGAATTCTTGAGCTGACTTGGAACGCCTGTTTGGGACATCAAATCTCGGGCAAAGTATGGATTATTATACATTGCTGAAAAGCCCAGAATATCTACTTTCCAACGCAATTGAGAGCGCGCCAATTGGTCTTCTGTAGCTCCAGAAAATCCACTTCGAGTGCAGAGAGGTCAGAATCCAACAGCATCTGCAATCCTTTTCAGCCTCTGAATCAGATTTTTGCTCAGGTCCCTCAATTTCAGCCAGAAAATACTTGAAATCACAGAAAAACACACAAACTCATAGTAAAGTCCAGAAAAGTGAATTTTAACTAAAAACTAATAAAAATATAATAAAAACTAACTAAAACATACTAAAAACATACTAAAAACAATGCCAAAAAGCGTATAAAGTATCCGCTCATCACCTACCTCCGTACAAAATCAAAGCAACGAAAACTTTGAAAAATTTTTTTGATCGAGTTGCTGAAGAAGAAAACATCAGAATCGACTACTCCACCTCTGGGGCTCCTTCAGTCGAACCTTGCATGGAGGGACAGCAACTCCGCCATCGATTTCTCCCAACAAAAGTGACGTCAACGTAAAGCGGAGGAAGATACGTACACTTTAATCGGAATAGATTTTTTATTGGAGCAAAAATTGAATAACTTCATTTCAAGTATAGTCTAGACCAACAACGAATCCTCAATCAAAGTTTTAATATGGTTGTCACAAGTACAAACCCCAATAAAAATAAATCGAGGTATTTAAACCTCGGATCGTCTCATAAGAAATTGCAATGAAGTGCTCAATTATTGACTATGAAGAAACAAAGGGGGTTTGATTTGATGATTGATAAGAAAAGTAAATAACAAGAAAGTAAATGACAATTAACTAACAAAGGAAAGGAAAAGAACTCTTGGCTAAGGCATGAAAATTGAGATCACCATCCTTGTCTAATAACCATATATTGACAATTATGAAGGACCAACCTATCAAGTCTACTTCTATGCTTGAAGTAAGTCAAATAGGCTTTATCAACATCATCCCATAAGTCCCAACCTAGCTACTAATCGACTTAGTAGTAGGCTAGTGTTAATGGGTATCAAAATGACCACTAAGGGTTCTTAAATCACCAATTCAATTAGATCCAATGACTCAAAGTCACTCAATTCCCTTAGCCTAGGCCAAGAGTATATAAAACTACTCTATAACTAGTGAAAACATTTTATCAAACACCTAAAGTACAATAAAGGTAAACATCACAAATTGCAAGAATTAATGAAATCCATAACTAACACAAACAAGAAATCAACAATAGCAATTAAGATAAACATAAAAAGACATGGAAATATAAAATTGCATTAAAAGAAAATAAAAATCCGACAAGGGTTCATGAAAGTAAAAATGGCAAAATAAGAAAATTAACAAGGAAAGCTAAGAAGATTGAGACAATAGAACAATAAAATGTAAAGAGAGTTGAACTAAAAACAAGAATTAAAAGTTGGATCTAAGAAAATTTGACCTAAACTACTCTAAATTCTAGAGAGAAAAGAGAGCTTCTCTTTCTAGAATTGGATCTAAGAAAATTTGACCTAAACTACTCTAAATTCTAGAGAGAAAAGAGAGCTTCTCTTTCTAGAATTCTAACTTAAAACATGATGAAAAACTAAACTATGACTCCTCCCCCCCCCCAATTCCCTTCCAATTCTTGGGTTCAAAAGCATCAGAAATGAGTTGGATTTGGGCCTCCTTCAGCTCAGAAATTGCCCTTAGCGTATTGTCTTTAATGAGGTCACGTGCCGCTTGTCATGCGTACGCGTAACGGCATGTTTTCTTATTACGCGTACACGTCAATCATGCGTATGCGTCGCCTTGATCATTCCTTCCCACGTACACACATGGGCCACGTACAAGCGTCGCTAGCAGATTACCAAAATCTCATTTCTTCATGAATTCTCCATTTTTGCATGCTTTTTCTTCATTTCTTCAACCCAATCTTTGCCTTCTAAACCTAAAATAACTTAACAAACATATCAAGACATTGAATGGAATTAAAGTGAATTAAAATTAGCAATTTAAAGGCCTAAAAAGCATGATTTTACTCTTAAGTACAAATTAGGAGAAATTCACAAAATCACGCTATTTTATTGAATAAATATGAGATAAATTAATAAAATCCCCTGAATTTAGCATAAGATAAACCACGAAATTGGGGTTTATCAGTATTAAAGCCCATTAGGTGTCATGGATAATTAATGAAAGAAAGCATGTGTCATGATACATATATACATATGCATTAGCCACGTTTCCAATTTTTTTTCTTTTGCTCTCTTAGAGGCTTCAGCCAAGTGATGATGATGACAAGAGAATGGAACTTTAAGTAGCGGTGAGTAATTCTTTTTTTTGTCCAAATTATTTTAGAGTTAAATATATATGAGTTATTAATATAAATGACACTAATAACTTAGGATGAAAGATATATGATGAAGTATTAGCAAAGCTAAGCTCATCGAAAAATACTGATATTTATTCATATCGGTAAATATCAACTTCGATAATAATATTATTAACTAAACTCTATTTTTAAATTAAAAATATTAATTAATCAAATTAAAATATACATATAATTTTCATTACTTATAAATTACTAAAATTATAGTTTTAATTATGTAAAATATTTCTATATATATATATATATATATATATATATATATATAAGAATATGAATTTGATTGAATTTAAATAATTATAAAATTAATTTAATTATTTATAATAAAATAATTTCTAAAAATAAAAAAACTCTAATTTATAAAATAAATTATAACTTATTTATATTTAAATTTTTGAAAATATGGATCGTTATAGTTACAGTATTCTAGCTGCTACAAATATAGGTTGAGGAATAGATACTATCCATGACATAGTTCATATGTCTAAACATACAAAAGTGTAACCTCTTTATTACAATGGTAGTGCCATACATAAAACACCGACCTATAAAGATATGCAAGACATACTACACCTAACTGTAATTACGAATTTGATAAAAATCTCAAAGTAGTAGTAAAAACTTTGAATTAATCAAAGTTGTTGATTTCTTCGCGAATAATACTATTATGAGCAAGCAGAAGATGTGACAATAGACATATTGTTTAATAAATTTTTTGGTGTTTAACGACTCGGTATCTTTACATTACTAAACCCATGCTAGCCTTATCCCACTTGTTGTGTGATCATTTGGTCCGGTTCCTTACCATAAACTACAGACATTCATTTACCAAAAAGATATGGCTGTTATTTGATCTGTCTGTTACAACGTCTTTATTAATCGGGAGACCAAAAATAAGGTATAAGTTTTTAGCATCTATGTTTCGACCAAAGCTATTAGCAGTGCAACATGTTCTGTATTTTGTCTATTCTTGACATGTGAAAGAATCCGATCATTCGTAATGCATTAGCCGTTAACTCATTATAGATTTCCGTAGATCAAGTTTTCGAAGCAACAATATCCTAATTGCCTAATACACACAAAATAATATAATTATCAAATCATTATAATTATAAAATATTATAAAATATTTAATTATAATTATAAAAAATGGAAATTTATAAAATAATTCCAAATAATAAGTGTTATAAAATATTTAATTAACAAACAAAATTTCTAAAATAATTATAGTATTTAACGATAATATATTTAAAATAATAATTCTAATTAACAATTATATTGTTTAATAAAAGTTAATAGTTAACGATAATATTTTTATAATTTAACGATATTTAATTTAACCATAATATTATTTAACAAAAAATAATTAATGATAATATTTAGTTATAATTATAACTCATTTAATTATAATTATAAAAATAAAAATTATAAAATAATTCTAAATAATTACTATTATAAAATATTTAATTAACGAAAAATAGTAATAAGAAAATTATAAAAATATTACTATTAAAAAGTAATTATAATAAAAATTATTAATAAAAAATGGACCAACACTTACATAATGAGGATTATTCAATTATTCAACAATATAATTTTCTAGTAGTGTAACATAATACCATTTCTAACATTCTTTTAAAAATATTATTTCTAATCTCTATTCTCATACTTTTTGAACTCTCTTCTATCTATTATAACATAATACTACTTCTAACATCTCTTTTTCTGCACGCAAGTCACGAAGCAATTTATAAAGAAGTTCAAGTGTCTTTTATTATTAAAATGTTCGACAGATATTCATTCCTATATTTTTGTATGTCATGTAAGAATTGCCATTTATTTGAAGTACATCTTTAAAATTATTTGCACAAGTTACGAGATTTTTTTTATCACTTTACTACTCCACATATTTGTATATTATTTTATTGTTCAATATATTTATCTTACATCATTACTTTTTCAATAACAAAATTAATTTCTAAAAAAGAGAAGAAGGAGTGAAAAATTAGAAGAGAAATTGAAAATTAAATTTAAAAAAAAAAGAAAGAGTAAGAAGGAATGGGAAAAAAGAGAAAGAAAAAAAAAAGTAAAAAAGAAGAAAGAGTACTAAGAGGGTAAGGAGAAGAGAAAAGTGAGAGGGAGTGAGGACAAGTTACTACTAATTTTTATTGCTAAGATTACATTTGACATGTTTATAGAAGATTTTTTTTCACCAAATCAATTTATTTCTTGATTTTCTTATTCTAATTTAAAGTGTTTTATTTAATTTAATACATTAAAAACAAGAGAGAAATTTTAATGGTAGCAAAGACTTGGCACAAGAGAATAGTTGAATCGTGTGAACTCAAATTTTTTTTTTAAATAAGTTAAATATGAATACCCATCAATTATTTGAAAATATTAGAATTAAGTTCTAGAGATTGTATAATAGATTATTCTAAAATGATTTTTTATATTTAAGGATTGACATGTTTATTTTAAAGCAATTTTTTGAATTAATATAAGGATATATTTATGTTAAAATCACTATCTAAGATATTTTATATCGTCAGATTATTTCTGAGGTCCATAAAGAGCTTCATATTTAATTAGAGAGGAATCTAATGTATTAACAAAACATAACTGAAAACATATTAACAAAGATAAATTTAAGACATGAAATATAAAGAGCTTAGAGTTTAGAAGAAGTACATACTAATGTATACTAGTTCAATTAAAATGTCTACATTCAATTCTCAAGAATACTTGAGAGTTTTACTATTAGAATAAGTGAATAAATAATATTATTTGCATTATTATTGAGTCTTCTTAGACTGCTGATGTATCCGTATTTTAGTTATTTTTTTTAGATTTTCATTCAATAAATTAATGATTCTTGTTTGATGAGCAATGATTTAATAATTGAGTGAGCACAACTTTGAGTTAGTTGAATTTCTTTGATATAGAAGAATTTGGAAGAAAATTAGCAAAGATCAAGAAAAAAGAGAGACTAGGAGCTAGAATACTAAGAGGCAGAAAAAGAATGAAACAAATAGAAAGCTCTGTAGACCAAACAGAAAGCTCTTTGAACCAAAAATGTAACAAAAAAAATTCCTTGAAATGTTGAAGGAGAACCATGCATTATACGCATGAAATGGTGCGTATAACGCACCAAGAATTGCTCCCTCCAGTAGCTAAACAAAGTCATGCGTTATATGTATGGAATGGTGCATATAACGCACCAAGACTCGCTCCCTCCAGTAGCCAAGAAGAGCCATGCGTTATACGCATGGAATGGTGCGTATAACGCACCAACAAATGCACACCCCAGTGACAATGAAATGCCATGCGTTATACATATGGAATGGTGCATATAACGCACCAATAAAGTACAACTCATAGAGGCCAAGTTCCTCCAATTTGAGACCCATGCGTTAGGTGTATGTATATAACGCAAAAAATGGACCACTCCCAGGGCCTTCAAATTATTCACTAATTCCTCAATTCTTTAAGCACTTAATTAGATAACTCAAAGCTTTGCATAAGCTCATGAAATCAAGTATTAATTGCCAATTGTGGAGAAGATCATGAAGGGCTTATCTTAAAAGAAAAACTCTTTGACAAGACTTAATTAATGAGTTGATTTGATTTAGTTTTTTTTTTAATTAGATTTGAATTCGAAAATACTTTTTAGGGTTAGTATTAAAAGGAAAAAGGACACACGTGAGTCTCTTGTTGGGGTCGTTTTCAGTTCATTGTTTTTAGTTTCCAAGCACACTATGAGTCACTAATCCTCTAGGTTAAAATTAGGAGCTTTGTTGATTCTAATGGGTTAATGTTATAATTTTTCTACTTTTGATTAATGCATTGATATTTTTTTAAGAAAGAGTTTTCGTTCTTCATCACAAGAATTTGAATATATTGAAAAATTATTTTTATCTAACTTGAATTATCTTAATATCTTGAAAAATTTGATTATTGGAATTAAGCTTGAAAAATTCTTCTCGTGGCTCTTTAAGTTTTAAAACTAGAATTGATAAATGACATCGAATCAACTAGATTTAGTTCTTAAGAATTATGTGGCTTTTAAACCAGTGAACGTATCTCACCTCTTATTATAATCAATTGATCAAGGAATTGATAGTTTATTAAGAAAAGATAAATTGAACTACTAAGGGATTAGGATTTGGTTATTTCTAATTTGCCATAGATGTATCTTGCATGATCAAAGAAGAGAGTGAAAATCATTCTTCTTGAAGTTTCAATATCACTGAAACCTTATCTCTTTTAATAATATCAATCTTTAAACCATTTATAACTTGTTTTGTTTTATTCATTAGTTTTATGAAAATTGCTTCAGAAATCCCAGTTTTTGATTGTCTAACTATAATAATCAATTGACCATTGCTTGCTTAATCTGTTAATCCTTATGAGAATTATAACCCGCTCACTATGATATTACTTGATACGATTCAGTGCACTTATCGAGTTGTGGTTTTGAAAAAGTTCACACAAAATTTTTGGCGCTATTGTCGGGGTATTAATTGAGATTAACAACAAACAAGGTAATTGATTACCTAGATTAGACCTTTATTTTTCTATATTTTTTTCATCTCATCCGAAATTTTCTTCACTGTGACGTTGGAATTTTCAATTTTCTTTGTTGTCTCTGTGTTTATGCAAGGCAATAAGGACAAAGAACCACTCCACTTTGATCCAGAAATTGAGATAACACTCTTCTAGATAAGGAAGAAATCTAGAAATCAAAGAGAAGAAGTTGAGGCAGTATATGAGATCGAAGAGTTTGAGGAGTTAGATACAGTGACTGACAATACCAACAACCCAGTCAATTCTAGAAGAACTCTTGGCTCTTTCAAAAAATCCACTGCTGGGAATTGTGGAAGTAGTATAGTAGTACTAGCTATAAAGACAAACAACTTTGAATTGAAGCCTCAACCCATCACCTTGGTGCAACGAAATTACCAATTCAATGGGAGCCTTCAAGAAGATCCGAATTTATTCATCTCCAGCTTCTTGCAGATTTGTGACATAGTCAAATCTTATGGTGTCTCTGCTGAAGCTTATTGATTGAGGTTGTTCCCATTAACTGTAAGGGAACGAGCCTAGCAGTGGCTCAAAACTCAACTAGAGGAGAGCATAGCAATATAGGATGATTTGATCAATAAGTTCTTAACTAAATTCTTTCTACTATATAGATTGACAAAGTTGAGACATGACATCCAAACTTTCATGCAGAAAGATAGAGAGTCCTTTTATGAAACTTAGGAGAGGTACATAGATATGTTGAGAAAAGTGTCTCCTGGATATGTTTGTTGACTGGGTGCAACTTCAAATTTTTTTATGATGGGATTACTCTTACTTCAATAAGTTTATTGGACTCCTTTGCTAGAGGATCTTTACACATGATGACAACTGAAAAAAGCCTTGAAATTAATTGAGATAGTGGCTAATAATCAATATTTGTATTCCTTTGAAAGAACCATGAAGAGATGAGTGACGGAACTAGACACATTAATTACTATTCTAGCACAAAATAAGGTTATGTCTCAACAAATCAATGTACTCTAAAAACAACTTGGACACATGCAAGTCTCCACAGTGGGAACACAGGGTATCACCTATGACATGGGAGGATAAGTCCACCAAAGTGAAGTTTCTGAGTTACTTAATCATGATCAATCTTCTGTTGAGCAAGTCAATTTACATGGAGAACTCTCTAGGCCACACAATGACCTATTCTCTAAAACCTACAACCCTGAATGGAGGAACCACCTTAACTTTGGATGGAAAAATCAAAACCAAAGGTAACTTCAACAACTTCAATAATCCTCACCAACCACAAACACCTCCCACATAACCCTCTCAAAACTCACAAAAGACCACCCTTTCAGAGAATGCCTTGGAAAAGCTCACTTAACACACCTCCATATTCATCAAACAAACCTCCAGTTTCATACAAGAAACTAGAACCAACTTCAAAAATTAAGAAGCTTCCATCCGAAACTTAAAAGTACAAGTGGGCCAACTTGCCAAGTAATTGGCTGAGAAACCCACAAATATTTTTCCCAATGACACTATTCTGAATCTCATCGAAAAATGCAAGGGTATCAATTGGAGAAGTGAAAAAATAGTAAGTAGAGAAGTAACAAACAATAACAACCAAGCTGAGAAAGATAAGCCATATAAAGAAGCCAAAGAGGAAGCCAATAACCAAGAGAAACACGTCCCCTGCGCCTCCATTTCAAGTTCCAAAAGTGAAATCAACAGAGAAAGCAAATGTGGAAGAATACAAGCCCAAAATTCCATTCCCTCAAAGGATTCAAAATAAAATAAAGGATAAATAATTCTCTAAATTCTTGGAGGTATTTAGAAAGCTACAAATTAGTATTTCTTTTGCTGAGGCCTTGAAACAAATGGCTCTTTATGGCAAGTTCATGAAAAAATTGATGAAAAAGAAGAGAAATTGGAAAGAAGATGAAACAGTGATGCTCACTAAGGAATATAGTACAATAATTTAAAATAATTTGTCCCAAAAATTAAAGAATCCTGGGAGTTTCTTAACTCTCTGTATAATTGGTGAAACTTACCAATGAAAGAGCTCTATATGATTTGGAGGCTAGCATTAATTTAATGTCACTCTCATTGATGAAAAAGATGAAAATTAAAGAAGTGAAGCCTACAAGATTTTTTTTCCAACTTGCTGACCGTTCCATTAAATTTTTACTTGGTGTTGTTGAAAACTTACTAGTTAAAATAGGAACATTCATATTTCCTGGTGTTTTGTCATTCTGGACATGGAGAAGGACACTGATGCTTCCATAATCTTGGGAAGACTATTCTTTGCCACTAGGAGAACTTTAATTGATGTGCAAAAAGGAAACTTAACTTTGAGAGTTCATGATGAGCAATTAGTACTCCATGTGTTCAAGGCCACGCAACATTCAAGTGATTCTGAAGATTGTTTGAAAATTGACTTGATAGATCCCTTAGTATAAGATGCATTAGAAGATGAGGAGCTCAACAATTCTCTGGAGCCCCTTGTTGAGGGTGATGTGACCGAAAATGAAGATTGCATAGTATCCAGAGATGTGATTCATGTTCCTAGCAAGGAGGAAGGGCTACCCAAACTTGAATTAAAGCCCTGGTCTCCAACTCTCTAATATGCATTTCTTGGAGATGAAGACACTTATCCAGTCATCATAAGTTCCTCCTTGAGCATTTGTGAGGAAGATAAATTATTCAAAGTACCGAGGGACCAAAAAATTTTCATTGGATGGACCATTAATGAACTTAAAGGAATAAGCCCTGCAATGTGCATGCATAAAATCTTACTTAAAGAAGACTCAAAATCAGTGATGCAAACACAAAGGAGGCTCAATCCAATGATAAAAGAGGTGGTTCAAAGGAGGTAATGAAGTTGTAGAAAGCAATGATTATTTATCCAATTTCTAATAATCCTTGGGTCAGTCTAGTTCAAGTTATCCCAAAGAAAGGCAGAGTCACAGTGATTACCAATGAGAAAAATGAGCTCTTTCCTACAAGAATTGTTACCGGATGGAAAATGTGCGTTAATTATAAGAGACTCAATATTGCTACAAGGAAAGACTACTTTTTCTTGCCCTTTATTGATCAAATACTTGAGAGATTGGCTAGGCATGCATTCTACTATTTCTTGGATGGCTATTTAGGGTACAACCAAATTGCAGTGGACCCTCAGGATCAAGAGAAGATGGCGTTTACTTGTCCTTTTGGTGTATTTGCTTATCACCACATGCCTTTTCGGCTATGGCATGTCCCTGCCACCTTTCAAAGGTGTATACTCTTTATTTTTTCTGACATGGTTGAGAAATTTATTGAGGTATTTATGAATGATTTTTCTATTTTTAGTAATTTTTTTATGCTTGTTTACAACATTTGGCCTTAGTTTTGAGAAGGTGGCAAGAGACAAACCTTGTTTTGAATTAGAAAAAAATGTCATTTTATGGTTATCGGAGGTATTGTTCTTTGTCGAATCTCAAGCAAAGGCATAGAAGCTGATAAAGCAAAGGTGGAGGTAATTGAGAAATTACCACCTTTAGTGAGTGTCAAAGCAATAAGAAGTTTCTTGGGGCATGCTGGTTTTTGTAGAAGATTTATAAAGGATTTCTCCAAAATTGTAAAACCATTAAGCAATCTTTTAGCCAGTGATGTTTCTTTTGTTTTTGATAATAATTGCTTGTATGTTTTTTGAAATTTTTAAAGTTAAACTTGTCTCTACACCCATCATTGCTCTACCAAATTAGAATTTTCCTTTTGAACTCATGTGTGATGCAAGTGATTTTGCAAAGACAAGACAAAGACTTGCATGTCATTTACTATGCAAGCCAAGACTTAAATGATGCTAAAAAAAATTACACAACCACATGAAATAATTTTTGGTAGTGATTTTTAATTTTGATAAGTTTAGATCCTATTTAATTAGTTCAAAAGTAATCATCTACACTGATCACTCTGCTCTTAAGTTTCTTTTCACCAAATAGGATGCTAAGCAAAGGCTTTTTAGATGGGTGCTTCTCCTATAAGAGTTTGATATGGAGATTCGGGATCGAAAAAGTTCTAAAAATCAAGTAGTTGACCACCTTTCAAGAATTGAACCTAAAGAGGTCCCGGCTATGCAACTCCCTGTAAATGAAGGTTTTCCTGATGAGCAACCACTTGTAATACAAAAAGAACCCTGATTTGCAGATATGGAAAATTACAAGGCTGGGAGAATCATTCTAAAGGCGTACACTAAACAACAAACAAAGAAGTTATAGTATGATGCCCGCTTCTTCTTATAGGATGAGCCTTACTTGTTCAAGAGGTGATCGAACAGTATAATCCGGAGATGCATGCCCGATGAGAAAACTCAGAACATTCTCAGGCATTACCATATTCTGAGTATGGTGGCCATTTTGGTAAAGAGAGGACGCAACAAAGGTCCTCTAGTGCAGTTTTTATTGACCAACCCTCTTCAAGGATGCTTGAAAATTTGTACAAGAATTTGATCAATTCCAAAGAGCTAGGAGCTTGCTCAAGAAACATGAGATGCCACAGAATTTCATTCTAGAAGTGGAATGGTTTGATGTGTGGGGAATAGACTTCATGGGACCTTTCTCAGCCTCATACTCAAATAATTATATTTTGGTGGCTGTTGATTATGTCTCTAAGTGGGTGGAGGCTGCGCCATTACCTACTAATGATGCTAAGGTGGTGCTTAACTTCCTCAAGAAGAATATATTTAGTAGGTTCGGTATTTCGAGGACCTTGATCAGTGATGGAGGAAGCCATTTTTGCAATAAACAACTAGATACTCTTCTTCAAAGGTATGGGGTCAAACTCAAGGTAGCCACCCCTTATCACTCCCAAATCAGTGGCCAAGTGGAGGTTTCAAACAGAAAACTCCAGTGAATTCTAGAGAAGATTGTGGGTGCCTTAAGGAAAGATTGGTTAAAAAAATTGGATGATGTTTTTTGGGCTTATCGGATTGCTTTCAAAACTCCTATTGGTATGTCACCTTATCAATTTGTCTATGAAAAAATTTGTCACTTACCAGTGGAGTAGGAGCATCGAGCTTATTGGGCAATAAAGTCACTCAATTTTGATGCCAAGGCTGTGGGAGAGAAGAGGCTACTTCAACTCAATGAACTGGATGGATTTCGAGTTGAAGCTTATGAAAATGTCAAGATATACAAGAAGAAGACGAAGATGTTGCATGAAAAGAAGATCTCCACAAGAGAATTTAAGCCTGGACAAAAAGTGCTCTTATTCAATTCAAGGATCAAAATCTTCTCTGGAAAGTTGAAATCAAGATGGTCTGACCCCTTTGTTATCACCAAAATATCTCCATATGGTCATGTTGAGGTCATGAAAGAAAACTCGGAAAGAAAATTCACTGTCAATAACCACTGATTGAAGCATTACCTTGGCGGCAATATAGATCGCTAGAGATCAGTGCATATCCTCAGTTAGAAGAAGCTGCACTGTTAAACTAATGATGTTAAAGAAACACTTGTTGGGAGGCAACCCAATGATTAGTATCCTTTGATTCCTATTTTATTAGTTTTTATTATCTTTTCTTTAAGTTTTAAAACTGGAATTGATAAGTGATATCAAATCAACTAGGTTTAGTTCTTAAGAATTGTGTAGCTTTTAAATTAGTTAACGTACCTCACCTCTTATCATAATCAATTGATCAAGGAATTGATAGTTTAGGATGAGATCCCAATGATCATAAATGGTCTGAAAGAAGAGTTTGAGATGAAAGATCTTGAAAACATTAAATTTTATCTCGACTTGCAGATCAAATATATAACAAAAGGGATATTTGTTCATCAAAAGACTTACACAGAAAATACTAAAGAAATTTTATATGAATGAATCACATCTAGTAAGAACTCCAATGATTGTCTGACACTTATACGTGAAGAAGGATTTGTTTTGACCAACGGAAGAAATGAAGAAACACTTGATCCTAAAATACCATATCTTAGTGCCATAGAAGCATTAATGTATCTTGCTAATAATACATGGCACAATATAGCATTTACTGTAAACTTATTAACGAGATACAGTTTCTCTCAACAGAAGACATTAGAATGAAATAATGAATGTGTATCAATATCTTCATGCAACGACTGATATGGGATTATTTTAGCCTTATGGATCCAAATCACAATTGGTTGGTTATACAGATGCAAGTTATCTATCTGATCCTTATAAAAGTAGATCTCAAACGGGATACTTATTTATATTTGGTGACATATTCCAATCATGCCGAAATACCTGCAATACATAAGGCAAGTCATGAATGTTATTGGCTCAGGAATCTGATTGGATATATTTAATCATCATGTGGGTTGTCTGATAAGAAGATAGTTCCAACAACATTGTTTGAAGATAATGTGGTGTGTATTATTCTGCTAAAAAATGGATACATTAGAGGTGATCGAACGAAGCATATTTCTCTTAATTTTTTTCGCACATAATCTTTAAAATAAGAAACAATTGACGTTCAATAGATTCGTTCAAGTGATAACTTAGCATATTTATTCACAAAGTCACTTCCGACATTCTCTTTTAAAATATTGATACACCAAATCGAAATGCGTTAATTTCGAAATTTTAAATTATGTCTCGATTGGATTTTTTTGTTTTTTAAGACTTTTAATCAACCAATTTTATTAGAAAAGATATTATATTTTTTTTTTATTTTGTTTTTTTTATTGGATTTTTTTTGTGGGTAAAATTTTGATGAGACATATACTAAATAGACATTTAAAGGGGAGTATTATAATATGATGAATGTTGTTTTTGGTTGGTGCCTCGTGCATTCTACCAAACCAGTATTTGGGTCAAAACTCAAAAGTGATAACCAATTCAAAGTCGTTGTTGCCTATAAAAGGCCTTAAACAATAAACACATCAAGAAATGGATTGAACTGAATCACAAAAACAAAGGGACGCCACGTGAGTTTTTCATAATATATATATATATATATATATATATATATATATATATATATATATATATATATATATATATATATATATATTATGGTGAGTATATTATTATTGAGAATATGATATATATCACAAATATATAACAAGATATATATATTAAAGAGTATTAATAAAAATATTTTATTTTTTATTTTATTTTTATATTTGCTTTTTTTCTCTATCTATTTATTTCATAATATTAACAAAGCCATATTTAATACTAACACAACTTCATTATTATCCACCTCTTTGATGGAAAAAAAAATTGAACACAACTACAAGCTTATTTAGTTTTTCTTTTTAATATAATTTAGTGCTATTTTAAGTTTTATTAGTTTTTTACATTAGCAAAATATAAAAATATTCAATAAATATTAGTTAGTTTAATTGTATTTGTATAACTTTCAAGTCTTGAAAAAATTGATGACTTTTTTATCTATTGAATTTAGTATTATTTTATATTTTATCATTCTTTAATTAAATATTTTTCTAAAAAAATATATTCAAACATTTAATGAATATTGTAATTTTTAATATTTATTGTTTTAACTATAGTTTTTTTTTTTTTACATATTTCACAACTTATAATATTCTAATTTTTTACAATTATGACTTTTTCTAACATATCTTTAGTCATCCTAATAACAAACTTAAAAATAATTAATATAAATAGCATTATATAATTTTATATTAGAATTTTTTGCCCCCATAATAATTTTTTTCATGCTCCGCCACTGTTTATAACACATGAGATATGAAACTTTTTCTTTCAAATCTGCTTGACTTGTTGAGTAAGTTTGAGTTTAAAAATTAGTGTCACAAGCACAACTTACGTTTTATAAAGGACAATTATGAGTTAGACTATTTTCGTGTCTTTATTTTTTTCCAAACTTGAAACAGGACAAACTAATTTATGTGGTAGTTTAATTACTCAGCTTGTCTTTTGAGATTGTTTTCAGGAGTTTTTTATGGTGGGGAAAGTATATTCATGACCTCTAAGTATCAGGTATAGTTTAAAATTATAAAAAAATTATAGGGATGAATTTATAATATTAATTTAATTAATTAAAAAACTGAAGAAGATAAGTGTTCGGATATTGTGCACATGTTGATGCTAGCAACCTCCCGTTTCCATGGCCGTCGTCTTCTCCATCCTCAAGCACTGCCTTGAGAACATTCTTTTCCACTTCGTCTTCTCCTCCACTTCATTCCACAACACCACCCACTTCTCCTTCTTTTTTGAAATCATTCAGAATTTTGAGATCATTTGGGTTTGTAGCACGTAACACACTGTGATCATCATCATTGTGCAGAAGAAGGGGAGAAAGTTGCAAGCTTTGATCCAATGAAGATGAACACCAACCATGGTTTTAGAGAGAAACAGTGATCAAAGTTTAACACTTTTTGAGTAAATTCACAACCCCATGAATGAGAAAAGATCAAATTCTAACTCCTGTGACTGAAATTGAGATCGAAACAAAAAAGTTCAGAGAGAGAAAAAGAAGGAAGAAGTGAAGTTACAAGTTACAACAAAAACAAGCAGTGTGTTTGAGTTTGTGTGTCTTTAATTTCTGCATTTACCGTATTTAAATGAATTGGGATTCAAACTTTGGAATGGTAACAAGAAATAACTATAGAGCAACGACCAAGCAGATTTCCCATTTAAGATGAAAAGATTGTTGATATTTCCGGAAGCGGATCACCCGCAGCGTCCGGTGGAGTTGTGGTTCTGATGGCATCGATTACTGCATTTCTATGGAGGCTGAGAAGACGACCAAGTGATCTTAGCGAGATTTACAAATACATTTAATTTTGGGTCAAAATTGACATTTTTAACAATTATTGTACGGCAAGTGGGCAACCATCCCAACCCTTTATTTGGAATCTTGTTGCATGGTCTTTTAAAGTCATGAATATACCTTTTCCACCAAAGACATTCCATTGTTTTCATTCAAAAGTCGACTTATTCAAAAGTTGCTTAACTACTTATATTACTTAAGAAATATTCCTTAGTGTATTATCATATTTGAACAAACATTATATAATACATTAATACATCTGTTAAATTATATTTAATTTTATTAATAATCAAAACTCAATATCTTGAAACTAACATGCATGAAATGCAATTTCACTTGAACACTTACAAGGTACAAGGTGCATATGCATATTTAAAATACACATTTCAAGAATTCCCCCTTGCAAACACTTAGGCGGTGTTTGTTTACAGAGATAAGAGACTAAAATAAGGATACAGAGATACAAAATTGTGTTTATGAGAGGAGATATGGAGAGACAATGTGTCCAAAGATATTGAATTAGTATATTTTATATTCATCTTAATAGGAAGGATATAGAAACACTAACAAGAGACACAATTTATTTTTCATTTTTTCTGTTATTAAATTTATTAATTTTTTATAATTATATTTTTTATTATTATATTTTTTGTCTCAAATTTTTTGAATGAAAAAAAATAAAAATAAATTAGATATTAATAATTTGTTATAATTTATCATCAAACAAGATACAAGAACATAAAATTTTATATTTCTGTCTTTTATGTCTTGTTCTCAATGTCGTCTATTATTCTATTCTCAGAAACAAATGCAGCCCTAAAACTCCATTATTCTAAAAACTAGGCCATTTCTGATAGGTAGCGTAAACTATATTCAACATTATAGTTTCTTGCAATAAATCATATTTGTGGGCTCATTTATACTAACATCTCTTATTCCTCCAAAGAAGAAATTACATCATTTAACCAAGTTGGGTTGGTCTAGTGGTTAGTTCACTAGTCCGCTTAAGCAAATGTCGGGGTTCGAATCCCGCCTTGTGCATGCAGCAACCCATTGGCCAGCGACAAACCCTTAAATGGAGCTCAGTACCGCGGCGGATTAGTCCTTGACCTGTCGGGTTGGGGGATACCGTGGGAAAACAAAAAAAAAAGAAATTACATCATTTAAAAAAGAATCATTTGCATAGATTATCATAATTTACCATGTGCTTTGTTTGTACCTGAAAAAAATTTAAAGTTGTTAATTTTCCCGTCAATGATCCAAATACCGCCCTTTAATCTTTAGAAAAAAGGACAAATCAATCTTTAATTTTTTAGTCCGCAGAACATTTAAATTTTTAAAGATTTAAAAGTACATTTAAGTCATGACCTCTTTAAAATCTGGATATATCATCCCTAAATTAAATTTGTCCAATTTTAAAAACTCTTTGACGTATGCATCTGTATCAACTAGATCAGTACAACGAGAGTCACGTTTGATTTTTCTATTGAGTCTGACATACCCAAGTATATATGAGAAATCGATATGTCCAAATTTTAAAAAGTTCAGAAATTTAAATATATTTTCAAATTCTCAAGAATTTAGATGTCTACCGATAAAAAATTTAAAGACCTATTTGTGCTTTTCTCTAATCTTTGAGGTGCACCTTATACTAGAAAATAGAAATTAGAAAACCCAAATTCAAAATATCATAGCCATCAAAGATACCAGAAATATGAACATTTAGCATCCATATCAGCATATATTACCTATCATATTCAATCTATGTAACAATTATCTGGGGAGCATCTCTGTCACGACGTCGTTACTGCTAAAGTTGGTTGAGTTTTCATGCGGCATTCCGGTTTTTTTGTTCTTGAATAGTTGAGAAGATGGTGTCTCATTCAAAGAACCACCCATCTTACCAGAGCTATGCCATCTGTATATTCCAGGCTCAGTCAACGCCTTCTCGTTAATATGAACTTCCTTTGAGAGCATTTCCATCACTTGCTTCATGTTAGGCCGATTCTGAGCGGCAGCCTGAGTGCAAAATAGAGCAACCTTAATGAACCGGAAAACCTCCATCTCATCGACTTCGGCTAGTTCCGGATCGACCATGTCCAGAAGCCTATTTTCCTCCTTGAGCTTCCAAGCCTGCACAAACACATGCCTGTTCAGTTGAAACAAAGATATGGCAACATTTTAAGTATTTAATTTGTAAGCACTGTCTATATACAAATATTTTACACAGATACTTAGATTTGATTTCGTAAAGTTTTTATTTTTTGAAAATAACTTATCAAAACTTGCGTTTAAAAGATAACTTTCTAAAAGTTGTAGTATCTATTTTTGGTAAATCAAACTAAAAATAATTTTCAATATGCATGAGCAACAACAATTGTGTTTGATAAAATAACTTTTAAAATTTAAAAAGTACACAACAGACATAAATATAAAAGTAAATTTGGATATTTTAATATACGAGACTATATTAGACTTTTTAATTTTAAAAAGCTCATTCGTAAATACTTTCGAAAGCTCTTGTAACAAGTATAAACACATGGTTTTGCTGATTAACCAAACACAAAACAAGGTGTTTGTGCTTTACCAAACCAATTCTTATTCACATATTGTCACATTGGCAAAAATATGCAAATATGCAATGCACGAATCGAATCATACACTAAAAGCAGTCATCATGTATGACAAGCTTCAAATTCCAAATTTACAATCACAATAGATATCAAAACAATATCCCAGCATGTATCAAATCAATATAGCTAATACTCAATAAACCAGAAACATACCCACTCCACCAGAACCAGGAGATTGTCTCCAAATGCAGCTTTGCTGCTACTTTTACCACTGATTATTTCAAGCATGAGAACCCCAAAACTATATACATCTGCTTTCTTTGTAAGCTGTCCTAGAAGTGCATATTCCGGTGCCAGGTATCCCCTGGTGGACATTCAAAAGAAATGAACTTGGTTAAACCAAATCCATACAAAGAACTGAGGATGTATCTATACCTATGAAATATCATTGGAGGATCTAAAGTCTTTAGTGTTCAAATCATAACAAGCAGATTTAACCAAAGAAACACAAGATCATGCAGAGTTACTTCTAATTTATCTTCTGGTACATAAAAGATCTGTTTCAGTTTAAAAAGTCTTTTTTTATATATTTTATTTTTCTTAGTTTACATTTTCTCACACATTAAATCCCATTAGTACTTCTATTGATTAATAAATAATAAATATGACATGATATTCTTTAGTAAAGTTTCAACATTGAAGTTTAATAAATTCAGTATTTATAAACTGAGTAAACAGTACTATTAATACACACAATGCATCTGCACTTACACCGTTCCTGCAACTCGAGTGCTAACATGGGTGACATTATCAGGAAAAAGTTTCGCAAGACCAAAATCTCCAATTTTCGGGCTGAAGTTCTCGTCCAGAAGGATGTTGCTGGCCTTGATATCTCTGTGAACAATGTTTGGCTGAGCCTCATCATGGAGGAACACCAAACCAGAAGCTGTACCGCGGCAAATAGCAGCCCTCTTCGGCCAATCCAGAGCAACATATTTACTTTTAGAACCTGAAAAAAAAAATTATATCTGCATTAGCATTATCCAGTTCACCTGAGTGTTAAAACAATAGCACATTGCATATCCAAACCTCAACTCCAAAGCATAAAAAACTGGGAGTCTAGGACAGTGAAGAACATGGAAATAATACAACTTTTCTGCCTTATATATCTATCTTAATGCCTCTGCAATTTTTGTCTTAATACACTTACCAAATACGGCCCGAGTTATTTAATACACGGTTTGTTCAATTTTCAAGAGAAATTCAGACATGGAAACTGAATCTTAATCAAGCAGAGGGGTTGTACATTAGGAAGAATTAGAAGTCCTAATAGATTATGCGGACAGCCGTGTTTAAAAATCTAAAGGTTCAGTTCCAACTCAGGAAAGATTCACGGATAAATAAACATTCAAGTTGTTATAATATTTACCAAGCAAAGAACTTGCAAGGCTATTGTTCTCCAGAAATTCATACACCAATATTCGATGACTACCCTCGACACAGCAGCCAACTAGTCCGACAAGATTTGGATGCCGTATATTCGATATCATATCAATTTCAGTCATAAATTCACGGGTTCCTTGTTTAGACTCAACAGAAAGAGACTTGATAGCGACTGGAGTACCATCTCTTAAAACTCCCTGCAAATATTATCAAAGCAGCACAATAATTTACTCAAAAGGAAAAGGGAAAAATGTCATGATGGATTGAACAATCTTCAGAAACTCCATCTAAGGTGGTAAGCTTTAGGAAAACTACAATTTAAAATGAAGTGATGGGGTCATCTGTATCACCTTGTGGACAACTCCATAACCTCCTCCACCAAGTTTGCTTGAAGGGTGAAAATCTCTGGTTGCCGATCGCAACGAGTTATAGGTAAATTGTTTGGTTGCAATGACTGTTGATCACAAACACATAAAGCTTGCACAAATTAATCTCAGAAGTCAGAACACAAATTTCTTAATTGGGAACATTCTAGACCAAGTCAAGCATGCAATTTTCAGAAGATAATGTCCAAATCAAAATAGCAACTCTAAAGTCTAAAGTCTGAAAATTGAAACTAAGGGTTAGTTTCAACTCTAAAGTCTGAGCACTAAATAGCAAACACAATACTCAATAACACCAACAAACAAAAGCTTTCATATGCGTCATTCTATAGAATCTAATCAAATTATTAGCAGCATTCTCTCCCCTATTCCAGTTCCAATCCCCATAAAAACCTGCAAGAATTTTTACATAATGTTGTATCCAGGTTCTGGCTACTAGGATTTGAGAAATAGGGTAATTTATCCCAAAAAAGGTTTACAATTTTAAGAGTGTAAACCATGATATGACAAAGTCAACTACCTCACATTAACACAAAAGAATTGATCAATAATGGAAATTCAAATCCAATAAACTTGTTCTTGTTACCTTGTTCCTGTGGCTTCTCAGCAGTATCACTATCATCTCTCCCTCTACACCAATTCAAAGCACCAAAGCAATTTTTAATCATGGTTATATGCCTTATGGCCAAATTCATAGCACACACCAACCACAAATGGTGTTAGAAACAAGATACTCTGAATTTTATTAAATTGGAAAACCAAGAACCAAGTTGGAAACTAAAAAATCATGGGTTATTCACAGCATGGTTTGAAACAACTGTTATAACCCCAAAATTCTACCTTGAATCTTAGTTCAGAATATATAATAACAATAATAAGGCTTTTTACTCTCAGGAAAGTCACCAAACCAAACACTAGATGGTTTATGAGAGAAGGAACGTGTGAATCCATATATGGTTTCAAGAAGATTGAAAAAGGTAAAAAATTACTGGAAGCATGAAAGGTTGAAGGGTCAAGGAAGCTATTAAGGGTAAAGGAGGGACAAGAGAGATGGAAAGAGTAATGAGAGAGGTGAACTCCGAAAGTGACATGTGAGGTGGCTTTTTTTGGTTTTATTATGTTATTGAAAATGAATAATTGAAAAATGTGTATGAAGTGGTCATGGTCATGCAGTTGACAGAGAGAGACTACGAGACAGGAAAACAACCGAGTCAAATTTCAGAATACAGAAACAGAACAGGGAAAAAACATACCATACATGAGTACTTTGCAGATTCGTTATTCTATGAATTTGGACACATTAGACCTGTACTTGCATGAATCAATATGATTTAATTTTTATAGCATCTAAGCACTGATTACCATACAGGAGTACTTTGTTGATTTGTTATGCTATGAATTTGGACAGATATGATACATGAATCTGCATGAATCAATGTGATCTAACTAACGTATTATAGTACCTTAGCACTGGTTTTAGTTTTATTTCATATTTTCATATTGAATCCGTTATCTTTTCCATGTTTGATTTTTGGTATCAACAATCTGTTATTAATTTGGCATGTATACTAAAATATTTTTTAAATAAAAATATTATTTATACACACACATACATATATTTTAAAAATCTTAATCCTAATTTTAAAAATGTTTTTTTTTTCGCCATAACACTAATACTCGTCCCACTCTCCAGTCACCCCAGCCAAAACTCTCAAATTCTAATCTCTCATAACGTCACAACCATATCCCTTACTGTGCTCATATATTAATGACTAATTTTAATAGTTAATTTTGACGTACACCTAACATAATTATTTTTTAAAAATTTTGTAACTTTCAATTTTAAAATTTTATTTAAACTAGTTATTTTTAAATAATATTTTTTTCTTTTATTCTTTATTTCCTCATTACTCTCTCTCTCTTCTTTCTCATCATTTTTTACTTTCTTTTATACGTTATTTTTTCTTCACGTTTTATTCTTTTATTTTGTCTTTTTTCTTTCTACTTTTCTTTTTCTCCATTTTTTTATTTTTTCTTATTTAAAAAGATAAAATATTATTTTGGTCTCCCACATATGGGTCAAATCCTAACTTAGTCCATAATATTTTAAACGTTTTATTTCAATTACAAAAATTTTCAAACGTCATATTTCAATCCTAAAAAGATTTTAAGCGGGTTCAATATCCCACAATTAAATTTGACACTGATGAGTTTGGAAAACTCAGATTTATTTTGATGATGAACAAACATTATTGAAATGATTAATTGCAAAATTATTAATTATGATTCTCATATAACATGTGTTGATTAATAATTTTGCTATGCAGGCGTTAATATTGGGCCGAAAATGAAATTATGGTGCAAGCCCAATATGCTCATATACTTTCAGTCTTGATGTTAAAATGATCATAGTAGCTAAAACAATGTGTTGTTAATTGGGCCAACAATTGTGATACAAGCCCAAATTAAAAGTCTTGGTACAAGACCAAAACTTGCTTGATCCAAAAATCCATCAGGAAAGCAAATGTTACCATTTGCCTTATGCTCTTCAACGGATTTCATTTCTCATTAAGGATGGAGTTCAAATTTTAATTTGGTAGCATTGGAAACATAAATGAGAGAGAGAATATGAGTGACATAATTGATGTGTTTAAGCTACACGCCACTCTAAGGGAAGTAAAAGTAACTTTTTCAATTATTTTGATTAACTCATTTAATTGCTTTCCTTCCAAGTTATTTATTCTCTCTCATCTCTTTCCTTCTCTGTTTTGGTCATTGTCCAAGAAGCCATGGAAGCTACACCTACTCACCGAAAAGAAGATGGAGCACGTCTCAAGACCATCACAATGATGGCAAGAAAACATAACAAAATAAAAGTGTGCTGTGGCTGAGATTTTCACCAAAAATAGTAAGATTTGGTGAGGTAATCTCGAGCTCTTCATACTCAAAAAGAAAGAAGAAGATTCGGCCAGTAAGGAAAAGATTCTTGGAGGCATGGCTTGTCTTTGATTCTGCTCAACCACCACAGGAAGTAGCTAGAGTGGCAAAGTGATGGAAGAGGCAGAGATTGGAGCAGATGAAGCCATCATCATTATGAAGCATCAAGGGTCAGAAATCTATCTTGGAGAGCAAGCAAAGGATGGAGCGCTCTGATTGATGAAGAGTGATAACCAAAGAAGAACTAGAGGTATTTGCATGTTGGTTTTTGCATGAGTTCCTCTTCTCTCTGTGGCCGAACCAGTTCTGTTTTGAAGGAAAAGAAGTTAAGCTTGGTTTTGTTTCAACTGTGAAGGCTTATTTTCTCTATAAAAGGGGTGAACAGTCACGATTTGATTCAAGGGGAAAAAGTTTGAGAGTGCAAGGCACAGAAATCTCATAGCTACCTAAGCTTACAGATTTTCTTTTCCTTCAATGTATTCTGTTTAATATTTTTCTGTTTAATTTTGTCATGTCTTGAGTCTCATGGAAAAAAGACAAACAAGTGAGGTTTGTATGAAAAAGCCATAGAGCAGAAAAAGGCAGAGAGTGCAAAATTAAAAGAAAAGCCATAGATGTCCTTAGAGTTCCTTTGTACGTCTATGTTGTGTTTCATGATTCTGTGGGAATCCCCTTGTAAGTTGGGTTAGCACTTTACAGTTTGTAATCAGGTTGATTATAGTGAAATTCCATCATTATTGTGATGGAGACTGGATGTAGGCTGCATTGTACTTAGCAGCTGAACCAGGATATATCTGGGTGTAATTCTCTTTCTCTCCTACTCCATTTCTGTTTCTACTATCCAGGAGAAAAAACCAAAAATATCTCGTGCCAAGGGACGAGACAAAAACAGAAAAGTCTCCTCAAAGACCAGAAAGTGTAATCAAGTAAAAAGGGGGCTAAGATTCAACCCCCCTTCTCTTAGCCACTGAAACCATCAATTGGTATCAGAGTTTGGTCTCAAAAAGATCAAGCTTTGCAGCTTGGAGAAAAGATCCATATGGCAGAAAACAGTGGCTCAAATCTGGTGTCCTACAATCTCACAGAAGGACAGTCAAGCAACAGACCTCCTTTTTTCAATGGAAAAAACTATACCTATTGGAAAGAAAGAATGAAGATCTTTGTGCAAGCAGTAGACTACAGACTTTGGAGGATCATCCTAGAAGGTCCTCAATTTCCATCCAACACAAGTGCTGAAGGAGTAGTCACTCTTAAACCGGAGCAAGCTAGACCGAAGAAGATAGAAAGAAAGTAGAGCTAAATGCCAAAGCTGTAAACCTACTCAACTGTGCTATCAGCTTCGAGGAGTACTGACGGGTATCACGATGCACAACGGCAAAGGAAATTTGGGATAAATTACAAATCACTCATGAAGGAAACACCATTGTAAAGAAGACTCGGATAGACATGTTAAACAGGGAGTATGAAATGTTTACAATGAAGGAAGGAGAATCCATTGATGAACTGTTCGAACGGTTCAACACCATCATTGTTGGCTTGGATGCTATGGGAATAACACATTCCGATTCTGTGCTTGTGAGAAGAGTGCTGAGATGTCTCACTAAAGAGTGGGAAACAAAAGCTTTAATTATTTCTGAGAGTAGTAACCTTGATTCCATGACACTTGATGATTTGAGAGGAAACCTTCTTGCTTTTGAAAACACTTATTTGAAAAAAGAGTCAAAAAGGAAAGCAATTGCTTTTTCTTCTGTAACTAACCCCCTGGATGATGAATCCAGTGATAACTCATCTGAAAATGAATTTGTGTTGTTTGCCAAAAAATTCAGGAAAATGGTGAAGTTCAAAGGCAAAGGCAGCAGCTCAAGGAAAATGAAGGAAGATCTTAGCAAAGTAACTTGTTACAACTGCAAGGAAATGGGGCATTTCAAATCTGATTGTCCCAAGTTGAAGAAAGAGGAGAAGAAAAAAGGAGGGAAGAAGAAGGGTCTAATGGCATCATGGGAAGACTTGGAAAATGACTCAGACAGTGATGAAGAATCTGAGACCAAGTCACAGCCTTGTCTCATGGCAAATCATGTAGATCAGGTATTCTTTCAAAACTTTGACACTGAAGACCTTCATCTCATGATAGACCATCTTTCTGAAAAAATAAGATATTTTTTGCTTGATAATCAAGATCTTGAACAACAAATTGACATTCTTAAAGCTGAAAATAATTTTCTCAAAGAAAAGCTAAGAGAGGCTAAAACTGCTTGTGATCTTATGGAAGAAAATAAGCAGTTGAAAGCTCAACTTAGAAGTTGTGAAAGTGATCATTCGGTAGTTGCTTATGTAAACTATTTTAAGGAAAATGAAGAGTTGCTGAAAAAGGTTAAAAGTCTTGAAAATGACTTAGCCAAATTTACTCAAAGTTTTGAAAATCTAAATCAAATATTGGCTAGTCAAAAACCACTCTTTGATAAAGCTAGTTTGGGATTTTACAAATCTGATAAGAAACCTTCTTTTAAAGATAGAGCTTCTTCCTCTAATGACACAAGGTTTCAAGATCCCACCTACTTTAACAAAATAACAACTCCAAGATTTTGTAGGTTATGTAACCGAAGCGGTCATTTTCCTGTTCAGTGTTTCTTTGGTGAAAGAATGATTGGTGATAAAGTTTACAAAGTTGTTTTTTATTACAATGATTTAGAACATAGGAGATGGTTTAACGTGAAAGGATCCAAGAAAATTTGGATATCTAAGGTCACTTGAGCTTATTTTGTAGGTGCGCCTAGCATCCAAGAGGAAGGAGAATATGTGGTACATGGACAGCGGATGCTCTAGGCATATGACCGGAAAGACAACCTTCTTCATAAAGCTTGATGAATATGATGGAGGACTTGTCACTTTCGGTGATGATGGAAAAGGAAAGATAGTGGCCGTTAGAAAAGTTGGTAAAAGCTTTTCATCTTGTATAAATGATGTTCTTCTTGTAAATGGTTTGAAACATAATTTACTTAGTGTAAGTCAATTGTGTGATTTAGGATTTCAAGTAATCTTTAGAAAATTTGTGTGCTTGGTTGTTTGTGAAAAAACTGGGGGATATTCTTTTTGAAGTAAAGAGATGCAACAATGTGTATGGATTAACTCTTGAGGACTTGAAAGAACAAAATGTAACATATTTTACATCTCTTGAATTTGAAAAATGGCTATGGCATAGAAAGTTGGGTCATGCTAGCATGTACCAAATTTCTAAGCTAGTGAAGAAAAATCTGGTTAGAGGAATTCCTAAAATCAAATTCGATAAGGATCTTACTTGTGATGCTTGTCAATTAGGCAAACAAGTTAAATCCTCTTTTAAACCAAAAGATGGAATTTCAACCAAGAGGCCATTAGAGATGTTACACATTGATCTTTTTGGTCCAATAAGAACACAAAGTCTAGGAGGTAAATACTATGGTTTGGTAGTGGTAGATGATTACGCTAGACTTGGTTGGGTACTTTTTCTTGCTCATAAAAATGATGCTTTCCATGCTTTCTCAACCCTTTGCAAAAAAATTCAAAATGAAAAAGATTTAAAAGTGGCTCATTTGAGAAGTGATCACGGAAAAGAATTTGAAAACCAAGACTTTGAAAAATTCTGTGATGACTTTGGGATTACTCATAATTTTTCATGCCCTAGAACGCCTCAACAAAATGGGGTTGTTGAAAGAAGGAATAGAAGCCTTCAAGAAATGACTAGGGCTATGTTATATGAGAATGAGGTTCCTAAATTTTTATGGGCTGAAGCCGTAAATACGGCATGCTATATTTTGAATAGGACAATAATTAGAAAATGATTGAAAAGAACTCCATATGAGCTATGGAAAGGAACCCCTCCAAATCTTAAGTACTTTCATGTTTTTGGATGCAAATGTTTTGTGCTTAACAACAAAGAAAATCTTGGTAAGTTTGATCCAAAATCTTATAAAGGAATATTTGTTGGATACTCTACCACTAGCAAGGCCTATAGGATTTATCTCAAAGAACATAGAACCATAGAGGAATCCATACATGTCACTTTTTGTGATTCTAACTTAATTTCCAGTACTGTGATAGATAATGATTCAGATTGTGAAGAAGCTAGAATAAGTAAAGAAAATTCCAAGTCTGCCCATATTGAAGAATCTGCCAGTCCAGATTTGTCTCGTCAGATTGGAGGAGACATTTCCATTTTGTCTACTGAACAAGCATGAGAAACTGAAATAGTGAAATCAACAGAAACTCATCAAAGCTCAACACCACAAAGGAAGCCTAGAGAATAGAAGTCTATGAGGGGTTATCCTCATGACTTCATCATTGGTGATCCCTCCCAAAGAGTGACAACAAGATCTTCAACCAAATGACAATCCGAACCAAGCAACTTTGCACTCTTGTCACAAATAGAGCCCAACAATGTCAAACAAGCTCTTGAAGATCCATCATGGGGGAAAGCCATGCAAGAGGAGCTTGCTCAATTCGACAAGAATGAGGTTTGGACACTAGTACCTCATCCGGATGGTAAGAAAGTTACGGGTACTAAGTGGGTGTTTAAAAATAAACTTGGTGAGGATGGATAAGTTATTCGTAACAAGGCTAGATTAGTGGCCCAAGGTTACGATCAAGAAGAGGGTATAGATTTTGATGAGTCTTTTGCTCCGGTAGCTAGAATGGAAGCAATTAGATTGCTTCTTGCCTATGCTACCCATAAAGGTTTCAAAATGTTTCAAATGGATGTTAAATGTGCTTTTCTTAATGGCTTTATTGATAGAGAAGTGTATGTAGCACAACCCCCCGGTTTTGAATATAAAGATTTTTCAAATCATGTTTTCAAACTAACTAAGGCTCTTTATGGTCTTAGACAAGCTCCAAGAGCTTGGCATGAAAGGCTTAGTGCCTTCTTATTGGAAAATCAATTTCAAAGGGGTACCACGGACACAACTTTATTCATTAAAGCATCTAATGATGATATTTTTCTAGTTCAAGTTTATGTGGATGATATTGTGTTTGGATCGGCCAATGAGTCCTTGTGTGAAGAGTTTGGAAAACTCATGACTAGTGAGTTTGAGATGAGTTTAATGGGAGAGCTAACCTTCTTTCTTGGCCTCCAAATTAAACAAACTCCTAGTGATACTTTTATTTGCCAAGGAAAGTATGCAAAAGAGCTTATCAAAAAGTTTGGCCTAGAAAACTCTAAACCAATGGGAACACCAATGCATCCAAACATTAAACTTGAAAAAGATGATGATGAGAAAGATGTAGATGAAACACGGTATAGAGGAATGATTGGTTCACTAATATATCTTACATCCTCTAGACCGGATATTGTTCAAAGTGTGGGTGTATGTTCAAGATTTCAATCTCACCCAAAAGAATCCATCTTTCGGCTGTTAAGCGCATCATTAGATACATTAAGGGAACAAGCGATTATGGCTTGTGGTATCCAAAATCTGATGACTTTTGTGCAGTAGGGTTTTGTGATGCAGATTATGTAGGAGATAGAGTGGATAGAAGGAGCACCTCCGGCATGTGTTGCTTCCTTGGAAGCTCACTCAACATGTGGTAAAGCAAAAAATAAGCCACAGTAGCTTTATCCACAGCTGAAGCTGAATATATATCCGCATATGCTTGTTGTTCACAATTAATTTGGTTAAAAACGCAGTTGAAAGATTACAAATTAAAGATCAATAATATACCATTATTTTGTGATAACATGAGTGCTATAAATATTTCCAAAAATCCTGTTTTGCACTCAAGAACAAAGCGCATTGAGATCAAATATCATTTTATTAGAGAACATGTGCAAAAGAGTACTATTGATATTCAATTTGTAAAATCTAAAGATCAACTTGCTGACATTTTTACAAAACCTCTCTGTGAAGACAGATTATGTTCATTAAGAAAAAGCTTGGGAATGATTGATCTTGTTTCTGTTGAAAATTTGTGAAATTTTGATTCTACTCAGTTTTGTCTCGTAAAAATGGACGAGATAAAAATAAAAGCATGTTGGAGAGGCTGTGATCAAGGGGGAGGCTGCGCAGAAGTTATTTTTCATGGGTCCCACAAAATCTCTTTGACCCCTTCATGACCATTTTGTTAGCTTCCCATTTTGTTGAAAATAAAAAAAATCTTTTTGTGGTATTATCAAATCTAGTTGAAAGAGCCATAGTGTCAAATCAAATCTTCCCTTTCAACTAATCCCTTGATTTAAGGAAACCACTTTTTCAAATTCTTGGAAACCTCCTGGTTAATAACCGCGCTCATGATGATCATTAACTTCCCTCACTACCTCTCTCCAATCAGCATTTAATGCCTCTCTAACCTCCCTCCACTCACCTCACCCTTCAGCCTTCCCTTCAACCTCCAACCCCATTCATCTTCTTCACATAATAAAAAAGGAAACTACACCAAGGAAGAGTAAAAGAATTCGGCTCTCTCAAAAACCCTCCACTCTCCAAACTCACACTCACATCCATATCCACTCAACTTCTTCATCTTCTCCATCACCTCCCACCAAGCAACCCGAATCCATGAGGTGCAAGGTCATAGCGCAGAAATCCTTTGGAAGGAGGAAAAGTGGAAAGAATAAAGAACCCAGCATTGAATAAGAAGAAGAATCGCACACCTCACCGATTCCATCACCGCCACCTTCTCCACCAAAGAAAGCCTCTCCCGGAAAGAGCTCTCAGAAGACTAAAGGTTTTGTGTTGCATGAGACTAGAGAACCCGCAAACCTTGAATCATTAGAATTCAAGAACAAATTTCACAAGCTACACTCTTACTATGATCCATCAAGATTCACTACATGTGCATTCTATGAATTCCACCAAGAAGTTTTGGAAAAGAGGCATCTATGTCTCTCATATTTGGTAAACTTGGACTCTCTAGCTACCAAAGGGATCAATCTGCATCCTCTATTTGAAAATTGCAAATGGTCCTCACTGCTCCTCATTCACAAAATGGTTTATCCAGGGTTAGTAAGGCAGTTCTATGCTAATCTGCGTCTGATTCATGGTAGTCTCCACTCATATGTGAAGCGTGTGCACATCACCCTGAACGCTGAGACCATCGGCGCTGCACTTGGTTACACAGATGAAGGACTGAAAGTTTACATGTCTGACAAATGGGACTCACATGTTGGGTTCACATACAAGCAGATTCTTCCTCATATCTGTGCAAATATGTCTGGACTAGACGGAACTGTTCCTACTCACAAAGTCCTTGGACCAACCAACTCATTACTGCACCAAATCATAACTCATATCTTGATCCCATAGAGTGGTTCTCACAATAGGATAATAGTATCTGATTCTATCATCTTATTTGTTCTTGTTACTTCATCTCCCATTTCATTTGCCTACGTTATGATTAGACATATGTGGGAATCTGTCAAAAGTACCAAGAAGGCTAATTTACCTTATGGAATGTTTCTCACGTGTATTTTTGAGTACTTTAAGGTAGATTTCACAAATAAGGATGTAGAGAACAAAGTCTCTATGATCAAAGGAGGCGGAGCTGCTAAAGGAACCAAGGGTAAGAAATCAATGCCAACAGATAGTGACTTTGAAAGTCAGCCTGAATCCTCCAAAGAAACCAAATCAATGAGAGAAATTCTCACTGAATTCTCCAATATGTCTGAGCTAATGGTGCAATCTCATAGGGCGGCTTGCAAGCTAGCCTATGAGAATGAAAGGGCTTAGGGGATATGTAAAGATAAAGTGGGTCTAATTCTAGAAAACTTGGAGAAGGATCTGGGCATAGATAGCGATGAAGGGGATGAAGATTCTGATTTTAATCTTTCTAATGATTAATTACTGTTTCTTTGATATTGGCACTGTTAGGCTCAATTTGATACTTTGTTTTGTTAGGTTGGATACTGTTAGTACCATAACCTTGTGATACTTTGACATTTTTTGGGGTTATATTTGGCATATTCTATTTCTTTTGTCAAGATCTGTTTTGCAGGTGCCCCTTTGATGACAAAAGGGGGAGAATAAATTTCTGAAAATTGAAACTGGAAAACAGAGGATAAAACTCTCTTAGAGTTCATGATTACCTCCGTTAATGATTGATAATGCATTTGGTTTATGATGCATTCAGGTTTATCTTGATGGCTGCCATTATTTGATGTTTATCTTGGTAAAATATGTGTTTACTGTGTTTATAATACGTTTGACTTACCTTGATAAAATGATTTATGTTGAATTTATCTTTGGCAGTTCCTTTAAGTTCTTAATGATGAAAGTTGCTGTGTTTGGCAAGATTATATCATGCTTGAAAAAATATTTTTCCTACCAAGATTTCTCTAATTTACTGGAAAATATTTTTTGAACAGCAAGTCTTTTGTCAAAAACAGATTTTGATTGATTATGGTATGATTGAGCAGAAAATTAAATTTGTGATAGCAAATAAGTTTTGTATATCATTCAAATCTGCTCATAAATCAAGCATTTAGCATCATGGAATAAATATGCTAAATAACATTGTTACTTGAAACTTGATTAAAATGTTATAGGTTAGTGCTTCCCTTGGTAAAATAAGCATACATTAAGGGGGAGCCATGTGACATTTAGAAAGGGGGAGAAATTCAAAAATTCAAAGGGAGTATTCTTTACTCAATCTTAAATTTCTTTCCATTTCAATTTTAATAATGTTTGTCATCAAAGGGGAGATTGATGAGTTTGGAAAACTCAGATTTATTTTGATGATGAACAAACATTATTGAAATGATTGATTGCAAAATTATTAATTATGATTCTCATATAACATGTGTTGATTAATAATTTTGCTATGCAGGTGTTAATATTGGGCCGAAAATGAAATTCTGGTGCAAGCCCAATATGCTCATAAACTTTCAGCCTTGATGTTAAAATGATCATAGTAGCTGAAACAATGTGTTGTTAATTGGGCCAGCAATTGTGATACAAGCCCAAATTAAAAGTCTTGGTACAAGACCAAAACTTGCTTGATCCAAAAATCCATCAGGAAAGCAAATGTTACCATTTGCCTTATGCTCTCCAACGGATTCCATTTCTCACTAAGGATGGATTTCAAGTTTTAATTTGGTAGCATTGGAAACATAAATAAGAGAGAGAATATAAGTGACATGATTGATGTGTTTAAGCTACACGCCACTCTAAGGGAAGTAAAAGCAACTTTTTCAATTATTTTGATTAACTCATTTAATTGCTTTCCTTCCAAGTTGTTTATTCTCTCTCATCTCTTTCCTTCTCTGTTTCAGTCATTGTCCAGGAAGTTATGGAAGCTACACCTACTCACCGAAAAGAAGATGGAGCACGTCTCAAGACCATCACAATGATGGCAATAAAACATAACAAAATAAAAGTATGCTGTGGCTGAAATTTTCACCAAAAATGGTAAGATTTGGTGAGGTAATCTTGAGCTCTTCATACTCAAAAAGAAAGAAGAAGATTCGGCCAGCAAGGAAGAGATTCTTGGAGGCATGGCTTGTCTTTGATTATGCTCAACCACCACAGGAAGTAGCTAGAGTGGCAAAGTGATGGAAGAGGCAGAGATTGGAGTAGATGAAGCCATCATCATCATGAAGCATCAAGGGCCAGAAATCCATCTTGGAGAGCAAGCCAAGGATGGAGCGCTCGGATTGATGAAGAGTGATAACCAAAGAAGAACTAGAGGTATTTGCATGTTGGGTTTTGCATGAGTTATCTCTTCTCTCTCTGTGGCCGAACCAGTTCTGTTTTGAAGGAAAAAAAGTTAAGCTTGGTTTTGTTTCAACTGTGAAGGCTTCTCTTCTCTATAAAAGGGGTGAACAGTCACGGTTTGATTCAAGGGGAAAAAGTTTGAGAGTGCAAGGCACAGAAATCTCATAGCTACCTAAGCTTACGAATTTTCTTCTCCTTCAATGTATTCTGTTTAATATTTTTCTATTTAATTTTGTCATGTCTTGAGTCTCATGGAAAAAAGGCAAACAAGTGAGGTTTGTATGAAAAAGCCATAGAGCGGAAAAAGGCAGAGAGTGCAAAATTAAAAGAAAAGCCATAGATGTCCTTAGAGTTCCTTTGTACGTCTATGTTGTGTTTCATGATTATGTGGGAATCCCCTTGTAAGTTGGTTAGCACTTTACAGTTTGTAATCAGGTTGATTATAGTAAAATTCCATCATTGTTGTGATGGAGACTGGATGTAGGCTGCATTGTACTTAGCAGCTGAACCAGGATATATCTGGGTGTAATTCTCTTTCTCTCCTACTCCATTTCTGTTTCTACTGTCCAGGAGCAAAAACAAAAAATATCTCGTGTCAAGTGACGAGACAAAAATAAAAGTCTCGTGGCTAAGGACGAGACAAAAACAGAAAAGTCTCCTCAAAGACCAGAAAGTGTAATCAAGTAAAAAAGGGGCTAAGATTCAACCCCCCTTCTCTTAGCCACTGAAACCATCAGACACAACAATTTGCATATTAAAGAGATAATAGTATTTGATTTTAGTATTTAAGTAAAATCAATCCACCAACGATCACTAATGAAAAAGTTTTTTCTTTAATTTTGAAGCATTGATGATTGATTGTTAGAATTTTGAGTTTTATATAAAAAGAAAATTTAGAAGAAGTGTTACAAAAAGGTTTGGTTATATTTTTCTAACATATGAAAGAAGATATGACTTAACTAGTAATATTATTAACGTTTATCTCATTCATTCCGTTAACTATTAGTGTCAAATTTACCAGTAGAACTACATTAAATTTGTTTAAAATTTTTTAGAATAAAAATAAGATGTTTAAAATATTAAGGACTAAATTAGGATTTGAACTAAATTAAAATTTAGTCTAAACATTAAAGACCAAAATAGTACTTTATTCCATTTAAAAAGATAAAATAAAATAATAAAAGATTATGTAAATACAATAGTAATGGAAAACTTTCATCCTCTCCTTTATATGGATTTTGTTAATTTTAATTTAAGATCTATAGGATTTGATTTCTAAATTTTATTTTCAATTAATTTAACTCTCATTTTTTTTTCTTTTTTTTCTTTTATTTTTTTTATGAAATTGAACAAAAAGTATTTACCTTTAGGTAGAGAGATCCAATACTTTTCAGCATTATCTTCTTAATATGATCTTCATAATACAAGTAATTGAATGTTGTTTGTTTTAACGGATTTGGCTGACCCTAATTTAAAATATAATGTGGATGATCTTTTATATTATATATTATTATTCTTTAATGATTGCATCAATAAAATATACATTCTAAGAAAAATTGTGAATGTTGTAATTTTATTTAAATTCACATTGATATATATATATATATATATATATATATATATATATATATATATATATATATATATGAAATAGAAGGGAATAATTATATTATCTATTATATATTAATGAGATCCCATTGTTAAAAATATTGAATTATACTATTTTAAGACTGTGGGTTTGAATAGAAGTAGAAAAATATCTGTTGAGTTTTGAAAAAAAAAATTATTACTTATTGTGATGACAAATATTTAATTGATAAAAATTAATTTTAATTTATTGTGTGATTATTTGTGTTATAAAATTTTGAAAAAGTATAGGGAGCCAATGACCTAAACGTACAATGATTTGATTAAGAAAGAATTAACCATTAGGAACAAAAAATAAAAGAGATTGCATGCTGCTGCCAAATAGAAAAGAAAACAAACATGACTAGTGTAAATAATAAAACACTATGTTTGGAAATAATCATTATTAAGAGTAAGATATAAAAAAAATATAAAAGAATATGCTGCTGCTTAAAGAAAGTATCGTATCTTTAATGGAGAATAATTTGCTGCAACGACAAGCAAAACCAAGTTCTTACTAAAAGAAGAAAAATTAGTTTTTTCCAGAAATCTCAAAGAGAAAACTCAGAAATCGAAATATTGTACGTTGTGTCTTTTTTTTCATTTTGGTCTCAATTTTAATATATTCAGTTTTTGTTTGAGTTTTTTTCTAGTAAAAAAATGGCTAATGATTGAATAAGAGATTATTTAAAAAGTAGTCTATGAGTGAATAATCATAAATTAGGAAGAAATACTAACAGCTCCAGATTAATTTGGTTTTGGATTTTTATTTGTTCTTCACATTTTTGTTTGGTCTTGACATTGGATTGTGAAATACGGAATTATTGCTTCGTTTGCCTTGGCGTAAAACTAGTTTGGTTCCATTGTCTTTGTCTTGGTCTTGGATATAGTAAAATTTTGTTATTATTGTGACAGAGACTGAATATAAATTTTGTTACATTTTAAAATTGAATCAAAATATATGTTAATGTCATTCTTTTTACTATTTTTTTATCTTTTACTATTGTAAGAGACTAATAAAATAAATCTCCTACTTATTTTATTATATGCTTCAGATTTTAAAAGAGTATCTTAATTCAATCTCCCATCTTTAAATGGCTATAGAAAAATTTTGGCCAAGAATCTCAAGACTCATAAGCATTTTGCTTATAAAAGTATTAAATTAACGTAGAGTTTAAAAAGTGGTAATAAATATTTTTGATTTTTTACGCTATCCCCTAATTTAATAGGTTAATGATTAATCTGTTGTAAATTAGAACTCTATTTAAAGATTTGTCTTTAGTCAATAAATTGTTACATGATGAAAATTCAGGTGTAGTCAACTTTACGTAAAATTGACACCTGAGAGCCGTTAAATAATTTAACTGATTTGACTAATTTTTTATTTAACGGCTTTCAGATATCAACGACTTATTACATGTATAAAATGAGATTCAAACCCTGATACTTGTTTAAATAAATTAATGAACTAATTATTAGGCTAATTTAACTTAATTTTAGTGATAATCAATATTAATGAAAGAATATGACTTCACAAATCTAGGGGACACTGAATAGCAATAAATTGGTTTAAAATGTTTGTTCAAAATATCTTTTGTATTTTTAATATCAATATGAGATTAATTAATTTTTCAATTAAACTCTTGATTTATTTATGATCATTAAATAATTGTTAAAAGAAAATATTTATTTAATTATTTAAGATTGTTTAATCTATTATACCATTTTGAATATTATCAAATTTTTTTAAATGTGTGTTTCTTGCGATAACAATCACTTTGTTCTTAAATTGTTATCCACTAATTAATTGAATCCAAATTTTCAACCTTATTAAATAGTCACATGTCAAAAAATACTTTATTAATGTCTCATGTAATGACACGGATACATGTTAGATATTACATTTCAGAATTTTCTTTTATAATAAAATAAAAAAATTTAATAGCAAAAATAAGAACATATGATAATTGTAACAGCCCAGATTACCCGCTAGCACGATATTGTTCGCTTTGGCACACAAGCCAAAAGGCCTCACGGTTTTGCTTTTGACGATAGGGATGCTAGCCGAAACCTTCCACACTTACTCGTCAAAATGCGTCATGCAAGGGAGAGATATTCACACCCTTATAAGGCATACTTCGTTTCCCTCTCCAACCGATGTGGGCCTTACAATCCACCCCCCTAAGGGAGTCCAGCGCCCTTGCTAGCACATCGATCCGGGTTCTGGCTCTAATACCATCTATAACAGCCCAGACCACCTGCTAGCACGATATTGTCCGCTTTGGCACACAAGACCTCACGGTTTTGCCTTTGCCGATAAGGATGCTAGTCGAAGCCCCCCACACTCACTCGTCAAAATGCGTCATGCAAGGGAAAGGTATCCACACCCTTATAAGGCATGCTTCGTTCTCCTCTCCAACCGATGTGGGCCTTACAATCCACCTCCCTAAGGGAGCCCAACGCCCTCGCTGGCACATCGATCCAGGTTCTGGCTCTGATACCATCTGTAACAGCCCAGACCAACCGCTAGCATGATATTGTCCGCTTTGGCACACAAGGCCTCACGATTTTGCCTTTGACGATAGGGATGCTAGCCGAAGCCCCTCCACACTCACTCATCAAAATGCGTCATGCAAGGGAGAGGTATCCACACCCCTTATAAGGCATGCTTCGTTCCCCTCTCCAACTGATGTAGGCCTTACAATAATTTTTACCAGTCTTTAGATATGAAAGAAGAAGAGAAAGGTATATATAAAATTACAAAGAGCAGCGAAAGAAGAATGAGAGATTTATTAGATCAGGTTAAATACATAAAGTATAAAAATAGAAAAGTTTTGACTCAAGATGAGAAGATCAATGAAAGGTAGAAGAACTACTTCTACGAGTTATTTAATGAAGGATAGAAGACTCTTCTGAGTCTTGGTTGGTTATGCATGAGCGAATAGGATCAAAACTTTGACTACTATCAAAGGATTCGAGACTTCGAGGTAAAAGAGGCTCTAAAGCGGATGAACAATGGCAGGACAGTAGGACCCGATAATATTCCGATTGAAGTTTGGAAGGAACTTGGAGAGAAAGATATCAGTTGGTTAACCAAACTTATTAATGAGATTTTAAGGTCAAAGAAGATACTAAATGAGTAAAAAACGAGCACATTGATACCTATCTATAAGAATAAGTGGGATATACAAAGTTGCAAAAACTATAGAGGGATCAAGCTCGTGAGCCATACCATCAAGTTATGAAAAAGGATGATAGAACAGAGGTTGAGACAAGAGACACAAGTAACAAAGAACCAATTTAGTTTTATGCCAAGCAGATCCACCACTGAAGCTACATACCTGTTAAGAAGGATGATGGAGAGGTATTATAGTAATAAAAAGATCTACATATGGTATTTATTGACTTGAAAAAAGTATACAGAAAGGTGCCAAGGAAGGTCTTATGGAAGATTTTGGAAAGGAAGAGAGTAAGGATTGCATATATTCATACAATTAAAAACATGTATGATGGACTATAACTAGTGTGAAGACTTAAGGTGGTGTGACAGAGAAATTTTCTATTGGTATAGAATTACACCAGGGATCATCCTTAAGTCTATACATTTTCACATTAGTCTTAGAAGTATTCACTGAGCATATCCAAGAGCCTGTTCCATGGTGCATACTTTTTGCCGATGATATTGTCCTTATGAGAGAGTCAAGGAAAGACCTAAATAAGAAGTTGGATTTATGAAGAGAAGTTCTAGAAGTGTATGGTCTGCACATAAGCCGTAACAAGATGAAATATATGGAATGTAAGTTCAGCTGTCAAAGGAAAAATTCTAATACAGAGGTGAAGATTGGAGAAAACAGCCTACAAAAAGTTAAAAGTTTTAAGTATCTTGGGTGCATCATACAGGATAATAGAGAGATTGGGATCCAAGCAGGTTAGTCAAAATGGCGGAGTGTGTCTAGTTTCATATGTGACAAAAAGTGCTATTAAAATTTAAAGGTAAATTCTATCGTACTGCTATCAGACAGACTATACTTTTTGGTACAGAGTGTTGTGTGGCCAAAGGAGAACATGAACATAAGTTAAGTGTGGTAGAGATGAAGATGTTGAGATGGATGAGTGATCATACGCGATTGGATAGAATAAGGAACAAAGATATAAGAGAAAGAGTTGGAGTAGCACCTATTATGAAAAAATGGTAGAATCACATCTCAGGTGGTTTGGACATGTAAGAAAAAGACTGACAGAACACCCAGTAAAAAGAGTGGATGAGATGGAAGATGGACAAGGGATGAAAGGTAGAGGAAGATCTAGGAAGACCATCCATGAGGTGGTCAAATGAGATCTACATGTAAACGGTCTCTCTGTAGACATGATACATGATAGAGTTCAATGACATCGTTTGATCCATGTAGCCGACTCCACCTAGTGGGACAAGGCTTTGTTGTTGTTGTATAATAATTAAATCATCTTTATTTTTAATTTTGGAGAAGTTTTCCTAGGAACTAGACATACTGCTTGTAATTGTATAAAGTTTGTCTAAGTCTTAAGCGAACTTAGTGCAATTCATGTGGTTCGCACAGGCTTTTGACGAATTATTTTCGAATACTATAATACCACCGAGTGAGAAATTACTCATTAAAAAAATCACTCATCTCTCTTTCATCCCTCATTATACTCCTTTTTTCTTCTAATTTTTATTCTGTAAATAAAATATCTCGAATACTATTATTATCTATTCATTATGATGGAGAAATAGTATATAATCGAAATGGATCTGTTGTATTTGGTTCTACTCAACTGACCTTTGTATACATGCCAACTGAAGTGAGATGTCTAACAACATTAAAGAATTTTATAGTGCATGCCATTGGTCAACAACATACAAAGAGAGTGAAAAAATCTATTATAGATATCTGACAAAAGTAGATGACACTTTATTTTACAAAAGGTATAATCTTATTATTCATAGCGGTTATTTAATTATTTTTATTATTTTATATTTCATAAATGACACTTTTTATGATATTTTTTATTTTATTATCAATTCTAATAAGGTGTTGTGTGACTTAGGTATCAATTACATGATGATAAGGACATACGTCTAATAAGAAGTTGGTACAATCGTTGAAAAAAATGTACATCTCTTAGAGTTATTTGTTTCTCTGGTCGACTTATATGGAAGGACTTCTATGGATATTGGTGATGATATTCTCTCAAGTAGGACAGATAGAACAAATATTAGAAAGTTAATGATTGATAAAAACATACCACTTTAGGCTAGTCAAGCGGGGTCAAATATTGAGGATTCTAATAATAGAATGTTGCAAGCAGATTTGAAAGCCATGAGTGTAATGATACAATTTTCAGCATGTCATGATCAATGCCAATTATTAGGTGTTACCATCTGGTTGAACCCTAAGATTCTAGACTATATATTATTTATATTAATATGAATATGTACTATGTGTTATAAGCGTGAATTATATCAGATCATATCAGTATTAGCTTTGATCGTTAAGCAAATAATACATTCAAAAATAAAAATGAAAAACACAGATAGATATTTCACATAGATACACTCGAAGGTTGAGTTTCATAGACTACATCAGATATTCATAATATATATATATATATATATATATATATATATATATATATATATATATATATATATATATATATATATATATATATATACTAAACACCAAACTCCAGCTTTGTAAAAGGCACCTTAGACTGGTATCAGACTACTATACAAAAAATCCTAATCTTTCATAAAATATACTAAATGCAAGAAAAAATATCCTGTACTACTATCTAGCTATGCTTCTCCAGGTGTAGCATACTCCTATGAACTCGAAGTCAGATCAATAATCATCGCGTCCTCTTAAAGTGAAATGACATTAGATGGTGTCTCGTCAGAAAGAGTCGACAAAAAGCCATTAGATATGGCGGGCATGATGACCTCTCCTAAAGAACCGAATTGAGCATCCAACAGCACCAAAGCCTGATAATCCAGCATAGACTCCACCAGTGTTGAAGGCTCAGGTATAGGGTCAAACCACTCAGGATAGATAGGCTGAATATTGAAAGGTGACTCTGACTCAGGCCCCATTTTGTACAGCGACTGAGGAAGAAAAACAGAATAGGGATCTCTAGGGTGTAGCTCAGATAACAGAAAATTGTAAGGAGAATCACGATCAAACTCCTAACTAAGAAGAAAATGAGAGAAAGAGCACTTAGGAAAGCGTAAGTGCGGGTCTGGATGTCGCCCCATATGATTGTCCCGCCCCATAGGGATCCTAGTAGTAGCTCAAAGAAGGAATTCTAAAGAACATGACTCCTGATCCCATCTGCAGTGTGGGAGAAAAAGAGGGTGAGAACCAATGGTTCCCAGCAAGGCGATAACGAAGAACAAAGAAATTTTCATGCTAAGTCTAGGTTTTGGGGGGAATTTGGGTCTTAATTCTACGTTCAGAGTAATTACACACATACAAGCAGTGAAACAAATAATAAAGCATAAGTAGCATTCACAAGCATTTAATTTAATTTCAAGCAAATGTATAATCAATTATGATGCATGCTTCATCGTTGTGCAGACCATGAACTTATGTGTTGATTACCTACTCACTTCCAACATTACTCAGACACAAGTTTTGTATATGATTTTTCAGCCGATGCCTTTCATTATAAAATGTATTTGATCGCCATGTCAAATACAAAAACAAGCATCTGATTGCTATGTCAAAATGTTTCTTCGAACTAGAAAATGGCTCGACATTCTATGGACATTCCCACACTTCTGGCTAGCCGTTTATAACACCGCACTACCAAGTAGCCATCACGCATCATTGGGACTTTTTCTTCTCTTTAGGGTACATTGTAGTGACTTATCGAATGGGCTACCCTTGCTCACCCAGTACACTGCCATGGTATCATTCCATAGCTCAAGAGATTTTCTTACTCTTAGCCTTTCACCCCTCGATACCATGTTACTCAAGCTCTTATGAAGTTTCATAAGTCTTTTATACTCTTATTTATCCTAGAAATGACACTCTACTATATTATCATTATATTTTTTCATGAAAACTATTTATCCCTAAGACTTATTTATTAACCATTTTAGACCTTATTTTTCTCTAAATGACCATTTTAGCCCTAGGTATCATAATTAATCATCCTAGTGTTAATTATTAACCAAGTTGTTAATTTACAATCTCATTTACTATATTAACCCTAAATCTTTTATTAATATCTATTTTATTCTTATTAATCGAAAGTGTTACCTTTTCTCCAGATTCTTGAATTTTTATCCTATTTTTACTTTCTTACCCCTAATTTTTTACTAAGATTCTTATTTAGACTCAACCTTTATCTTATTTTACAACTTAGACCTTGCTAGATTATATAATATTTCACTTTTACCTTTAAGACTTTTATTTTATGTTTCTAGTCCTCAACTTCATTAATTACATAATTAACTCTATTAATTACCTAACTTTTTTAAGTGTCACTCTTGGAGCATCATACATTTTTTCTAAAATCATACTCTAGGTTTAACCTCTTTTCATCATATCTTTCATTTACCTTCTTAGTTACCTTCCTAAACATTCATTTTAAGTCTTATTCTTACATCAGAGTGTCTTTCATAATTACGAAACTCACCCCAAGTGCTTTTCAGTGTTCAGCCCTTAATAATATATTTAGGCATAGTCCTCATGTTCACACATAACATTTATTTCATCAAAATAAAGCAATCATATAATCAAAATTCATGTAATTCATGCATTATACACCTTTAAAGAGAGCATACACACATCAATTATCAAGCATAGAAGTCAAACAAGTATTATCACCCTTACCTTAGCCTTGATATTCAACATAAAACATGTTAGAAACATTAAGCCTCTCAAACAAAGGCAACTTGATAATTAATAGAAAATCAATGCTTATGGCTGAGACTTAAGAGCATTAGAGGAGATGAGATGCAACATTCTTTAGCTTGAAATGCTAGTCTCCAATCGTGCTCTTTGTGATTCTTAAGGGTAATTATCTAAAGCAAAAAAAAGAATAAGATAATCTTTCATGGAGACTCCTCAAAACCAAGAAAGAGAGGAGAGAAAATGAGGATAGTTTATGCACTTACATTGGCTGAATTTTTTAGAAAGAAAGAAGAAAAATGGAGAAATAAACTTGGAATCTTGATGCTTGAAAGAATGGTGGAGTACTCCTTGAACTAGTAAAGTGAAAGTGTATGGAATCAACATAAAGAATCACACTTTTTTTCTCTCAAAGATTCAACCCCTCTCTCTCTCTCTCCCCTCTCTCTCTCTCTCTCTCTCTCTCTCTCTCTCTCTCTCTCTCTCATTTCTTTTCTTTCTCACTTACTAAGTTTGATTAGAGTAGTATGATAGGTAACCAATGAAGTGATAGAAAAATGTACTTCGTTAATGAGACTAAGGGTGGATAAGAGTACTATTAATGTACTTAGTCACTACCTAATCACATCCTACTATTTAATCTTATCTTAATGCCCAAGGATAATTACCTAAGGTAACCCGCAAATTTAGTAAATAATTAGCTAATAAATTAATTATTAATAAAAGAAATTAGAAAATAGATTTTTCTAGTTTAATGAGTTAGAATTAATTAAAATAATAATTTTGACACTAATTTTTAAAAAATTGGCCCAAGATTTAGTCGAACGGGCTAAACAGGTTGAGTCGAGCCCAAAATGGGCCCAAGGCCCAACCCATTTCAGCCCACAGTTAAATGAACTTCAGCATTCCCTTCCCTCCCTTAACAAAAAATGCTGGGCAGCTAAGGAAAGAGGGAAGAACAAATGAAGAACACAAATCTTCACTCCGAAATTTCAATTCCTTATAACTTTTTATCTGGAGTTCCGATCGCTGCACTGTTTGCGGCAACGTGACCACCATCAAAAGCTCTACAAAACGCATCCAAAAATTTATAGGTAAGCCTCATTCTTATTCCCAGCTGCTCACCCCTCAATTTCAAAAAATAATGAGTGCATGTGTTAAGATTTGGTTAAATCTTGATGTTTAAAACCATATTGACCTTGAGAATGTGCTGAGTCTTGCTTCAATCTTCCGTTGATAAGGTGAGGAATATTTAATCCTTGTCAAGTTATCTAATTAGTGAATCCTATGGTAATTTTAGTGTTATTTTGTGAAATTAGTGTGAATTGTATATTTTGGAAACAAATTGGTGGTACTAGAGACTGGATATTGGAATTTGGGGAGATGGACACCTATTTGGTGTGACCTTAGAAGCTTGGATTTTGTGGAACAGTGACAATTTGTGATGTTTTGGGCTTTACGAGAAATCGGCCAAGGTATGATTTTAGTTTCTCGTATGTAATATATAATGTCTTGTGAAAACTTAGACTAGAGGACCACAGAATAGATTGGAATGCATGATTATGTTAAATATTTAGCATCCTTGATGGTATTTGTTGAATTAGGTTGAGTATGAGTTTGGTGATTGATGCTTGTGGTAAAAATAGAGTGATAAATGATTATTTTTAATGATGATGATGAAATGATGGGAATGAACATGTATGTGGTGGTGAATTGATGATTTTGTTTGTATAATTGAGAAGTTCTTGTAATGTGGTAGATTAAATTGATGTATGGTTGGTTGAGATGAAATGTGGAGCTGTGTTTGATGTGTTGGACTCTTTTGGAGATGTACGATTTGGATTTTTGTAAAATTTTGGTAAGATAGAGGTATGGAAGATTTTGTAAAAAAATTTAGTTTTTGGCTGAACTTCGGTGAGCCATAACTTGGCTTCCAAAAATCAAAACGCCTTTAAACTTATTTCATATGAAAATTGGATCCGTAAAGTTTACACCATTAGAAGAACGGATGAAAAATGTTTTAAAACGAAAAATTTATGCGCGTCGGAAGTTGATATGTAAAAAGTGAAATTCTGTAGCACTTAACAATTTTTGCCTACTGATGAGCGGATAATTTATACGCTTTTTGGCATTGTTTTTATATAGTTTTTAGTAAGTTTAAGATACTTTTAGGGATGTTTTCATTAGTTTTTATGTTAAATTCACATTTCTGGACTTTACTATGAGTTTGTGTGTTTTTCTGTGATTTCAGGTAAATTCTGACTGAAATTGAGGGATTTGAGCAAAACTCTGAAGAAGGCTGACAAAAGGACTGCTGATGCTGATGGAATCTAACCTCCCTGCACTCGAAATGGATTTTCTGGAGCTACAGAACTCCAATTGGCGCGCTCTCAACGGCGTTGGAAAGTAGACATCCAGGGCTTTCCAGCAATATATAATAGTCCATACTTTATTCGAAGCATGACGACGTAACTTGGCGTTAAACGCCAAGTACACGCTGCTGTCTGGAGTAAAACGCCAGAAAAACGTCATGATCCGGAGTTGAACGCTCAAAACACGTCATAACCTGGAGTTTGACGCCAAGATATGCCTTAGCACGTGAATTCATCAAGCTCAGCCCAAGCACACACCAAGTGGGCCCCGGAAGTGGATTTATGCATCAATTACTTACTCATGTAAACCCTAGTAGCTAGTCTAGTATATATAGGACATTTATCTATTGTATTAGACATCTTTGATCTCATCTTTGGTCTCAGTTTTGTTTTATTCTTCATCTTAGGGGATCATTGATCACGTTAGAGAGGCTGGCCATTCGGCCATGCCTGAACTCTTTGCTTATGTATTTTCAACGGTGGAGTTTCTGCACACCATAGATTAAGGGTGTGGAGCTCTGCTGTACCTCAAGTATTAATACAATTCTATCTTCTTTTATTCAAATCTCTCTTATTCTTATTCCAAGATATTCATTCGTACCCAAGAACATGATGAATGTTATGAGTCAGATTACCCTCATTATCATTCTCACTTATGAATGCGCGTGATTGACAACCATGTCCGTTCTACATGCAACAGAGCTTGAATGCGTATCTCTTAGATTCCCCAACAGAATCTTCGTGGTATAAGTTAGATAGTTGGCGGCATTCATCTGGATCCGGAAAGTCCAACCTTGTCTGTGGTGTTCCGAGTAGGATCCTGGGAGTCCGGAAAGTCCAACCTTGTCTGTGGTGTTCCGAGTAGGATTCCGATCATGAATGACCGTGACGTGCTTCAAACTTTAACCTGCTGGGCGTTGGTGACAGACGCAAAAGAGGGATTCTATTCCAGTAGGAGCGGGAACCAACCGGTGATTAGCCGTACTGTGACAGAGTGCGTTAGCATAGTTTTCACTGCGAGGATGGGATGTAGCTATCAGCCATGGGTGATGCCTCCAGACTGGTTAGCTGTGCGAGTGACAGCCGCACAGGTTATTTCCCCGTGAGGAATGAAAGTAGCCACAGTTGATGGTGAACCCCTATACAAAGCTTGCCATGGAAAGGAGTAAGAAGGATTGAGTAGAAGGAGTAGGAGAGCAGGCGTCCAAGAGCTCTACAGCATCTCCATCCGCTTATCTGAAATTCCCACCTTTGAATCTGCATAAGTGTTCTATCCCTTTTATTATTTATTTCTTTTTATTATTCCTATCCTCAAACCCATAAATAATGTTTAATTTGCCTGACTGAGATTTACAAGGTGACCATAGCTTGCTTCATACCAACAATCTCTGTGGATTCGACCCTTACTCACGTAAGGTTATTACTTGGACGACCCAGTACACTTGCTGGTTAGTTGAACGAGATTGTGAAGAAAATAAACAATGCCCTCAGAGTATACATCTTTTATAAATCCAATTACAAGAAAAAAGGGAATCACAATTTCGTCCACCAAGTTTTTGGCGCCGTTGCCGGGGATTGTTCGAGTATGGACAACTGACGGTTCATCTTGTTGCTCAGATTAGGTAATTTTCTTTTCAAAGATCTTTTTCAAAATTTTTCTTTTATTTTTCGTTTTTCCAAAAATGTTTTTCGAAAAAAAATCAATAAAAATACAAAAAAATTAGAAAATCATAAAAATCAAAAATATTTTGTGTTTCTTGTTTGAGTCTTGTGTTAATTTTTAAGTTTGGTGTCAAGTGCATGATTTTAAAATTTTTCTTGCATTGTTTTCGAAAATTCATGCATTCATAGTGTTCTTCATGATCTTCAAGTTGTTCTTGACAAGTCCTCTTGTTTGATCTTGATGATTTCTTGTTTTGTGTCTTTTGTTGTTTTTCACGTGCATTTTTGCATTCATAATTTTCATGCATTAAAGATTTCTAAGTTTGGTGTCTTGCATGTTTTCTTTGCATCAAAAATTTTTCAAAATTATGTTCTTGATGTTCATCATGATCTTCATAGTGTTCTTGGTGTTCATCTTGACATTCATAGCATTCTTGCATGCATCTTGTGTCTTGATCCAAAATTTTCATGTTTTGGGTCATTTTTGTGTTTTTCATTCAAAATTTAAAAATCAAAAATATCTTTTCCTTATTTTCCTCTAAAATTTCAAAATTTTGGGTTGACTTGGTCAAAAATTTTTAAAAAATTAGTTGTTTCTTACAAGTCAAGTCAAAATTTCAATTTTAAAAATCTTATCTTTTCAAAATCTTTTTCAAAAATCATATCTTTTTCATTTTTTTTAGCATTTTCGAAAATTTCAAAAATATTTTTCAAAATATTTTCAAAATCTTTTTCTTATCTTTTTATCAAATTTTCGAAAATTAGCTAACAATTAATGTGATTGGTTCAAAAATTTGAAGTTTGTTACTTTCTTGTTAAGAAAGGTTCAATCTTTAAATTCTAGAATCTTATCTTGTAGTTTCTTGTTAGTTAAGTAATTTTTAAAATTAAATCTTTTTTTTTCAAATATCTTTTTCAAATATATCTTTTTATCTTTTATCTTATCTTTTTCAAAAATTTTATCTTTTTCAAAATTTGATTTCAAAATATCTTATCTAACCCCCTATCTTCTTATCTTTTTCAAAATTTGATTTCAAATCTTTTTCAATCAACTAACTAACTCCTTGTTTGTTTCTTATCTTTTTCAAAACCACCTAACTACTTTTCCCTCTCTAAATTTTCGAAAATTCTCCCCCTCTTTTTCAAAAATTCTTTTTAATTGTTTTAAATTCTAATTTTAATCTCATCTCATCTTTAATTTTCGAAAATCACTAACCATTTTTTCAAAATTATTTTCGAAAATTTCTTTCTCTTCTCTTATTCTATTTAATTATTTAACTACTAACACTTCTCTTCACCTCTCTTCATCCGAATTCTTCTTCATCCTTCTTCATTCTTCTACCTCTTTCTTCTTCTACTAACCTGAGGGAATCTCTATACTGTGACATAGAGGATTCCTTTTTCTTTTCTTGTTTTCTTCTCTTTCTTATGAGCAGGAACAAGGAAAAGGGCACTCTTGTTGAAGTTGATCCAGAACCTGAAAGGACTCTGAAGAGAAAATTAAGAGAAGCTAAATTACAACAATCCAGAAGCAACCTTTCAGAAAATTTCGAACAAGAGAAGGAGATGGCCGAAAATAATAATAATAATAATGCAAGGAGAATGCTTGGTGACTTCACAAAGCCAACATCCAAATTTGATGGAAGAAGCATCTCCATTCCTGCCATTGGAGCCAATAACTTTGAGCTTAAGCCTCAACTAGTTGCTTTGATGCAACAAAACTGCAAGTTTTATGGACTTCCATCTGAAGATCCTTATCAGTTCTTAACTGAATTCTTGCAAGTCTGTGATACTGTAAAGACGAATGGAGTTGATCCTGAAGTCTACAGACTCATGCTTTTCCCTTTTGCTGTAAGAGACAGAGCTAGAATATGGTTGGATTCACAACCTAAGGATAGCCTGGACTCCTGGGATAAGCTGGTCACTGCCTTCTTAGATAAATTCTTTCCTCCTCAAAAGCTGAGCAAGCTGAGAGTGGATGTTCAAACTTTCAAACAAAAAGATGGTGAATCCCTCTATGAAACTTGGAAAAGATACAAGCAGCTGACCAAAAGATGTCCATCTGACATGTTTTCAGAATGGACCATATTAGATATATTCTATTATGGTCTCTCTGAATTTTCGAAAATGTCACTGGACCATTCTGCAGGTGGATCTATTCACCTGAAGAAAACGCCTGAAGAGGCTCAAGAACTCATTGACATGGTTGCAAACAACCAGTTCATGTATACCTCTGAGAGGAATTCAGTGAATAATGGGGTCCCTCAGAAGAAAGGAGTTCTTGAAATTGATGCTCTGAATGCCATACTGGCTCAGAACAAAGTGTTGACTCAACAGGTCAACATGATCTCTCAAAATCTGAATGGATTGCAACATGCATCCAACAGTACTAGAGAGGTAGCTTCTGAAGAAGCATATGATCCTGAGAACCCTGCCATGGCAGAAGTTAATTACATGGGTGAACCTTATGGTAACACCTATAACCCATCATGGAGAAATCATCCAAATTTCTCCTGGAAGGATCAACAAAAACCTCAACAAGGTTTTAACAATGGTGGACGCAATAGGCTGAATAATAGTAAGCCATATCCATCATCTTCTCAGCAACAGACAGAGAATCCTGAACAAAATAATTCCAATTTAGCCAATATAGTCTCTGATCTGTCAAAGGCCACTTTCAGTTTCATGAATGAAACAAGATCCTCCATTAGAAATTTGGAGGCACAAGTGGGCCAGCTGAGTAAGAAAGTCATTGAAACTCCTCCCAGTACTCTCCCAAGCAATACAGAAGAGAATCCAAAAGGAGAGTGCAAGGCCATTGATTTAATCAAAGTGGCCGAATGCACTAGGGAGGAGGAGGACGAAAATCCCAGTGAGGAAGACCTCCTGGGACGTCCCTCAAGCAAGAAGGAGTTTCCCATTAAGGATCCTGAGGAATCTGAGGCTCATACAGAGACCATAGAGATTCCATTAAATCTCCTTCTGCCATTCATGAGCTCTGACTATTATTCATCCTCTGAAGAGGATGAAGATGTGACTGGTGAGCAAGTTGCTCAATATCTAGGAGCTATCATGAAACTGAATGCCAAGCTATTTGGTAATGAGACTTGGGAAAGTGAACCTCCCTTGCTCATTAGTGATTTGGATACTTGGATTCAAGAAACTCTACCTCAAAAGAGACAAGATCCTGGCAAGTTCTTAATGCCTTGCACCATTGGCACCATGAGCTTTGAAAAAGCTCTATGTGATCTTGGGTCAGGAATAAACCTTATGCCCCTCTCTGTAATGGAGAAGCTAGGGATCATTGAGGTACAACCTGCCTTGTTCTCATTACAATTGGCAGACAAGTCAGTGAGACAAGCTCATGGGATAGTAGAGGACGTGCTTATAAAAGTTGAAGACTTTTACATCCCTGCTGATTTCCTAATCCTAGATACTAGGAAGGAAGATGACGAATGCATCATCCTAGGAAGACCTTTCCTAGCCACAGCAGAAGCTGTGATAGATGTCAACAGAGGAGAGTTAGTCCTTCAATTGAATGGAGAATACCTTGTGTTTCAAGCACATGGCAATCCCTCTGTGACAAAGGAGAATAAGCATGAAGAGCTTCTCTCAGTTCAAGGTCAAGAAGAGCCCACACAGTCAGACTCTAAGTTTGGTGTTGTGAGGCCACAACCAAACTCTAAGTTTGGTGTTCAAACCCCATATCCAAACTCTAAGTTTGGTGTTGGGACTAGACAACATTGACTTGATTACTCTGTGGCTCCATGAGAGCCACTGTCAAGCTATTGGCATTAAAGAAGCGCTTGTTGGGAGGCAACCCAATTTTATTTATCTAATTTTATTTTATTTTGTTTCTTTGTTATTTTTGTGTTTAATTAGGTACATGATCATGAGGAGTCACGAAAAAATCAAAAAAATTAAAAACAGAGGAAAAAAATTTTTCACCCTGGAGGACGCACGGGCCGGCGTTCAGTGCCCAGAAGATGCATCTGGCCAGCGTTCAGCGCCAGAACAGAGCATCTTCCTGGCGCTGAACGCCCAAAACAAGCAACATCCTAGCGTTTAACGCCAGGATGCGCACGCAGAGGACAATCTGGCGCTGAACGCCAGAAACAAGCTTGAAACTGGCGTTCAACGCCAGAATCAAGCATCACATGGGCGTTTAACGCCCAGAACATGCACCAATGGGCGTTTGAACGCCAGAATGGTGCATGAAGGCAATTTACACGCCTATAGGGTAAAGGAATGGTATTTCTTTTCACCTCAGGACCTGTGGACCCCACAGGATCCCCACCTCAGGACCTGTGGACCCCACAGGATCCCCACCTACCTTTTCTTTTAATCCTATTCACACTCTCCTAATCCAAATCTCATTCTCAATGTCACCCTTCCCAAAAACCTTCACCAATCACATCAATTTCTCTTCCCAATTACCCCATGCACCATTCACATCAACCTCCTCTTCCCCATAAACCCCACCTACCCCCATTACATTCAAATTCAATTTCCCACCCATTCCCACCCAAATGGCCGAAACCTAACCCTCCCCCCTCTCCCTATAAATACCTCTCTTTTCTTCTTCATTTTCACACAACACTACCCATTCTTCTCTCATATAGCCGAACCCACTTCTCTCCCTCTCTTCCAAATTCTCTTCTTCTTCTTCTTCTACTCTTCTTTTCTTTTTTGCTCGAGGACGAGCAAATTTTAAGTTTGGTGTGGTAAAAAGCCTAAGCTTTTTATTTTTCATTCACCATCAATGGCACCCAAGACCGGAGTTTCCTCAAGAAAAGGAAAAGGGAAGGCAAAAGCTTCCACTTCCGAATCATGGGAAAAGGAGAGATTCATCTCCAAGAGCCACCAAGACCACTTCTATGATGTTGTGGCAAAGAAGAAGGTGATCCCTGAGGTCCCCTTCAAGCTCAAAAAGAATGAGTATCCGGAAATCCGACATGAGATCCAAAGAAGAGGGTGGGAAGTCATAACCAACCCCATGCAACAAGTCGGATTACTGATGGTTCAAGAGTTCTATGCTAATGCATGGATCACAAGGAACCATGTTCAAAGTATGAACCCGAATCCAAAGAACTATCTCACAATGGTTCGGGGGAAATACTTAGATTTCAGTCCGGAAAATGTGAGATTGGCGTTTCATCTACCCATGATGCAAGGTGATGAACGCCCCTACACAAGGAGGGTCAACTTCAACCAAAGGTTGGACCAAGTCCTAATGGACATTTGTGTGGAAGGCGCCCAATGGAGAGTAGACTCCAAAGGCAAACCGGTCCAACTAAGAAGACTGGACCTCAAGCCTGTAGCTAGAGGATGGCTGGAGTTCATCCAAAGATCCATCATCCCTACAAGCAACCGATCTGAAGTTACTGTGGATCGGGCAATCATGATTCATAGCATCATGATTGGAGAGGAAGTAGAGGTTCATGAAGTCATAGCCAATGAACTCTACAAAATAGCTGACAAGCCTTCATACATGGCACGGCTAGCCTTCCCCCACCTCATATGCCATCTATGTTATTCAGCTGGAGTTATCATAGATGGAGATGTCTCCATTGAAGAAGACAAGCCCATCACCAAGAAAAGGATGGAGCAAACAAGGGAAGTCCCTCACGGCCCCCAAGGAGAACATGAGGAAGTTCATCAACAAATACCTCATGGAATGCACTTTCCTCCTAACAACTATTGGGAGCAACTCAGTACCTCCTTAGAAGACTTGAGCCAAAACGTGGAACAACTAAGGGTGGAACACCATGAACACGCCCTCACTCTCCAAGAAATAAGAGAAGATCAAAGAGCTATGAGAGAGGAGCAACAAAGGCAAGGAAGGGTCATAGAAGAGTTGAAGAACATCATTGGTCCTTCAAGAAGAAGACGCCACTAGAGGTGGATTCATTCCTTGTTCTTTATTTTCTTTCTGTTTTCTGTTTTTAAGTATTATGTTTATCTATGTTTTTGTGTCTCTACTTCATGATCATTAGTGTGTAAACCATGCCTTAAAGCTATGAATAAAATCCATTAGTCTTTCACCTCTCTTAAAAGAAAAATGTTTTAATTCAAAAGAACAAGAAGTACATAATTTTCGAAATTATTAGTGAATTTGATTTAATTATATTGATGTGGTGGCAATAATTTTTGTTTTCTGAATGAATGAATGAACAGTGCATATTTTTGATCTTGTTGTCTATGAGTGTTAAAATTGTTGGCTCTTGAAAGAATGATGAACAAAGAGAAATGTTATTGATGATCTGAAAAACATCATGAAATTGATTCTTGAAGCAAGAAAAAGCAGTGAAAAAAAAAATAGAAAGAAAAAGCAAGCAGAAAAAGCCAATAGCCCTTAAAACCAAAAGGCAAGGGTAGCAAGGATCCAAGGCTTTGAGCATCAATGGATAGGAGGGCCCAAGGAAATTAAATCCAGGCCTAAGCGGCTAAATCAAGCTGTCCCTATTCATGTGCTTGTGTCATGAAGGTCCAAGTGAAAAGCTTGAGACTGAATGGTTAAAGTCGTGATCCAAAGCTAAAGAGTGTGCTTAAGAGCTCTGGACACCACTAACTGGGGACTTTAGCAAAGCTGAGTCACAATCTGAAAAGGTTCACCCAGTTATGTGTCTGTGGCATTTATGTATCCGGTGGTAATACTGGAAGACAAAGTGCTTAGGGCCACAGCCAAGACTCATAAGTAGCTGTGTTCAAGAATCAACATGCTTAACTAAGAAAGTCAATAACACTATCTGAAATTCTAAGTTCCTAGAGAAGCCAATCACTCTAAACTTCAAAGGAAAAAGTGAGATGCCAAAACTGTTCAGAAGCAAAAAGCTACAAGTCCCGCTCATCTAATTAAATTAATATTCATTGATATTTTGGACTTTATAGTATATTCTCTTCTTTTATCCTATTTGATTTTCAGTTGCTTGGGGACAAGCAACAATTTAAGTTTGGTGTTGTGATGAGCGGATAATTTATACGCTTTTTGGCATTGTTTTTATATAGTTTTTAGTAAGTTTAAGCTACTTTTAGGGATGTTTTCATTAGTTTTTATGTTAAATTCACATTTCTGGACTTTACTATGAGTTTGTGTGTTTTTCTGTGATTTCAGGTAAATTCTGACTGAAATTGAGGGATTTGAGCAAAACTCTGAAGAAGGCTGACAAAAGGACTGCTGATGCTGATGGAATCTGACCTCCCTGCACTCGAAATGGATTTTCTGGAGCTACAGAACTCCAATTGGCGCGCTCTCAACGGCGTTGGAAAGTAGACATCCAGGGCTTTCCAGCAATATATAATAGTCCATACTTTATTCGAAGAATGACGACGTAACTTGGCGTTAAACGCCAAGTACACGCTGCTGTCTGGAGTAAAACGCCAGAAAAACGTCATGATCCGGAGTTGAACGCCCAAAACACGTCATAACCTGGAGTTTGACGCCAAGATATGCCTTAGCACGTGAATTCATCAAGCTCAGCCCAAGCACACACCAAGTGGGCCCCGGAAGTGGATTTATGCATCAATTACTTACTCATGTAAACCCTAGTAGCTAGTCTAGTATATATAGGACATTTATCTATTGTATTAGACATCTTTGATCTCATCTTTGGTCTCAGTTTTGTTTTATTCTTCATCTTAGGGGATCATTGATCACGTTAGAGAGGCTGGCCATTCGGCCATGCCTGAACTCTTTGCTTATGTATTTTCAACGGTGGAGTTTCTGCACACCATAGATTAAGGGTGTGGAGCTCTGCTGTACCTCAAGTATTAATACAATTCTATCTTCTTTTATTCAAATCTCTCTTATTCTTATTCCAAGATATTCATTCGTACCCAAGAACATGATGAATGTTATGAGTCAGATTACCCTCATTATCATTCTCACTTATGAATGCGCGTGATTGACAACCATGTCCGTTCTACATGCAACAGAGCTTGAATGCGTATCTCTTAGATTCCCCAACAGAATCTTCGTGGTATAAGTTAGATAGTTGGCGGCATTCATCTGGATCCGGAAAGTCCAACCTTGTCTGTGGTGTTCCGAGTAGGATCCTGGGAGTCCGGAAAGTCCAACCTTGTCTGTGGTGTTCCGAGTAGGATTCCGATCATGAATGACCGTGACGTGCTTCAAACTTTAACCTGCTAGGCGTTGGTGACAGACGCAAAAGAGGGATTCTATTCCAGTAGGAGCGGGAACCAACCGGTGATTAGCCGTACTGTGACAGAGTGCGTTAGCATAGTTTTCACTGCGAGGATGGGATGTAGCTATCAGCCATGGGTGATGCCTCCAGACTGGTTAGCTGTGCGAGTGACAGCCGCACAGGTTATTTCCCCGTGAGGAATGAAAGTAGCCACAGTTGATGGTGAACCCCTATACAAAGCTTGCCATGGAAAGGAGTAAGAAGGATTGAGTAGAAGGAGTAGGAGAGCAGGCGTCCAAGAGCTCTACAGCATCTCCATCCGCTTATCTGAAATTCCCACCTTTGAATCTGCATAAGTGTTCTATCCCTTTTATTATTTATTTCTTTTTATTATTCCTATCCTCAAACCCATAAATAATGTTTAATTTGCCTGACTGAGATTTACAAGGTGACCATAGCTTGCTTCATACCAACAATCTCTGTGGATTCGACCCTTACTCACGTAAGGTTATTACTTGGACGACCCAGTACACTTGCTGGTTAGTTGAACGAGATTGTGAAGAAAATAAACAATGCCCTCAGAGTATACATCTTTTATAAATCCAATTACAAGAAAAAAGGGAATCACAATTTCGTCCACCACCTACCCTGCAAAATTCGCGTACGCGGACCCTCTTAACACAGCCATTTGCTTCTATCTGGTGTCCTCGTGCATGCGGGCAAGTGTCGCGTATGCAGTATAGGAAAATTAGGGCACTCACGTGTGCGGGAACACGGCTGCTTACGCAATCATTCGCCTCTGTCCAAGGTACTCGCATACGCAGAGAAGGGATACGTACGTGAGTTGGGAAAAATACCACATCCGCGTACGCGAGACATGGTTTACGTACGCGTGGTCCTGTTTTTCAGCAAATTAAGTTTTTGTGTTTTAAACATGGTTTTAAATCTCTAGTTTTACTTTTTTAGGCCTTGAATATTAGTTTTAAGTATAGTGAAGAGATTAAGTTATGAAAAGGGGGTAACTTGGAGGTGAGAGAAGCTCGAGACATGTTGAATTATGAATGGGAAGTGTAGGGATGGGGTATGTATGCGGTATATGGCCTTAATGAAATTGAATAAAAATTAATGATGAATTATTATTGAAATATGATTGATGATTAAATGATTATGATTAATTAAGAAAGTGCAGAAATATTGCGAGTATGCCTGAGATACATATATGCTTTAATGAATGAATATGATAAATGAATCATGATTGAAAATATTGGATGATGAGTATGCTTATGTTTTCTCTCTAGTTGTAATGGTGACAAGGCATGTATTCCCTCTAATGGTGACAGGGCACGTAATCCCTCTAATGGTGACAGGGCACGTAATCCCTCTAATGGTAACAGGGCACCCTCTAATGGTAGCAATGCACAATAGAGAGACAACATCCAGATTAGCTACCAGACATGTCAGGTTTGCCTATATAACTGACAAATGAGCTCATTAGCCGTAGGGCAGATATGCATCATATGCATTTGTGTGTTTGCTTGCTCGTGCATTATTTGGGTTTGCCTTTGTGACTTACTATGCTTATATGCCATACTTGCTACCTGCTATAACTATATCCTACTTGTATTTTTTTTGTCCGTTTTATTTGTCTGTGCAACTGGGATGCCCCTCGTCTGACGGAGGAGTGACGAGGGCAGTTCGACTAGAGTTTTGGAGGATTGGGAGAAGTCGAGAGATTGAGGGAATGAATTGGAATTATATCAGTGATTGAGTTAGAACTAAGAGCCTTAGACGATTACCCTATTTATAGTTTCCAGTTTAATCTTTAAGCTTTTAATCTGAGTATCGCAATTCTAGGATTGTCTCTGACTTTTCCGGGGCCATATATATATTATGTATGTTGGCACCGTTACCATGCTGAAAATCTCTGGTTCTCATTCTATATGGATATTTTTATTTTTCAGATGCAGGTATCTCGCTTGGCGTATGGAGTTCTTGCCGCAGCGGAGTTGGGCTATCATACTCTAGGTGTTTTGATATGTATGCACTTATGTATTAGACTTTTCCCATACTTTGCCATTGTACCTCACTGAGGTTTTTGATGGAGAACTAGGTTTCTTTTGAGTACTTTGATATTTTTGGGATTATATGTATGTATATATTTATTCTCCAGCCAGCTTTAGCTTCGCAGGTTAAGCTCGGAGTTTGAATATTTTGTATCCTTGGATATATATATATATATATATATATATATATATATATATATATATATATATATATATATATATATCTTCTTTCTTCGTACGAAGGTAAACGTTACTTCTAAGCATTGCGCTTTTAATTTTCACGATTTTGAGTTAACTTTTTTTCAAGACTCCTCGAATATTATATTCTTTCAAGTATATTACGTATATATATGTATATTATTTTAGATGTCGAAATACCATACCACCTCTGTTTTACGACTTAAGCGTAAAGCTCTGTGTGGTAAGGTGTTACATTATGGTATTAGAGCAGTTTGTTCCTGTAGAGCCTGAAGGACGGACTGACTATGTTTCTGAGCATACTCTGTTTGTGTGTACATATTATTTAGGATGTCTGCTTGACATATATAGCATAAATGTTCATGAGCATTACTTTTGGAGATTCGAAGCATTAGATTTTAGATATTAAGACTGATCACCTTAATATCAATTATTCAGTGTGGACAAGACCCAAATAGCGTCTCATAAACGCGAGTGAGATAATATGGTTGATTCTCTGGCTGCTACTATGCAAGCTTCTACTAAAGGGAAGGAGCAAACAAAAATGGTGACAAAGGCGGTAATGGACCTCGTAGTGGAGAAAACCAACAGAATTTGTGCAACTAGAGTAAAAGTCAACAACGTTATTTAGAAAGGTAAAAGGATACAAGAAGATGTTTGGTAGAAGTGAGTGAATGATTAAGTTCTTAGTATTTTATAATCAGAGTGACGCTGTGGAAGCGCCGTGATTTTGGTGACTCCAGAACTGTAGGGACGCGAGGAAGAAGCCTTAGGATATGAGAATGATTTGAGGATTGGCATAAGATCAAGGAATGGAAATTGAATGTGTGGTTTAGGTTATAATGGGTTGACTCAGATGAAGAGATTGAGAAATTGTTTAGTGTTCGAGATGGCGGAAAGGATTTGAGATTTAATTTGATTTAGATGGCACTTCTAAAGGTTAAGAAAATTTGTAGTCATTGAGAAAGAGTTAGACGAAACTAAGAATAAAATGGATGGGTTTAGCTTAGGTTTGAATTGGGAATATGATATTACATTGATGTCAGATAATGGAAAAATAAATAGTAAGAGGTCGGTTGAATATGAGGGAGCGTACATTAAGATTTAAGGACAAAAATTTCTGTTAGGAGGATAATAAAAATTAATTAGTGAATAGGTTGAAGAGAGAGAGAGAGTTCGGTCATATAGAGAGAGAAAGGATAAGAATGTAAACTTTAGGTGTATCTTACTAGGATTAAATAGTATTTTTACCACATAATAAAAATATATATGATCAAGAGCCACTCTAAAAAATAGTACATGAACATGTGGCTAAAATTCTTCTTGAAAAAGAAGAAGGAGAGTAATAAAAATCACTAACGAGCTTCTACAATTTTTCGCAAATACCATAATTAATTGGATTTGACTTTTTTACTTTGATTTTGATCGAAATTAATTACATTCTTACTTCTAGAATATTATAGAAGAGATAACAGATAAAATTATCTGTGACAGTAAAATTAACTAATTAATTATTATTTTTAAATAAAAAAATGAATTCTTACAATGAAAATTCTGCGATATGCCGTGTGATGCTATGTCCTATATATAGGATAATAGTTATCTTCCCATAAAACAGGTGAAAGTGTGAGACTTAGAGCGCTATCTTTCGATCAAAACAGAAACCAATATCTAGTCATGGTTTAACACATGAGAGGTGTGTCCTGAACCTCGACTGGCCGTGCCAGTAAATTTTTTTCCGTCCGCAATACCCGGCACTCTAACAAAAGAGTTATATTTATATGAGACTCCAACTAGTAAGACAAATTTTAAACACATAAAAAATATAAATTAGATGTTATATTAGTTGTCCAAAATTGTTAGTAATATAGTCAATCCCATCTAATCTATATAGGGTATCTTCATAACTGGTGGACGAAATTGTGATCCTCAAAGTTGGTCTCTTTGTACTTGTATGAAATTTAAATATTGGCTCTATCAAGAATACCCCAAAGAGATCATGGTATGATGAATTGGGATCTTAATAATCCCTGGTAATGGCACCAACAGCTTAGTGTTGTTGTTGGACCAAAAGAGTTACAGGCACTGTTAGAGAATCTCACAACTCCGTTCAACTAACCAGCAAGTGCACTGGGTCGTCCAAGTAATACCTTACGTGAGTAAGGGTCGATCCCACGGAGATTGTTGGTATGAAGCAAGCTATGGTCACCTTGTAAATCTCAGTTAGGCAGATTAAATTGGTTTATGATAAGTTCGAAAATTAATAATAAACAGAAAATAAAATAGGATAGAAATACTTATGTGAATCAATAGTGGGAATTTCAGATAGGCGTATAGAGATGCTATGCTCCTCTTGAATCTCTACTTTCTTATTACATTCATCTAATTTCTTCTTACTCCTTTCTATGGCAAGCTGTATGTAGGGCATCACCGTTGTTAATGGCTACATCCCATCCTCTCAGTGAAAATGGTCCTATGCTCTGTCACAGCACGGCTAATCATCAGTCGGTTCTCAATCAGGTTGGAGTAGAATCCCTTGATTCTTTTGCGTCTGTCACTAACGCCCAGCCTTCAGGAGTTTGAAACTCGTCACAGTCATTCAATCCTGGAATCCTACTCAGAATACCACAGACAAGGTTAGACTTTCTGGATTCCCGGAATCCTACTCGAAATACTGATGAGCGGATAATTTATACGCTTTTTGGCATTGTTTTTAGGTAGTTTTTAGTAAGTTCAAGCTACTTTTAGGGATGATTTCATTAGTTTTTATGTTAAATTCACATTTCTGGACTTTACTATGAGTTTGTATGTTTTTCTGTGATTTCAGGTAATTTCTGGCTGAAATTAAGGGACTTGAGCAAAACTCTGAAAAAGGCTGACAAAAGGACTGCTGATGCTGTTGGAATCTGACCTCCCTACACTCGAAATGGATTTTCTGGAGCTACAGAACTCCAATTGGCGCGCTCACAACGACGTTGGAAAGTAGACATCTAGAGCTTTCCAGCAATATATAATAGTCCATACTTTATTCGGAAATTGATGACGTAACTTGGCGTTGAACGCCAAGTACATGCTGCTGTCTGGAGTTAAACGCCAGAAAAACGTCATGATCCGGAGTTGAACGCCCAAAACACGTTATAACTTGGAGTTCAACTCCAAGAGAAGTCTCAGCTCGTGGATAGATCAAGCTCAGCCCAAACATACACCAAGTGGGCCCCGGAAGTGGATTTATGCATCAATTACTTACTCATGTAAACCCTAGGAGCTAGTTTATTATAAATAGAACTTTTTACTATCATATTATCATCCTGGATTGTATTTTGAATCCTGTGATCTCGTTTTGGGGGCTGGCCATTTGGCCATGCCTGAACCTTTCACTTATGTATTTTCAACGGTGGAGTTTCTGCACACCATAGATTAAGGGTGTGGAGCTCTGCTGTACCTCAAGTTTCAATACAATTACTATTACTTTCTATTCAATTCTCTTTTATTCTTATTCCAAGATATACATTGCACTTCAACTTGATGAATGTGATGATCCGTGACACTCATCATCATTCTCATCCATGAACGCGCGTGACTGACAACCACTTCCGTTCTACCTTAGGCCGGGCGCATATCTCTTAGATTTCCCAACAGAATCTTCGTGGTATAAGCTAGATAGATGGCGGCATTCATGAGGATCCGGAAAGTCTAAACCTTGTCTATGGTATTCCGAGTAGGATTCTGGGATTGAATGACTGTGACGAGCTTCAAACTCCTGAAGGCTGGGCATGATGACAAGCGCAAAAGAATCAAGGGATTCTATTCCAACCTGATTGAGAACCGATAGATGATTAACCGTGCTGTGACAGAGCATAGGAACGTTTTCACTGAGAGGATGGGATGTAGCCATTGACAACGGTGATGCCCTACATACAGCTTGCCATGGAAAGGAGTAGGAAGGATTGGATGACTGTAATAGGAAAGTAGAGATTCAAGAGGAGCACAGCATCTCCATACACTTATCTGAAACTCCCACTATTAATTTACATAAGTATTTCTATCCCTTTTATTTTCTATTTATTTATTAATCTTCGAAACCCAAAACTATTTAATCTGCCTAACTGAGATTTACAAGGTGACCATAGCTTGCTTCATACCAACAATCTCTGTGGGATCGACCCTTACTCGCGTAAGGTTTATTACTTGGACGACCCAGTACACTTGCTGGTTAGTTGAACGGAGTTGTGAGTTTCTCTAACAGTGCCTGGAATTCTTTTATCACAATTTCGTCCACCAAGTTTTTGGCGCCGTTGCCGGGGATTGTTCGAGTATGGTCAACTGACGGTTCATCTTGTTGCTCAGATTAGGTAATTTTCTTTTCAAAAATCTTTTTCAAAATTTTTCTTTTCTTTTTCGTTTTTCTAATCATATGTTTTGAAAACATCAATAAAAATAGAAAAAAAATCATAAAATCATAAAAACCAAAAAAAGATATTTTGTGTTCTTGTTTGAGTCTTGAGTCAATTTTTAAGTTTGGTGTCAATTGCATGCTTTAAAATCTTTCCTTGCATTTTTCGACAAATCCATGCATTCATAGTGTTCTTCATGATCTTCAAGTTGTTCTTGACAAGTCTTCTTGTTTGATCTTGATGATTTCTTGTTCTGTGTCTTTTCTTGTTTTTCATGTGCATCTTTGCATTCATATTTTCCAAGCATTAGAAATTTCTAAGTTTGGTGTCTTGCATGTTTTCTTTGCATCAAAAATTTTTCAAAATTATGTTCTTGATGTTCATCATGATTTCAAAGTGTTCTTGGTGTTCATCTTGACATTCATAGCATTCTTGCATGCATTCATTGTTTTGATCTAAAAATTTCATGCATTGAGTATTTTTGTTGTTTTTCTCTCTCATAATTAAAATTTCAAAAATAAAAAATATATTTTCCTTATTTCCCTCCAAATTTTTGAAATTTTGGGTTGACTTGGTCAAAAATTTTTAAAATTAGTTGTTTCTCACAAGTCAAGTCAAAATTTCAATTTTAAAAATCTTATCTTTTCAAAATCTTTTTCAAAAATCAGATCTTTTTCATTTTTTCTATTTTTCAAAAATTTCAAAAATCTTTTTCAAAATATTTTCAAAATCTTTTTCCTATCTTTATATCAAATTTTCGAAAATTAGCTAACAATTAATGTGATTGGTTCAAAAATTTGAAGTTTGTTATCTTCTTGTTAAGAAAGGTTCAATCTTTAAATTCTAGAATCTTATCTTTCAGTTTCTTGTTAGTTAAGTAATTTTTGAAATTAAATCATTTTCAAAATATCTTTTTCTTAAAAATCTTATCTTTTTATCTTATCTTTTTCAAAATTTTATCTTTTTCAAAATTTGATTTCAAAATATCTTATCTAACTTCTTATCTTTTTCAAATTTGATTTCAAATCTTTTTCAATCAACTAACTAACTTTTTGTTTGTTTCTTATCTTTTTCAAAACCACCTAACTACTTTTCCCTCTCTAATTTTCGAAAATAACTCATCTCTTTTTCAAAAATTCTTTTTGTCTTTAAATTTTAATTTTAATCTTATCTTATCTCTAATTTTCAAAAATTACTAACCCCTTTTTCAAATTTATTTTCGAAATTCTCCCTCTCTTTTTTTATTCTATTTAATTATTTAATTACTAACACTTCTCTTCACCATTCTTCATCTAAAAATCTGAACCATTCTTTTTCATTCTTCTACCCCTTCTTCTTCTACTAACATAAAGGAATCTCTATACTGTGACATAGAGGATTCCTCTTTCTTTTCTTGTTTTCTTCTCTTTCATATGAGCAGGAACAGGGAAAAAGGCACTCTTGTTAAAATTGATCCAGAACCTGAAAGGACTCTGAAGAGAAAATTAAGAGAAGCTAAATTAAATTATTCTAAAGGTAACCTTTCAGAAATTTTAGAACAAGAGAAGGAGATGGCAGCCGAAAATAATAATAATGCAAGGAGAATGCTTGGTGACTTCACAAAGCCAACGTCCAAATTTGATGGAAGAAGCATCTCCATTCCTGCCATTGGAGCCAATAACTTTGAGCTGAAACCTCAGCTAGTTGCCTTAATGCAACAAAACTGCAAGTTTTATGGACTTCCATCTGAAGATCCTTATCAGTTTTTAACTGAGTTCTTGCAGATCTGTGAGACTGTAAAGACGAATGGAGTTGATCCTGAAGTCTACAGACTCATGCTTTTCCCTTTTGCTGTAAGAGACAGAGCTAGAATATGGTTGGATTCACAACCTAAGGATAGCCTGGACTCCTGGGATAAGCTGATCACAGCCTTCTTGGATAAATTCTTTCCTCCTCAAAAGCTGAGCAAGCTGAGAGTGGATGTTCAAACCTTCAAACAAAAAGATGGTGAATCCCTCTATGAAGCTTGGGAAAGATACAAGCAGCTGACCAAAAGATGTCCATCTGACATGTTTTCAGAATGGACCATATTAGATATATTCTATTATGGTCTCTCTGAATTTTCGAAAATGTCACTGGACCATTCTGCAGGTGGATCTATTCACCTGAAGAAAACGCCTAAAGAGGCTCAAGAACTCATTGACATGGTTGCAAACAACCAATTCATGTACACCTCTGAGAGGAATTCAGTGAATAATGGGATACCTCAGAAGAAAGGAGTTCTTGAAATTGATGCTCTGAATGCCATATTGGCTCAGAACAAAGTGTTGACTCAACAGGTCAACATGATCTCTCAAAATCTGAATGGATGGCAACATGCATCCAACAGTACTAGAGAGACAGCTTCTGAAGAAGCTTATGATCCTGAGAACCCTGCCATGGCAGAGGTTAATTACATGGGTGAACCTTATGGAAACACCTATAACTCATCATGGAGAAATCATCCAAATTTCTCATGGAAGGATCAACAAAAGCCTCAACAAGGCTTTAACAATGGTGGACGCAATAGGCTAAGCAATAGCAAGCCATATCCATCATCTTCTCAGCAACAGACAGAGAATTCTGAACAAAACACTTCTAATTTAGCCAATCTAGTCTTTGATCTGTCAAAGGCCACTTTCAGTTTCATGAATGAAACAAGATCCTCCATCAGAAATCTGGAGGCACAAGTGGGCCAGCTGAGTAAGAAAGTTATTGAAACTCCTCCCAGTATTCTCCCAAGCAATACAGAAAAAAATCCAAAAGGAGAGTGCAAGGCCATTGATGTGATCAATATGGCCGAATGCACAAGGGAGGAGGAGGACGAAAATCCTAGTGAGGAAGACCTCCTGGGACGTCCCTCAAGCAAGAAGGAGTTTCCTATTAAGGATCCAAAGGAATCTGAGGCTCATATAGAGACCATAGAGATTCCATTAAATCTCCTTCTGCCATTCATGAGCTCTGAAGACTATTCTTCCTCTGAAGAGGATGAAGATGTAACTGGGGAGCAAGTTGCTCAATATTTAGGAGCTATCATGAAGCTGAATACCAAGTTGTTTGGTAATGAGACTTGGGAAAGTGAACCTCCCTTGCTTATTAGTGAACTGGATACCTGGATTCAGCAAATTCTACCTCAAAAGAAACAAGATCCTGGCAAGTTCTTAATACCTTGTACCATAGGCACCATGACATTTAAAAAGGCTCTATGTGATCTAGGGTCAGGGATAAACCTTATGCCACTCTCTGTAATGGAGAAGCTGGGGATCATTGAGGTACAACCTGCCTTGTTCTCATTACAATTGGCAGACAAGTCATTGAGACAAGCTTATGGAATAGTAGAGGACGTGTTAGTAAAGGTTGAAGGCCTTTACATCCCTACTGATTTCATAATCTTAGACACTAGGAAGGAAGAGGATGATTGCATCATCCTTGGAAGACCTTTCCTAGCCACAGCAGAAGCTGTAATAGATGTCAACAGAGGTGAATTAGTCCTTCAATTGAATGGTGACTACCTTGTGTTTAAGGCACATGGCCATCCCTCTGTGACAAAAGAGAGTAAGCATGAAGAGCTTCACTCAGTTCAGAGTCAAGAAGAGCCCACACAGTCAAACTCTAAGTTTGGTGTTGGGACTACACAAACATTGACCTGATCACCTTGTGGCTCCATGAGAGCCACTGTCAAGCTATTGACACTAAAGAAGCGCTTGTTGGGAGGCAACCTAATTTTATCTAATTTTTATTTTATTTTTTTTATTGTTATTTTGTGTTTTATTAGGTACATGATCATGAGGAATCACGAAAAAATCAAAAAAATTAAAAACAGTGTCAAAAACAGAAGAAAAAAATTTTCACACCCTGGAGGACAAACAGGCTGGCGTTCAACGCCAGTAAGGTGCATCTGGCCGGCGTTCAACGCCAGAACAGAGCACCATTCTGGCGCTGAACGCCAGAAACAAGCAACATTCTGTCGCTGAACGCCAGGAATGTGCCTAGAGAAGAAAAGCTGGCGCTGAACGCCAGTAACAAGCATGAAACTGGCGTTCAACGCCAGAAACATGCTTTACATGGGCGTTGAACGCCCAGAATGTGCACCACACGGCGTTTAAACGCCAGAATGGTGTGCAAAGGCATTTTACATGCCTATTTGGTGCAGGGATGGAATTCCTTGACACCTCAGGATCTGTGGACCTCACAGGATCCCCACCTACCTCGCCCTCTCTCTCTCTCCATTCATGGTCATCCCTTCTGTTTTTCATTCACCACTCACTTCTATCCACTCTTCCCCACTCACCTTCAAAATTCAAAACTCTTTCCCACCCAAACCCACCCATATAGCCGAATACACACATTCCTCCATCTCTTCTTCTTCTTCATCATCTTTTCTTTCTTTTCTTGCTCGAGGGCGAGCAATTTTCTAAGTTTGGTGTGGTAAAAGCATAGCTTTTTGCTTTTTCATTACCATTAATGGCACCTAAGGCCAGAGAAACCTCAAAGGAAAGACAAAAGCTTCCACCTCTGAGTCTTGGGAGATGGAAAGACTCATATAAAGCCGTCATAGCTCAGTGGTAGAACATGTGGCTGCAAATCAAGAGATCTCTGAGATACCTCAGGGGATAAATTGTCCTCCACACAAATATTGGAAGCAACCAAGGGTAGAAACACCAAAATTACTAGGAATTATTCAATAGAAGCAAGGAAGAGACATAGAGGAGCTCAAAGAGCACCATTGGACCTTCAAGAAGGCGCCACCCTCACTCAGGTAGATTCATTCCTTGTTCTTATTTCTTTCTGCTTTTCGGTTTTTAATAATGTATTTATCTATGTTTTGTGTCTCTAAATTCATGATCATTAGTATGTAACCATGTCTCAAAGCTATGAATAAATTTCATTAATCCTTCACCTCTCTTAAATAAAAAATGTTTTAATTCAAAAGAACAAGAAGTACATGAATTTCGAATTTATCCTTGAATTTAATTTAATTATATTGATGTGGTGACAATACTTTTTGTTTTCTGAATGAATGCTTGAACAGTGCATACTTTTGATCTTGTTGTTTATGAATGTTAAAATTGTTGGCTCTTGAAAGAATGATGAACAAAGAGAAATATTATTGATGACATGAAAAATCATGAAATTGATTCTTGAAGCAAGAAAAAGCAGTGAAAAAGAAAGCTTGCGAAAAAAAAAAGTGGCGAAAAAAAATAGAAAGAAAAAGAAAAAACAAGCAGAAAAAGCCAATAGCCCTTAAAACCAAAAGGCAAGGGTAAAAAGGATCCAAGGCTTTGAGCATCAATGGATAGGAGGGCCCAAGGAAATAAAATCCAGGCCTAAGCGGCTAAATCAAGCTGTCCCTAACCATGTGCTTGTGTCATGAAGGTCCAAGTGAAAAGCTTGAGACTGAGTGGTTAAAGTCGTGATCCAAAGCAAAAAGAGTGTGCTTAAGAGCTCTGGACACCACTAACTGGGGACTCTAGCAAAGCTGAGTCACAATCTGAAAAGGTTCACCCAGTTATGTGTCTGTGGCATTTATGTATCCGGTGGTAATACTGGAAAACAAAGTGCTTAGGGCCACGGCCAAGACTCATAAGTAGCTGTGTTCAAGAATCAACATGCTTAAACTAGGAAAGTCAATAACACTATCCGAAATTCTAAGTTCCTAGAGAAGCCAATCATTCTGAACTTCAAAGGAAAAAGTGAAATGCCAAAACTGTTCAGAAGCAAAAAGCTACAAGTCCCGCTCATCTAATTATAATTAATATTCATTGATATTCTGGAATTTATAGTATATTCTCTTCTTTTTATCCTAATTAATTTTCAGTTGCTTGGGGACAAGCAACAATTTAAGTTTGGTGTTGTGATGAGCGGATAATTTATACGCTTTTTGGCATTGTTTTTAGGTAGTTTTTTGTAAGTTCAAGCTACTTTTAGGGATGTTTTCATTAGTTTTTATGTTAAATTCATATTTCTGGACTTTACTATGAGTTTGTGTGTTTTTCTGTGATTTCAGGTAATTTCTGGCTGAAATTAAGGGACTTGAGCAAAACTCTGAAAAAGGCTGACAAAAGGACTGCTGATGCTGTTGGAATCTGACCTCCCTGCACTCGAAATGGATTTTCTGGAGCTACAGAACTCCAATTGGCGCGCTCTCAACGACTTTGGAAAGTAGACATCCAGAGCTTTCCAGCAATATATAATAGTCCATACTTTATTCGGAAATTGACGACATAACTTGGCGTTGAACGCCAAGTACATGCTGCTGTCTGGAGTTAAACGCCAGAAAAACGTCATGATCCGGAGTTGAACGCCCAAAACACGTTATAACTTGGAGTTCAACTCCAAGAGAAGCCTCAGCTCGTGGATAGATCAATCTCAGCCCAAACATACACCAAGTGGGCCCCGGAAGTGGATTTATGCATCAATTACTTACTCATGTAAACCCTAGGAGCTAGTTTATTATAAATAGAACTTTTACTATCATATTATCATCCTGGATTGTATTTTGAATACTGTGATCACGTTTTGGGGGCTGGCCATTCGGCCATACCTGAACCTTTCACTTATGTATTTTCAACGGTGGAGTTTCTGCACACCATAGATTAAGGGTGTGGAGCTCTGCTGTACCTCAAGTTTCAATACAATTACTATTACTTTCTATTCAATTCTCTTTTATTCTTATTCCAAGATATACGTTGCACTTCAACTTGATGAATGTGATGATCCGTGACACTCATCACCATTCTCATCCATGAACGCGCGTGACTGACAACCACTTCCGTTCTACCTTAGGCCGGGCGCATATCTCTTAGATTCCCCAACAGAATCTTCGTGGTATAAGCTAGATAGATGGCGGCATTCATGAGGATCCGGAAAGTCTAAACCTTGTCTATGGTATTCCGAGTAGGATTCTGGGATTGAATGACTGTGACGAGCTTCAAACTCCTGAAGGCTGGGCGTGATGACAAGCGCAAAAGAATCAAGGGATTCTATTCCAACCTGATTGAGAACCGACAGATGATTAGCCATGCTGTGACAGAGCATAGGAACGTTTTCACTGAGAGGATGGGATGTAGCCATTGACAACGGTGATGCCCTACATACAGCTTGCCATGGAAAGGAGTAGGAAGGATTGGATGACTGTAATAGGAAAGTAGAGATTCAAGAGGAGCACAGCATCTCCATACACTTATCTGAAACTCCCACTATTAATTTACATAAGTATTTCTATCCCTTTTATTTTCTATTTATTTATTAATCTTCGAAACCCAAAACTATTTAATCTGCCTAACTGAGATTTACAAGGTGACCATAGCTTGCTTCATACCAACAATCTCTGTGGGATCGACCCTTACTCGCGTAAGGTTTATTACTTGGACGACCCAGTACACTTGCTGGTTAGTTGAACGGAGTTGTGAGTTTCTCTAACAGTGCCTGGAATTCTTTTATCACAATTTCATCCACCAAATACTACAGACAAGGTTAGACTTTCCAGATTCCCATGAATGCCGCCATCTATCTAGCTTATACCACGAAGATTCTGTTGGGGAATCTAAGAGATATGCGCCCGGCCTAAGGTAGAACGGAAGTGGTTGTCAATCACGCGCGTTCATAGGTGAGAATGATGATGAGTGTCACGGATCATCACATTCATCAAGTTGAAGTGCAACGAATATCTTAGAATAGGAATAAAAGAGAATTGAATAGAAAATAATAGTAATTGTATTAAAACTTGAGGTACAGCAGAGCTCCACACCCTTAATCTATGGTGTGTAGAAACTCCACTGTTGAAAATACATAAGTAAAAGGTTCAGGCATGGCCGAATGGCCAGCCCCCATGGTCTAAGGACTAGGCGTCCAGAGATGTCTAATACACTAGTAAAATGTCCTATTTATAATAAACTAGCTACTAGGGTTTACATGAGTAAGTAATTGATGCATAAATCCACTTCCGGGGGCCCACTTGGTGTATGTTTGGGCTGAGCTTGGTCTATCCACGAGCTGAGGCTTTTATTAGAGTTGAACGCCAAGTTGTAACGTGTTTTGGGCGTTCAACTCCGGGTCGTGACGTGTTTCTGGCGTTTTACTCCAGACAGCAACATGGAACTGGCGTTGAGCGCCAGTTTACGTCATCAATTCCCAAATAAAGTATAAACTATTACATATTGCTGGAAAGATCTGGATGTCTAGTTTCTAACGACGTTGAGGGCGCGCCATTTGAAGTTCTGTAGCTCCAGAAAATCCATTTCGAGTGCAGGGAGGTCAGATTCCAACAGCATCAGCAGTCCTTTGTTAGCCTCCTTCTCAGAGTTTTGCTCAGGTCCCTCAATTTCAGCCAGAAATTACCTGAAATTATAGAAAAACACACAAACACATAGTAAAGTCCAGAAATGTGAATTTAACATAAAAACTAATGAAAACATCCCTAAAAGTAGCTTGAACTTACTAAAAACTACCTAAAAACAATACCAAAAAGCGTATAAATTATCCGCTCATCAATAACCTAACAAGGTTTGCATCATCAAACTATATTAAAATAAAATAAATTAAAATAAAATTGAATAAACATAATAAAATAATTTAAAATGAACTAATTTTTTATTAATCATAACAAAAATTAAAGTAAACTAATTTAACAAATTAACCTAACACTTTAACACAAAATAAGATAAAATTATTATAACATGTTAAATATAAACAAAAAATATTAAATAAATTAATTATAACAAATTAACTCTAACTAACTAATTTGAATAAAATATTAACTAAATATTTTTTAAATAAAGTAACATCTAGTATTATCTAATATAACATGACTTAAGTTAAACATAATATTATCTAAACTAACTATATAATTAACCATTATCTATCTAAACCATCTAAATAATTATTTCTATAACAATTTTTACATAATATCTATTTTAAATAATTAAATATACAAAAATTATAAAAAATATAACAACAAATTAACTTAAAAAAAAAGATAAAAGTTCTAAAATTGACAAGATAAGAAGATGAAAAAGTGGAATAGAAATAAAAAAAATTTAAGAGATGACATATGAGAATAAGAGAGAAATAAGAAGAGAAAAAGAAGGTGAAAGTGAAAAGTAAAATGAAAAAAAGAAGATCAAGTTATATATAGAAGGGCGAACGTTCACAAAATTTGTCTAGAATTAGACCAACTTCACGCATTGTATAAAGTTCTAGGAGAGGTTGGGTAAATTTTGTTCTACTTTTTGAATTTTATCTAGGACCTCAGCAAATTATTTTAATTTAAAATCTAAAAAAATTATATCTTAAAAAATAAAAATACTTTAATTTATTATTGAAATATTTTTTTTAGAAAAAAATTTCTACATATTATGTGACATGTCATTAATTCTATTATAAGCTTGACAAAAATGTTACACGCATAAAAAAACAGTTACTAGATTAGAAGCATATATTATTGTTTAATTTTTTTAATATATATTTTATAATTTATATTTTATATAAATAACTAATTTAATAACTATTTTTTTGGATACATGTAACACCAGTATAAACTTAAACGTCTGCGTTATTATCTTATTAATAGTATAAAGATTATCTAATAAACTAACTTTTTCATAGTTACAAAACTCAAGACCAGTTTAAAAGCACTAAAACTAAATTTATGCCCCCCTTTCTTTTCAAGAAAAAAAAAAAAAAAAACTAGTTATGTCTCTATCATCTTTTTCATTACCTGACCTGGAAGGAATTTATATGTAAGGCAATTTAAGTAATACATTGAACGACTCTTGTCCATATATCAAAGGGGAATAGCTTTTAGCGGATGCATATCTTCAACCATAAATGCAGCTAAATATTCAAGTGTCTGCTACAATATAATCAACCCAAATTAGCGGAAAATACTATGTAGCAACTTGTCCATTACCTTTTCATGAACTTCAAAGAGACAAAATTAAGATGTTTGAAACACAAAACAAGAAGTAGAGTAATTATGGATCTCTCACTCGATTTTAGTTCATCAACTCTCTCCTTTTTTAAAGTTGTGTAAGGTATACACAAAATAAACTGTAAAATACATTTAATTTTGCGCTTTAAATATGATCCAGAATTGGTATGCTGATATTTGTACACGTGCAATCTTTGTATATAACATGAATAGCAGAATGGGTGTGGTAATTACCACATTTTATAACTTCTCCGCACTTCTTTTAATTCAATAATGAGCTTTAACGATTAATCTAAAATCAAGAATGATTACATTATTATTTATTAATTAAGATATATATAGTATATCTATTTTATTATTGATTATATATTGGGCGTTAATATTGTAAGAAGATAAACCCAAATAATAAATAATATTATAAAAAATTAAATGTAAAAATAATAGACATACTAATTGTTCCAAGGGTTACCTGAAACTATAGGTTGATCTCGGTCGAGATCTTCTGCGTTGGTCGGAGACGATGTGTCTGGCGAGTATATAGTCGCCGGAGCTAGTGTGTCCGACTTGTAATATTGAAAGTGCTGCTGATCCTTCGTCCCCGGAGGGTGGGGGGTACCTGCAAGGGACTCCGATGCTTAAGTTAGCAAGGGTATTAAGCAGGTATTGAGTAGAATCAGAGTATGAGTTATACCTGGGTGCTCCAGTGTATTTATAATGGTGAGATGTGGCCTCCTGCGGATAAGATAAGTTAGTTATCTTATCTTATCTTTATCTTATCTCTAAGTGAGGTCATCTTATCTTCAAGGGAACCGCCCTTCTCTCTGTAGGCTTGGGCCGCCTTAGGATTCGGGGCGTGTTCCTCTATTTGGGCCCTTCTCTGGGCTTTCCTGGGGACTTGATCGACCTCTTTTGGAAAGAGGTCGGGTTGTCCTGACCTGAAGAGGTCGGTCGCTTTATCTGTCGAACATCCCGGGTCGGATACCTCGACCCAGGGTATGAACAGTGCCCCTGCTTGAGCTCGGCTTTCTTTTTGAGGTCGAGTCCTTGACTTCGGTCCTTTTTTTTGGTGAAGCCGAACTCAAGCATTTTGTCGATTCCTTTGTAGCAGCTTTTGAAGGTAGAACGTTTCCTCTAAAAAGCGCGCGCTTTTATATCGGCGCTTTGGGAACGTGCGAGGGTTTAATGCTTTCCTTAATTTTAGCATTAATTGCCCCGTTTCCCTTTTAGCTCTTTATTTTGATTTTGAAAGCCCAGAAACGGTTTCTCTTTTTTTGCCTTTTTCATAACTTCTTTTCTCTGTTCTCTCCACTCTTCTGTTTTTTGCTTGCGCTTCTGCTTCCTGGTGTTAGCGGCGTTGCTCGGCGGTCTTCTAGGCAACTTTCGTTTCTGCCCTTTTCGAAGTTTCTTCTGTCTTCAGGTTAGTCCCCTTTCGTGCTTTCTCTTTGATTTTGGTTTTTGTGATGAGGTTTTGGTCTTGATCCTCTCTTTTGAAAAAGTTTGGATCTTTCTGTTTTCCTTGATCCCTAGATTTGTTGAAATGTGCTTTCTGAGAGTTTCTCTATCTTCTGCATGATCCTTTTCGCTTTTGCTGGGTGCCTTTAGGGCTTTGCATGTTTTTGTTGTTTCTGTTCTTGATACTGCTTGTCCGCGTCTGTTCCTCGTTTATTTGAAGGTTGCTTTTGTCTGCTCTTAAAAAAGGTTGCATCTTTTAATGGTCTCTGCTTGGCGTGCTTTTTGCTGTAATGATTTTCTTGTGTTTTTGCTGAAAAGTGTTTGCTGTTTTGGATTCTTTTTGAGAAATGCTGGGATGCGAAATTCACACTATTTTTCTGGAAACCTTGCCTTGTTACTGCCTCCAAAGGATGCCCCAAGACTTTGGTTTGAGTCTTGGAGTTTTCCTTTTCTTGCTTTTCATTGCCTGAGAAGTATTGACCGAGTTGTTTTCTCCTTTGTCCGAGATGTTTGTAGTAACCTCATTTTCTTTTCTTACTTGTAGGATTAGTTGGCCTCATGTCTTCTCGCAATAATATTGTAGAGATGTCGTCCAGAGTTCCCGAGGGGATGTCCGATTGGCTGGACTCCCTTGTTTTGTTGTGTGTTTCTGTTGTGGATGCTGAGTTTTGCACAAAACTGAGGAAGCGCCATAGGATTTGTGGTAACAATGCCCGTGAGGAGGATTACGAGCTTGTTGCCCCTGATTCTGATGAGAGAGTTTGCTTTCCGACTTCTGTTGAGGGAGAGCATCCCTTCTTTTATGCTTACGAATACTTTTTCAGTCAGTTGAACGTTTCTTTTCCTTTTACTGCTTTTGAAACCGACCTGTTGTGGTCGTGTAACATTGCTCCATCCCAGCTTCACCCAAATTCCTGGGGTTTTATTAAAATTTTCCAACTTCTCTGTCGTGAACTAGATGTAACACCTTCCCGGACTCTTTTTCTTTACTTGTTTGTTTCCGCCAAGCCTGGCGGTTCTTCAAAAAATAAAGCTTCTTGGGTTTCTTTCCGGTCTGCCCAGGGCCATAAAGTGTTTGCGATGTATGATGAGTCCTTTAAGGACTTCAAGAACTACTTCTTTAAATTTCGAGCTGTTGAGGGGGCCCGCCCCTTTTTTCTTGATGAAAATGATGAGCCCTCCTTCCCTCTAGAGTGGCAGAAGGATGTAAGAGTGTCTCGCTACACTTGGGAGATGCTTGATGATGTCGATCGCGCTTTTGTGGTTGTTCTTGAGGATCTCTAGGGGAAACCACCCCAACTTGAAAAGATTTTTGAATGATCCGTCGTTGGTTCGGACTGCTTTGGGTATTTGTTTGTCTATTTGCCTGACTTGTTTCTGTACTTATTTCCTTTTTCTTCCTCTTTTGTAACTCTTTGTCGTGGATGTTTTTGTGTTTGTAGAGATGTCAAAGAACAACGACTCCATGAAGGCCTTCAAAAGGGCAAAGAAGACAATTGCTGCCCTGAACATCACGGCCAAGTTGGCCAGCGAGGGATCTTCACAGGTCCCCGTGAAGCCTCTTGTGTCGAGTTCCCTTGGGCCGAGAAAAGTAATTCCTACTCCTCGGTTTCATCAGGTCGATCCTCCTCAGACTTCTGCCGCTGCTTCTGGTGTCCCTCCCTTAAAGAAGCAAAAGACATCCGAGCCTTTTAATCTGGATGCCTCGGACTTTGATGTTATCGAGTTTGTTGACCAGCAAATTGCGCCCTGGTGCACGAAATTGTGATCATCAATGGCGCCATCAACATGGTACGCTCAATTGCAATCTCAACTCTTTATCATAACTTTGCACAACTAACCAGCAAGTGCACTGGGTCGTCCAAGTAATAAACCTTACGCGAGTAAGGGTCGATCCCACGGAGATTGTTGGTATGAAGCAAGCTATGGTCACCTTGTAAATCTCAGTCAGGCAGATTCAAATGGTCATGAATGATATATGAATAAAGCATAAAGATAGAGATACTTATGTAATTCATTGGTGAGAATTTCAAATAAGTGTATGGAGATGCTTTGTCCCTTCCGTCTCTCTGCTTTCCTACTGTCTTCATCCAATCCTTCTTACTCCTTTCTATGGTAAGCTGTATGTTGGGCATCACCGTTGTCGTGGCTACAGTCCCATCCTCTCAGTGAAAATGTTCAACGCGCTCTATCACAGCACGGCTAATCATCTGTCGATTCTCAATCAAGTTGGAATAGAATTCAGTGATTCTTTTGCGTCTGTCACTAACGCCCAGCCTTCAGGAGTTTGAAGCTCGTCATAGTCATTCAATCATTGAATCCTACTCAGAATACCACAGACAAGGTTTAGACCTTCCGGATTCTCTTGAATGCCGCCATCAATTCTAGCTTATACCACGAAGATTCCGATTAAGGGATCCAAGAGATATCCACTCAATCTAAGGTAGAACGGAGGTGGTTGTCAGGCACACGTTCATAGGTGAGAATGATGATGAGTGTCACGGACCATCACATTCATCAAGTTGAAGAACAAGTGATATCTTAGAACAAGAATAAGCTGAATTGAATAGAAGAACAATAGTAATTGTATTAATACTCGAGGTACAGCAGAGCTCCATACCTTAATCTATGGTATGTAGAAACTCCACCGTTGAAAATACATAAGAACAAGGTCTAGGTATGGCCCTGAGGCCAGCCCCCAAAACGTGATCTAAGATAGCTACCCAGATGAGAATACAATAGTAAAAGGTCCTATTTGTAGAGAACTAGTAGCCTAGGGTTTACAGAAATGAGTAAATGACATAAAAATCCACTTCCGGGCCCACTTGATGTGTGCTTGGGCTGAGCATTGAAGCTTTCATGTGTAGAGACTTTTCTTGGAGTTAAATGCTAGCTTTTGTGCCAGTTTGGGCGTTTAACTCCCATTCTTGTGCCAGTTCCGGCGTTAAACGCCATAATTCTTGAGCTGACTTGGAACGCCTGTTTGGGCCATCAAATCTCAGGAAAAGTATGAACTATTATACATTGCTGGAAAGCCCAGGATGTCTACTTTCCAACGCAGTTAAGAGCGCGCCAATTGGGCTTCTGTAGCTCCAGAAAATCCACTTCGAGTGCAGGGAGGTCAGAATCGAACAGCATCTGCAGTCCTGTTTAGTCTCTGAATCAGATTTTTGCTCAAGTCCCTCAATTTCAGCCAGAAAACACCTGAAATCACAGAAAAACACACAAACTCATAGTAAAGTCCAGAAAAGTGAATTTTAACTAAAAACTAATAAAAATATACTAAAAACTAACTAGAACATACTAAAAACATACTAAAAACAATGCCAAAAAGCGTATAAATTATCCGCTCATCACCCCCTATGGTGGGCTTTCCATGGACGACGTGTCTCTTTTCCAGCATTTGGATTTTATCACCAAGAATAGTGTGAATATGGCTCATATGGGTGCGGCTATTTTTCGAACAGTTCAGGGGATTCCGATTCATGCTACAAAATCCTTCATGGAGGAGGCCAAGTCCGAATTTTATCGAATCAAGGGTCTGAAGGAGGAGTTGGAGGTGAAGCTGGCGATGGTGGAGAAGGAGCTGGAGGGTTAGAAGGCCAGCTCTATTGCCCTTGCTGCTTCTTTGAAGCTGGCTGAGGACATGGCCTTGAAGCATAAGGATAGCTATGTCTCAACCTATAGGGAATTAATGCACCTCCGGGATGAGCTGGAAACTGCTCGGGCTAATTATGGCGAGCTTCAGGGTCACCTTGTGGGCAGCGTAACTGCTGCCTCCGAGAACCTAATGGAGCAGTTCCGAATTGTTGCCCCTGATGCCGACTTGACTATTGTCAGCCTGGACAATGTTGTGAGGGATGGTAAAATTGTCCCTGATGACCAGGATGATGATGATGCTGACCCTCCCCCAGTGCCTTCTCTTAAGGTGTCGACCTCCTCGGTTCCTCCCATTACGTCTGATCCGGATTGCTGATTCTGAACCGGGATGATGGAACTGTAGATGCTGTGCCCCTTCAGACTCGCCCTCCTTCTCCCCATACTGATGCTACCGGGAAGGCTCCCGATCTTAGCTGATCTTTTTCTGAATATTTGTGTAAATAGCCCGGTTTGTGGGCTTTTGAACTTGTTTTCGTGAATGATGTTTTATTGACTGTCGATACTCTAGTTGCTATTTTTTTGCAACTTTATTTTGAAAACAAAATGGTTTCTCTGAGGTTGATTTCGGTGGCCTCTTTGAAGCTTTATCATACTATGCTTTCATTGTGCTTTAGCAGGGTGTCTGTTGGAATCTTGCTGCTTGGCCTCTTTAGATTGCTTTCGTACTTTTGTTTGTAGCTTGGATCCTTTTGAGGTCGTGACATGTGGGATGTCCAACTTGTTTTTCGGTTTCCTCGCTTTTATTTTGTATTTTTAGCGCCTTATAACCGATTTCTTTATGTTGGTCCCCTTCTAAGTTATTTTTGTAATCCTCTTTTCTGGGCCTTTGCCAGGTCTCTTTAAGGGATTACTTTTATAACTTATCTTTGTAGTAGACCGACTTCGTTAGGTCGATCTTTTCCTAGTTGTTTTTGTAATCCTCTTTCTTGGACCTTTGTTAGGTCTCTTTCAGGGATTACTTTTATAACTTGTTTTGTAGAAAACCGACTTTGTTAGGTTGATCTCTTCTAAGTTGTTTTTATAATCCTCTTTCTTAGACCTTTGTTAGGTCTCTTTCAGGGATTACTTTTATAACTTGTTTTGTAAGAAACCGACTTCGTTAGGTCGATCTCTTCTAAGTTGTTTTTGTAATCCTCTTTCTTGGACCTTTGTTAGGTCTCTTTCAGGGATTACTTTTACAACTTGTTTTGTAGGAAACCGACTTCTTTAGGTCGATCTCTTTTAAGTTGTTTTTGTAATCCTCTTTCTTGGGCCTTTGTTAGGTCTCTTTCAGGGATTACTTTTACAACTTGTTTTGTAGGAAACTGACTTCGTTAGGTCGATCTCTTCTAAGTTGTTTTTGTAATCCTCTTTCTTGGACCTTTGTTAGGTCTCTTTCAGGGATTACTTTTACAACCTATTTTGTAGGAAACCGACTTTGTTAGGTCGATCTCTTCTAAGTTATAACAATTCCTCTTTAATAGGGTTGGACAGACCTCTTTCCAGGGATTTGCTTATAACTTGGACTGACTTGGTCCGACTTTTTAATGTCGGTCAGTCTTTTTTAAGTTATTATATAGCAATCTATAAGACCTCGTCAGGTTCTTTTTTTGGGATCACTTTCGATAACTTCTTGCATTATTCTGTGTTCATCTTTTGTCGATTTATAGATTGTGATTTCTGTCCTGGTTTAATCGACCTTTAGGTGAATTGTGTTTTTACCTTTGTCGGTCGATTATTCCTATCCAGATCGTATAGTGAATCTGTTCTTCACTTTCTGTTCGATCCATTGCTTTATAATCGGACGATGAATGCTTCAGATAAATGCGTCTTGAGAACTTTGTAGAATATCTGAAATGTATTTTAAAGAAAGTGAAAATATATACAGGCAGGAGTTTTTCATACCCTTAAGATTAAATCTCAATCTTGACGCCTCATTAAAAAACCTTTTCAGGAAAAAGAGTGCATCTTGTGATGAGACCTTTATCTAACTATAGTACCTTCTTAGGTTACAGGCGTGCCATGATCTGGGGAGTTCTCGTCCCTCGAGTTCGGACAGTCTGTAGTAGCCCTTCCCAAGTACCTCTGTGACTCGGTAGGGTCCTTTCCAGTTGGCTGCCAGCTTTCCTTCCCCGGGTCGAGTTGTTCCAATATCATTTCGAATTAAGATGAGATCATTCTCAGCGAAACCTCTTGGCACTACCCTTTGATTATATCTGGAAGCCATTCGCCGCTTTAGTGCTTCTTCTCTGATCCGAGCTCTTTCTTGGATTTCCGGGATTAGGTCGAGCTCTTCTCTTTGAAGTTGAGAGTTGGTTTGTTCATTGTAGTGGACTACTCGGGGAAATCCTTCTTCTACTTCTATTGGAATCATTGCCTCCACTCCGTATGCTAGTCGAAATGGGGATTCGTTTGTAGTGGAATATGGAGTTGTTCGATACGCCCATAGGACTTGTAGAAGTTCCTCGGCCCAAGCTCCCTTTGCTTCTTGTAGTCTCCGTTTCAGCCCGACCAATATGACTTTGTTGGCTGCTTCGTCTTGTCCACTGGCTTGGGGGTGTTCGATGGAGGTGAACTGATATTTTATGTTTAAGTCGGCCACTAGTTTTCTGAAGCCTGCATCTATGAATTGGGTGCCATTATCCGTGGTGATGGAGTGTGGAACCCCGAACCTTGTAATAATGTTCCTATATAGGAATTTCTGACTTCTTTGAGCAGTGACGTTGGCTAGGGGTTCTGCCTCGATCCATTTTGTGAAGTAGTCTACCCCTACTATGAGGAATTTGACTTGTCCCGATCCCCGTGGGAAGGGTCTGAGAAGATCGAGTCCCCATTTTGCAAATGGCCATGGTGAGGTCACGCTCATGAGTTTTTCTGGCGGGGCGATGTGAAAGTTGGCATGCTTCTGACACGGTGGACATGTCTTTACAAATTCGGTAGCTTCCTTTCGTAGAGTTGGCCAATAGAATCCTGCCCAGAGTACCTTTTTGGTGAGAGCTTGTGCTCCGAGATGATTGCCACAAATGCCGCTGTGTACTTCTTCCAAGACTTCCTTTGTATTGGAAGTCGGGACGCATTTTAACAATGGTGTTGAGATCCCTCTTTTGTATAGGATGTTGTTTATGATAGTGTAGTACTGTGCCTCCCTTTTTAACCTCTTTGCCTCCTTTTCATCTGTGGGAAGCGCTTCTGTTTTGAGGTAGTTAATTATGGGGGTCATCCATCCTTGATCCTAACCTGTTATGGCTAGGATCATTTTTTCTTCTTCCGATATTGATGGGTTCTGCAGTATTTCCTGGATGAGGCTTCTATTGTTGCCCCCTGGTTTGGTGCTAGCTAGCTTTGAGAGGGCGTCAGCTCGGGCATTTTGCTCGCGGGGTATGTGGCAGATCCTATATTCTCCAAGTTGTCCGAGCTGTTCTTTGGTTTTATCCAAATATTTTTTCATGGTAGGATCTTTGGCTTGGTAGCTTCCCGTTATTTGTGAGGTAATGACTTGTGAGTCACTGTAGATGTTGAGTTTCTGAGCTCCAACTTCCCTAGCCAGCTTCAAGCCAGCTAATAACGCTTCATATTCTGCCTGGTTGTTTGAGGCCGAGAATTTGAATTTCAGGGAAAGCTCAAGTTGGGTTCCCTGGTTGCTTTCGATTATCACACCTACACCGCTTCCAGCTTTATTTGAGGAGCCGTCCACGTATATGTTCCACTCTATGGGGATTTCTGTGGTGTCTGTGAATTCTGCAATAAAGTCAGCTAGGTATTGTGATTTGATGGCTGTCCACGCCTCGTATTGTAGGTCAAACTTGGACAACTGGATTGCCCACTGTAGGATTCTTCCTGCTAGATCTGTTTTCTGCAGTATCCCTTTTATGGGCTGGTTGGTCCGAACTCTGATGGTGTGTTCTTGGAAGTATGGGCGAAGTCGTCGGGATATGAGTATAAAAGCGTAGGCGAACTTTTCTATTTTCTGGTAGTTTAGCTCTGACCCCTGTAGTGCTTTACTAATGAAGTAGACGGGTTGTTGTCCCCCTTCATCTTCTCTAATTAGAGCTGAGGCTATTGCCCGACTTCCTACGGCCAGGTATGGAATGAGTGGTTCTCCCTCTCATGGTCGAGATAGGATGGGGGGCTGTCCCAGGAGTTCTTTAAAGTCTCGGAAGGCTTGTTCACATTTCGTTGTCCACTCGAAGTTTTTTCCCTTCCTTAAGGTAGCGTAGAAGGGGAGGGATCTTATTGCTGACCCTGCTAGGAATCTGGACAGGGCTGCCAGTCTCCCATTGAGTTGTTGGACTTCTTTGACGCAGATCGGGCTTTTCATGTTGAGTATGGCCTGGCATTTATCTGGATTTGCCTCGATTCCTCTTTGTGTGAGCATGAAGCCCAAGAATTTTCCTGCCTCTACTGCGAAGGTGCATTTAGCCGGGTTGAGTCGCATGTTGTGCTTCCGTATGGCGTCGAACACTTGAACCAAGTCGGTTAGTAATGTTTCCTCACTTTGTGTCTTTATCAACATGTCGTCCACATAGACCTCCATGATTTTTCCGATGTGGTTTGAGAAGACTTTATTCATTAGCCTTTGATAAGTGGCTCCCGCATTTTTAAGGCCGAAAGACATTACGATGTAGCAATAATTCGCTTTTGGTGTGAGAAATGAGGTTTTTTCTTGATCTGGTGGATACATTGGGATCTGGTTGTACCCTGAGTATGCGTCCATGAACGAGAGATACTTATATCCTGATGAGGCATCTACTAGAGCGTCGATGCTTGGGAGTGGATAAGGGTCTTTTGGGCAGACCTTGTTGAGGTCGGTGTAGTCAGTGCACATTCGCCACTTCCCATTTGACTTTTTCACCAAGACGACATTTGCTAGCCATAGTGGGTATTTAACTTCTCTTATGAATCCTGTCTCTAGTAGTGCTTGTACTTGTTCTTCTACAGCCTGAGACCGTTCTGGCCTGAGTTTTCTTCGTCTTTGTTGTTCCGGCCGAGATCCCAGGTAGACTGCCAGCTTGTGGCTCATTAGTTTGGGATCTATGCCTGACATGTCGGCAGCTTTTAATGCGAAGAGATCAACATTATCTCATAGAAACCGTATTAGTGATTCTTTTGCGTCTCCTTTCAGGATCGTGCCAATATTAGTTGTTTTGTCCGAGGTATCTCCGATCTGAACTCTTTCTATTTCTCGTTCGGGTCGTGGACGGAGTTCTTCTCATCTCTGATCTCCGTCGAGTTCGATTGTGTGGAACTCTCCTCCTTCGCCTCGGAGATTTAGACTTTCGTTATAACAGCGACGTACCATCTTTTGATCTGCTTTTATTGTAGCTATCCCTTCTGTAGTTGGGAATTTCATACATAGATGTGGAGTTGAAACTATTGCTCCGAGTTGATTTAACATCGTCCGACCTATTAAGGCATTGTAGGCTGAGCTTACGTCGACCACGATATAGTCTATCTTTAGTGTTCTGGATTGGTTCCCCTTTCCAAAGGTTGTGTGTAATGGTACGTATCTTAGTGGCTGTACTAGGGTGTCCCCAAGTCCGAACAGGCTGTTCGGGTATGCTTTTAGCTCTTTTTCTTCTAAGCCGAGCTTGTCGAAGGCAGTTTTGAATAGAATGTTGGTGGAGCTTCCTTGATCAATTAATGTACGGTGGAGGTTGGCGTTTGCCAATATAATTGTGATGACCATGGGGTCGTCGTGTCCTGAGATGATTCCGGATGCATCTTCTTTGGTAAACGTGATTGCTGGGATGTCTGGTACTTCTTTCTTGCCTTCGACGTGGTATACTTCTTTGAGGTGTCGCTTGCGGGATGATTTAGAGATTCCCCCTCCAGCAAATCCGCCGTGTATCACATGGACATGTCTTTCCGGTGTGCGGGGTGATCGTTCAGATCGTCCGACATCTTCATCCCTTTTTCTTTTCCTTGGTTCTTCGTCCCGATTGGCCTGGAACCGATCTAGTTTTCCTTCCCTAACTAATTTCCCTATGACCTTTTTCAAGTCAAAGCATTCGTTGGTGGAATGTCCTCGGACTCGATGATAGTCACAGTATTCGTTCCGATTTCCTCCTCCCCTTTTGCCTTTAAGTGGCCGAGCTGCGGGTATTTTTTCCGTATGGCAGACTTCTTTGTAAATATCTACCAAGGATACCCTAAGAGGAGTGTAGTTATGATATTTTTTTATTTTCTCTCCGGAGCGATCTTCCTTTTTCTTGGATTCTTTATCTCGGTAGGCAAAACCGAACCTCGAGGCTTCGCCAAGTCGAGAATTTTCCTCCATGTTGATGTACTTATGCGTCCATTCTTGTACTTCGTCTAGGGATGTCGGGTACCTCTTTGATATAGATTGGCTAAATGGTCCTTCTCGTAGGTCATTTATGAGGCCCATGATGGCAGCTTCTGTTGGTAGACTTTGTATGTCCATGCATGTTTTGTTGAATCTTTCCATGTAGTTGCGAAGACTCTTCCGATCTACTTGCTTGATCCCTAGTAGGCTGGGTGCGTGTTTGGCTTTGTCCTTTTGTATGGAAAATCAGGCCAGGAACTTTCTGGCCAGGTCGTCAAAACTCGAGATGGATTTTGGAGGTAGGTTGTCAAACCATCTAATGGCTGTCTTGGTGAGAGTTGTTGGAAAGGCTTTGCAGCGAACTGCGTCTGAGGCATCAGTGAGGTACATTCTACTTTTGAAGTTGCTGAGATGGTGGTTGGGGTCCGAGGTGCCGTCATATAGAGTCATATCCGAAAGTTTGAAATCTTTTTGGATTTTGGTCTTCATAATTTCCCTGGTGAATGGATCTTGATCTTTCGGAGAGCTATCCTCTGTAGAGGGTCGAGTAGCTTTAGTTTTGAGATCAGCTTCGAGTTTCATAAGCTTATCTTCTAATTCTCGGCGCCGCCTTATCTCCCGACATAGATCTTCTTCTTTTTCATGTTGATGTTGGGCTTCTTTCTCAAGTTGCTCCAATCGATTTTGAAGCACTTCTATCGCCCCTGGATTTGATGAATTTTTGTCTCCATTGGATTCCGGAGTATTTTTAAAAACAGCATCCATGTTCTTCTGTGGCATTCTATCTTCCAAACCTGAGTCGTGGTCATTGTCATGGTTGTCCGCCATGGTGTTGGGATGACTTCCAGGGTCCCCGGCAACGGCGTCAATGTTCCGAGGGTTACCTGAAACTATAGGTCGGTCTCGGTTGGGATCTTCTGTGTTGGTCGGAGCCGATGTGTCTGGCGGGTATATAGTCACCGGAGCTAGTGTGTTCGACTTGTAATACTGAAAGTGCTGCTGATCCTTCGTCCCCGAAGGGTGGGGGGTACCTGCAAGGGACTCCGATGCTTAAGTTAGCAAGGATATTAAGCAGGTATTGAGTAGAATCAGAGTATGAGTTATACCTGGGTGCTCCAGTGTATTTATAATGGTGAGATGTGGCCTCCTGCGGATAAGATAAGTTAGTTATCTTATCTTATCTTTATCTTATCTCTAAGTGAGGTCATCTTATCTTCAAGGGAACTGCCCTTCTCTCTGTAGGCTTGGGCCGCCTTAGGATTCGGGGCGTGTTCCTCTATTTGGGCCCTTCTCTAGGCTTTCCTGGGGACTTGACCGACCTCTTTTGGAAAGAGGTCGGGTTGTCCTGACCTGAAGAGGTCGGTCGCTTTGTCTGTCGAACATTCCGGGTCGGACACCTCGACCCAGGGTATGAACAGTACCATTGTCTGTGATGATGGAGTATGGAACCCCGAACCTTGTGACAATGTTTCTATATAGGAATTTTTGACTTCTTTGTGCAGTGGCGTTAGCTAGGGGTTCTACCTCGATCCACTTTGTGAAGTAGTCTATTTTCACTATGAGGAATTTGACTTGTCCCGATCCTTGAGGAAATGGTCCGAGAAGATCGAGTCCCCATTTTGCAAATGGCCAAGGTGAGGTTATGCAGATGAGCTCCTCTGGTGGGGCGATGTGAAAGTTGGCATGTTTCTAACATGATGAACATGTCTTTAGAAATTCTATGGCTTCCTTTTGTAGAGTTTGCCAATAAAACCCTGCCCGAAGTACTTTTTTGGTGATTGCCTGCGCTCCGAGGTGATTGCCACAAATGCCACTGTGTACTTCTTCTAGAACTTCCTTTGTATTGGAAGTCGGCACGCATTTTAACAATGGTATTGAAATTCCTCTTTTGTATAGAGTATTGTTTATAATAGTGTAGTATTGTGCCTCCTGTTTCAACCTCTTTGCCTCCTTTTCCTCTGTAGGGAGTGCTTCTGTTTTGAGGTAGTTAATTATGGGAGTCATCCATCCTTGATCTTGACCTGTTATGGCCAGGATTTTTTCTCCTTCTGAGATTGATGGATTCTGTAGGATTTCTTGGATGAGGCTTCTATTATTGTCCCCTGGTTTGGTGCTGGCTAGTTTTGAGAGTGTGTCGGCTCGAGCATTTTGTTCTTGGTGTATGTGATGGACCTCGTATTCTCTGAATTGTCCGAGCTGTTCCTTGGTTTTGTCCAAGTTCTTTTTCATGGTGGGATCTTTGGCTTGGTAGCTTCCTGCTACTTGTGAAGTGACTACCTGTGAGTCGCTGAAGATGATAAGCTTTTGAGCTCCAACCTCCTTAGCCAGCTTCAAACCAGCTAATAGTGCCTCATATTCCGCTTGGTTGTTTGATGCAGGGAACCCGAATTTGAAGGAGAGTTCGATTTGGGTTCCCTGGTCACTTTCAATTATCACACCCGCGCCGCTTCCAGGTTTATTTGAGGAACCGTCCACGTAGAGATTCCACTCTGTGGGGATTTCTGGTGTGTCTATAAATTTTGCAATGAAGTGGGCCAGGTATTGTGATTTGATGGCTGTCCGAGCTTCGTATTGAAGATCAAATTCGGACAACTCGACTGCCCATTGCAAGATTCTGTCCACCAGGTCTGTTTTCTGTAAGATCTCTTTTATGGGCTGGTTGAAGTTGTCGTGATGTTAGTATGAGAGCGTAAGTAAAATTTTCTATTTTTTGGTAGTTCAGCTCGGATCCTTGTAATGCTTTACTGATGAAGTATACGGGTTGTTGCCTGCTGTCGTCTTCTCGGACTAGTGCTGAGGCTAACGCCCGACTTCCTACCGCGAGGTACAATACGAGTGGTTCTCCTTCCCGTGGCCGAGTTAGTATAGGTAGGTGTCCCAGGAATCTTTTGAAATCTTGGAAGGCTTGCTCGCACTCCGTTGTCCATTCAAACTCCTTTCCCTTCTTTAGAGTGGCGTAGAAGGGGAGAGATCTTATTGCCGATCCGGCCAGGAATCTGGACAAGGCTACTGTTCTGAGGATTACCTGAAACTGTAGGTCAATCTCGGACGAGATCTTCTGTACTGGTCGGAGCTGTTGTGTCTGACTTGATGATAGTGGCTAGAGCCGCCGTGTCCGACTTGTTGGACTTGGTGGTGCTGCTGATCCTTCGTCCCCAGAGGGTGGGGGTACCTGCAAGGGACTCCGATGCTTAAGTTAGCAAGGGTATTGTTCCGAGGGTTACCTGAAACTATAGGTCGATCTCGGTCGAGATCTTCTGCATTGGTCAGAGCCGATGTGTCTGGCGGGTATATAGTCACCGGAGCTAGTGTGTCCGACTTGTAACACTGAAAGTACTGTTGATCCTTCGTCCCCGGAGGGTAGGGGGTACCTGCAAGGGACTCCGATGCTTAAGTTAGCAAGGGTATTAAGCAGGTATTGAGTAGAATCAGAGTATGAGTTATACCTGGGTGCTCCAGTGTATTTATAATGGTGAGATGTGGCCTTCTGTGGATAAGATAAGTTAGTTATCTTATCTTATCTTTATCTTATCTTTTAGGTGAGGTCATCTTATCTTTTAAGGGAACCGTCCTTCTCTCTATAGGCTTGGGCTGCCTTGGGATTTGGGGCGTGTTCCTCTATTTGGGCCCTTCTTTGGGCTTTCCTGGGGACTTGACCGAGCTCTTTGGAAAGAAGTCGGGTTGTCCTGACCTGAAGAGGTCGGTCACTTTGTCTGTCGAACATCCCGGGTCGGTCATCTCGACCCAGGGTATGAACAGGGACCCTGCTTGAGCTCGGTCTTCTTTTTTGAGGTCGAGTCTTTGACTTCGGTCCTTCTTTGGTGAAGCCGAACTCAAGCATTTTGTCGATTCCTTTGTAGCTGCTTTTGAATGTAGAACATTTCCTCTAAAAGACGCGCGCTTTTATATCGGCGCTTTTTCGGGAACGTGCGAGGGTTTAATGCTTTCTTTAATTTTGAGCATTAATTGCCCCGTTTCCCCTGGGCTCTTTACTTTGATTTTGAAAAACCCAGAAAACGGTTTCTCTTCTTTTATTTTCCTTGTAACTTCTTCGTAACTTTTTCCTCTTCTCTCTTCGCTCTGCCTTTTGCTTGCGCTTCTGCTTCCTAGCGTTAGTGGCGTCGCTCGGCGGTTTCCTAGGCAACTTTCATTTCTGCCCTTTTTCGAAGTTTCTTCCGTCTTTAGGTTAGTCCCCTTTCATACTTTCTCTTTGATTGTGGTTTTATGATGAGGTTTTGGTTTTGATCCTCTTGGTGGACGAAATTGTGATTCCTTTGTTATTGTATTTTGTAAAATTCATTGCTTTTTCAACTATGTGTGGACACAACTCCGTTCAACTTAACCAGCAAGTGTACTGGGTCATCCAAGTAATACCTTACGTGAGTAAGGGTCGATCCCACAGAGATTGTTGGTATGAAGCAAGCTATGGTCACCTTGTAAATCTCAGTCAGGCAGATTAAATGATTTTATGATGAATTCAAAAATTAATAATAAATAGAAAATAAAAAGGGATAGAAATACTTATGTAAATCAATAGTGGGAATTTCAGATAGGCGTGTGGAGATGCTAGAATCCTTTCGAATCTCTACTTTCTTATTGCTTTCATCCAATTCTTCTTACTCCTTTCCATGGCAAGCTGTATGTAGGGCATCACCATCATCAATGGCTACTTTTAATCCTCTCGGGAAAATGGTCCTATGCGCTGTCACTGCACGGCTAATCGTCTGGAGGCATCACCCTTGTTGATAGCTACGTCCCACCCTCTTAGTGAAAATGGTCCAAATGCTGTGTCACAGCACGGCTAATCATCTATCGGTTCTCAATCAGGTTGGAGTAGAATCCCTTGATTCTTTTGCGTTTGTCATCACGCCCAGCCTTTAGGAGTTTGAAGCTCGTCACAGTCATTCAATACTGGAATCCTACTCGGAATACCACAGACAAGGTTAGACTTTCCGGATTCCCAGGATCCTACTCGGAATACCACAGACAAGGTTAGACTTTCCGGATCCCCATGAACGCCGCCATCTATCTAGCTTATACCACAAAGATTGTGTTGGGGAATCTAAGAGATATGTGCCCGGCCTAAAGTAGAACGGAAGTGGTTGTCAGTCACGCGCGTTCATAGGTGAGAATGATGATGAGTGTCACGGATCATCACATTCATCAAGTTGAAGTGCAACGTATATCTTGGAATAAGAATAAAAGAGAATTGAATAAAAAGTAATAGTAATTGTATTGAAACTTGAGGTACAGCAGAGCTCCACACCCTTAATCTATGGTGTGCAGAAACTCCACTGTTGAAAATACATAAGTGAAAGGTTCAGGCATGGCCGAATGGCCAGCCCCCTGAATGATCAAAAGACCGAATGATGAAAGACTAAAAAGTCAAAAGATTAAACTGTCAAAGGATGTCTAATACAATAGTAACTTATCCTATTTATACTAGACTAGCTACTAGGGTTTACATGAGTAAGTAATTGATGCATAAATCAACTTCCGGGGCCCACTTGGTGTATGCTTGGGCTGAGCTTGATCTATCCACGAGCTGAGGCTTTTCTTGGAGTTGAACTCCAAGTTATAACGTGTTTTGGGCGTTCAACTCCGGATCATGACGTGTTTCTGGCGTTTAACTCCAGACAGCAGCATGTACTTGGCGTTCAACGCCAAGTTACGTCATCAATTTCCGAATAAAGTATAGACTATTATATATTTCTGGAAAGCTCTGGATGTCTACTTTCCAACGCCGTTGAGAGTGCGCCAATTGGAGTTCTGTAGCTCCAGAAAATCTATTTCAAGTGCAGGGAGGTCAGATTCCAACAGCATCAGCAGTCCTTTTGTCAGCCTTTTTCAGAGTTTTGCTCAAGTCCCTCAATTTTAGCCAGAAATTACCTGAAATCACAGAAAAACACACAAACTCATAGTAAAGTCCAGAAATGTGAATTTAACATAAAAACTAATGAAAACATCCCTAAAAGTAGCTTGAACTTACTAAAAACCACGTAAAAACAATGCCAAAAAGCGTATAAATTATCCGCTCATCACCTCTCTTGTTGAAAAAGTTTGGATCTTTCTGTTTTCCTTGAGCCCTAGATTTGTTGAAATGTGCTTTCTGAGAGTTTCTCTATCTTCTGCATGATCCTTTTTGCTTTTGCTGGGTGCCTTTAGGGTTTTGCATGTTTTTGTTGTTTCTGTTCTTGACACTGCTTGTCCGTGTCTGTTCCTTGTTTATTTGAAGGTTACTTTTGTCTGCTCTTAAAAAAGGTTGCACCTTTTAATGGTCTCTGCTTGGCGTGTTTTGATGTTTGAGAATGCTTTTTGCTTGGTAGGCTTGTAATGATTTGCTGTGTTTTTTATGAAAAGCGTTTGTTGTTTTTGAATTCTTTTTGAGAAATGCTGGGATGAAAGTTGTAGAGTATTTCTGGAAACCTTGCTTTGTTACTGCCTCCAAAGGATGCCCCAGGACTTTGGTTTGAGTCTTGGGGTTTTCCTTTTCGTTGTTTCCTCGTTTGAGAAGTATTGACCGAGTTGTTTTCTCCCTTTGTCTGAGATGTTTGTAGTAACCCCTATCTTCTTTTCTTCCTTTGTAGGATTAGTTGGCCTCATGTCTTCTCACAATAACATTGTAGAGATGTCTTCCAGAGTTCCCGAGGGGATGTCTGATTGGCTGGACTCTCTTGTTTTGTTGTGTGTTTCTGTCGTAGATGCTGAATTTTGCACAGAGCTGTGGAAAGCCCATAGGATTTGTGGTGACAATGCCCGTGAGGAGGATTATGAGCTTGTTGTTCCTGATTCTGATGAGAGAGTTTGTTTTCCGATTTCCATTGAGAGGGAGCGTCCCTTCTTCTATGCCTATGAATTCTTCTTCAGCCAGTTGAATGTTACTTTTCCTTTTTCTACTTTTGAGACCGACCTGTTGTGGTCGTGTAATATTGCTCCATCCCAGCTTCACCCTAATTCCTGGGGTTTCATTAAAATTTTCCAACTTCTTTGTCGTGAACTAGATGTAACACCTTCCTAGACTCTTTTTCTTTACTTGTTTGTTTCCGCCAAGCCTGGCGGTTCTTAAAAAAAGAAAGCTTCTTGGGTTTCTTTTCGGTCCACCCAGGGCCATAAAGTGTTTGCGATGTATGATGAGTCCTTTAAGGACTTCAAGAACTACTTCTTCAAAGTTCGAGCTGTTAAGGGGGCCCGTCCCTTTTTTCTTGATGAAAATGACGAGCCCTCCTTCCCTAAAGAGTGGCAGAAGGATGTAAGAGTGTCTCGCTACACTTGGGATATGTTTGATGATGTCGAACGCACTTTTGTAGTTGTTCTTGAGGATCTTTGGGGGAAACCACCCCATCTTGATACAAAAAGATTTTTGAATGATCCATCCTTGGTTCGGACTGTTTTGGGTATTTGTTTGTCTATTTGTCTGACTTGTTTCTATACTTGTTTCCTTTTTCTTCCTCTTATCAAATTTGTAACTCTTTGTCGTGGCTGTTTTTGTGTTTGTAGAGATGTCAAAGAATAGTGACTCCATGAAAGCCTTTAAAAGGGCAGAGAAGGCGACTGCTGCTCAGAACATCTCGGCCAAGGTGGCCGGCGAGGGATCTTCACAGATCCCGGTAAAGCCTCCTGTGCCGAGTTCCCTTGGGCCGAGGAAAGTAATTCCTACTCCTCGGTTTCATCAGGTCGATCCTCTTCAGACTTCTACCGCTGCTTCTGGTGTCCCTCCCTTAAAAAAGCAAAAAACATCCGAGCCTTTTAATCTGGATGCCCCGGACTTTGATGCCATCAAGTTTGTTGACCAGCAAATTGCCCCCTATGGTGGGCTTTCCATGGACGACGTGTTTCTTCTTCAGCATTTGGATTTTATCACCAAAAATAGTTTGAAGATGGCTCATATGGGTGCGGTTATTTTCCGAACAGTTCAAGGGATTTCGATTCATGCCACCAAATCCTTTATGGAGGAGGCCAAGTCAGAATTTGATTAGATCAAGGGTCTGAAGGAGGAGCTGGAGGTGAAGTTGGCAAAGGTGGAGAAGGAACTGGAGGGTGAGAAGGCTAGCTCTATTGCACTGGCTGCCTCTTTGAAGTTGGCTGAGGACATGGCCTTAAAGCATAAGGATAGCTATGTCTCAGCTTATAGGGAATTGATGCGCCTCCGGGATGAGTTGGAAACTGCTTGAGCTAATTATGGCGAGCTTCAGGGTCACCTTGTGGGTAGCGTAACTGCTGCCTCCGAGAACCTAATGGAGCAGTTCTGGATTGTTGCTCCTGATGCCGACTTGACCCTCATCAGCTTGGACAATGTTGTGAGGGATGGTAAGATTGTCCCGGATGACCAGGAAGATGATGAGGCTGACCCTCCCCCAGTGCCTTCTCTTAAAGTGTCGACCTCCTCAGTTCCTCCCGTTACGTCCGATCTGGACTGCCAGATTCTGAACCAGGATGATGGAACTGTAGATGTTGTGCCTATTCAGACTTGCCTTCCTTCTTCCTGTACTGATGCTGCCGGGAAGGCTCCTGATCTTAGCTGATTTTCTTGCTTGAATATTTGTGTAAATAGCCCGATTTGTGGGCTGTTGAACTTTGTTTATTGTTTCTTTTAACTGCTGACTCTTTTAGTTGTCTGCCTGGCAACTTTTTTTTGAAAAACAAAAGTAGCTTCCGAGGTTGGTTTGTGGTGGCCTCTTGAAGCTTTATCATACTATGTTTTTATTATGGTATCTGTTGAGATCTTGTTGCTTTGGCCTTTTTAGATTGCTTTCGTATTTATTGTTTGTAGCTTGGGTCCTTTTGAGGCCGTGACTGTGGGGGGGCCGTCTTGTTTCTCGGTTTCCTCGCTTTTTGTTCGTATTTTTAGCGCCTCATAACCGATTTCTTTATGTTGGTCCCCTTCTAAGTTATTTCTGTAATCCTCTTTTTGGACCATTGTTAGGTCTTCTTTTAGGGATTACTTTTATAACTTATCTTCGTAGGAGACCGACTGCGTTAGGTCGGTCTCTTCAAAGTTGTTTTTGTAATCCTCTTTCTTGGACCTTTGTCAGGTCTCTTTCAGGGATTACTTTTACAACTTGTCTTTGTAGGAGACCGACTTCGTTAGGTCGATATTTCTAAGTTGTTTTTGTAATCCTCTTTCTTGGACCTTTGTCGGGTCTCTTTCAGGGATTACTTTTACAACTTGTTTTTGTAGGAGACCGACTTCGTTAGGTCGATCTCTTCTAAGTTGCTTTTGTAATCCTCTTTCTTGGACCTTTTGTCAGGTCTCTTTCAGGGATTACTTTTACAACTTGTTTTGTAGGAGACCGACTTCGTTAGGTCGATCTCTTCTAAGTTGTTTTTGTAATCCTCTTTCTTGGACCTTTTGTCAGGTCTATTTCAGGGATTACTTTTACAACTTGTTTTGTAGGAGACCGACTTCGTTAGGTCGATCTTTTCTAAGTTATTTTTGTAATCCTCTTTCTTGGACCTTTTGTCAGGTCTCTTTCAGGGATTAATTTTACAACTTGTTTTGTAGGAGACCGACTTTGTTAGGTCGATCTCTTCTAAGTTATAGCAATTCCTCTTTAATAGGGTTGGCCAGACCTCTTTCTAGGGATTTGCTGATAACTTGGTTTGACTTGGTCTGAATTTTTGGTGTCGGCCAGTCCTTTTAAGTTATTATGTAGCAATCCATAAGACCTCGTCAGGTTCTTTTTGGGATCACTTTCGATAACTTCTTGCATTATTCTGTGTTCATCTTTTGCCGATTTATTGATTGTGGTTTTTGTCCTGGTTTAATCGACCTTTAGGTGAATCGTGTTTTCTCCTTTGTCGGTTGATTATTCCTATCAAGATCGTATAGTGAATTTGTTTTTCACTTCTTGTTCGATCCGTTGCTTTATAATCGGACGATAAATGCTTCAGATTAATGCATCTTGAGCACTTGTAGAATATCTGAAATGTATTTTTATTTAAAGAAAGTGCAAATATATACAGGCGGGAATTTTTCATACCCTTAAGGCGGATTAAATCTCAATCTTTGACGCCTCATTAAAAAACCTTTTCAGGAAAAAGAGTGCATCTTGAGATCTTTTACCTTTCCTAGCTATAGTACCTTTTTAGGTTACAGGCGTGCCATAATCTGGGGAGTTCTCGTCCCTCGAGTTCGGACAGTCTGTAGTAGCCCTTCCCAAGTACTTCTGTGACTCGGTAGGGTCCTTTCCAGTTAGCTGCCAGCTTTCCTTCTCCAGGTCGAGTTGTTCCAATATCATCTCGAATTAAGATGAGATCGTTCTCCATGAAGTCTCTTGGCACTACCTTTTGATTATACCTGGAAGCCATTCGCCGCTTTAGTGCTTCTTCTCTAATCCGAGCTCTTTCTTGGATTTTCGGAAGTAGGTCGAGCTCTTCTCTTTGAAGTTGAAAGTTGGTTTGTTCATTGTAGTGGACTGCTACGGGAGACCCTTCTTTAACTTCTATTGGAATCATTGCCTCCACTTCGTATGCTAGTCGAAATGGGAATTCGTTTGTAGTGGAATGTGGAGTTGTTCGATACGCCCATAGGACTTGTGGAAGTTCCTCGGCCCAAGCTCCCTTTGCTTCTTGTAATCTCCGTTTTAGCCCGGCCAATATGACTTTGTTGGCTGCTTCGGCTTGTCCATTGGCTTGGGGGTGTTCGACGGAAGTGAACTGGTGTTTTATATTCAAGTCGGCCGCTAACTTTCTGAAGCCTGCATCTGTGAATTGGGTGCCGTTATCCGTGGTGATGGAGTATGGAACCCCAAATCTTGTAACAATGTTCCTATATAGGAATTTCCGGCTTCTTTGAGCAGTGGCAATGGCTAGGGGTTCTGCTTTGATCCATTTTGTTAAATAGTCTACCCCTACTATAAGGAATTTTACTTGTCCCGATCCCTGTGGGAAGGGTCCGAGAAGATTGAGTCCCCATTTTGTAAATAGCCAGGGTGAGGTCACGCTAATGAGTTTTTCTGGCGGGGCGATGTGAAAGTTGGCATGCTTCTGACATGGTGAACATGTCTTTACAAATTCTGTAGCTTCCTTTCGTAGAGTTGGCCAATAGAATCCGGCCCGGAGTACCTTTTTGGTGAGAGCTTGGGCTCCGAGATAATGACCACAAATGCCGCAGTGTACTTCCTCCAAGACTTCTTTTGTGTTGGAGGTCGGTACGCATTTTAACAATGGTGTTGAGATCCCTCTTTTGTATAGGATGTTATTTATGATAGTGTAGTATTGTGCCTCCCTTTTAAACCTCTTTGCCTCCTTTTCATCTGTGGGGAGCGCTTCTGTTTTGAGGTATTTAATTATGGGGGTCATCCATCCTTGATCCCGACTTGTTATGGCTAGGATTTTTTCTTCTTCCGATATTGATGGGTTCTGCAGTATTTCTTGGATGAGGCTTCTATTGTTGTCCCCTGGTTTGGAGCTAGCTAGCTTTGAGAGTGCGCCAGCTCGGGCATTTTGTTCGCGGATATGTGGCAAATCCTATATTCCCCGAGTTGTCCGAGCTGTTCTTTGGTTTTATCCAAATATTTTCTCATGGTAGGATCTTTGGCTTGGTAGCTTCCCGTTATTTGCGAGGTAATGACTTGTGAGTCACTATAGATGTTGAGTTTCTGAGCTCCAACTTCCCTAGCCAGCTTCAAACCAGCTAATAATACTTCATATTCCGCTTGGTTGTTTGAGGCCGAAAATCCGAATTTCAGGGAAAGCTCAAGTTGGGTTCCTTGGTTACTTTCGATTATCACACCTGCACCGCTTCCAGCTTTATTTGAGGAACTGTCCACGTATATGTTCCACTCTATGGGGATTTTCGTGGTATCCGTGAATTCTGCAATGAAGTCGGCTAGGTATTGTGATTTGATGGCTATCCGTGCCTCGTACTGTAGGTCGAACTCGGACAACTCAATTGCCCACTGTAGGATTTTTCCTGCTAGGTATGTTTTCTGCAATATTCCTTTTATGGGCTGGTTGGTCCGAACTTTGATGGTGTGCGCTTGGAAGTACGGGCGAAGTCGTCGAGACGTAAGTATCAGAGCGTAGGCGAACTTCTCTATTTTCTGGTAGTTCAGCTCTGACCCCTGTAGTGCTTTACTAATGAAGTAGACGGGTTGTTGTCCCCCTTCGTCTTCTCTAATTAATGTTGGGGCTATTGCCTGACTTCCTACTGCGAGGTACAATATGAGTGGTTCTCCCTCTCGTGGTCGAGATAGGATGGGGGGCTGTCCCAAGAATTCTTTAAAGTCTCAGAAGGCGTGCTCACATTTCGTTGTCCACTCGAAGTTCTTTCCCTTCCTTAAGGTAGCGTAGAAGGGGAGGGACCTTATTGCTGACCCTGTTAGGAATCTGGACAAGGCTGCCAATCTCCCATTCAGTTGTTGTACCTCTTTGGCACAGGTTGGGCTTTTCATGTTGAGTATGGCCTGGCATTTATCTGGATTTGCCTCGATTCCTCTTTGTGTGAGCATAAAGCCCAAAAATTTACCTACTTCCACTGCGAAGGTGCATATAGCCGGGTTGAGTCGCATGTTGTGCTTCCGTATGGTGTTGAACACTTGAACCAAGTCGGTTAGTAATGTTTCCTCACTTTGTGTCTTTATCAACATGTCGTCCACATAAACCTCCATGATTTTTCCGATTTGGTTTGAGAAGACTTTATTCATTAGCCTTTGATAAGTGGCTCCCGTGTTTTTAAGGCCGAAAGGCATTACGATGTAGCAATAATTCGCTTTTGGTGTGAGAAACGAGGTTTTTTCTTGATCCGGTGGATACATTGGGATCTGGTTGTACCCTGAGTATGCATCCATGAACGAGAGATACTTATATCCTGATGAGGCATCTACTAGAGCGTCGATGCTTGGGAGTGGATAAGGGTCTTTTGGGCAGGCTTTGTTGAGGTCGGTGTAGTCAGTGCACATTCGCCACTTCCCATTTGACTTTTTCACCAAGACGACATTTGCTAGCCATAGTGGGTATTTAACTTCTCTTATGAATCCTGCCTCTAGTAATGCTTGTACTTGTTCTTCTACAGCCTGAGACCATTCTGGCCCGAGTTTTCTTCGTCTTTGTTGTACCAGCTGAGATCCCGGGTAGACTGCCAGCTTGTGGCTCATTAGTTCGGGATCAATGCCTGGCATGTCGGCAACTTTCCATGCGAAGAGATCAACATTATCTCGTAGAAACCGTATTACTGATTCTTTTGCGTCTCCTTTCAGGATCGTGCCAATATTAGTTGTTTTGTCCAAGGTATCTCCGATCTGAACTCTTTCTATTTCTCGTTCGGGTCGTGGACGGAGTTCTTCTCGTCTCTGATCTCCGCCGAGTTCGATAGTGTGGAACTTTCCTCCTTTGCCTCGGAGATTTAGACTTTCGTTATAACAGCGACGCGCCATCTTTTGATCTGCTTTTATTGTACTATCCCTTCTGCAGTTGGGAATTTCATACATAGATGTGGAGTTGAAACTATTGCTCCGAGTTGATTTAACGTCATCCGACCTATTAAGGCATTGTAGGCTGAGCTTAGGTCGACCACGATATAGTCTATCTTAAGTGTTCTGGATTGGTTCCCCTTTCCAAAGGTTGTGTGTAACGGTACGTATCCTAGTGGCTATACTAGGGTGTCCCCAAGTCCGAACAGGCTGTTTGGGTATGCTTTTAGCTCTTTTTCTTCTAAGCCGAGCTTGTCGAAGGCAGTTTTGAATAGAATGTCGGTGGAGCTTCCTTGATCAATTAATGTACGGTGGAGGTTGGCGTTTGCCAATACAATTGTGATGACCATGGGGTCGTCGTGTCCTGAGATGATTCCGGATGCATCTTCTTTGGTAAACGTGATTGCTGGGATGTCTGGTACTTCTTTCTTGCCTTCGACGTGGTATACTTCTTTGAGGTGTCGCTTGCGGGATGATTTAGAGATTCCCCCTCCAGCAAATCCGCCGTGTATCACGTGGACATGTCTTTCCGGTGTGCGGGGTGATCGTTCAGATCGTCCGACATCTTCATCCCTTCTTCTTTTCCTTGGTTCTTCGTCCCGATTGGCCTGGAACCGATCTAGTTTTCCTTCCCTAACTAATTTCTCTATGACATTTTTCAAGTCAAAGCATTCGTTGGTGGAATGTCCTCGGACTCGATGATACTCACAGTATTCGTTCCGATTTCCTCCTCCCCTTTTGCCTTTAAGTGGCCGAGCTGGGGGTATTTTTTCCGTATGGTAGACTTCTTTGTAAATATCTACCAAGGATACCTTAAGAGGGGTGTAGTTATGATATTTTTTATTTTCTCTCCAGAGCGATCTTCTTTTTTCTTGGATTCTTTATCTCGGTAGGCAGAACCGAACTTTGAGGCTTCGCCAAGTCGAGAAATTTCCTCCATGTTGATGTACTTCTGTGCCCATTCTTGTACTTCGTCTAGGGATGTCGGGTACCTCTTTGATATAGATTGGCTAAATGGTCCTTCTCGTAGGCCATTTATGAGGCCTATGATGGCAGCTTCTGTTGGTAGACTTTGTATGTCCATGCATGTTTTGTTGAATCTTTCCATGTAGTTGCGAAGACTCTCCCGATCTCCTTGTTTGATCCCTAGTAGGCTGGGTGCGTGTTTGGCTTTGTCCTTTTGTATGGAAAATCGGGCCAGGAACTTTTTGGCCAGGTCGTCGAAACTCGAGATGGATTTTGGAGGTAGGTTGTCAAACCATCTAATGGCTGTCTTGGTGAGAGTTGTTGGAAAGGCTTTGCAGCAAACTGCATCTGAGGCATCAGTGAGGTACATTCTACTTCTGAAGTTGTTGAGATGGTGGTTGGGGTCCGAGGTGCCGTCATATAGAGTCATATCCGGAAGTTTGAAATCTTTTGGGTTTTTGGTCTTCATAATTTTCCTGATGAATGGATCTTGATCTTTCTGAGAGCTGTCCTCTGTGGAGGTTCGAGTAGCTTTAGTTTTGAGATCAGCTTCGAGTTTTATAAGCTTATCTTCTAATTCTCGGTGCCGCCTTATCTCCCGACATAGATCTTCTTCTTTTTCACGTTGATGTTGGGCTTCTTTCTCAAGTTGCTCCAATCGATTTTGAAGCGCTTCTATCGCCCCTGGATTTGATGAATTTTTGTCTCCATTGGATTCTGGAGCATTTTTAAATACAGCATCCGTGTTCTTGTGTGGTGTTCTATCTTCCAAACCTGAGTCGTGGTCGTTGTCATGGTTGTCCGCCATGGTGTTGGGATGACTTCCAGGTTCCCCGGCAACGGTGCTAATGTTCCGAGGGTTACCTGAAACTATAGGTCGATCTCGGTCGAGATCTTCTGCGTTGGTCGGAGCCGATGTGTTTGGCGGGTATATAGTCGCCGGAGCTAGTGTGTTCGACTTGTAACACTGAAAGTGCTGCTGATCCTTCGTCCCCGGAGGGTGGGGGTACCTGCAAGGGACTCCGATGCTTAAGTTAGCAAGGGTATTAAGCAGGTATTGAGTAGAATCAGAGTATGAGTTATACCTGGGTGCTCCAGTGTATTTATAATGGTGAGATGTGGCCTTCTGTGGATAAGATAAGTTAGTTATCTTATCTTATCTTTATATTATCTTTTAAGTGAGGTCATCTTATCTTTTAAGGGAACCGCCCCTCTCTCTGTAGGCTTGGGCTGCCTTGGGATTTGGGGCGTGTTCTTCTATTTGGGCCCTTCTTTGGGCTTTCCTGGGGACTTGACCAAGCTCTTTGGAAAGAAGTCGGGTTGTCCTGACCTGAAGAAGTCGGTCGCTTTGTCTGTCGAACATCTCGGGTCGGTCATCTCGACCCAAGCTATGAACAGGTATTAAGTAGGTATTTAGTAGAATCAGAGTATGAGTTATACCTGGGTGCTCCAGTGTATTTATAATGGTGTTGGGCTGACCTTCTTAGATAAGATAAGTTAGTTATCTTATCTTATCTTATCTTTGGGTGAGGTCAGCTTATCTTCAAGGGAACCGCCCTTATCTCTATAGGCTTGGACTGCCTTTGGATTTGGGTCATGTTCCTCTATTTGGGCCCTTTATTGGGCTTTTCCTGGCAATTTGGCCGAGCTCTTTGAGAAGAGGTCGGATAGTCTGACCTGAAGAGGTCGGTCGCTTTGTCAGTAGAACATCCCGGGTCAGACAGCTCGACCCAGGGTATGAACAGTGCCCCTGCTCGAGCTCGGTCTTCCTTTTGAGGTCGAGTCTTTAGTTTTAGGACTTCGATCCTTCTTGGGTAAAACCGAACTCGAGCATTTTGTCGATTTTATCTTTGTAGAGTTCCTTTTTGAATGCGAAATATTTCTGTTCCGTTTCCTCTGAAAGCACGCGCTTTTGCATTAGTGTCCTGGCCTTGGGAATTCATGAAGGTTTTTAATGCCCTCATTAATTGGTTTTTGATGCTCCATTTCTTCTGGCTTTTATTTTGAATTTCACTTCTCAAGGAACGTTTTTCTTCTTCTCTTGCTTTTTGCTGTAACTTCCTTTTTTCTTCTCTCCTTCTGTTTTCATCTGAAAGCTTACATTTCTTGGCGTTTCTTTTGGCAATTGTAAGTGCTTTCGACGGTAATTTCTGGCCTCTTCGTCTTCAACTTTCTTCTGCATTCTTCTCCTTTTTCAGGTTGGTTTTGCTTTTTCTTTCGTTGTCTATTTTTTGTTGCTCTGTATTTGATTTTGAAGTTTTGATTTTGACTGAATGCATGTTGGAAAGATTGAATCTTTGTATATTATCATGCTCGGTTTATCACTGTGATGCGTGCTTTCTGGTTTTCCTTTTGACCTTATGTATGCTTCTGGGTATGTTTTCCTGGTTTGGCTATTTAGAGCTTCGTATGCTACTGCTGATTTCTGAACTATTGTTTTTTAGGAAGGTTGCTCCTTTTGATGGCTTTTGTTCTGTTGATTGCTTTTCTTTTATGGAGATTGCTCCGTAAAAGAACTTTTTCTTTTGGCGGCTCATTCGATCTTCTTCGCGTTTATTTTTCTTTTTGGGATGTTGCTTTCTGGGAAAGGGTTTCTCTTTGTTCTTGCTGTGAGTTTTTGTTGGGACATTAGCCTTGTAGATTTTCCTGAATCTTTGTTCCCTGATTGCCTCCAAAGGATGCCCCTGGACCTTCTTGGTGTGGGTCCTGGGGTTTTTTTCTTGCTGTTTGTGCCGTGTTTGGACTGTGCTGGCTGAGTTGTTTTTATTCGTCTGAGATGTTTTTAGTAATCCACTTTCCTTTTCTTGTTTGTAGGACTAGTTGGCTATGTCTTCTCACAAAAATATTGTAGAGACGTCTTCTAAGGTTCCTGAGGGTATGTCCGATTGGTTGGACTCATTTGTTTTGATGTGTGTTTCTATGGTCAATGCTGAATTCTGTGTGGAGCTTAGGAAACATCACCGTCTCTATAAGAGTAGGGATCAAGAGAAGAATTATGAGTTGGTAGCACCTGACTCCGAGGAGAGGGTTTGCTTCCCTGTCCTGACCCAGGGGGAGCGCCTTTTCTTTTATGCTTATGACTATTTCTTCAGCCAATTGGACATCACCTTTCCTTTTACCTCGTTTGAGACCGATTTGTTGTGGTCGTGTAATGTAGCTCCGTCCCAGCTTCATCCAAACTCCTAGGGCTTTATTAAGATTTTTCAACTTCTTTGGTAAGAACTGAATGTTATCCTTTCTCAAACTCTTTTCCTTTATTTGTTTGTTTTAACTAAGCCCGAAATTTCTTCAAAAAAGAAAGCCTCGTGGATTTCTTTTAGATCTGCACAAGGACATAAGGTTTTTACCATGTATGACGAGTCTTTTAGGGACTTCAAGAATTATTTTTTCAAGGTTCAAGCTGTTGAGGGAGCTCCTCACTTTTTTCTGGAAGCGAATGGGGAGCCATCCTTCCCTTTACATTGGCAGCAGAATGTAGTAGTATCCCGTTATACGTGGGAAATGCTTGATGAGGTCGAACAGGCCTTTGTGACGGTTTTGGAGGATCTTTGGGGGGATCCTCCTCATTTAGATACCAAAAAATGTTTGGGAGACCCCTCCCTCGTCCGAGATATATTGGGTATTACTTGATGTATACTATTTCTTGTTTTTTGCTTTTCTCCTTTCTTCCTAGTATGTAAAACTGTTGTTTTTCATTGTTCAGAGATGGCCAAAGAATAATGATGCAATGAAGGCCTTCAAAAAGGTAGGGAAAGCCACTGCAGCTCAAAACACCTCGACCCGGGTAGATGGGGAAGGGTCCTCTCAGGTCCCATTGAAGCTGTCTGTGCTGAGCTCTCCTGGCCCGAGGAGAATGATCCCTACTCCTCGGGTTCGTTTAGTGGATCCCCCACAATCTTCTACTGCTGCTGTGGTTTCTTCTTCGGCCGTCCCTCCTCCTAAAAGACCTCGAACCGTTGAACATTTCAACCTAGATGCCCCGAATTTTGACCCCATTGGCTTTGTCGACCAGCAGATCGCTCTTTATGGTGCCCTCTCCATGGATGATGTTTCTCTTCTTCATTATTTAGATTTTATAACTCGAAGCAGTGTTAAGATGGCTCATATGGAAGCTGCTCTGTATCGAACTGCTCAAAATCTTCTTCTGTATGCTACCAAAGCCTTTATGGAGGAAGCTAAGCGAGAGTTTGATCGGATGAAGGGTCTGAAAGAGGAGCTCGAAGCGGAGGTGACTAAATTGAAGAATGAGCTGGAAGGGGAGAATGCCAGCTCTCTTGCCTTGGCAGCCTCTGTGTAGTTGGCTGAGGATATGGCATTGAAGCACAAAGACAGCTATGTCACGACTTACCGAGAAGTGATGCGTCTCAGAGGGGAGTTAGAGTCGGTCCGAGTTGATTATTCTGAGCTCCAGGGTCACCTTGTGGGCAGCGTAACTGCTACTTATGAGAACCTGAAGGAGCAAGTTCGGATTCTTGCCTCAGAGGTTGACCTTGCTTTATTTAGTTTGGATAATGTTGTGAAAGATGGCAAGATCATCCCTGATGGTCCTGATGATGACGACGTTGAGCTTCCCTTTGAGCCTGTTTCCAAAGCTTCTGTTGTGTCAGCTTCTTCAGCTCCTGCTCGTCCCGAATTAGATCCTGATTGCCAGATATTGAATCGGGATAACGGGACAGTGGACACGGTGCCTCTCCAGACTCGCCCTCCTTTGCCCCGTACTGATGCTACCGAGAAGCCTTCAGGTGTTTAACTGATTTCTGTAATTACTTGTGTAGATAGCTGGTGCACAAAATTGTGATCATTAACAATGGCGCCAAAAACTTGGTAGTGCTCTCAAACGTGAATCACACTTTGTCACCATTCCGCACAACTAACCAGCAAGTGCACTGGGTCGTCCAAGTAATAAACCTTACGTAAGTAAGGGTCGATCCCATGGAGATTGTTGGTATGAAGCAAGCTATGGTCATCTTGTAAATCTCAGTTAGGCAGATTATAATGGTTATAAATGGTTTTCGAAAATAAAGATAAATAGAGCATAAAATAAAGTTAGAGATACTTATATAATTCATTGGTAGGAATTTCAGATAAGTGTATGAGATATTGTGTTCCTTCTGAATCTCTGCTTTCCTACTGCCTTCCTCTAATCATTCTTACTCCTTTCCATGGCAAGCTGTATGTAGGGCATCACCATTGTCAATGGCTACTTCCCATCCTCTCAGTGAAAATGGTCCAAATGCTCTGTCACAGCACGGCTAATCATCTATCCGTTCTCGATCATGTCGGAATAGAATCCATTGATTCTTTTGCGTCTGTCACTACGCCCAACAATCACGAGTCTGAAGCTCGTCACAGTCATTCAATCCCTGAATCCTACTCGGAATACCACAGACAAGGTTTAGACTTTCCGGATTCTCAAGAGTGGCCGCCAAAGGGTTCTAGCTTATACCACGAAGATTCTGATCAAGGAATCCAAGAGATATTCATTCGTTCTGAGGTAGAACGGAAGTGGTTGTCAGGCACACGTTCATAGGTGAGAATGATGATGAGTGTCACAGATCATCACATTCATCATGTTGAAGTGCAACGAATATCTTAGAACAAGAATAAGTTGAATTGAATAGAAAATAGTAGTAATTGCATTAAAACTCGAGGTACAGCAGAGCTCCACAGCCTTAATCTATGGTGTGTAGAAACTCCACCGTTGAAAATACATAAGTGATGGTTCAGGCATGGTCGAATGGCCAGCCCCCATAAACGTGATCAAAGGATCATAAGGTAATCCAAAAATAATCCAAAGATGTCTATTACAATAGTAAAATGTCCTATTTATACTAGACTAGTTACTAGGGTTTACAGAAATAAGTCTAAATGCAGAAATCCACTTCGGGTGCCCATTTTGGTATGTGCTTGGGCTAAGCTTGAGCTTTACACGTGTAGAGGCTTCTCTTGGAGTTAAACGCCAAGTTGTAACGTGTTTTTGGCGTTTAACTCTGGTTTGTGACGTGTTTCTGGCGTTTGACTCCAGAATGCAGCATGGAACTGACGTTGAGCGCCAGTTTGCGTCATCTTGATTCGAATAAAGTATAGACTATTATATATTGCTGGAAAGCTCTGAATGTCTACTTTCCAACGCCATTGAGAGCGCGCCATTTGAAGTTCTGTATCTCCAGAAAATGCATTTCGAGTGCAGGGAGGTCAGAATCCAACAACATCAGCAATCCTTTTCAGCCTGAATTAGTTTTTTGCTCAGGTCCCTCAATTTCAGCCAGAAAATACCTGAAATCACAGAAAAACACATAAACTGATATTAAAGTCCAGAAATGTGAATTTTGCATAAAAACTAATAAAAATATCCCTAAAAGTAGCTAGATCCTACTAGAAACTACCTAAAAATAATGCCAAAAAGCGTATAAATTATCCGCTCATCACAATACCAAGCTTAAATTGTTGCTTGTCCCCAAGCAAATAAAAATCAAATAGGATAAAAAGAAGAGAATATACTATAAATTTCAGATTATCAATGAATATTAGTTCTAATTAAATGAGCGGGACTTGTAGCTTTTTGCTTCTGAATAGTTTTGGCATCTCACTTTTTCCTTTGAAGTTCAGAATGATTGGCTTCTATAGGAACTCAGAGTTCAGATAGTGTTAATTGATTCTCCTAGTTAAGTATGTTGATTCTTGAATACAGCTACTTTTCTGAGTCTTGGCCGTGGCCCTAAGCACTTTGTTTTCCAGTATTACCACTGAATACATAAATGCCACAGACACATGACTGGGTGAACCTTTTCAGATTGTGGCTTAGCTTTGCTAAAGTCCCCAGTTAGAGGTGTCCAGAGCTCTTAAGCACACTCTTTTTGCTTTGGATCACACTTTAACCACTCAGTCTCAAGCTTTTCACTTGGACCTGCAAGCCATAAGCACATGGTTAGGGACAACTTCATTTAGCCGCTTAGGCCTAGATTTTATTTCCTTGGGCCCTCTGATCCATTGATGCTCAAAGCCTTGGATCCTTTTTACCCTTGCCTTTTGGTTTTAAGGGCTATTGGCTTTTTTGCTTGCTTTTTCTTTTTCTTTTATATATTTTTTTTGCCATTTTTTGCAAGCTTTTTTTCTTGCTTCAAGAATCAATTTTATGATTTTTCAAATCATCAATAACATTTCTCTTGTTCATCATTCTTTCAAGAGCCAACAATTTTAACATTTATAAACAACAAGATAAAAAATATGCACTGTTCAAGCATTCATTCAGAGAACAAAAAGTATTGTCACCACATCAATATAATTAAACTAATTTGAAGGATGAATTTGAAACTCATGTACTTCTTGTTCTTTTGTATTAAAAACATTTTTCATTTAAGAAAGGTGAAGGATTTATGGAATTATTCATAGCCTTAAGACATAGACACTAGACACTAATGATCATGTAGTAAAGACACAAACATAGACAAACATATAGCATAAAAACCGAAAAACAGAGAAATAAGAACAAGGAATAGTCCACCTTAGTGATGGTGGCGTCTCCTTCTTGAAGGAACAATGGCGTCCTTGAGCTCCTCTATGTCTCTTCCTTGCCTTTGTTGCTCCTCCCTCATAGCTCTTTGATCTTCTCTAATCTCATGGAAAATGATGGAATGCTCTTGGTGTTCCACCCTTAATTGGTCCATGTTATAACTTAAGTCTTCTAGAGAAGTATTGAGTTGTTCCCAATAGTTGTTTGGAGGAAAGTGCATCCCTTGAGGCATCTCAGGGATTTCTTAATGATGAGCTTCCTCATGCGTCTCTTGAGATCCATGGATGGCCTCTCTTGTTTGCTCCATCCTTTTCTTAGTGATGGGCTTGTCCTCTTCAATGAGGATGTCTCCTTCTATGACAACTCCAGCTAAGTAGCATAGATGGCAAATAAGATGAGGAAAAGCTAGCCTTACCAAGGTGGAGGGCTTTTCGGCTACTTTGTAGAGTTCTAGAGAGATGACTTCAGGAACTTCTACTTCCTCTCCAATCATGATGCTATGGATCATGATGGCCTGATCCACAGTAACTTTGGATCGGTTGCTAGTGAGGATGATGGAGCGTTGGATGAACTCCAACCATCCTCTAGCCACAGGCTTAAGGTCCAGTCTTCTCAATTGAATCGGCTTGCCTTTAGAGTCTCTTTTCCATTGAGCTCCTTCAACACATATGTCTATAAGGACTTAGTCCAACTGATGCATGGAAACTTGTCTCTCAACAAATTTTCCTTCGGCAAGTATACCGAATTATCGTCAAGTAAAACTCACTATAGAGTGAGGTCGAATCCCACAAGGATTGATTGGTCAAGCAACTTTAGTTAGAAGAACATGCTAGTTGAGCTAAACAGAATTGAGGTTAAGATGCAGAAATTTAAGTGACTGGAAAGTAAATAGCATAAATTAAAGTACAGAATCTTAAATGAGGAATTGGGGTGATGCTCATAAAAGTAAATGGTAGAAATTAAAGAGAATGGGTAAGATCAGAAATGGGGAGATCATTGGGTTTAGGAGATGTTGCAATTCTCTGGATCAAGTTCATTCTCATCTCTTCCTCAATCAATGCATTCATTGATCTCCTTGGCAATCTTAAGTGATTGGATTCCAATTTCTTGGTAATCCAATCTCTCAAATCTTGATCAATAGCCAATTCCTTGGTTAATTGCTCATGAGAAGAGATGAAGTATGGTCACTGATTATACCACATGCATTCCCAAATCAAGTATTGGTAGGATTATAGTCACATATCCATCCAAATCTAAATTGGTCCAACATGAGAAAGCATTTCTAGCATGATCTCTTCATTCCTCTTCCAAGGTTCCGAAGAGATCCAATTATGGAGAGTTTTTTTTTTCCAAGACAACTAACCAATTGAATTAAGATTGAAAGCTTTCTAGTAAAATCAAGAGAAAAGATAGAAGAAGAAGAATGAAAACTAATATTGATCCATCAAATTACAGTAGAGCTCCCTAACCCAATGAAAGGGGTTTAGTTGTTCATAGCTCAAGGAATCAAAATTGGCAGAAAAGAAGAATCCATGCTAGAAGTACAGAAAAGTAAATATGCAGGAATACATTTCTGGGTGCGAGAATGTTAGTGGCATTCACCTTTTCCACTAACGTTCCACCTTTATATGCCCATGTTATTCTCAACGTTAGAAGTCTTAACGTGACTTCTAACGTTCCTTCTCAATTCTTGGCCAACGTTAATGGGACACACTTTTCCCATTAACGTTGGCTTGTGCCCCTTTTCGCAAACGTTAATGGGAATCACTTTTCCCATTAACGTTGCTTGCCTCTTGCCCCCCTTCGTTAGGTCTCATGTTAGCTTAGCTAGCGTAGCTCTTAACGTGGGCATCTATCACCTTCGAGAGCGTTAGTGACACTCACCTTTGTCACTAACGCTCCAATTGCCTTAAGCCCCTACGTTAGAACCCACGTTAACTAAGTTAACGTGGCTCTTAACGTAGTAATGAAGCCATCTCCCAACGTTAGTGACAAAAGTGAGTGTCACTAACATTGGCTCTTTGAACACCACTCCACGTTAACTTTCACGTTAACAATCTTAACGTGAGAGTTAACGTAGGCAATGCTAATGATCCAACGTTAGTGACAAAAGTGAATGTCACTAACGTTGGCATTGTTGATCCTCTTCCATGTTAGAGTTCACGTTAACTTAGTTAACGTGACTCTTGACGTGGGGCATTGCCTAGTTTCCCAACGTTAGTGGTGTTCACTTTTACCACTAACGTTGAGGAGAAACGTTATTGGAGTTCACGTTTCTCATTAACGTGGAGTCCTCTTTTTCTTCTACGTTAAGTACCACGTTAACTTAGTTAACGTGGCTCCTAACGTAGGCTATGAATGGCTTCGCAGGCGTTATTGGTGATCACTTTTCTCATTAACGTTGCAAGCTATTTGCCATCCCACGTTAGTAGTCACATTAACTAAGTTAACATGAATGCTAACGTGATTCTTCCATGCTTCATTTGTCCTGAAATCAAACAATTAAAGTGCATCAAAGCTCTAGCCAAAGTCATGAGATTATGCATCATTAAATTATCATGTAATTCTGGCAAAAATCTCATGAAATCATGCAAAATTCACAATAGTTGCTTAAATGAAGGTGTAAGTGTATTTTCACCCAAAACTTGCCTTGTTTACTAGGAAAATGCATGAAACTACCCTAAAACAGTAAAGAAAAGGTCAGTAAAACTGGCCTAGATGCCCTGGCATCACAACACCAAACTTAAAGCTTACTTGTCCCTAAGCAAGTACTGAAGCATAAGAAAAATGAAATGAAAGAACAAGAAGATAAGATGGAAGTAGCATTCATGGTTCATGGAGTTTCATGCATAGCAACTTAGGTTCTTTCCTTTTAGGTTTCAAGCCTTTATCAAATCCCTAGTCACTCTCTTGATTGCATCCCTTGAGGCTTCTTTCTTATTGATCCTTCTTTTTTTTTCCAAAGTTTATTTTTCTTTTTGCTAGGTGCTTTGTAAAAAGGCGACTTTTTATGATAAGCTTTCAGTCAACACTCCCAAACCAGTTGGTTTTAAGGTGCTAGATGTTAAGACACCCCTAAGGACTTACTTCCTCAAGTCTCTTTCCCTCATACATACACAGCACAGGCACATGGTTTGTTATTCTTTCTTTCTTGAGACCTTGGTGTCCAGCACCTCTTTGGGTTACTAAGTGCTCTGTAACAAGGGTTACTCTTGATAGTGGACTTTCAGCTGATAATCCCGGATTAGTTAATCCAAGTTACCAAGTGATAAGGCACCCCTAAGAGCTTATTCATCCAAGTATATCCCTTGTACATAAACACCACAGACACATGCCTCAGTTTCGAAACCCTTGGTGCCTAGCATTGTTTCTTATTGTGTTCCCTTTCTTATTTTCACTTGTATTGCTCTTCTTTTTTTTCTTTTCTTACTGGGATCTTATTGTTTAGCTAGCCTCAAAGAATGTGTTTCAAACATAGGACTTAGGATGGATAGTTGCTTTCTTTCCTTTCTTGGTGAACCAACTTAGCTTACTAATCATCCTACCACAAACATTTAGAATGCACTTTACAAAATAACTCCACTCTTATTCTTTTCATAACATTTTCTTTTTGATTAACTTAAAGAGATAAGCATACAAGTAAGAAAGGTGCAAGTGAACCTTCAAGATATTAGGCTCAATAACATAGCCTTAAACAAGGAGAATTGAAGACAGAATTGAAAAGGTTCCAACTAACGAGCAACTATTAATCAAAGGTGCATTTGGACTTCCAGTTTTAACATTCTCAGCACATGGAATTAAGTAACAATACAACCTTCGGGTGATGGTTTCTAGTTGTCCTCCTCTTTGTCATCATCCATAGTCTTTGCTACTTTACTTCTTTGGATGAAGGTGCACCATTTCCTCATAAGGTTCCTGCAAAGTTATTGGAAGTTGCTTGTTCCTGAAGCACTTGAGAAATAGTTAGCTTGCATGTATGCTTGTGAACTTCTGAACTGAATTTGGTGTGTGAACACCAAACTTAGTTCCTTGCCTAGTACAAAAGTTTGCATACATGCAGAGAACCTCATATCATGTTGTTAACAAAACAATTCTTAACTGGAGACTAAACTACAGCTAAGTGGTTCCCTTGATTGGTTGGAGCTAGCAATGTGTTTTGGGGGTGTAGTGTGATTCTAACTAATATCTTTGGTGGGACACCAAACTTAGAATTACACTTTCACTCTTGGATTATTTTGGTGTGGAACACCAAACTTAGCTCCTCGTAATACAAGGGAAACAACTTGTGATCTTTATTGAAATGAAGATGAAAAGGAAACTACCTCAGGTTGGGTTGCCTCCCAACAGAGCGCTCTTTTAGCGTCGCTAGCTCGACGATTCCTCCATTACTTGAGATGATACTTTACTCTGGGGTTTTCCCCCCATGTTGCCCATATAATGCTTCAGCTTTTGTCCGTTCACAGTGAAAGTCCTCTCTGAACTTTCATCCATGATTTCTATGTGTCCATATGGCGAGACTTTTGTGACAAGAAAAGGTCCGGACCACCTTGATTTGAGTTTTCTTGGGAACAGTCTCAATTTGGAATTGTAGAGGAGTACTTGTTGTCCCTTTTCGAAACTCCTGGGTGCAATATGTAGATCATGTCTTCTCTTCACCTTTTCTTTATAAATCTTGGCATTTTCGTAGGCTTGCGATCTAAATTCGTCCATCTCTTGCAGCTGCAAGATCCTCTTTGCACCAGCAGCAATGCTGTCAAAATTTAGTATCTTGAGAGCTCAGAGAGCTTTGTGTTCCAGTTCCAGTGGTAAATGACAAGCTTTTCCATACACCAGTTGATATGGGGACATTCCAAGTGGTGTTTTGAATGCTATTCGGTATGCCGAAAGAGCATCATCCAGCTTCTTCGACCAATCCTTTCTTGATGCACCCACAGTCTTTTCCAAAATCCTTTTTAGCTCTCTGTTGGATATCTCAGTTTGCCCACTTGTTTGGGGATGATAAGGTGTGGCAACCTTGTGTTTTACCCCGTATCGTAGGAGGAGCGCTTCTAGTGGTCTGTTATAAAAATGGCTCCCTCCATCACTAATGAGTGCTCGGGGGACTCCAAAACGGCTAAAGATATTCTTCCTGAGGAAGTTCATGACCATCTTGTTATCATTCGTTGGAGTTGCAATAGCCTCTACCCACTTGGAAACGTAGTCCACTACTACCAAGATGTACTTGTGATGAGCGGATAATTTATACGCTTTTTGGCATTGTTTTTAGTATGTTTTAGTTAGTTTTTAGTATATTTTTATTAGTTTTTAGTTAAAATTTACTTTTCTGGACTTTACTATGAGTTTGTGTGTTTTTCTATGATTTCAGATATTTTCTGGCTGAAATTGAGGGACCTGAGCAAAAATCTGATTTAGAGGCTGAAAAGGACTGCAGATGCTGTTGGATTCTGACCTTCCTGCACTCGAAGTGGATTTTCTGGAGCTACAGAAACCCAATTGGCGCGCTCTCAACGGCCTTAGAAAGTAGACATCCTGGGCTTTCCAAAAATGTATAATAGTCTATACCTTTCCCGAGATTTGATGGCCCAAACTGGCGTTCCAAATCAGCTCAAAACTGCCCGGCGTTAAACGCCGGAACTGGCACAAGAATGGGAGTTAAACGCCCAAACTGGCATAAAAGCTAGCCTTTAACTCCAAGAAAAGTCTCTACACATGAAAGCTTCAATGCCCAGCCCAAGCACACACCAAGTGGGCCCGGAAGTGGATTTTTATGTAATTTACTCATCTTTGTAAACCCTAGGCTACTAGTTCTCTACAAATAGGACCTTTTGCTATTGTATTTGATATCTTTTGATCACTTTAGATCTTAGATCAGATCTTGGTTCTTCTGGTTCCTTCTCTGGGGCCGAAGCCAATGATCACTATTATCACTTATGTATTTTCAACGGTGGAGTTTCTACACACCATAGATTAAGATGTGGAGCTCTGCTGTACCTCGAGTATTAATGCAATTACTATTGTTCTTCTGTTCAATTCAGCTTGTTCTTATTCCAAGATATTCATTCGCACTCAAGAACTTGATGAATGTGATGATTATGTGATGCTCATCATCATTCTCAACTATGAACGCGTGTCTGACAACCACTCCCGTTCTACAAGCAAACAAGGCTTGAATGTTTATCTCTTGGATTCCTTAATCGGAATCTTCGTGGTATAAGCTAGAACTGATGGCGGCATTCAAGAGAATCCGGAAGGTCTAAACCTTGTTTGTGGTATTCTAAGTAGGATTTAATGATTGAATGACTGTAACGAGCTTCAAACTCCTGAAGGCTGGGCGTTAGTGACAGACGCAAAAGAATCACTGGATTCTATTCCAACCTGATTGAGAACCGACAGATGATTAGCCGTGCCGTGACAGGGTGCGCTGAACATTTTCACTGAGAGGATGGGAGGTAGCCACTGACAACGGTGAAACCCTACATACAGCTTGCCATGGAAAGGAGTAAGAATGATTGGATGAAGACAGTAGGAAAGCAGAGAGACGGAAGGGACAAAGCATCTCCATACGCTTATCTGAAATTATCACCAATGAATTACATAAGTATCTCTATCTCTATCTTTATGCTTTATTAATACATCATCCATAACCATTTGAGTTTGCCTGACTAAGATTTACAAGGTGACCATAGCTTGCTTCATACTAACAATCTCCGTGGGATCGACCCTTACTCGCGTAAGGTTTATTACTTGGACGACCCAGTGCACTTGCTGGTTAGTTGTGTGAAGTTGTGATAAAGAGTTGAGATTACAATTGTGCGTACCATGTTGATGGCGCCATTGATGATCACAATTTCGTGCACCAAGTTTTTGGCACCGTTGCCGGGGATTGTTCGAGTTTTCGGCAAGCTTTTGGTCCGGTAACATCAGTGCCAAATTTCTGATCCGACAACAGCACCAAGTTTTTGGCGCCGTTGTCGGGGATTGTTCGAGTTTGAACAACTGACGGTTCATCTTGTTGCTTAGATTAGGTATTTTTCTTCAGAGTTCTTAAGAATGAATTCTAGTGTTTCAAGGTGATGTTCTTATCATCACCAAAGCTGATTGATTTTCATCAATTTAGCTCTTGAATGCAATGTCCTGCTGAAGCTTGGCTAGCCATGTCTAATTCCTTTAGACTGAAGCTTTAGACTAACATTGCATGATTCCTAGAATTCTCATTAAGAATTTTGATATCTTTATTTTCTTTTCCACTTAATTTTCGAAAAATTTTTTTTTTTAAATCATAAAAACCAAAAATATTGTATGCTTCTTGTTGAGTCTAGAGTCTCATGTTAAGTTTGGTGTCAATTGCATGTTTCTGTTCTTCTCGCATGTGTCTTAAGTGATCTTCCAGATGTTCTTGATGATTTCCTTGCTCTGATATTTAAATTCTCTTATCTTGAGTATTTTTGTTGTTCGTCATATGCATTCTCATTTTGTTAGTGTCAGTAGTATACAAACTACTAAGTTTGGTGTCTTGCATGCATTGTTATTTGATTTTAGTTGCATTTTGATTATTCTTTATCATTAAAAATCCAAATATTTTTAATTTGTGTCTTTTCAAGTCAATAATACAGAGAATTGAAGATTCAGAACCTACAGCAGAGGAATTACATAGAAAAAGGCTGGGCGTTCAAAACGCCCAGTGAAGAAGGGCAAACTGGCGTTTAAACGCCAGCCAGGGTGCCTGGCTGGGTATTTAACGCCCAAAAGGGGTGAGTTTTGGGGTTAAACACCAGAATGTGCACCATTCTGGGCGTTTAATGCCAGGATGGCACAAGAGGGAAGATTCTGTTTTTAACTCAAATTTTTTTCAAGTTTTCAAAATTTTTCAAAATAAATCTTTTTCAAATCATATTTTTTCAATCAAATCTTTTTCAAAATCAATTTCTTTCCATTTTCAAAAATACTTGCTATCAATTAATGATTTGATTCAACATTTCAAGTATGTTGCCTGTTCTATTGAGAAAGGTTTAATGTTTGAATCATATCTTTTCTTGTTAGCCAAGTTATTAATTTTTAAAATCTAATCTTTTTAAATTGTTTTTCAAATCGTATCTTTTCAATCATATCTTTTTAAAACCATAACTTTTCAATCATATCTTTTTAATCATATCTTTTTTCAAAATAGTTTTCAATCATATCTTTTGGATTTCTAATTTCAAAATCTTTTTCAAAAATCACTTTTCTTCTTTCTCAATCTTAGTTTTCGAAAATCATCAATCCATTTTCAAAATTCTTTTTCAAAATCTTTTAACTTATTTTCGAAAATTCTTCCCTTCTTCTCACATCCTAATTCTTCTACCTCCTCCTTCTATTCCTCTAACACCTCAAGGAATCTCTATACTTTGACATAGAGGATTCCATATTTTCTTGTTCTCTTCTCTTTCATATGAGCAGGAGCAAAGACAAAAGCATTCTTGTTGAGGCTGACCCCGAACCTGAAAGGACCTTGAAGCGAAAGCTAAGAGAAGCTAAAGCACAATTCTCTGTAGAGGACCTAACAGAAATCTTCAAAGAAGAAGACATGGCAGCTGAAAACAACAACAATGCCAACAATGCAAGGAAGGTGCTGGGTGACTTTACTGCACCTACTCCCGACTTCTATGGGAGAAGCATTTCTATCCCTGCCATTGGAGCAAGCAACTTTGAGCTTAAGCCTCAATTAGTTTCTCTAATGCAACAGAATTGCAAGTTTCATGGACTTCCATTGGAAGATCCTCATCAGTTTTTAGCCGAATTCTTGCAAATCTGTGACACTGTCAAGACCAATGGGGTTGACCCTGAGGTCTACAGACTTATGCTATTCCCTTTTGCTGTAAGAGACAGAGCTAGGATATGGTTGGACTCACAACCTAAAGAAAGCCTGAACTCTTGGGAAAAGCTAGTCAATGCCTTCTTGGCAAAGTTCTTTCCACCTCAAAAATTGAGTAAGCTTAGAGTGGAAGTCCAAACCTTCAGACAGAAGGAAGGAGAGTCCCTCTGTGAAGCTTGGGAAAGATACAAACAATTAATCAGAAAGTGTCCCTCTGATATGCTTTCTGAATGGAGCATCATAGGTATTTTCTATGATGGTCTGTCTGAACTGTCCAAGATGTCTTTGGATAGCTCTGCTGGAGGATCTCTTCATCTGAAGAAGACGCCTACAGAAGCTTAAGAACTCATTGAAATGGTTGCAAATAACCAATTCATGTACACTTCTGAAAGGAATCCTGTGAACAATGGGACTAATCAGAAGAAAGAAGTTCTTGAGATTGATACTCTGAATGCCATACTGGCTCAGAACAAGATATTGACTCAGCAAGTCACTTTGATTTCTCAAAGTCTGTCTGGAATGCAAGCTACACCAGGCAGTACTAAGGACGCTTCATCTGAAGAAGAAGCTTATGATCCTGAGAACCCTTCAATGGAAGAGGTGAATTACATGGGAGAACCTTATGGAAAGACCTATAATCCTTCATGGAGAAATCATCCAAATCTCTCATGGAAGGATCAACAGAGACCTCAACAAGGTTTCAACAATAATAATGGTGGAAGAAACAGGTTTAGCAATAGCAAGCCTTTTCCATCATCTTCTCAGCAACAGACAGATAATTCTAAGCAGAGCCACTCTGACCTAGCAACCATGGTCTCTGATCTAATCAAAACCACTCAAAGTTTCATGACTGAAACAAGGTCCTCTATTAGGAATTTGGAGGCACAAGTGGGTCAGCTGAGCAAGAAAATTAGTGAACTTCCTCCTAGTACTCTTCCAAGCAATACAGAAGAGAATCCCAAAGGAGAATACAAGGCCATTAACATGATCAACATGGCCGAACTAGGAGAGGAGGAAGAGGCAGTGAACGCCACTGAGGAAGACCTCAATGGACGTCCACTGGCCTCCAATGAGTTCCCTAATGAGGAACCATGGGAATCTGAGGCTCATACTGAGACCATAGAGATCCCATTGGATTTACTTCTGCCATTCATGAGCTCTGATGAGTATTCTTCCTCTGAAGAGGATGAAGATGTCACTGAAGAGAAAGTTGCTAAATACCTTGGAGCAATCATGAAGCTAAATGACAAGTTATTTGGTAATGAGACTTGGGAGGATGAACCCCCTTTGCTCACCAAAGAACTGGATGACTTGTCTAGGCAGAGAATACCTCAAAAGAGATAGGATCCTGGGAAGTTTTCAATACCTTGTACCATAGGCACCATGACATTTAAGAAGACTCTGTGTGACTTAGGGTCAAGTGTAAACCTCACGCCTCTCTCTGTAATGGAGAAGCTAGGGATCTTTGAGGTACAAGCTGCAAGAATCTCACTAGAGATGGCAGATAACTCAAGAAAACAAGCTTATGGACTTGTAGAGGATGTTTTGGTGAAAGTTGAAAACCATTACATCCATGCTGATTTCATAGTCCTAGAGACTAGGAAGTGCATGGATGAATCCATCATCCTTGGCAGACCCTTCCTAGCCACAGCAAAGGCTATGATTGATGTGGACAGAGGAGAATTGATCATTCAAGTGAATGAAGAATCCTTTGTGTTTAAGGCTCAAGGATATCCCTCTGTCACCATGGAGAGGAAGCATGAAGAGCTTCTCTCAAAACAGAGTCAAACAGAGCCCCCACCAGTGATTCTTTTGCGTCTGTCACTAACGCCCCACAATCGCGAGTTTGAAGCTCGTCACAGTCATTCAATCATTGAATCCTACTCAGAATACCACAGACAAGGTTTAGACCTTCCGGATTCTCTTGAATGCCGCCATCGGTTCTAGTTTATACCACGAAGATTCCGATTAAGGGATCCAAGAGATAAACATTCAAGGCTTGTTTGCTTGTAGAACAGAAGTGGTTGTCAGGCACTCGTTCATAAGTGAGAATGATGATGAGTGTCACATAATCATCACATTCATCATGTTCTTGGGTGCAAATGAATATCTTGGAACAAGAATAAGCTGAATTGAATAGAAGAACAATGGTAATTGCATTAATACTCGAGGTACAGCAGAGCTCCACACCTTAATCTATGGTGTGTAGAAACTCCACCGTTGAAAATACATAAGAACAAGGTCTAGGCATGGCCGAGAGGCCAACCCCCAAAACGTGATCAAAAGATTCAAAGATCTAAAGATATTCAATACAATAGTAAAAGGTCCTATTTATATAGAACTAGTAGCCTAAGGTTTACAAAGATGAGTTAATGACATAAAAATCCACTTCCGGGCCCACTTGGTGTGTGCTTGGGCTGAGCATTGAAGCATTTTCGTGTAGAGACTCTTCTTGGAGTTAAACGCCAGCTTTTGTGCCAGTTTGGGCGTTTAACTCCCATTCTTGTACCAGTTCCGGCGTTTAACGCCGGGCAGTTTTGAGCTGATTTGGAACGCCAGTTTGGGCCATCAAATCTCGGGCAAAGTATGGACATTTATATATTGCTGGAAAGCCCATGATGTCTACTTTCCAACGCCGTTGAGAGCGCGCCAATTGGGCTTCTGTAGCTCCAGCAAATCCGCTTCGAGTGCAGGGAGGTCAGAATCCAACAGCATCTGCAGTCCTTTTTAGTCTCTGAATCAGATTTTTGCTCAGGTCCCTCGATTTCAGCCAGAAAATACCTGAAATCACAGAAAAACACACAAACTCATAGTAAAGTCCAGAAAAGTGAATTTTAACTAAAAACTAATAAAAATATAACAAAACTAACTAAAACATACTAAAAACAATGCCAAAAAGCGTACAAATTATCCGTTCATCAGAAGTCACAAAATCAATTGAAAAAGCAAAAATAGAATGAAAAATAGAAAGAAAAATAGCACACCCTGGAGGAAGATCTTGCTGGCGTTTAAACGCCAGTAAGGGTAGCAAATGGGCGTTTAACGCCCAGTCTGGCACCATTCTGGGCGTTTAACGCCAGAAAGGGGCACCAGACTGGCGTTAAACGCCAGAAAAGGGCAAGAACTTGGCGTTAAATGCCAGAAATGGGCACCAGCCCGGCGTTTAATGCCAGAATTGGCATGAAGGGCATTTTTTGCTCGCCACTTGGTGCAGGGATGACTTTTCCTTGACACCTTAGGATCTGTGGACCCCACAGGATCCCCACCTACCCCACCACCCTCTCTCTTCTTCTTCACCCATTCACCAATCACCTCAACCCCTCTTCCCCAAAAACCCCTCACCTATCAAATCCCATCTTTCTCTTCACCACTCACATCCATCCTTCATAAAACCTCACCTACCTCACCATTCAAATTCAAACCACTTTCCCTCCCAAACCCACCCTCCCATAACCGAACCCTACCCCTCTCTCCACCCCTATATAAACCCATCTTCACTCCTTCATTTTCACACAACCTAAACACTACTTCTCCCCTTTTGGCCGAACCACAAAGCCATCTCCATCTCCTCTATTTCTTATTCTTCTACTCTCTTCTTTCTTCTTTTGCTCGAGGACGAGCAAACCTTTTAAGTTTGGTGTGGTAAAAGCATTACTTTTTATTTTTTCATAACCATTTATAGCATCCAAGGCCGGAGAAACCTCTAGAAAGAGGAAAGGGGAGGCAAAAGCTTCCACCTCCCTAGGAGAATTGAGTTCCAACATGGGAAAACTAAGGGTGGAGCACCAAGAACATTCCATCCTCCTCCATGAAATTAGAGAAAATCAAAGAATCATGAGAGATGAGCAACAAAGGCAAGGAAGATACATTGAGGAGCTCAAGCACTCCATAAGATCTTCAAGAGGAAGAACAAGTCGCCATCACTAAGATGGACCCGTTCTTTAATCTCCTTGTTCTTTATTTCCCTGTTTTTCGAATTTTAATGCTTATGTTTATCCATGTTTGTGTCTTATGATCATTAGTGTCTTAGTGTCTGTTCCGAGGGTTACCTGAAACGTGTAGCTCGGTCGTCTGGCAAGACCCGAGGTGAGGGTGCTGTGACCCGAGCTTGATGTGCCGAGCGGCTGGTGGTTGTACCTGCAATGACACTCCGATGCTTAAGTTAGCATGGGTCCAAGCAGATATCGAGTAGAATTAGAGTATGAGTTATACCTGGGTGCTCCAGTGTATTTATAGTAGTTGGTCGTGATCTTCCCTGGATAAGATATTCTTATCTTATCTTATCTTTTGGGAGTTTTATCCCTATCTTTGTGGAACCGCCTTTCCTAGGCCTTTTCGGCCTTTAGGTTTTGGGCTTCGTTCCTTTTCGATGGGCCTTCTTAGCTTATTTGTCCGAGGTCCGACCTCAGGCGTGGGCCTTGGGACGAGGTCGAACCTTCTATGATCTTACCGAGTTTGGGGAGCTCGGTCAGGGTATGAACAGTGCCCCTGCCCGAGTTCGTCCTTTTTGGGAGGTCGAGCTCGGGCATAGTAGTTTTTTCAAAATTTTGAAAACGGCCGTTTCAGCATTTATTGCTTTTTACCGTTTCTCCTCGATTTCCGTTCGGGCTCTGTGAAGGCATTATTTATTTGCCCCTTTCCTCATTTTCTTCGTTTATTCTGTTCCCTTTCCATTTTCTGAGTTTTTGCCACCTCTCCTTCGAGCGCCGCTCCTTCTTTGTTCTTCTTCTCCGATTCTTTCTGTGGGTTTTTCCGGGGTTTCCTCTGCGCCGCCGTTTTCGTTCTCCTTGCATCGGAGCTCGTCGTCTTCTTCCTTTCTTCCAGGTTTGTTCTCGTCTTCATTTTCTTTGCGCACATATGCTTCTGTTTCTTTTTCTTCTATGCCTGGGTTGCCCCGAAAAGAGGCGCTGCCATTGCTTTGGTTGTTTGTATGTGGGGGGGCTCTTTTCTTTTGGTATTTCGTTTTCGGGTTTCTGTATTTTCTTCTAAAAGAACTTGGTTTTCTCGCCTTGCTGAATGGGTTTTCGCTGTCTGCCTTTATGTGATTTTTGCCTTGCTTTGTTGTATTCTTCTTTGTAGGCAAGATTTTTATGTCTTGAAAGGTTCTTCAGGCGATGTCGACCAAGATTCCGAGTGGTCTTGGTTGGGTAGATCCCGTTCCCCTAAGAGTTCCTTCTGTGGTAGATTCTGAGTATTTAGCTAGGTTCCGTAGGCAATGTAGCATATGTGAAGATAGAGAATCTGAGAGGGATTATGAGTTAGTAGCCCCAGATTCCGAGGAGAGAGTTTGCTTCCCGCCTTTAGACAGTTCCGAGAAGCTCTTCTTTTACGCCTATGATTGTTTTTTCTCTAAGCTGGGTGTCCGACTTCCTTTTACCGACCTGGAGTCCGAGGTGTTGTGGTCCTGTAACCTTGCCCCTACGCAGCTCCATCCGAATTCTTGGGCGTTTTTAAAGCTGTTTCAACTTTTGTGCCAGTTTTTGGGTGTCCCTCCCTCTATTTCTCTTTTTTCCTATTTGTTTGTGTTGACGAAGCCGGGGTCGGGCGGAGGGAAGGTGTCTTGGGTCTCTTTTAGGGCTAACCAGGGGAGGAAGTTCTGTACCCTGTATGATGAGTCTTTTCACGATTTTAAGAACTTTTATTTTAAGGTCCGGGCTGCTGGGGACGTCCGACCTTTCTTTCTGGATGAGAGTGGGGAGCCTTCTTTTCCTCTTTGTTGGCAGGAGAATATAGTGTCTGCTAAGTATACTTTTGAGAGTCTAGATGAGGTGGAGCAGGCTTTTGTGGGTGTGGTGAGCAGTTTATGGGGTCGGGCACCTCACTTGGACACGAAGAAAATGTTGGGAGATCCAAGCCTTCTCCGTTCCGAGTTAGGTAGTTCCCGACCTCTTTGAGATTCCGACCTTTTCTTAGTATTTTGGTTTTTCTTTATTTTTGGTGGAATCTCTATTGTGGTAATCCCTTTCTTGATTTTTTGCAGAGATGTCTTCTCAGGCGGATTCCATGAAATTCCTTCGTCGGACGAAGAAGTCGGTGGCTGCTCGAAATCTCGAGGCTGGGGATGCTTCTGCCCGATCTTCTCCGCAGAAGACTACTGTGGGTGTTCAGACTCGGTCGAAGACTATTCCGACTCCCCATTTCCGAGCTATAAGTCAGGATCCTCCGACCTCTGCTACTTCTTCTCCTCCTCCGTTCTCGGGTCCTCCTCCTAAGAAGCAGAAGACCTCTCAAGAGCTTGCCGGTTTCAATGATAAGGACTTTGATGCTCTTGGTTGGATTGAGCAGCATATCCTCCCTCAGACGTTTATTTCTACTGATGATGTGTCTATGGAGCATCATTTTCAGTATATGGCGCGGAGCTGTGTCCAGATGGCTAGTCTGCATGCCGCTATTGCCCGGGAGTTCAGGAAATCCCCTCTTGGGGCGACCAGCTCCCGACTTGAGAAGACTCAGTCCGAGCTTGATAAGATTAGTCAACTGAAGGCTGCCAGGATTACTGAGCTGGAGGCCTCTTTGGAGAAAGAGAAAGCTAGGGCTACTGCGGCTGTGGCGTCAGCGTAGACATCTGAGGAGATGGCGAAGGCGGCTACAGAGAATTATACTCGGCTATATGCTGAGCTTGTGGAGACAAAGGAGGAGCTGCAATCTGCGCAGGACAAATTTTATGAGCTGGAAGGTCACGTGGCCAAGGGTATGGATGCCATGTTTGAAAATCTGAAGGCTCAGGTCCGGGTTCTTGCTCCCGACCTAGATCTGAGCTTGTTTAGTACGGATAACGTCGTTGTGGAGGGAAAGATTGTTCCTGCTCCAAACGAGGATGAGGTTCCGGCGTCCGACCCCGAAGTTCCTGTTGAGAACCCGACTTCCCCTTTGGCCGGGGATGGATCTGGCGTGGGGGTTTCAAACCCGGGTGACGTTGCCGTTGATGCAGTCCCGATTTCTATGTTTGCCCCGCAGCCTTCTGTTGATGTGGAGTCCGGAAAGGACCTTGACCCTCTGTAATTTTTGGTGTTTTGCCCGACCTGTGGGCTCTTTTGTTTTTGGATGGTTACTGTGAACGCTTTTGGACACCTTTTTGCTTTTTAGCTACTTGTAGTAACTTTTTAGCTTTATTTATGTGGTGTTCGCGTTTTGACTTTTTGTCCTGCTTTTATGCTTTTTAGTTGTTTTTTGAATAACAACTTTTTAGCTAGCGTTTTGAGACTTCCTTTGGTTTCGTTCTTGCGCTTGTACTTTTTAGTTGTTTTTGTAAAGCAACTTTTTAGTAAGCGTTTTCGAAACCTCTTCTGATTTTGCTCTTTTCGCTTTGTACTTTTTAGTTGCTTTTGTGAAGCAACTTTTTAGTAAGCGTTTTCGGAGCTTTCTTCGATTTCGTTCTTTCGCTTTGTACTTTTTAGTTGCTTTTGTAAAGCAACTTTTTAGTAAGCGTTTTCGGAGCTTCCTTCGATTTCGTTCTTTCGCTTTGTACTTTTTAGTTGCTTTTGTAAAGCAACTTTTTAGTAAGCGTTTTTCGAAATCTTGGTTCTCGCCGTTTTAAAGCTTCTTTCTTGGTTCCGAGCTTTTTCTCGGACCTCGGATGCTCGAGTACCTCCTTTTTGTTAGGTCCGACTTTGTCGTTGGTCGGCCCTTTTAAGTTATTTCTGTAATCTCTTTTTATTTGGCTTTTCGAGCCATTTCAGAGTTACTTTATAACTTTCCCTTTGTCGGGTCCGACTTCGTCGTTGGTCGGCCTTTTTAAGTTATTTTTGTAACCTCTTTTTTATTTGGCTTTTCGAGCCATTTCAGAGTTACTTTATAACTTCTCACATTAATTTGAACCTCGTCGCTTTATCTTTGCCGACCTTGTATGGTCTCTTGGCAAATGATTTTTTGCGTTTTGCCGAGCATAAATTAATGCGCCTTGGTGGGGTACTTTCTAGGATTTGCTTCATCATGAGGAAGAGAAAATAGAGAAATTTGATTAGTATTAAAAAAGAAAGAGTATTTACAGAGTGTTTACCCTTTGACTAGGTCGGGTATCCTACTTAACCGGGTGTCTCATTAAAAAACCCTTGTAGGGAAAAAGAGTACACCTCGGGTTAAGTTTTTCTAGCTGTAGTACCGTCTTAGATTACAGGCGTGCCAGGCCCTGGGCATCTCATTGCCTTCTAGGTTGGATATTTTGTAGTAGCCTGTCCCTAGGACTTCTGTTACCTTGTAGGGCCCTTTCCAATTTGCGGCTAGCTTTCCTTCTCCCGACTTTTGTGTTCCGATGTCATTTCGGATTAGAATCAGGTCGTGAATGGAGAAACTTCGCTTTATTACCTTTTGATTGTATCTGAGGGCCGTTCGCCGTTTTAAGGCTTCTTCTTGGATTCGGGCTCTTTCTCGGACCTCGGGGAGGAGGTCGAGTTCTTCCCTTTGTGCCTGTGGGTTGCCTCCTTCGTTGTAGAAGATGACTCTGGGCGACCCTTCATCTATTTCGATAGGAATCATTGCCTCCATCCCGTAAGCTAGTCGGAATGGGGATTCTCCCGTTGTGGAGTGCGGGGTTGTCCGATATGCCCATAGTACCTGGGGGAGTTCTTCGGCCCATGCCCGTTTGGCCTCTTGGAGTCTTCATTTTAACCCGGCCAAGATGACTTTATTTGCAGCCTCTGCTTGTCCATTGGCTTGTGGGTGCTCGACTGATGTGAATTGCTGTTTGATCTTTAGTTCGGCCACCAAGTTCTGAAAACTTGTGTCCGTGAACTGTGTTCCATTGTCTGTTGTGATGGAGTACGGGACTCCGAACCTCGTGACAATGTTTTTGTATAGGAATTTGCGGCTTTTCTGAGCCGTAATGGTGGCTAAGGGCTCGGCTTCGATCCATTTTGTAAAGTAGTCGACCCCTACTATGAGGTATTTGACTTGCCCCGGTCCTTGTGGGAACGGGCCAAGTAGGTCAAGTCCCCATTTTGCGAAGGGCCATGGTGCGGTGATGCTGATAAGGTCTTCTGGTGGTGCCTTGTGGAAATTGGCGTGTTTTTGGCAGGGGGGCATATTTTCACGAATTCCGTTGCGTCTTTCTGCAAGGTCGGCCAGTAGAAGCCGGCTCGGACTACCTTTTTAGATAATGCCCGAGCTCCGAGATGGTTCCCGCACATGCCTCCGTGGACTTCTTCGAGGACGTTCTTTGTTTCTGAGGTCGGGACGCACCGAAGGAGGGGATTTGTGAATCCTCTTCTGTATAATACACCGTGAATTAGTGTATAATTTTGGGCATCTTTCGTGAGTCCTTTAGCTCCCTTTCTTTCGGCGGGAAGAGTTCCCGACTTCAGGTAGCTGAGTATGGGGGTCATCTATCCTTGCTGTTGGTTGGATATATTCAGCGTTTCTTCCTCTCTTAGCACGGAGGGGGATTGTAAAGTTTCCTGGAGGAGACTTCTGTTGTTGCCTCCAGGCTTGGTGCTGGCGAGCTTTGAGAGGGCGTCTGCCCGGGCGTTTTGTTCCCGAGGTATGTGCTGGATTTGTATTTCTAAAAAGTGGCGTAATTGTGCCTGTGTTTGATCCAGGTATTTTTTCATAGTTGGGTCTTTGGCCTGGTAGCTTCCATTTACTTGAGATGTGACGACCTGGGAGTCGCTGAAGATCGTGATTCTCTGGGCTCCGACCTCTTCGGCTAGCTTTAGACCTGCTAGTAGGGCCTCGTATTCGGCTTGGTTGTTCGAGGCCTGGAACTCGAATTTTAGGGATAGTTCTATCCGTGTTCCTTGGTCGCTTTCGAGTATAACCCCGGCTCCGCTTCCTGTTTTGTTTGAGGACCCGTCGACATACAGATTCCACGAGAGTGGGGTTCCAGGGGTCTCAGTATATTCTGCGATGAAGTCGGCTAGGTACTGAGATTTTATGGCAGTCCGGGCTTCGTAGTGGAGGTCGAACTCGGACAGTTCCACCGCCCATTGTAGTATTCGTCCTGCCAGGTCTGTTTTTTGCAGGATGTGTCTCATGGGTTGGTTTGTCCGGACTTTGATGGTGTGGGCTTGAAAGTAGGGACGGAGCCTCCGAGCTGTGAATATTAGGGCGTAGGCAAATTTTTCTATTTTCTGATAGTTTAATTCGGCCCCTTGCAGTGCCTTGCTCACAAAGTATACGGGGTGTTGTCCTTGGTCATTTTCCCGTATTAATGCTGAAGCGACTGCCCGATGTCCGACCGAGAGGTATAATACGAGCTCTTCCCCTTTTAAAGGTCGGGTTAGGATTGGTGGCTGCCCGAGGAATTCCTTGAATTCTTGAAAGGCTTTTTCGCACTCCGGGGTCCATGAGAAGGGTTTCCCTTTCTTTAGGAGTGAGTAGAGAGGTAATGATTTTATCGCTGATCCTGCCAAAAATCTTGATAGGGCGGCCAGCCTTCCATTCAGCTGTTGTACTTCTTTGACACAGGTCGGGCTTTTCATATTGAGTATCGCTTGGCATTTGTCCGGGTTTGCTTCGATGCCCCTTTGAGTCAACATGAAGCCTAAGAATTTTCCGGCTTCTGCGGCGAAGGTGCACTTTGTCGGGTTGAGTCTCATGTTGTGTTTTCTGAGGGTGCCGAAGACACTGGTGAGGTCGGTCAGCAAGTTTCCGTCTTCTTGTGTCTTTACCAGCATGTCGTCGACGTACACCTCTAGTTGTAGTCCGATGTGCTCTGAGAACACTTTGTTCATTAGCCTCTGGTAGGTTGCCCCTGCGTTCTTCAGCCCGAAGGGCATTACTACGTAGCAGTAGTTTGCCCTTGGGGTTATGAACGAGGTTTTTTCTTGGTCGGGTCCGTACATCGGGATTTGGTTGTATCCCGAGTATGCATCCATGAAGGAGAGATATCTGTAGCCTGAGGCTGCGTCGACTAAGGCGTCGATGTTTGGTAGTGGATATGGGTCTTTGGGGCAGGCTTTGTTGAGATCCGTGTAGTCGACGCACATCCTCCATTTTCCATTGGGCTTTTTTACCAGGACCACGTTTGCGAGCCATAGGGGGTATTTTTACTTCCCTAATGAACCCTGCATCTAGTAATGCTTGTACTTGTTCTTCTATTGCTTGCACGCGCTCAGGCCCGAGTTTCCGGCGTCTTTGTTGGACAGGTCTGGACCCCGGGTATACTGATAGCTTATGGCACATCAGGTCGGGGCTTATGCCTGGCATGTCGGAGGCTTTCCAGGCGAAGAGGTCGGAATTCTCTTTTAAGAGGGTTATGAGTTCCTCTTTTAGGCCTGCTTCGAGGTTCGCTCCTACGTTTGTTATTTTTTCAGGTGTGTTCCCGATTTGGATTTTTTCGGTTTCTCCCTCTGGTTGTGGCCGGAGGTCTTCTCGGGTTTGAACTCGTCCGAGTTCTATTGTATTGACCTCTTTCCCTTTTAGGCTCAGGCTTTCGTTGTAGCATCGCCGTGCTAGTTTTTGGTCGCCTTTTAGGGTAGCGATTCCCTTTGTGCTAGGGAACTTCATACAGAGGTGTGGGGTTGAGACTATAGCTGCTAGTCTGTTTAGGGTTGGTCGCCCAATGAGGGCATTGTATGCTGAAATGACGTCGACTATAATGTAGTCGATGCTTAATGTTCTAGATTGTTCGCCTCTTCCAAAGGTAGTATGTAGCGAGATGTATCCTAAGGGATGGATCGGGGTGTCCCCTAGTCCAAATAAGTCGGTGGGATAGGCCTTTAGCTCTTTTTCTTCAAGTCCGAGTTTGTCGAAGGCTGTTTTGAACAGGATATCTGCTGAGCTTCCCTGGTCAATCAGGGTTCGATGTAGGTTGGCGTTTGCTAGGATGATGGTGATTACCATTGGATCGTCGTGCCCGGGTATTACCCCTTGAGCATCTTCTCGGGTAAACGAGATAGTAGGTAATTCGGGCAGGGGGCTGTCTTCTCGGACATGATAGACGTCTTTGAGGTGTCTTTTTTGCGAGGATCTGGATGTTCCTCCGCCTGCAAAACCTCCATTTATCATGTGAACGTGCCTTTCAGGGGTTCGCGGGGTTTGCTCAGCCCGATCTTCATTGTCTCCCCTCCTTCTCTTTTTGGTCTCTTCTCCCTTCTCTGCTATGTATCTGTCGAGTTTTCCTTCTCTGACTAGCCTTTCTATAACATTTTTTAGGTCGTGACAGTCGTTAGTAGAATGACCGTAGAGCTTGTGGTATTCACAGTATTCGGACCGATCTCTCCCTGCTCTCTTGTGTTTTAGAGGTCGGGGCGGTGGGATTTTTTCGGTGTGGCATACTTCTCTGTAGACGTCTACCAGGGAAACTCGGAGGGGAGTGTAGCTGTGGTACTTCCGTGGCTTGTCCGAGTTGGATTCTTCTTTCTTTTTCTGTTCCCGATCTCGATCTCGGAGTGGGTAGGTTGATTCCTTCCTAGAAGAGTCTCTTAGCTCGGAGGTTTCCTCCATGTTAATATATTTTTCTGCTCGCTCCTGCACCTCGTATAGGGAGGTCGGGTATCGTTTGGATAGGGATTGGCTAAATGGTCCTTCTTTTAGGCCGTTTGCCAGTCCCATGATGGCCGCTTCTGTGGGCAAGTGTTGTATGTCCAGGCAGGCTTTGTTGAATCGCTCCATGTACTCTCGGAGAGTTTCTTGGTTACCTTGTTTGATCCCGAGTAGACTGGGGGCATGTTTTGCCTTGTCCTTTTGAATGGAGAATCTTGTTAGGAATTTTTTGGTTAGGTCCTCAAAGCTGGAGATTGATCCTGGTGGCAGGTTGTCGAACCACTTCATGGCTGATTTGGTGAGAGTGGTGGGGAAGGCTTTGCACCGAATCGCGTCGGAGGCGTCGACTAGGTACATTCTGCTTCTGAAGTTGCTGAGGTGGTGTCTTGGATCGGTGGTGCCGTCGTAGAGATCCATATCGGGTGGTTTAAAGTTTCGCGGTACCTTCTCCTTCATGATCTCTTGCGTGAAGGGATCATGGTTGCCTTCGGGGGTGGGGCCGCGGTCTGACCGATCTTTCAGGTTGGCCTCTATTTTCCGCAGTTTTTCTTCTAATTCTCTGCGCTTGCGAGCTTCCCTTCTCAGATCTTGTTCAGTTTCTTTTTGCTTCTTTATGTCCTCTTCGAGTTGTTTTAGTCGGTTTTGTTGTGCCCGGACTGCTTCTAGAATTTCCGAGCTCTTTTCTTTTTCGGGATTTCGTGGATCTTTGTTTGGGAGTGACGTCTTTGGGCGATTCTGTTTGTTTCCTCCTGGAGTGCGTGGTGATAGAGGGCTGTCCGGTCGTTCGCCGGCGTCAACTTCCTCTTCTTGTTCTGATGTAGCGTGGTTATTGTTGGGAGGGTCGTTCGCCATGGCAAAGGGATGACTTCCAGGTCCCCGGCAACGGCGCCAATGTTCCGAGGGTTACCTGAAACGTGTAGCTCGGTCGTCTGGCAAGACCCGAGGTGAGGGTGCTGTGACCCGAGCTTGATGTGCCGAGCGACTGGTGGTTGTACCTGCAATGACACTCCGATGCTTAAGTTAGCATGGGTCCAAGCAGATATCGAGTAGAATTAGAGTATGAGTTATACCTGGGTGCTCCAGTGTATTTATAGTAGTTGGTCGTGATCTTCCCTGGATAAGATATTCTTATCTTATCTTATCTTTTGGGAGTTTTATCCCTATCTTTGTGGAACCGCCTTTCCTAGGCCTTTTCGGCCTTTAGGTTTTGGGCTTCGTTCCTTTTCGATGGGCCTTCTTAGCTTATTTGTCCGAGGTCCGACCTCAGGCGTGGGCCTTGGGACGAGGTCGGACCTTCTATGATCTTACCGAGTTTGGGGAGCTCGGTCAGGGTATGAACAGTGTCTATGCCTTAAAGTTATGAATGTCCTATGAATCCATCACCTTTCTTAAATGAAAACTGTTTTTATTACAAAAGAACAAGAAGTACATGGTTTCGAATTCATCCTTAAAACTAGCTTAATTATTTTGATGTGGTGACAATACTTTTTGTTTTCTGAATGTATGCTTGAACAGTGCATATGTCTTTTGAATTTGTTGTTCGTGAATGTTAAAATTGTTGGCTCTTGAAAGAATGATGAAAAAGGAGACATGTTACTAAGGATCTGAAAAATCATAAAAATGATTCTTGAAGCAAGAAAAAGCAGTGAATACAAAGAAAAAAAAGAGAGTATATGCAAAAAAAAAAAAGAGAGAAAAGAAAAAAAGAAAAAAATAATAATAATGAAGTTGTGATCCAAGGCAAAAAGAGTGTGCTTAAGAACCCTGGACACCTCTAATTGGGGACTCTAGCAAACCTGAGTCACAATCTGGAACTACAAAAGTGGATTTTCTAGAGCTACAGAAGCCCAATTGGCGTGCTCTCAACGGCGTTGGAAAGTAGACATCCTGGGCTTTCCAGCAATGTATAATAGTCCAGACTTTGCCCGAGATTTGATGGCCCAAACTGGCGTTCCAAATCAGCTCAAAACTGCCCGGCGTTAAACGCCGGAACTGGCACAAGAATGGGAGTTAAACGCCCAAACTGGCATAAAAGCTGGCGTTTAACTCCAAGAAAAGTCTCTACACATGAAAGCTTCAATGCTCAGCCCAAGCACACACCAAGTGGGCCCGGAAGTGGATTTTTATGTAATTTACTCATCTTTGTAAACCCTAGGCTACTAGTTCTCTACAAATAGGACCTTTTGCTATTGTATTTGATATCTTTTGATCACTTTAGATCTTAGATCAGATCTTGGTTCTTCTGGTTCCTTCTCTAGGGCCGAAGCCAATGATCACTATTATCACTTATGTATTTTCAACGGTGGAGTTTCTACACACCATAGATTAAGCTGTGGAGCTCTGCTGTACCTCGAGTATTAATGCAATTACTATTGTTCTTCTATTCAATTCAGCTTGTTCTTATTCCAAGATATTCATTCGCACTCAAGAACTTGATGAATGTGATGATTATGTGACACTCATCATCATTCTCAACTATGAACACGTGCCTGACAACCACTCCCGTTCTACAAGTAAACAAGGCTTGAATGTTTATCTCTTGGATTCCTTAATCGGAATCTTCGTGGTATAAGCTAGAACTGATGGCGGTATTCAAGAGAATCTGGAAGGTCTAAACCTTGTCTGTGGTATTCTGAGTAGGATTCAATGATTGAATGACTGTGACGAGCTTCAAACTCCTGAAGGTTGGGCGTTAGTGACAGACGCAAAAGAATCACTGGATTCTATTCCAACCTGATTGAGAACCGACAGATGATTAGCCGTGCCGTGATAGGGTGCGTTGAACATTTTCACTGAAAGGATGGAAGGTAGCCACTGACAACGGTGAAACCCTACATACAGCTTGCCATGGAAAGGAGTAAGAAGGATTGGATGAAGACAGTAGAAAAGCAGAGAGACGGAAGGGACAAAGCATCTCCAAACGCTTATCTGAAATTCTCACCAATGAATTACATAAGTATCTCTATCTCTATCTTTATGCTTTATTAATACATCATCCATAACCATTTGAGTTTGCCTGACTAAGATTTACAAGGTGACCATAGCTTGCTTCATACCAACAATCTCCGTGGGATCGACCCTTACTCGCGTAAGGTTTATTACTTGGACGACCCAGTGCACTTGCTGGTTAGTTGTGCGAAGTTGTGATAAAGAGTTGAGATTACAATTGTGCGTACCATGTTGATGGCGCCATTGATGATCACAATTTCGTGCACCAACTTGTTTGAATATGAGGTTGGGAATGGTCCCATGAAATCGATTCCCCACACATCAAACAGTTCCAGTTCCAAGATAAAATTTTGTGGCATCTCATTTCTTTTGGGCAAGTTTCCAGATCTTTGGCATTCATTGTAGCTCTTTACTAGTTCTTTGGCATCCTTAAAAAGGGTAGGCCAAAAGAATTCGCTTTGTAACACTTTTGCTACAGTTCTGTCCCCTCCAAAATGGCCTCCATAGCATGAGCTGTGGCAATTCCATAGGACCTCTCGTCCTTCTTCTTTCGAGACACATCTTCTAAGGATTCCATCTGAACAATTCTTGAAGAGATATGGCTCATCCCAAACAAAATATTTAGCATCATTTATGAGCTTTCTTTTTTGATGTTTATTGATCCCTGGAGGTAGGGCCCCGGTTGCCTTGAAGTTGGCAATGTCTGCAAACCATGGTGCTTTGTGAATTGTCATCAATTGCTCATCAGGGAAGAGCTCGTTCACACTTGTATCATGTGTTCCACCTTCCTTATGACGGATTCTGGATAAGTGATCTGCTACCTTGTTCTCCACTCCTTTCTTGTCTCTGATTTCAATATTGAATTCCTGCAACAATAAGATCCATCTTATTAGTCTTGGTTTTGATTCTTGTTTGGCAAATAAATATTTAAGTGCTATGTGATCTGTGAAAACAATCACTTTAGCACCAATAAGATATGATCTAAACTTGTCACATGCAAAAACTATTGCTAGCAACTCCTTTTCAGTAGTGGTATAGTTTCTTTGAGAATCATTGAGGACTTTGCTAGCATAGTATATCACATGGACTAAGTTATCTTTCCTCTGCCCTAACACGGCCCCAAGTGCAAAATCAGATGCATCACACATCAATTCAAAGGGTAAGTTCCAATCAGGTGGGGAAATGATAAGAGCAGAGGACAATTTCTTTTTCAAGTTTTCAAATGCTAGCATGCATTTCTCATCAAAATTAAATGGTGTATCAGACATTAGGAGATTGCTTAAGGGCTTGGCTATCTTTGAAAAATCTTTAATAAACCTTCTATAAAAGCCAGCATGCCCCAAAAAACTCCTAATTGCCTTGACATCACTGGGTGGAGGTAACTTTTCAATTAGCTCCACCTTAGCTCTGTCTACCTCAATGCCTTGATTAGAAACTTTATGGCCAAGAACTATTCCCTCTGTCACCATGAAGTGACATTTTTCTCAGTTCAAGACTAAGTTGGTTTCTTGACATCTTTTCAATACCAAGGCAAGATGAGTTAGGCAATTAGGGAGGGAATCTCCAAATACTGAGAAGTCATCCATGAAAACTTCAATGAACTTCTCTATCATATCTGAAAAGATGGAGAGCATGCAGCGTTGGAAAGTTGCGGGTGCATTACATAGCCCGAATGGCATGCGCCTATAGGCAAACACTCCATATGGGCAAGTGAATGATGTCTTCTCTTGGTCTCTTGGATCAACCACTATTTGGTTATATCCTGAATAACCATCTAGAAAACAATAATATGCATGTCCCGCAAGTCTTTCCAACATTTGATCCATGAAGGGAAGTGGTAAATGATATTTTCTTGTGGCCTCATTAAGCTTCCTGTAGTCAATACACATTCTCCAGCCTGTAATGGTTCTTGTAGGGATTAGCTCATTCCTTTCGTTGGGCACCACAGTGATTCCTCCCTTTTTGGGAACCACCTGAACTGGACTGACCCATTGGCTGTCTGAGATTGGATAGATTACTCCTCCCTGCCACAACTTCATGACTTCTTTCTGCACTACTTCTTTCATTGCTGGATTTAACCTTCTTTGGGGCTGAATGGAAGGTTTGGCACCTTCTTCTAGGAGTATCTTATGCATGCATATGGCTGAACTAATTCCCTTCAAGTCAGTAAGTGTCCATCCAATGGCATCCTTATGCCTTCGTAAGACTTGAAGCAACTCTTCCTCTTGTTCTTGGCTGAGAGATGAATTTATTATTACTGGATAGCTTTTATTTTCTCCCAAGTATGCATACTTGAGAGTGGTTGGCAGTGCTTTAAGCTCTAATTTGGGTGCTTCTTTTCTTTCTTCCTTCTCTTCTAGCCCACCTTGAACATGTATTTCAGCGGCTGCAGCTTCTTCGCTTGTTGCTAACTCCTCTTCTGTTGATGCTTCAAGCTCTTCTTCAAGAGTTTCTTGTACCAAAGCTTCTACTGAGTCCAACCTCATACATTCTCCCAATGAGTCATGTTCATGGCCTTAAACACATTGAATGTCATTTTCTCCTCATGTAATCTGAGGACAAGTTCACCCTTTTGGACATCAATAATGGCTCCGGCAGTGGCTAAAAATGGCCTCCCCAGGATGATGGAGGTCTTAGCTCCTTCCTCCATGTCTAGTACTACGAAATCTGCTGGGAAAATGAAGTCTCCCACCTTCACCAACAAGTCTTCTACTACCCCATGGGGAAATTTGAATGACCTGTCTGCTAGTTGCAGGGCCATTCTTGTTGGTTTGGCTTCTTCAATCTTCATCTTTTTCATCATTGCTAGAGCCATTAGATTTATGCTGGCTCCTAGATCACATAAATCCTTTTTCACCGTGATTTCTCCAATGATACAAGGGATTTGGAAACTCCCAGGATCCTTCAATTTTTGAGGTAATTTTTGTTGGATGATGGCGCTGCATTCTTCTGTAAGTACCACAGTCTCATTGTTCTTCCAGCTTCTCTTTTTGGTCATCAACTCCTTCAAGAACTTGGCATAGAGTGGCATTTGCTCGATTGCTTCAGCAAAGGGTATGTTTATTTGTAATTTCTTGAAGATCTCCAAGAATCTTGAGAATTGGTTGTCCTCTCCCTTCTTCTTTAATTGCAGCTGCTGTGGGTATGGGGCCTTTGAGGGGTATGGATTGGGCACCTCTCTTTCTTGATGTGACTTGGGGATTGAGGTGTGAGCTTTCTCATGTCCCGTGTTTTCTTCATCCAATTCCTTCTCTGGTGGTTTCTTGTGGGTCTCCTTCAATTCCTTCCCACTCCTGAGGGTGATGGCCTGACATTCTTCCCTTGGTATTGAGTTAATATTGCTGCAATTGTTGTGCCCAGGGGTTTGCTTGAATAAGAATTCAATCTGTGTTTCCAGTTTCTTGATGGCAGCATCTTGATTCTGCATGTTAGATTGTACTTCTTCCCGGAAAGCTTTACTATCTTGAATTTCTTTTGCATAGAATTTTGAGTAGAGCCTTAATCTTTGAAAGCCTATCATCTGTGGATGATGGTGGGTTGAGATTAGGTGGTTGAGAAGGTTGGTTAGATGGATGTTGGTAATATCTCTGTGAAGTGTTTTGATGAGTGGCATTGTTGTTGGAGTTGAAGTTGGAACGTCTCTGATCTTGTCCTTGGTCTTGTTGGTTTCCCCATCCAAAGTTGGGGTGATTTTTCCATCCAGAGTTGTAGGTTTTAGAGTATGGATCATGTACTTGTCTAGGTGAATTTCCCACATAATTGGCTTGCTCCCAGTCACCTTCTTCTCCTATGTTTACTCCTTCATGAGTTGGTAATGAGGTGATGGCTGCTGCAACTTGGTTCTCTTCCACCTTCTTGGTAAGATCTGCTAGCTACTTGGTGATCATCTTGTTTTGGGCTAACAGTACATCCATGTGGTTCAGCTCCATTACTCCTCTAGTGTTACTTCTTTCAGAGGCATAGAAGTAGTCATTCTCAGCAACTGTTTCAATGGCATCTATAGCTTTTTCAATGGTTTTCTTCTTGTTTAAAGAACCTCCTGATGAATGATCTACAGCCTTCTTTGACTCATAGGAAAGACCTTCATAGAAGATGTGAAGTTGAACCCACTCATTAAATATCTCTGGTGGGCATCTCCTTGTCAAGTCTTTGGATCTCTCCCATGCTTCATAAAGTGTCTCACCATCTTGTTGCCTGAAAGTCTGCACCTCAGTTCTTAGCCTATTGATCCTTTGAGGAGGATAAAATCTTGCTAAAAACTTGTTCACCACTTCTTCCCAATTAGTCAAGCTTTCCTTTGGGAAGGATTCAAGCCATTTGGATGCCTTGTCCCTGAGTGAAAAAGGGAACAAGAGCAACCTATAGACATCGGGGTGGACTCCATTGGACTTCACCGTGTCACAAATCCTCAAGAAGGTAGTCAAGTGTTGGTTAGGGTCTTCTTGAGCACCTCCTCCAAATGAGCAATTATTTTGTACCAAAGTGATGAGCTGAGGTTTTAGCTCGAAATTGTTGGCATGTATGGTGGGTTTTTGAATGCTGCTTCCACAGTTTCCTGGATTAGGATTGATATAGGATCCTAAGACCCTTCTTTCATGCCCAGCCCAGTTTGCATGGCCTTCTCTGGCATGATTATGAGCTTCTTCTTCATGATTGTTCTCCAAATTCTCTTCCATGTTGGGTTCAAAGTACTCTTCCTCTTCCTCAGCACCAATAATTCTTTTTCCACTTGCCTCCCTTTTTCGTCTCCAAAGGGTTCTCTCAGGTTCTGAATCAAAGGATGTTGAGATTCCTTCTCTTTTCCCTGTCATACAACAAATAGAATGCACAACAGGAGATATAGTGAAGACTATTTTTGTTAGAATGATTGTTAGTGTGAGTGATGCAATTTATCAAACAGTTAGTAGGTTAGTGAGCTGAATTATGATAAACTAAGAAAAAGAGAACAGAAAATAGAGAGGGTAAAGGGGATGAGGAGGAAATTAAAAACAAACTAAGGTAAATTACTGAATACAGAAAAGAATAACGAGAAATAAAAAAAATGCTCAATCTAGTGATCTTCTAGCTTAATCATTGTTGATTCAAAATCAATCCCCGGCAACGGCGCCATAAACTTGATGCATGGAAACTTGTCTCTCAATAAATTTTTCTTCGGCAAGTATACCGAATTATCGTCAAGTAAAACTCACTATAGAGTGAGGTCGAATCCCACAAGGATTGATTGGTCAAGCAACTTTAGTTAGAAGAATATGCTAGTTGAGCTAAACAGAATTGAGGTTAAGATGCAGAAATTTAAGTGACTGGAAAGTAAATAGCATAAATTAAAGTGCAGAATCTTAAATGGGGAATTGGGGTAATGCTCATAAAAGTAAATGGCAGAAATTAAAGAGAATGGGTAAGATCAGAAATGGGGAGATCATTGGGTTTAGGAGATGTTGCAATTCTCCGGATCAAGTTCATTCTCATCTCTTCCTCAATCAATGCATTCATTGATCTCCTTGGCAATCTTAAGTGATTGGATTCCAATTCCTTGGTAATCCAATCTCTCAAATCTTGATCAATAGCCAATTCCTTGGTTAATTGCTCATGAGAAGAGATGAAGTATGGTCACTGATTATACCACATGCATTCCCAAATCAAGTATTGGTAGGATTATAGTCACATATCCATCCAAACCCAAATTGGTCCAACATGAGAAAACATTTCTAGCATGATCTCTTCATTCCTCTTCCAAGGTTCCGAAGAGATCCAATTATGGAGAGTTTCTTTTCCAAGACAACTAACCAATTGAATTAAGATTGAAAGCTTTCTAGTAAAATCAAGAGAAAAGATAAAAGAAGAAGAATGAAAACTAATATTGATCCATCAAATTACAGCAGAGCTCCCTAACCCAATGAAAGGGGTTTAGTTGTTCATAGCTCTAGGAATCAAAATTGGCAGAAAAGAAGAATCCATGCTAGAAGTACAGAAAAGTAAATATGCAGAGAGTAGTTCCCAAAAGTCCAAAAGCTCCTAGCTAGTTCAAAACTACTCCTATATATACTACTCTTCATGATCTTTTAGTGAGTTCTTCAAGTCTTGGATGTGGGCTTTGGACCTTGAGTTGAAGTAATTCTCATCTTTAGTGGGACCAGCTTGTAGAGAAATATGAATTAGGCTTGGGCATTCAGTGAGATTAACGTGGAATACATTTCTGGGTGCGAGAACGTTAGTGGCATTCACCTTTTCCACTAACGTTCCACCTTTATATGCCCATGTTATTCTCAATGTTAGAAGTCTTAACGTGACTTCTAACGTTCCTTCTCAATTCTTGGCCAACGTTAATGGGACTCACTTTTCCCATTAACGTTGGCTTGTGCCCCTTTTCGCAAACGTTAATGGGAATCACTTTTCCCATTAACGTTGCTTGCCTCTTGCCCCCTACGTTAGGTCTCACGTTAGCTTAGCTAACCTAGCTCTTAACGTGGGCATCTATCACCTTCGAGAGCGTTAGTGACACTCACCTTTGTCACTAACGCTCCAATTGCCTTAAGCCCCTACGTTAGAACCCACGTTAACTAAGTTAACGTGGCTCCTAACATAGTAATGAAGCCATCTCCCAACGTTAGTGACAAAAGTGAGTGTCACTAACGTTGGCACTTTGAACCCCACTCCACGTTAACTTTCACGTTAACAATCTTAACGTGAGAGTTAACGTAGGCAATGCTAATGATCCAACATTAGTGACAAAAGTGAATGTCACTAACGTTGGCATTGTTGATCCTCTTCCACGTTAGAGTTTACGTTAACTTAGTTAACGTGACTCTTAACGTGGGGCATTGCCTAGTTTCCCAACGTTGGTGGTGTTCACTTTTACCACTAACGTTGAGGAGAAACATTATTGGAGTTCACGTTTCTCATTAACGTGGAGTCCTCTTTTTCCTCTACGCTAAGTACCATGTTAACTAAGTTAACGTGGCTCTTAACGTAGGCTATAAATGGCTTCGCAGGCGTTATTGGTGATCACTTTTCTCATTAACGTTGCAAGCTATTTGCCATCCCACGTTAGTAGTCACGTTAACTAAGTTAACGTGAATGCTAACGTGATTCTTCCATGCTTCATTTGTCCTGAAATCAAGCAATTAAAGTGCATCAAAGCTCTAGCCAAAGTCATGAGATTATCCATCATTAAATTATCATGTAATTCTGGCAAAAATCTCATGAAATCATGCAAAATTCACAATAGTTGCTTAAATGAAGGTGTAAGTGTATTTTCACCCAAAGCTTGCCTTGTTTACTAGGAAAATGCATGAAACTACCCTAAAACAGTAAAGAAAAGGTCAGTGAAACTGGCCTAGATGCCCTGGCATCACCAACCTTTGATCAAAGTTAACCCTTCTAGTGTAGGGGGCGTGCATTTTCTTGCATTATAGGCAAGTTGAACGCCAACCTTATATTTTTCGGACTGAAATCTAAGCATTTCTCCCGAACCATTGTAAGATAATTCTTTGGATTCGGGTTCATACTTTGATCATGGTTCCTAGTGATCCATGCATTGGCATAGAACTCTTGAACCATTAATATTCTGACTTGTTGAATGGGGTTGGTCAGAACTTCCCAACCTCTTCTTTGGATCTCATGTCGGATCTCCGGATACTCATTTTTCTTGAGCATGAAAGGGACCTCAAGGATCACCTTCTTCTTGGCCACAACTTCATAGAAGTGGTCTTGATGGACCTTTGAGATGAATCTCTCCATCTCTCATGACTCGGAAGTGGAAGCTTTTGTCTTCCCTTTTCCTTTTCTAGAGGTTTCTCCGGCCTTAGGTGCCATAGATGGTTAGGGAAAAACAAAAAAGCTATGCTTTTACCACACCAAACTTACAATGTTGCTCGCCCTCGAGCAAAGAAAAGAAAGAATAGAAGAAGAAGAAGAAGATATGAAGGAGAGGGAGAGGAATGTGTATTCGGCTAAGGGAGGATTTGGGTGGGAAAGGGATTTTGAATTTGAAGGTAGGTAGGGTTTATGGGAAAGAGTGGATGGATGTGAGTGGTGAAGAGGTGATGGGGAAGAGAGATTGAATTGATTAGTGAAGGGTTTTTGTGAAAAGTGTTATTGGATTGTGTGAAGAAGAGAAAAGGTAAGTTGAGGTAGGTAGGGATCCTGTGGGGTCCACAGATCCTGAGATGATCCTATGGGGTCCACAAATCCTGAGGTGTCAAAGATTTATTATTCCTGCACCAATGGGGCATGTAAAATGCCCTCTGCATGCAATACTAGCATTTAACGCCAGATTGATGCTTGTTTCTAGCGTTAAACGCCAGCTCTATGCTTGTTTTGGGCGTTCAACACCAATCTGCAGCATGTTTCTGGCGTTGAATGCCAGTTCCATGCTTGTTTCTGGCGTTTAATGCCAGCTCTCCTCAGGGTGTAATCCTGGCGTTTAAACGCCAGACTGCTGCTTGTTTCTGGCGTTCAACGCCAGATTCATGCTCTGTTCTGGCATTGAACGCCAGCCAGATGCTCCTTACTGGCGTTTAAACGCCAGTAAGCTCTTCCTCCAGGGTGTGTTGTTTCTTCTGCTATTTTTTATTCTATTTTTAATTTTAGTAATTGTTTTGTGACTCCATGATGAGCGGATAATTTATACGCTTTTTGGCATTGTTTTTAGGTAGTTTTTAGTAAGTTCAAGCTACTTTTAGGGATGTTTTCATTAGTTTTTATGTTAAATTCACATTTCTGGACTTTACTATGAGTTTGTGTGTTTTTCTGTGATTTCAAGTAATTTCTGGCTGAAATTGAGGGACTTGAGCAAAACTCAGAAAAAGGCTGACAAAAGGACTGCTGATGCTGTTGGAATCTGACCTCCCTGCACTCGAAATGGATTTTCTAGAGCTACAGAAATCCAAATGGCGCGCTCTTAACGGCGTTGGAAAGTAGATATCCAGTGCTTTCCAACAATATATAATAGTTCATACTTTATTCGGAAATTGACAACGTAAATTGGCGTTGAACGCCAAGTACATGCTGTTGTCTAGAGTTAAACGCCAGAAACACGTCATGATCCGGAGTTGAACGCCCAAAACACGTTATAACTTGGAGTTCAACTCCAAGAAAAGCCTCAGCTCATGGATAGATCAAGCTCAGCCAAAGCACACACCAAGTGGGCCCCAGAAGTGGATTTATGCATCAATTACTTACTCATGTAAACCCTAGTAGCTAGTCTAGTATAAATAGGATAAGTTACTATTGTATTAGACATCTTTTGACAGTTTAATCTTTGACTATTTTAGTCTTTGATCATTTGGTCTTTTGATCATTCAGGGGGCTGGCCATTCGGCCATGCCTGAACCTTTCACTTATGTGTTTTCAATGGTGGAGTTTCTGCACACCATAGATTAAGGGTGTGGAGCTCTGCTGTACCTCAAGTTTCAATACAATTATTATTACTTTTTATTCAAAATCTCTTTTATTCTTATTCCAAGATATACGGTGCACTTCAACTTGATGAATGTGATGATCCGTGACACTCATCATCATTCTCACCTATGAATGCGCGTGACTGACAACCACTTCCGTTCTACTTTAGGCCGGGCGCATATCTCTTAGATTCCCCAACAGAATCTTCGTGGTATAAGCTAGATAGATGGCGGCATTTATGGGGATCTGGAAAGTCTAACCTTGTCTGTGGTATTCCGAGTAGGATCCTGGGAATCCGGAAAGTCTAACCTTGTCTGTGGTATTCCGAGTAGGATTCCGGTATTGGATGACTGTGACGAGCTTCAAACTCTTGAAGGCTAGGCGTGATGACAAATGCAAAAGAATCAAGGGATTCTACTCCAACCTGATTGAGAACCGACAGATGATTAGCCGTGCTGTGACAGAGCATTTGGACCATTTTCACTGAGAGGATGGGATGTAGATATCAACAAGGGTGATGCCTCCAGACGATTAGCCGTGCAGTGACAGCGCATAGGACCATTTTCCCGAGAGGATTAAAAGTAGCCATTGATGATGGTGATGCCCTACATACAGCTTGCCATGGAAAGGAGTAAGAAGGATTGGATGAAAGCAATAGGAAAATAGAGATTCGAGAGGATTCTAGCATCTCCACACGCCTATCTGAAATTTCCACTATTGATCTACATAAGTATTTCTATCCTTTTTTATTTTATTTATCTTTTAATTATCTAATCCAATTACATTTGACCCTATGAATCCACTTAACTGAGATTTACAAGGTGACCATAGCTTGCTTCATACCAACAATCTCTGTGGGATCGACCCTTACTCATGTAAGGTATTACTTGGATGACCCAGTACACTTGCTGGTTAAGTTGAACGGAGTTGTGTCCACACATAGTTGAAAAAGCAATGAATTTTACAAAATACAATAACAAAGGAATCACAATTTCGTCCACCAAGTTTTTGGCACCGTTGCCGGGGATTGTTGAGTTTGAACAACTGACGGTTCATCTTATTGCTCAGATTAGGTAATTTTCTTTTCAAAATTTTTCAAAAATCTTTTTCAAAATTTTCTTTTCTTTTTCTTTTTTCCAAAAATATTTTCGAAAAAAAATTAATAAAAATCCAAAAAAATCATAAAATCATAAAAATAAAAAAATATTTGGTGTTTCTTGTTTGAGTCTTGAGTCAATTTTTAAGTTTGGTGTCAATTGCATGCTTAAAAAAATTTTTTCTAGCATATTTTTGAAAATTCCATGCATTCAAAGTGTTCTTCATGATCTTCAAGTTGTTCTTGGTAAGTCTTCTTGTTTGATCTTGATGTTTTCTTGTTTTGTGTTGTTTGTTGTTTTTCATGTGCATTTTTGCATTCATATTTTCCAAGCATTAAAAATTTCTATGTTTGGTGTCTTGCATGTTTTCTTTGCATCAAAAATTTTTCAAAATTATGTTCTTGATGTTCATCATGATCTTCAAAGTGTTCTTGGTGTTCATCTTGACATTCATAGTGTTCTTGCATGCATTATGTGTTTGATCCAAAATTTTCATATTTTGGGTCATTTTTATGTTTTTCTCTATCATCTAAAAAAAATAAAAATAAAAATATATCTTTTCCTTTTTTCTCTCCAAATTTTCAAAATTTTGGGTTGACTTGGTCAAAAATTTTCAAAATTAGTTGTTTCTTACAAGTCAAGTCAAATTTTCAATTTTAAAAATCTTATCTTTTCAAAATCTTTTTCAAAAATTATATCCTTTTCATTTTTTTCTATTTTTCGAAAATTTCAAAAATCTTTTTCAAAATATTTTCAAAATCTTTTTCTTACCTTTATATCAAATTTTCGAAAATTAGCTAACAACTAATGTGATTGATTCAAAAATTTGAAGTTTGTTACTTGCTTGTTAAGAAAGGTTCAATCTTTAAGTTCTAGAATCTTATCTCTTAGTTTCTTGTTAGTTAAGTAATTTTAAAAATTAAATCTTTTTCAAACATATTTTTTTATCTTTTATCTTATCTTTTTCAAAAATTTTATCTTTTTCAAAAGTTGATTTCAAAATATCTTATCTAACCTCTTATCTTCTTATCTTTTCAAATTTGATTTTAATATCTTTTTCAACTAACCCTTTGACTTTTTGTTTGTTTCTTATCTTTTTCAAAACCACCTAACTACTTTTCCCTCTCTAATTTTCGAAAATATCTCATCTCTTTTTCAAAAATTCTTTTGTTTTAAATTTTAATTTTAATCTTATCTTATCTCTAATTTTCGAAAATTACTAACCCTTTTTTTTAAATTATTTTCGAATTTTCTATCTCTTCTCTCTTATTCTATTTAATTATTTAATTACTAACACTTCTCTTCACCTCTCTTCACCTAAATATCCGAACCCACTCTTCTTCATTCTTCTCCCCTTTCTTTTTCTACTAACATAAAGGAATCTCTATACTGTGACATAGAGGATTCCTCTTCTTTTCTTGTTTTCTTCTCTTTCATATGAGCAGGAACAAGGAAAAAGGCACTCTTGTTGAAATTGATCCAGAACCTGAAAGGACTCTGAAGAGAAAATTAAGAGAAGCTAAGTTACAACAATCTAAAGGTAACCTTTCAGAAACATTAGAACAAGAGAAGGAGATGGCAGCCGAAAATAATAATAATGCAAGGAGAATGCTTGGTGACTTCACAAAGCCAACATCCAAATTTGATGGAAGAAGCATCTCCATTCCTGCCATTGGAGCCAATAATTTTGAGCTGAAACCTCAGCTAGTTGCCTTAATGCAACAAAACTGCAAGTTTTATGGACTTCCATCTGAAGATCCTTACCAGTTTTTAACTGAGTTCTTGCAGATTTGTGAGACTGTAAAGACGAATGGAGTTGATCCTGAAGTCTACAGACTCATGCTTTTCCCTTTTGCTGTAAGAGACAGAGCTAGAATATGGTTGGATTCACAACCCAAGGATAGCCTGGACTCCTGGGATAAGCTGGTCACTGCCTTCTTGGATAAATTCTTTCCTCCTCAAAAGCTGAGCAAGCTGAGAGTGGATGTTCAGACCTTCAAGCAAAAAGATGGTGAATCCCTCTATAAAGCTTGGGAAAGATACAAGCAGCTGACCAAAAGGTGCCATCTGACATGTTTTCAGAATGGACCATATTAGATATATTCTATTATGGTCTATTTGAATTTTCGAAAATGTCATTGGACCATTCTGCAGGTGGATCTATTCACCTAAAGAAAACGCCTGAAGAGGCTCAAGAGCTCATTGACATGGTTGCAAATAACCAATTCATGTACACTTCTGAGAGGAATTCTGTGAATAATGGGACGCCTCAGAGGAAGGGAGTTCTTGAAATTGATGCTCTGAATACCATATTGACTCAGAACAAAGTGTTGACTCAGCAAGTCAACATGATCTCTCAAAGTCTGAATAGATGGCAACATGCATCCAACAGTACTAAAGAGGCAGCTTCTGAAGAAGCTTATGATCCTGAGAACCCTGCAATGGCAGAGGTTAATTACATGGGTGAACCTTATGGAAACACCTATAACTCATCATGGAGAAATCATCCAAATTTCTCATGGAAGGATCAACAAAAGCCTCAACAAGGCTTTAACAATGGTGGACGCAATAGGCTGAGCAATAGCAAGCCTTATCCATCATCTTCTCAGCAACAGACAGAGAATTCTGAACAAAACACTTCTAATTTAGCCAATCTAGTCTCTGATCTGTCAAACGCCACTTTCAGTTTCATGAGTGAAACAAGATCCTCCATCAGAAATCTGGAGGCACAAGTGGGCCAGCTGAGTAAGAAAGTCATTGAAACTCCTCCCAGTATTCTCCCAAGTAATACAGAAGAGAATCCAAAAGGAGAGTGCAAGGCCATTGATATAATCAATATGGCCGAATGCACAAGGGAGGAGGAGGACGAAAATCCTAGTGAGGAAGACCTCCTGGGACGTCCCTCAAGCAAGAAGGAGTTTCCTATTAAGGATCCAAAGGAATCCGAGGCTCATATAGAGACCATAGAGATTCCATTAAATCTCCTTCTGCCATTCATGAGCTCTGCAGACTATTCTTCCTCAGAAGAGGATGAAGATGTGACTGGTGAGCAGGTTGCTCAATATTTAGGAGCTATCATGAAGCTGAATGCCAAGTTATTTGGTAATGAGACTTGGGAAAGTGAACCTCCCTTGCTCATTAATGAACTAGATACCTGGATTCAGCAAACTCTACCTCAAAAGAAATAAGATCCTGGCAAGTTCTTAATACCTTGTACCTTAGGCACCATGACCTTTGAAAAAGCTCTATGTGATCTAGGGTCAGGGATAAATCTTATGCCACTCTCTGTAATGGAAAAGCTGGGGATCATTGAGGTACAACCTGCCTTGTTCTCATTACAATTGGCAGACAAGTCATTGAGACAAGCTTATGGAATAGTAGAGGACGTGTTAGTAAAGGTTGAAGGCCTTTACATCCCTACTGATTTCATAATCTTAGACACTAGGAAGGAAGAGGATGAATGCATCATCCTTGGAAGACCTTTTCTAGCCACAGCAGGAGCTGTGATAGATGTCTGGTGCGCGAAATTGTGAACAATACTTTTTCACAACTCTCATAATCCCCGGTAATGGCTCCAAAAACGTGGTACCTCAATACCATGGCATTACACAACTTCGCACAACTAACCAGCAAGTGCACTGGGTCGTCCAAGTAATAAACCTTACGTGAGTAAGGGTCGATCCCACGGAGATTGTTAGTATTGAAGCAAGCTATGGTCATCTTGTAAATCTTAGTCAGGCAAACTCAAATGGATATAGTGATGAACGAAAATAACACAAAGGTAAAGATAGAGATACTTATGTAATTCATTGGTAGGAACTTCAGATAAGCGTATGAAGATGCCTTCCCTTCCGTCTCTCTGCTTTCCTACTGCCTTCATCCAATTCTTCTTACTCCTTTCCATGGCAAGCTCGTGTAGGGTTTCACTGTTGTCAGCAGCTACCTCCCATCCTCGCAGTGAAAACTAATGCTCATGCACTCTGTCACAGTGCGGCTAATCACCGGTTTGGTTCCCTCCCCTACCGGAATAGAATCACTCTTTTGCGTCTGTCACTAACGCCCAGTAGGTTACAGGTTTGAAGCACGTCACAGTCATTCAATCATTGAATCCTACTCAGAATACCACAGACAAGGTTTAGACCTTCCGGATTCTCTTGAATGCCGCCATCAGGTCCTGCCTATACCACGAAGACTCTGATCTCACGGAATGGTTGGCTCGTTTGTCAGGCGAGCACTCGGTTGTCAGGCGATCAACCATGCATCGTGCAATCAGGAATCCAAGAGATATTCACCAAGCCTCAAATGCTTGTAGAACAAGAGTGGTTGTCAGTCACTTTGTTCATGAGTGAGAATGGTGATGGGCGTCAATCATCACCTTCATCAAGTTGAAGAACAAGTGATATCTTGGAATAAGAACAAGCGGAATTGAATGGAAGAACAATAGTAATTGCATTAATACTCGAGGTACAGCAGAGCTCCACACCTTAATCTATGGTGTGTAGAAGCTCCACCGTTGAAAATACATAAGCATAAGGTCTAGGCATGGCCGAATGGCCAGCCTCCCAATGATCTAAGATAGCATAAAAATGAAGATAGCTACCAAAGTCCTCTTAAGATCTAAAGTGATCAAAAGATATCTAATACAATAGTCAAAGGTCCTACTTATAGAAAACTAGTAGCCTAAGGTGTACAGAAATGAGTAAATGACATAAAAATCCACTTCCGGGCCCACTTGGTGTGTGCTTGGGCTGAGCAATGAAGCATTTTTCGTGCAGAGACTCTTCTTGGAGTTAAACGCCAGCTTTAGTGCCAGTTTGGGCGTTTAACTCCCATTTGGGTGCCAGTTCCAGCGTTTAACGCTGGGATTTCTTGAGGTGACTTTGAACGCCGGTTTGGGCCATCAAATCTTGGGCAAAGTATGAACTATCATATATTGCTGGAAAGCCCAGGATGTCTAATTTCCAACGCCATTGAGAGCGCGCCAATTGGGCTTCTGTAGCTCCAGAAAATCCACTTCGAGTGCAGGGAGGTCAGAATCCAACAGCATCTGCAGTCCTTTTTGGTCTCTGAATCAGATTTTTGCTCAGGTCCCTCAATTTCAGCCAGAAAATACCTGAAATCACAGAAAAACACACAAACTCATAGTGAAGTCCAGAAAAGTGAATTTTAACTAAAAACTAATAAAAATATACTAAAAACTAACTAGATCATATCAAAAACATACTAAAAACAATGCCAAAAAGTATACAAATTATCCGCTCATCAATGTCAACAGAGGTGAATTAGTCCTTCAATTGAATGGGGACTACCTTGTGTTTAAGGCACATGGCCATCCCTCTGTGACAAAAGAGAGTAAGCATGAAGAGCTTCTCTCAGTTCAGAGTCAAGAAGAGCCCCCACAGTCAAACTCTAAGTTTAGTATTGGGAGGCCACAACCAAACTCTAAGTTTGGTGTTAAGACCCCATATCCAAACTCTAAGTTTGGTGTTGGGACTATACAACATTGACCTGATCACCTTTGTGGCTCCATGAGAGCCACTATCAAGCTATTGACATTAAAGAAGCGCTTGTTGGGAGGCAACCCAATTTTATTTATCTTATTTTATTGTATTGTTATTTTGTGTTTTATTAGGTACATGATCATGAGGAGTCACGAAAAAAATATAAAAATTAAAAACAGAATCAAAAACAGCAGAAGAAAAATCACACCCTGGAGGGAGGACAGACTGGCGTTCAACGCCAGTAAGAAGCATCTGGCTGGCGTTCAACGCCAGAACAGAGCATCAACCTGGCGTTGAATGCCAGAAACAAGCAACATTCTGGCGTTTGAACGCCAGGAATGTGCCTAGAGGAAAAGCTGGCGCTGAACGCCAGTAACAAGCATGAAACTGGCGTTCAACGCCAGAAACATGTTACATGTGGGCGTTGAACGCCCAGAATGTGCACCACTCGGCGTTTAAACGCCAGAATGGTGTGCAAAGGCATTTTACATGCCTATTTGGTGCAGGGATGGAATTCCTTGACACCTCAGGATCTGTGGATCCCACAGGATCACCTCAGGATCTGTGGACCCCATAGGATCCCCACCTAACATATTCCCACCTTACCTCCTAATCCTATTTTACTCTTCCCCATGTCACACTTCCCAAAACCCTTCACCAATCACCTCAATCTCTCTTCCCAATTACCCTCTTCACCATTCACATCCTTCCACTCTTCCCCATAAACCCCACCTACCTTCCAAATTCAAATTCTCTTTCCCACCCAATCCCACCCTATATGGCCGAAACTTCACTCTCCCCTTTCCCTATATATACCCTTCCATTCTACTTCATTTTCACACAACACTACCCCCTCTACTATACCTTGGCCGAACCACCATCTCTCCCTCTCTACCATATTTTCTTCTTCTTCTTCTTCTCTTCTTTCTTCTCTTGCTCGAGGGCGAGCAATATTTTAAGTTTGGTGTGGTAAAAGCATAAGCTTTTTTTTCCATTACCATCAATGGCACCTAAGGCTGGAGAATCCTCTAGAAAAGGAAAAGGGAAGATAAAAGCTTCCACCTCCGAGTCATGGGAGATGGAAAGATTCATCTCCAAGAGCCATCAAGACCACTTCTATGATGTTGTGGCAAAGAAGAAGGTGATCCCTGAGGTCCCTTTCAAGCTCAAGAAAAATGAGTACCCGGAGATCCGACATGAAATCCGAAGAAGAGGTTGGGAAGTCCTAACCAACCCCATGCAACAAGTCGAAATCTTAATGGTTCAAAAGTTCTATGCCAATGCATGGATCACTAGGAACCATGATCAAAGTATGAACCCGAGTCCAAAGAATTATCTCACAATGGTTCAGGGGAAATACTTAGATTTTAGTCCGGAAAATGTGAGGTTGGCATTCCACTTGCCCATGATGCAAGAAGATGAACGCCCCTACACTAGAAGGGTCAACTTTAATCAAAGGTTGGACCAAGTCCTTACGAACATATGTGTGGAAGGAGCTCAATGGAAGAGAGACTCCAAAGGCAAGCCAGTTCAACTAAGAAGACTGGACCTCAAGCCTGTGGCTAGAGGATGGTTAGAGTTCATTCAACGCTCCATCATTCCCACTAGCAACCGATCTGAAGTTACTGTGGATCGGGCCATCATGATTCATAGCATCATGATTAGAGAGGAAGTAGAAGTTTATGACGTCATCTCCAATGAAATCTACAAAATAGCCGACAAGCCCTCCACCATGGCAAGGCTAGCTTTTCCTCACCTTATTTGCCATCTATGTTACTCAGCTGGAGTTATCATAGAAGGAGACATCTCTATTGAAGAGGATAAGCCCATCACCAAGAAGAGGATGAAGCAAGCAAGAGAGACCCTTCACGGTTCTCAAGAGATGCATGAGGAAGCTCATCATCAAGAAATCCCTGAGATGCCTCAAGGGATGCACTTTCCTTCCAAAAACTATTGGGAACAACTCAACACCTCCTTAGAAGATTTGAGCCACAATGTTGAACAATTAAGGGTGGAACATCATGAGCACTCCATCATTCTCCATGAAATAAGAGAAGATCAAAGAGCAATGAGGGAGGAGCAACAAAGGCAAGGAAGGGACATAGAAGAACTTAAGAACATACATTGTTGGTCATTCAAGAAGAAAACGCCACTAAAGGTGGATTCATTCCTTGTTCTTATTTCTTTCTGCTTTTCGATTTTTATGTTGTGTTTATCTATGTTTTGTGTCTCTACTTCATGATCATTAGTAGTTAGTAACTATGTCTTAAGGCTATGAATAAATTCCATTAATCCTTCACCTCTCTTAAATGAAAAATGTTTTAATTCAAAAGAACAAGAAGCACATGAATTTCGAATTTATCCTTGAATCTAGTTTAATTATATTGATGTGGTGACAATACTTTTTGTTTTCTAAATGAATGCTTGAACAGTGCATATTTTTGATCTTGTTGTTTATGAATGTTAAAACTGTTGGCTCTTGAAAGAAAGATGAACAAAGAAAAATGTTATTGATGATCTGAAAAATCATGAAATTGATTCTTGAAGCAAGAAAAAGCAGTGAAAGAGAAGAAGCTTGCGAAAAAAATAGAAAGAAAAAGAAAAAGCAAGTAGAAAAAGCCAATAGCCCTTAAAACCAAAAGGCAAGGGTAAAAAGGATCTAAGGCTTTGAGCATCAATGGATAGGAGGGCCCAAGGAAATAAAATCCAGGCCTAAGCGGCTAAATCAAGCTGTCCCTAACCATGTGCTTGTGGCATGCAGGTCCAAGTGAAAAGCTTGAGACTGAGTGGTTAAAGTCGTGATCCAAAGCAAAAAGAGTGTGCTTAAGAGCTCTGGACACCTCTAACTGGGGACTCTAGCAAAGCTGAGTCACAATCTGAAAAGGTTCACCCAGTTATGTGTCTGTGGCATTTGTGTATCCGGTGGTAATACTGGAAAACAAAATGCTTAGGGCCAGGACCAAGACTCATAAGTAGCTGTGTTCAAGAATCAACATGCTTAACTAGGAAAGTCAATAACACTATCCGAAATTCTAAGTTCCTAGAGAAGCCAATCATTCTAAACTTCAAAGGAAAAAGTGAGATGCCAAAACTGTTCAGAAGCAAAAAGCTACAAGTCCCGCTCATCTAATTAGAATTAATATTCATTGATATTTTGAAATTTATAGTATATTCTCTTCTTTTTATCCTAATTGATTTTCAGTTGCTTGGGGACAAGCAACAATTTAAGTTTGGTGTTGTGATGAGCGGATAATTTATACGCTTTTTGGCATTATTTTTAGGTAGTTTTTAGTAAGTTCAAGCTACTTTTAGGGATGTTTTCATTAGTTTTTATGTTAAATTCACATTTCTGGACTTTACTATGAGTTTGTGTGTTTTTCTGTGATTTCAGGTAATTTCTGGCTGAAATTGAGGGACTTGAGCAAAACTCTGAAAAAGGCTGACAAAAGGACTGCTGATGCTGTTAGAATCTGACCTCCCTGCACTCGAAATAAATTTTCTGGAGCTACAGAACTCCAAATGGCGCGCTCTCAACGGCGTTGGAAAGTAGACATCTAGAACTTTCCAGAAATATATAATAGTCCATACTTTATTCAGAAATTGACAACTTAAATTGGCGTTGAACGCCAAGTACATGCTGTTGTCTAGAGTTAAACGCCAGAAACACGTCATGATCCGGAGTTGAACGCCCAAAACACGTTATAACTTGGAGTTCAACTCCAAGAAAAGCCTCAGCTCGTGGATAGATCAAGCTCAGCCCAAGCATACACCAAATGGGCCCCAGAAGTGGATTTATGCATCAATTACTTACTCATGTAAACCCTAGTAGCTAGTCTAGTATAAATAGGATAAGTTACTATTGTATTAGACATCTTTTGACAGTTTAATCTTTGACTATTTTACTCTTTGATCATTCGGTCTTTTGATCATTCAGGGGGCTGGCCATTCGGCCATGCCTGAACCTTTCACTTATGTATTTTCAACGGTGGAGTTTCTGCACACCATAGATTAAGGGTGTGGAGCTCTGCTGTACCTCAAGTTTCAATACAATTACTATTACTTTTTATTTAAATTCTCTTTTATTCTTATTCCAAGATATACGTTGCACTTCAACTTGATGAATGTGATGATCCGTGACACTCATCATCATTCTCACCTATGAACGCGCGTGACTGACAACCACTTCCGTTCTACTTTAGGCCGGGCACATATCTCTTAGATTCCCCAACACAATCTTTGTGGTATAAGCTAGATAGATGGCGGCGTTCATGGGGATCCGGAAAGTCTAACCTTGTCTATGGTATTCCGAGTAGGATCCTGGGAATCCGGAAAGTCTAACCTTGTCTGTGGTATTCCGAGTAGGATTCCGGTATTGAATGACTGTGACGAGCTTCAAACTCCTGAAGGCTGGGCGTGATGACAAACGCAAAAGAATCAAGGGATTCTACTCCAAACTGATTGAGAACTGACAGATGATTAGCCGTGCTGTGACAGAGCATTTGGACCATTTTCACTGAGAGGATGGGATGTAGCTATCAACAAGGGTGATGCCTCCAGACGATTAGCGTGCAGTGACATCGCATAGGACCATTTTCCCGAGAGGATTAAAAGTAGCCATTGATGATGGTGATGCCCTACATACAGCTTGCCATGGAAAGGAGTAAGAAGGATTGGATGAAAGCAATAGGAAAATAGAGATTCGAGAGGATTCTAGCATCTCCACACGCCTATCTGAAATTCCCACTATTGATCTACATAAGTATTTCTATCCTTTTTTATTTTATTTATCTTTTAATTATCTAATCCAATTACATTTGACCCTATGAATCCACTTAACTGAGGTTTACAAGGTGACCATAGCTTGCTTCATACCAACAATCTCTATGGGATCGACCCTTACTCATGTAAGGTATTACTTGGATGACCCAGTACACTTGCTGGTTAAGTTGAACGGAGTTGTGTCCACACATAGTTGAAAAAGCAATGAATTTTACAAAATACAATAACAAAGGAATCACAATTTCGTCCACCACTCCACATGATCATGAACCTAATAAAACATAAAAGAAAAATAAAAATATAGATAAATAAAAATTGGGTTGCCTCCCAATAAGCGCTTCTTTAATGTCAATAGCTTGACAGTGAGCTCTCATGGAACTTCACATATGTTCAGAGCATTGTTAGGACCTCCCAACACCAAACTTAGAGTTTGAATGTGGGGGTTCAACACCAAACTTAGAGTTTGGTTGTGGCCTTCCAATACCAAACATAGAGTTTGATTGTGGGGGCTCTATTTGACTCTGTATTGAGATAAGCTTTTCATGCTTCCTCTCCATGGTTGCATAGGAAGATCCTTGAGCTTTAAACACTAGGTAGTCCCCATTCAATTGAAGGACTAACTATCCTCTGTCAACATCAATCATAGCTCCTACTGTGGCTAGGAAGGTTCTTCCAAGAATAATGGATTCATTCTCATCCTTCCCAGTGTCTAAGATTATGAAATCAGTAGGGATGTAAAGGCCTTTAACCTTTACCAACACGTCTTCTACCATTCCATAAGCTTGTCTTATTGACTTGTCTGCCATCTCTAATGAGAATGTGGCAGCCTGTACCTTAAAGATTCCTAGTTTTTCCATTACAGAGAGTGGCATAAGATTTATGCTTGACCCCAGGTCACACAGAGCCTTCTCGAAGGTCATGGTGCCCATGATACAGGGTATTAAGAATTTACCAGGATCTTGTTTCTTTTGAGGTAAAGTTTGCTGAACCCATGTATCTAGTTCACTAATGAGTAAGGGAGGTGCATCTTCCCAAGTCTCATTACCAAATAACTTGGCATTCAGCTTCATGATAGCTCCTAGATATTGAGCAACTTGCTCTCCAGTTATATCTTCATCCTCTTCAGAGGAAGAATAGTTCTCAGAGCTCATGAATGGTAGAAGGAGGTTTAATAGAATCTCTATGGTCTCTATATGAGCCTCAGATTCCTTTAGGTCCTCAATAGGGAACTCCTTCTTATCTGGGAGACGTCACATGAGGTCTTCCTCATTGGGATTCACGTCCTCCCCTTCCTCTCTAGGTTCGGCCATTTTGATTATGTCAATGGCCTTGCACTCTCTTTTTGGATTCTCTTCAGTATTGCTTGGGAGAGTACTAGGAGGAGTTTCAGTGATTTTCTTACTCAGCTGGCCCACTTGTGCCTCCAAATTTCTGATGGATGACCTTGTTTCACTCATGAAACTTAAAGTGGCCTTAGACAGATCAGAGACTATGTTTGCTAAGCTAGAGGGGCTCTGCTCAGAATTCTCTGTCTGTTGCTGAGAAGATGATAGAAAAGCTTGCTATTGCTAAGCCTGTTTCTTTCACCATTATTAAAGACTTGTTGAGGCTTTTGTTGATCCTTCCATGAGAAATTTGGATGATTTCTCCCTGAGGAATTATAAGTGTTCCCATAGGGTTCACCCATGTAATTCACCTCTGCCATTGCAAGTTTCTTCTTCAGAAGTCACCTCTTTAGTACTGTTGGATGCATTTTGCCATCCATTCAGACTCTGAGAAATCATGTTGACTTGCTGAGTCAACATTTTGTTCTGAGCCAATATGGCATTCAGAGCATCAATTTCAAAAACTCTCTTCCTCTGAGGCGTCCCATTACTCACAGAATTCCTCTCAGAAGTGTACATGTATTGGTTATTTGCAACCATGTCAATGAGTTCTTGAGCTTCTGCAGGCGTTTTCTTTAGGTGAATAGATCCACCTGCAGAATGGTCCAATGACATCTTAGAGAACTCAGATAGACCATAATAGAATATATCCAAAATGGTCCACTCTGAAAGCATGTTAGAAAGACATCTTTTGGTCATCTGCTTGTATCTTTCCCAAGCTTTATAGAGGGATTCACCATCTTTTTGTTTGAAGGTCTGAACATCCACTCTAAGCTTGCTCAGCTTTTGAGGAGGAAAGAACTTAGCCAAGAAGGCCGTGACCAGCTTATCCCAAGAGTCTAGGCTATCTTTAGATTGTGAGTCCAACCATGTTCTAGCTCTGTCTCTTACAGCAAAAGGAAAAAGTATGAGCCTGTAGACTTCAGGATCTACTCCATTAGTCTTAACAGTCTCACAGATCTGCAAGAACTCAGTTAAAAACTGATAGGGATCTTCTGATGGAAGTCCATGAAACTTGCAGTTCTGTTGCATTAGAGCAACTAGTTGAGGCTTCAGCTCAAAATTGTTTTCTCCAATGGCAAGGATTGAGATGCTTCTTCCATCAAACTTGGAAGTAAGTGTAGTATAATCACCAAGCATCCTCCTTGCATTATTATTTTTGGCTGCCATCTCCTCTTCCTTTTCGAAAATTTTTGTAAGGTTGTCTCTAAATTGTTGTAATTTAGCTTCTCTTAGTTTCCTCTTCAGAGTCTTTTCAGGTTCAGGATCTGCTTCAACAAAAATATTCTTGTCCTTGCTCCTGCTCATATAAAAAAGAAGGGAACAGAAAATAATAGTAGGGATCCTCTTTACCACAGTAGAGAGATTCCTTTATGTTAGTAGAAGAAGAAAAGAATAGAAGAAGGAAAAGAGGAAAATTCAAACTCAGAGAGGAAGAGGGGGTTCAAATTTTAAGATGAAAAAAAGTGTTAGTAAATGAATAAATAAATAGAAAGAGATGAGAGATGTGAGTTTCCGAAAATTAACCAAAATAAAAGAGAAATATTAAAGTTAAAATTCGAAAATTATTTTTGAAAAATTAGTGATTTTCAAAAATTAAGAGAAAAATTAAAATTAAAATTAAAATTTGAAACAATTAGTTAATTAAAAGAATTTTGAAAAAGAGAGAGGAGTTTTTGAAAATTAGAGAGATAAAATTAGTTAGGTGGTTTTGAAAAAGATAAGAAACAAACAAAAAGTCAATTAGTTAGTTGAAAAAGATTTAAAAATCAATTTTGAAAAGATAAGAAGTTAGAAAAGATTTTTGAAATCAATTTTGAAAAAGATATGATTTGAAAAAGATATTTTGAAAAAGATATGATTGAAAAAATATTTTGGAAAAAAATTTGATTTTAAAATTAGAATTGATTACTTGACTAATAAGAAACTAAAAGATATGACTCTAGAATTTAAAGATTGAACCTTTATTAACAAGAAAGTAACAAACTTCAAATTTTTGAATCAATCACATTTATTGTTAGTAAAGGTTTTGAAATTTTGAAATAAAGATAAGAAAAAGATTTTGAAAATAAATTTTAAAAATTTTTGAAAATAATAAAAAAATGAAAAAGATTTTAATTTTTGAAAAAGTTTTGAAAAGATAGAATTTTTAAAATTGAAATCTTGACTTGACTAACAAGAAACAACTTATTTTAAAAATTTTTGACTAAGTCAACCCAAAGATTTCGAAAATTATGAGTAAAATAAGGAAAAGATATTTTTTATTTTGAATTTTTAATGAGGAGAGAGAAAAACAACAAAAATGACTCACAACATGAAAATTATGAATCAAAACACATGATGCATGCAAGAACACTATGAATGTCAAGATGAACACCAAGAACATTTTGAAGATCAAGATGAACATCAAGACTTATTTTTGAAAAATTTTCAAGAAAAGAAAAACATGCAAGACACCAAACTTAGAAATTTTTAATACTTAGACACTATGAATGCAAAAGTGCATATGAAAAACAACAAAAAACACAAAACAAGAAAATTTAAAGATCAAACAAGAAGACTTGTCAAGAACAACTTGAAGATCATGAAGAACACATGCATGAATTTTCGAAAAAATGCAAAAGTTTCTAAGACATGCAATTGACACTAGACTCAAACAAGAAACACAAAATATTTTTGGTTTTTATTAATTTTTTATTTTTTGAAAGTTATATTTTTGAAAAACGAAAATAAAGAAAAATTCTTTGAAAGATTTTTGAAAAATTTTTGAAAAGAAAATTACCTAATTTGAGCAACAAGATGAATCGTCAGTTGTCCAAACTCGAACAATCCCCGGCAACGGTGCCAAAAACTTGGTGCACAAAATTGTGATCATCAACAATGGCACCAAAAAATTGGTAGCGCTCTCAAACGTGAATCATACTTTGTCACAATTCCGCACAACTAACCAACAAGTGCATTGGGTCGTCCAAGTAATAAACCTTACGTGAGTAAGGGTCGATCCCAGGGAGATTGTTGGTATGAAGCAAGCTATGGTCATCTTGTAAATCTCAGTTAGGCAGATTATAATGGTTATAAATGGTTTTCGAAAATAAAGATAAATAGAGCATAAAATAAAGATAGAGATACTTATATAATTCATTGGTAGGAATTTCAGATAAGTGTATGGAGATGCTGTGTTCCTTCTGAATCTCTGCTTTCCTACTGCCTTCCTCCAATCATTCTTACTCCTTTCCATGGCAAACTGTATGTAGGGCATCACCGTTGTCAATGGCTACTTCCCATCCTCTCAGTGAAAATGGTCCAAATGCTCTGTCACAGCACGTCTAATCATGTGTCGGTTCTCGATCATGTCGGAATAGAATCCATTGATTCTTTTGCGTCTGTCACTACGCCCAACAATCGCGAGTTTGAAGCTCGTCACAGTCATTCAATCCCTGAATCCTACTCGGAATGCCACAGACAAGGTTTAGACTTTCCGGATTCTCAAGAGTGGCCGCCAAAGGGTTCTAGCTTATACCACGAAGATTCTGATCAAGGAATCCAAGAGATATTCATAGGTGAGAATGATGATGAGTGTCACGGATCATTAAAATTATCATGTTGAAGTGCAACGAATATCTTAGAACAAGAATAAGCTGAATTGAATAGAAAATAGTAGTAATTGCATTAAAACTCGAGGTACAGCAGAGCTCCACACCCTTAATATATGGTGTGTAGAAACTCCACCGTTGAAAATACATAAGTGATGGTCCAGGCATGGCCGAATGGCCAGCCCCTATAAACGTGATCAAAGGATCATAAGGTAATCCAAAAATAGTCCAAAGATGTCTAATACAATAGTAAAATGTCTTATTTATACTAGACTAGTTACTAGGGTTTACAGAAATACAGAAATCCACTTCCGGGGCCCCCTTTGGTGTGTGCTTGGGCTGAGCTTGAGCTTTACACGTACAGAGGCTTCTCTTGGAGTTAAACGCCAAGTTGTAACGTGTTTTTGGCGTTTAACTTTGGTTTGTGACGTGTTTCTGGCATTTTACTCCAGAATGCAGCATAGAACTGGTGTTGAGCGCCAGTTTGCGTCGTCTTGCTTCAAATAAAGTATATACTATTATATATTGCTGCAAAGATCTAGATGTCTACTTTCCAACGCTGTTGAGAGCGCGCCATTTGGAGTTCTGTAGCTCCAAAAAATTTATTTCGAGTGCAGGGAGGTCAGAATCCAACAACATCAACAGTCCTTTTTCAGCCTGAATTAGATTTTTGCTCAGGTCCCTCAATTTCAGCCAGAAAATACCTGAAATCATAGAAAAACACGCAAACTCATAGTAAAGTCCAGAAAAGTGAATTTTGCATAAAAACTAATAAAAACATCCCTAAAAGTAGCTAGATCCTACTAGAAACTACCTAAAAACAATGCCAAAAAGTGTATAAATTATCCGCTCATCAATAGCCTACCTTGTGGGCTTTTGAACTCTTTATTTTGCTGACTTTTGATACTTTTTTAGTTTCCGGTTTAGCAACTTTATTTTGATAAACAAAGTAATTTCCAGGCTTTGTGGGCTGAACTTGGTGGCTTCTGAAGCTAGCTATTATTATAACTTTTTTATATCATGTCTGTCTGCACTTGTCTTGGTATCCTTGTAGGCTTTAGGAGTGTTGAAACTCTGTCTGACATGATCAGCTTGATTCTTTTACCTGATGCTATTTTTCAGCAGTTCGCCTTGTTTGAACTTTTTTTCAAGTCTTCATTAGGAATTATAATGCTGAGGTCGCCGACTTCTTCATGTCGGTTTTTATCCGAAGAGTTGTCAGTGACCCTCTTTTAGGGGTTACTTTTGTAGAGTTATGTTTCAGGCTGGCTGCGTCTCGTCGGGCTACGTCGAGTTACTTTGTATTCCTCTTTCTTGGAGTTTTGTTCAGGTCTCTTTCAGGGATTACCTTTGTAGCTTTATATTGTGGGCCGACTTTCGTCATGTCGGGCCCTGTCGAGTTACTTGGTAATCCTCTTTCTTGGACCTTGTTCAGGTCTCTTTCAGGGATTACCTTCGTAACTTTATACTTTGGCCGACTTTGTCACGTCGGGCCCTATCGAGTTACTTGGTAATCCTCTTTCTTGGACCTTGTTCAGGTCTCTTTCAGGGATTACCTTCGTAACTTTATACTTTGGGCCGACTTTGTCACGTCGGGCCCTGTCGAGTTACTTGGTAATCCTCTTTCTTGGACCTTGTTCAGGTCTCTTTCAGGGATTACCTTCGTAACTTTATACTTTGGGCCGACTTTGTCACGTCGGGCCCTGTTGAGTTACTTGGTAATCCTCTTTCTTGGACCTTGTTCAGGTCTCTTTCAGGGATTACCTTCGTAACTTTATCGTGGGAGTCTGACTTCAACACGCCGGACTCTTCTAAGTTATAGTAATCCTCTTTTATAGGGCTGGCCAGACCTCTTTCCAGGGCTTTACTTATAACTTTGGTTGTTGTGGCTGGTCCGACTTCTTTATGCCGGCCAGTCTTCAAGTTATTTTATAGCAATCTATTTTATTAGGACCTCGTCAAGTCCTTTCTATGGATTACTTTCTATAACTTCTTGCATTATTCTGTTTTCATCTTTGCCGATTTTGTAGAGTTTGGGTTTTAACCCTCGTTTTCTCGACCTTTTAATGAATTTGGTTTTCATCTTTGGTCTTTATCGCGATCGCGCAGTGAATTTGATTTTCACTTTCTGTTGATCTGTAGCTTTATAATCAGGAGATGAATGTTTCGGAATAATGAGGCTTGAGCGTTTGTAGAAAATCTAAACAGATTTTATTAAAAGAAAATGCAGATATATACATGCGGGGGTTAATTTCCTAAGTCGGGTAATTTGTATATCTTGGCTTGGCACCTCATTAAAAAACCTTTTCAGGAAAAAGAGTGCGCCTTGTCCAAGGTCCTTTATCATCCCTAGCTATAGTACCTTCTTAGGTTGTAGGCGTGCCATGACCTAGGAAGCTCTCGCCCGTCGAGTTCGGAAAGCCTGTAGTAACCCTTTCCCAGTACTTCTATGACTCAGTAGGGTCCTTTCTAGTTTGTTGCCAGCTTTCCTTCTCCAGTTCAAGTTGTTCTGATGTTGTTTCGGATTAGGATGAGGTCGTCCTCAACAAAGGCCCGCTGTATTACCTTTTGATTGTATCTGGAGGCCATCCGTTGTTTCAACGCCTCTTCCCTTATCTGAGCTCTTTCTCGGATTTCCGGAAGTAGGTCGAGCTCTTTCCTTTGAAGTTGGAAGTTGGCTTTTTTGCTATAGTGGATCACTCTGGGTGATCCTTCTTCGACCTCCACTGGGATCATTGCCTCCATTTCGTAAGCTAATCGGAAAGGTGATTCCTTTGTAGTGGAATGTGGAGTTGTTCGATATGCCCATAGGACTTGCGGGAGCTCTTCAGCCCAGGCTCCCTTTGCATCTTGTAATCTCCATTTTAACCCGGCTAATATGACTTTGTTGGCAGCTTCAGCTTGTCCATTGGCTTGAGGGTGTTCGACAGAGGTGAATTGTTGTTTTATATTCAAGTTGGCCGCTAGCTTTCTAAAGCCTACATCTGTGAACTGGGTACCATTGTTTGTAGTGATAGAGTATGGAACTCCAAACCTGGTGACGATGTTTCTATATAGGAATTTTCGACTTCTTTGAGCAGTGGCATTAGCTAGGGATTCTGCCTCAATCCATTTTGTGAAGTAGTCTATTCCCACTATGAGGAATTTGACTTGTCCCGTTCCTTGAGGAAAGGGTTCGAGAAGATCGAGTCCCCATTTTGCGAATGGCCAAGGTGAGGTCACGCTGATGAGTTCCTCTGGCGGGGCGATGTGAAAGTTGGCATGTTTCTGACATGAAGAACATGTCTTTACAAATTCTATGGCTTCTTTTTGTAGAGTTGGCCAATAAAATCTCGCCCAAAGTACTTTTTTGGTAAGTGCCTGCGCTCCGAGGTGATTGCCACAAATGCCGCTGTGTACTTCTTCTAGGACTTCCTTTGTGTTGGAAGTCGGCACGCATTTTAGCAGTGGTATTGAAATCCCTCTTTTGTATATAGTATTATTTATGATAGTGTAGTATTGTGCCTCCTGTTTCAACCTCTTTACCTCCTTTTCTTCTGTGGGGAGTGCTTCTGTTTTGAGGTAGTTTATTATGGGGGTCATCCATCCTTGATCCTGACCTGTTATAGTCATGACTTTTTCTTCTTCTGAGATTGATGGATTTTGTAGAATTTCTTGGATGAGGCTTCTATTGTTGCCCCCTGGTTTGGTGCTGGCTAGTTTTGAGAGTGCATCAGCTCGGGTATTCTGTTCTCGGGGTATGTGACGGATGTCATATTCTCTGAGTTGTCTGAGCTGTTCCCTGGTTTTGTCTAAGTATTTTTTCATAGTGGGGTCTTTGGCTTAGTAGCTTCCTCCTATTTGTGATGGTGTAGTATTGTGCTTCCCGTTTTAACCTCTTTGCCTCTTTCTCATCTGTAGGGAGGGCTTCTATTGTGAGGTAATTAATTATGGGGGTCATCCATCCCTGATCGCAACCTGTTATGGCTAGGACCTTTTCTTCTTCTGAGATTGATGGATTCTGTAGAATTTCTTGGATAAGGCTTCTATTGTTGCCTCCTGGTTTGGTGCTGGCTAGTTTTGAGAGTGCATTGGCCCGGGCATTCTGTTCTCGGGGTATGTGTCGAATCTCATACTCTCCGAGTTATCCGAGCTGTTCCCTGCTTTTGTCCAAGTATTTTTTCATAGTGGGATATTTGGCTTGGTAGCTCCCTGTTATTTGTGAAGTGACTACCTGTGAGTCGCTGAAGATGATAAGTTTTTGAGCTCTAACCTCCCTAGCTAGCTTCAAACCAGCTAGTAGTGCCTCATATTCTGCTTGATTGTTTGAGGCAGGAAACCCGAATTTGAGGGAGAGTTCGATTTGGGTTCCCTGGTCGCTTTCAATTATCACACCCGCGCCGCTTCCCATTTTATTTAAGGAACCATCCACGTAGAGATTTCATTCTGTGGGGATTTCCGGTGTTTCCATGAATTCCACAATGAAGTTGGCCAGGTATTGTGATTTGATGGCCGTCCGAGCTTCGTATTGAAGATCAAATTCGGACAACTCGACTACCCAATGCAAGATTCTGCCCGCCAGGTCTATTTTCTGTAAGATTCCTTTTATGGGCTGGTTGGTCTGAACTTTAATGGTGTGGGCTTGAAAGTATGGGCGAAGTCGTCGTGATGTTAGTATGAGAGCGTAAGCAAATTTTTCTATTTTCTGATAGTTCAGCTCGGATCCTTGTAATGCTTTGCTGATGAAGTATACGGGCTGTTGCCCACTTTTGTCTTCTTGGACTAGTGCTGAGGCTATCGCCCGACTTCCGACCGCGAGGTACACTATGAGTGGCTCTCCTTCCTGGGGTCGAGTTAGTATAGGTGGTTGTCCCAGGAATCTTTGAAATCTTGAAAGGCTTGCTCGCACTCCGCTGTCCATTCAAACTCCTTTCCTTTCCTTAGAGTGGCGTAGAATGGGATAGATCTTATTGCCAATCCGGCCAGAAATCTGGACAAGCCTGCCAACCTCTCGTTGAGTTGTCGTACCTCTTTGACACAAGTCGGACTTTTCATGTTGAGTATAGCCCGGCATTTATCTGGGTTTGCCTCGATTCCTCTCTGTGTGATCATAAAACCCAAGAATTTACCGGCTTCTACTACGAAGGTGCATTTCGCAGCATTGAGTCTCATACCGTGCCGTCTTATAGTGTCAAATACTTAGGTCAGATCGGATAATAGCATCTCTTCGCTTCGTGTCTTTACTAGCATGTCGTCCACGTAGGCTTCCATGATTTTTCCGATGTGGTCCGAAAAACTTTATTCATTAATCTTTGATAAGTGGCTCCTACATTTTTAAGACCGAAGGGCATGACAATGTAGCAGTAGTTTGCCTTTGGGGTTAAGAATGAGGTTTTCTCTTGGTCGGGTGTGTACATTGGGATTTGGTTGTATTCTGAGTATGCATCCATAAAGGAGAGGTATTTATATCTGGAGGAGGCGTCGACCAGTGCGTCGATGCTGGGGAGTAGATAAGGATCTTTTGGGCAGGCTTTGTTGAGATCAGTGTAGTCAGTGCACATTCGCTACTTCCCGTTTGATTTTCACCAAGACGACGTTAGCAAGCCATAGTGGGTATTTGACTTCTCTTATGAGACCTGCCTCTAGTTGGGCTTGTACCTGTTCTTCCACAGCTTGAGAACGTTCTGGTCCCAGCTTTCTACACCTCTGTTGCACCGGCCGAGATCCTGGGTAGACTGCTAGCTTCTGGCACATTAGCTTGGGATCTATGCCTGGCATGTCTGTGGCCTTCCACGCAAAGAGGTCGACGTTATCTCGTAAAAACTGTATGAGTGCTTCTTTTATGGCTCCTTTTAGGAGTGTACCGATATTGGTCGTTTGGTCCGGGGTATCCCCGATCTGGATTTTCTCTATTTCACCTTCAAGTTGTGGGCGGAGTTCTTCCCACCTCTGAACTCCACCGAGCTCGATTGTGTAGAATTCTTTTTCTCCGCTTCTGAGGTCTAGACTTTCACTGTAACAGCGGCGTGCCGTCTTCTGATCTGCTTTTATTGAAGCTATCCCTTTTGGGGTTGGGAATTTCATGCATAAATGTGGAGTTGAGACTATTGTACCAAGCTGATTTAATGTTGTCCGGCCTATTAAGGCGTTATAAGCTGAGCCTATGTCGACCACAATGTAATCTATCTTGAGTGTTCTTGACTGGTTTCCCTTTCCAAAGGTTGTGTGCAATGAGATGTATCCGAGCGGTTGAACCGGGGCGTCTCCTAGTCTAAACAGGCTGTTCGGATATGCTCTGAGTTTTTTTCTTCTAAGCCGAGCTTGTCGAAGGCAGTTTTGAACAAGATGTCGGCGGAACTCCCTTGGTCTATCAGTGTGCGGTGGAGGTTTGCATTTGCCAGTATAACAGTAATGACCATGGAATCGTCGTGTCCTAATATTATACCAGATGCATCTTCTTTGGTGAAGGTAATTGGGGGAATGTCGGGTGTTTCCTCTTTTCCTTCGACATGATATATCTCTTTAAGATATCTTTTGCGAGATGATTTGGAGACTCCTCCTCCCGTAAATCTGCCGTGTATCATGTGGACGTGTCTTTCTGGTGTACGGGGTGACTTCTCGGTTCGTCCGATATCTTCTTCCCTTCTTCTTTTTCTTTGTTCATCTTCTCGGGTGGCCAGAAACCGATCTAGCTTCCCCTCTCTTACTAGTTTTTCGATGACGTTTTTAAGTCAAAACATTCATTAGTGGAATGTCCGTAGATTCGATAGTATTCACAATATTCAGCTCAATTTTCTCCTCCTTTTTTGCCTTTGAGTGGTCGAGCTGGGGGTATTCTTTTAGTGTTGCATACTTCTCTGTAGACGTCCACGAGAGACACCCGAAGGGGGGTGTAATTGTGATATTTTTTATTTTTTCTCCATGTTGATCTTCCTTCTTTTTGGATTCTTTGTCTTTATTCCGGGAGGTGAATCCAGATTTCGAGGTCTCTCCTAGTCGAGAGTTTTCCTTTATGTTGATATATTTTTCTGTTCGTTCTTGTACTTCGTTTAGAGACGTGGGGTTCTTTTTTTATATAGATTGGCTAAAAGGTCCCTCTCGCAACCTGTTGATGAGGCCCATAATGGCAGCCTCTTTTGGTAGGTTCTGTATGTCTAGGAATGTTTTGTTGAATCTTTCCATGTAGTTGCGGAGAGTTTCCCATTCTCCTTGCCTGATTCCTAATAGACTTGGAGCGTGCTTAGCCTTATCTTTTTGGATGGAAAATCTGGCCAAAAACTTCTTGGCTAAGTCGTCGAAACTTGAGATGGACCTAGGAGGTAGATTGTCGAACCATCGGATTGCCGTCTTTGTTAAAGTAGTTGGAAAGGCTTTGCAACGAACTGCGTCTGAGGCATCGGTAAGGTACATCCTGCTTCTGAAATTGCTGAGGTTATGGCCAGGATTCGTAGTGTCATCATATAGTGTCAGATCTGGAGCTTTAAAGTCTTTAGGGATTTTGGTCTTCATGATCTCCTTGGTGAACGGATCTTGTTCCTTGTGGGAGCTGTCCTCATGAGGGGATCAGTTGGCTTTGGTCTTGAGATCGGCTTCGAGTTTTAGGAATTTGTCTTCCAATTCCCGGCGTTGCCTTATTTCCTTCTGTAAGTCTTTTTTAGCCTCTCGTTGACGTAGAGCGTCTTCCTCAAGTTGTTTTAGACGGTCTTGAAGTAACTCCATGGCTCCCGAGTTTGAATTCTTTTTGTTGTTAGGCTGAGGAGTATTCTCTGGGTTAGTGTCTGCATTTTTATGCGGTGTTCTATCCTCCAGGTCTGAATTATGATCGTTATCATGGTTGTCTGCCATAGTGATGGGATGACTTCCAGGTTCCCCGGAAATGGCGGCAATATTCCGAGCGTTACCTGAAACTGTAGGTCAATCTCGGACAAGATCTTCTGTACTGGTCGGAGCAGTTGTGTCCGACTTGATGATGGTGGCTAGAGCCGCCGTGTCCGATTTGTTGGACTTGGTGGTGGTGCTGATCCTTCGTCCCCAAAGGGTGGGGGTACTTGCAAGGGACTCCGATGCTTAAGTTAGCAAGCGTATTAAGTAGGTATTTAGTAGAATCAGAGTATGAGTTATACCTGGGTGCTCTAGTGTATTTATAATGGTGTTGGGCTGACCTTTTTAGATAAGATAAGTTAGTTATCTTATCTTATCTTTGGGTGAGGTCAGCTTATCTTCAAGGGAACCGCCCTTATCTCTATAGGCTTGGACTGCCTTTGGATTTGGGTCGTGTTCCTCTATTTGGGCCCTTTACTGGGCTTTTCCTGGTAATTTGACCGAGCTCTTTGAGAAGAGGTCAGATAGTCTGACCTGAAGAGGTCGATCGCTTTGTCTGTAGAACATCCCGGGTCGGACAGCTCGACCCAGGGTATGAACAGCTGCCAACCTCCCGTTGAGTTGTTGTACCTCTTTGACACAAGTCGGACTTTTCTTGTCGAGTATGGCCCGGCATTTATCCGAGTTTGCCTCGATTCCTCTCTGTGTGATCATAAAACCCAAGAATTTGCTAGCTTCTACTGCGAAGGTGCATTTTGCGGGACTGAGTCGCATGCCATGTGGTGCACGAAATTGTGATCATCAATGGCGCCATCAACATGGTACGCTCAATTGCAATCTCAACTCTTTATCACAACTTCGCACAACTAACCAGCAAGTGCACTGGGTCGTCCAAGTAATAAACCTTACGCGAGTAAGGGTCGATCCCATGGAGATTGTTGGTATGAAGCAAGCTATGGTCATTTTGTAAATCTTAGTCAGGCAGATTCAAATGGTTATGGATGATTTATTAATAAAGCATAAAACAAGATAGAGATACTTATGTAATTCATTGGTGAGAATTTCAAATAAGCGTATGGAGATGCTTTGTCCCTTCCGTCTCTCTGCTTTCCTACTGTCTTCATCCAATCCTTCTTACTCCTTTCCATGGCAAGTTGTATGTTGGGCATCACCGTTGTTAGTGGCTACAGTCCCGTCCTCTCAGTGAAAATGTTCAACGCACCTTGTCACGGCACGACTAATCATCTGTCGGTTCTCAATCAGGTTGGAATAGAATCTATTGATTCTTTTGCGTCTGTCACTAACGCCCAGCCTTCAAGAGTTTGAAGCTCGTCACAGTCATTCAATCATTGAATCCTACTCAGAATACCACAGACAAGGTTTAGACCTTCCGGATTCTCTTGAATGCCGCCATCAATTCTAGCTTATACCACGAAGATTCTGTTTAGGAATCCAAGAGATATACATTCAAGCCTTGTTTGCTTGTAGAACGGAGGTGGTTGTCAGGCACGCGTTCATAAGTGAGAATGATGATGAGCATCACATAATCATCACATTCATCATGTTCTTGGGTACGAATGAATATCTTAGAATAAGAACAAGCTGAATTGAATAGAAGAACAATAGTAATTGTATTAATACTTGAGGTACAGCAGAGCTCCACACCTTAATCTATAGTGTGTAGAAACTCCACCGTTGAAAATACATAAGAACAAGGTCTAGGCATGGCCGTGAGGCCAGCCCCCATGATCTAAGATAGCATAAAACTACTCAAAGATAGCTACCCATATGAGAATACAATAGTAAAAGGTCCTATATGTAGAGAACTAGTAGCCTAGGGTTTACAGAGATGAGTAAATGACATAAAAATCCACTTTCGGGCCCACTTGGTGTGTGCTTGGGCTGAGCATTGAAGCTTTCATGTGTAGAGACTTTTCTTGGAGTTAAACGCCAGCTTTTGTGCCAGTTTGGGCGTTTAACTCCCATTCTTGTGCCAGTTCCGGCGTTTAACGCCGGGCATTCTTGAGCTGATTTGGAACGCCGGTTTGGGCCATCAAATCTCGGGCAAAGTATGAACTATTATACATTGCTGGAAAGCCCAGGATGCCTACTTTCCAACGCCATTGAGAGCGCGCCAATTGGGTATCTGTAGCTCCATAAAATCCACTTCGAGTGCAGGGAGGTCAGAATCCAACAGCATCTGCAGTCCTTTTCAGTCTCTGAATCAGATTTTTGCTCAGGTCCCTCAATTTCAGACAGAAAATACCTGAAATCACAGAAAAACACACAAACTCATAGTAAAGTCCAGAAAAGTGAATTTTAACTAAAAACTAATAAAAATATACTAAAAACTAACTAAAACATACTAAAAACATACTAAAAACAATGCCAAAAAGCGTATAAATTATCCACTCATCACAACACCAAACTTAAATTATTGCTTGTCCTCAAGCAACTGAAAATCAAATAATATAAAAAGAAGATAATATGCAATGAATTCCAAAAACATCTATGAAGATCAGTATTAATTAGATGAGCGGGGCTTTTAGCTTTTTGCCTCTGAACAGTTTTGGCATCTCACTTTATCCTTTGAAATTCAGAATGATTGGCTTCTATAGGAACTCAGAATCCAGATAGTGTTATTGATTCTCCTAGTTAAGTATGATGATTCTTGAACACAACTACTTTATGAGTCTTGGCCGTGGCCCAAAGCACTCTGTCTTCCAGTATTACCACCGGATTCATACATGCCACAGACACATAATTGGGTGAACCTTTTCAGATTGTGACTCAGCTTTGCTAGAGCCCCAATTAGAGGTGTCCAGGGTTCTTAAGCACATTCTTTTTTCCTTGGATCACAACTTTATTATTTTTTTCTTTTTCTTTTTCTTTTTTCTTTTTTCATTTTTTTTTGTATTCACTGCTTTTTCTTACTTCAAGAATCATTTTTATGATTTTTCAGATCCTCAGTAACACGTCTCCTTTTCATCATTCTTTCAAGAGCCAACATTCATGAACCACAAATTCAAAAGACATATGCACTGTTCAAGCATACATTCAGAAAACAAAAGTATTGCCACCACATCAAAATAATTAATCTGTTATAAAATTTAAAATTCATGCAATTCTTCTCTTTTTCAATTAAGAACATTTTTCATTTAAGAAAGGTGATGGATTCATAGGACATTCATAACTTTAAGGCATAGACACTAAGACACTAATGATCATAAGACACAAACATAGATAAACATAAGCATGAAATTCGAAAAACAGAAAATAAAGAACAAGGAAATTAAAGAACGAGTCCACCTTAGAGATGGCGGCTTGTTCTTCTCTTGAAGATCTTATGGAGTGCTTGAGCTCCTCAATGTCTCTTCCTTGTCTTTGTTGCTCCTCTCTCATGATTCTTTGATCTTCTCTAATTTCATGGAGGAGGATGGAATGTTCTTGGTGCTCCACCCTTAGTTGTCCCATGTTGGAACTCAATTCTCCTAGGGAGGTGTTAATTTGCTCCCAATAGTTTTGTGGAGGAAAGTGCATCCCTTGAGGTATCTCAGGGATTTCATGATGAGTGGAATCTCTTGTTTGCTCCATCCTTTTCTTAGTGATGGGCTTGTCCTCATCAATGAGGGTGTCTCCCTCTATGTCAATTCCAACTGAATAACAAAGGTGACAAATAAGATAAGGAAAGGCTAACCTTGCCAAGGTAGAGGACTTGTCTGCCACCTTATAAAGCTCTTGGGCTATAACCTCATGAACTTCTACTTCCTCTCCAATCATGATGCTATGAATCATGATGGCCCGGTCTATAGTAACTTCAGACCGGTTGCTAGTGGGAATGATTGAGCGTTGGATAAACTCCAACCATCCCCTAGCCACGGGCTTGAGGCCATGCCTTCTTAGTTGAACCAGCTTCCCTCTTGAATCTCTCTTCCATTGAGTGCCCTCTTCACAAATGTCTATGAGGACTTGGTCCAACCTTTGATCAAAATTGACCCTTCTAGTGTAAGGGTGTTCATCTCCTTGCATCATGGGCAAGTTGAATGCCAACCTTACATTTTCCGGACTAAAATCTAAGCATTTCCCCCGAACCATTGTAAGCCAATTCTTTGGGTTCGGGTTCACACTTTGATCATGGCTCTTGGTGATCCATGCATTGGCATAAAACTCTTCCTCTTCTCCAAATTTGGCCATGTTGATGGCCTTGCACTCTTCTTTTGGATTTTCTTCTGTATTGCTTGGAAGAGTACTAGGAGGGAGTTCAGTAACTTTCTTACTCAGCTGACCCACTTGTGCCTCCAAGTTCCTAATGGAGGACCTTGTTTCAGTCAAAAAACTTTGAGTGGTTTTGATTAGATCAGAGACCATGGTTGCTAAGTCAGAGTGGCTCTGCTTGGAATTCTCTGTCTGTTGCTGAGAAGATGATGGAAAAGGCTTGCAATTGCTAAACCTGTTTTTTCCACCATTATTGTTGTTGAAACCTTGTTGAGGTCTCTGTTGATCCTTCCATGAGAGATTTGGATGATTTCTCCATGAAGAATTATAGGTGTTTCCATAGGGTTCTCCCATGTAATTCACCTCTTCCATTGAAGGGTTCTCAGGATCATAAGCTTCTTCTTCAGATGAAGCATCCTTAGTACTGCCTGGTGCAGCTTGCATTCCAGACAGACTTTGAGAAATCATATTGACTTGCTGAGTCAATATTTTGTTCTAAGCCAGTATGGCATTCAAAGTATCAATCTCAAGAACTCCTTTCTTCTGGTTCGTCCCATTGTTCACAGGATTCCTTTCAGAAGTGTACATAAATTGGTTATTTGCAACCATTTCAATGAGCTCTTGAGCTTCTGTAGGCGTCTTCTTCAGATGAAGAGATCCTCCAACAGAGCTATCCAAAGACATCTTGGACAGTTCAGACAGACCATCATAGAAAATACCTATGATGCTCCATTCAGAAAGCATGTCAGAGGGACACTTTCTGATTAATTGTTTGTATCTTTCCCAAGCTTCATAGAGGGATTCTCCTTCCTTCTGTCTGAAGGTTTGGACTTCCACTCTAAGCTTACTCAATTTTTGAGGTGGAAAGAACTTTGCCAAGAAGGCATTGACTAGCTTTTCCCAAGAGTTCAGGCCTTCTTTAGGTTGTGAGTCCAACCATATCCTAGCTCTGTCTCTTACAACAAAAGGGAATAGCATAAGTCTGTAAACTTCAGGGTCAACCCCATTGGTCTTGACAGTGTCACAGATTTGCAAGAATTCAGCTAAAAACTGATGAGAATCTTCCAATGGAAGTCCATGGAACTTGCAATTTTGTTGCATTAGAGAAACTAATTGAGGCTTAAGCTCAAAGTTGTTTGCTCCAATGGCAGGGATAGAGATGCTTCTCCCATAGAAGTCGGGAGTAGGTGCAGTAAAGTCACCCAGCACCTTCCTTGCATTGTTGGCATTGTTGTTGTTTTCGGCTGCCATGGGTTCTTCTTCTTTGAAGATTTCTGTTAGGTCCTCTACAGAGAGTTGTGCCTTAGCTTCTCTTAGCTTTCGCTTCAAGGTCCTTTCAGGTTCAGGGTCAGCCTCAACAAGAATGCTTTTCTCTTTGCTCCTGCTCATATGAAAGAGAAGAAAACAAGAAAATATGGAATCCTCTATGTCACAGTATAGAGATTCCTTGAAGTGTTAGAGGAAAAGAAAAATAGAAGGAAGAGGTAGAAAATTCAAACTTATCAAGGAAAGATAGAGTTCGAATTGTGCATTGAGGAGTAGTGTTAGTCCATAAATAGAAGGATGTGAGAAGAGGGGAAGAAATCTTCGAAAATAAATTAAAAAGATTTTAAAAATATTTTGAAAAATTACTAATTGATTTTTGAAAACCAAGAGTGGAAAAGAAATCAAGTGATTTTTGAAAAAGAGTTTGAAATTAGAAATTAAAAAGATATGATTAAAAACTATTTTGAAAAAGATGTGATTAAAAATATATGATTTAAAAGTTATGATTTGAAAAACAATTTAAAAAGATTTGATTTTAAAAATCAATGACTTGGCTAACAAGAAAAGATATAATTCAGACATTAAACCTTTCTCAACAGAAAAGGCAACATACTTGAAATGTTGAATCAAATCATTAATTGTTAGCAAGTATCTTTGAAAAAGGAAAGAAATTGATTTTGAAAACATATGATTGAAAAGATATGATTTGAAAAAGAATTGATTTTGAAAAATTTTGAAAACTTGCAAAAAAATTTGCATTAAAAACAAAATCTTCCCTCTTGTGCCATCCTGGCGTTAAACGCCCAGAATGGATAGGCGTTTAACGCCCAAAACACTACCCTTTTGGGCGTTAAACGCCCAACCAGGCACCCTGGCTGGCGTTTAAACGCCAGTTTGCCTTCCTCACTGGGCATTTTGAACGCCCAACTTTTTCTGTGTAATTCCTCTGTTGAATGTTCTGAATATTCAATTCTCTGTATTATTGACTTGAAAAGACACAAAAAAAATTTTTTTGGATTTTTAATGATGAGGAATAATCAAAATGCAACTAAAATCAAATAAATAATGCATGCAAGACACCAAACTTAGAAGTTTGTATACTATTGACACTAACAAAATGAGAATGCATATGAGAAACACAAAAAATACTCAAGACAAGAGAATTTAAAGATCAGAGCAAGGAAATCATCAAGAACATCTTGAAGATCACTTAAGACACATGAATGATTGCAAGAAGAACAGAAACATGCAATTGACACCAAACTTAAAATGAGACACTAGACTCAACAAGAAACATAAAATATTTTTGGTTTTTATGATTTTGTAATTTTTTTTGGATTTTTTTCGAAAATTGAAAGAAAATAAGGATATCAAAATTCTTAATGAGAATTCCAAGAATCATGCAATGTTAGTCTAAAGCTTTAGTCTAAAGGAATTAGACATGGCTAGCCAAGCTTCAGCAGGACATTACATTCAAGAGCTAAATTGATGAGAATCAATCAGCTTTGGTGATGATAAGAACATCACCTTGAAACACTAGAATTCATTCTTAAGAACTCTGAAGAAAAATACCTAAGCTAAGCAACAAGATGAACCGTCAGTTGTCCAAACTCAAACAATCCCTGGTAATGGCGCCAAAAACTTGGTGCACAAAATTGTGATCATCAATGGCGCCATCAAAATGGTACGCTCAATTGCAATCTCAACTCTTTATCACAACTTCGCACAACTAACCAGCAAGTGCACTAGGTCGAACAAGTAATAAACCTTACGTGAGTAAGGGTCGATCCCACGGAGATTGTTGGTATGAAGCAAGCTATGGTCATTTTGTAAATCTTAGTCAGGCAGATTCAAATGGTTATGGATGATTTATGAATAAAGCATAAAACAAGATAGAGATACTTATGTAATTCATTGGTGAGAATTTCAGATAAGCGTATGGAGATGCTTTGTCCCTTCCGTCTCTCTGCTTTCCTACTGTCTTCATCCAATCCTTCTTACTCCTTTCCATGGCAAGATGTATGTTGGGAATCACCGTTGTTAGTGGCTACAGTCCCGTCCTCTCAGTGAAAATATTCAACGCACCCTGTCACGGCACGGCTAATCATCTGTCGGTTCTCAATCAGGTTGGAATAGAATCCATTGATTCTTTTGCGTCTGTCACTAACGCCCAGCCTTCAGGAATTTGAAGCTCGTCACAGTCATTCAATCATTGAATCCTACTCAGAATACCACAGACAAGGTTTAGACCTTCCAGATTCTCTTGAATGCCGCCATCAATTCTAGCTTATACCACGAAGATTCTGTTTAGGAATCCAAGAGATATACATTCAAGCCTTGTTTGCTTGTAGAACGGAGGTGGTTGTCAGGCACGTGTTCATAAGTGAGAATGATGATGAGCGTCACATAATCATCACATTCATCATGTTCTTGGGTACGAATGAATATCTTAGAATAAGAACAAGCTGAATTGAATAGAAGAACAATAGTAATTGCATTAATACTTGAGGTACAGCAGAGCTCTACACCTTAATCTATGGTGTGTAGAAACTCCACCGTTGAAAATACATAAGAACAAGGTCTAGGCATGGCCGTGAGGCCAGCCCCCATGATCTAAGATAGCATAAAACTACTCAAAGATAGCTACCCAGATGAGAATACAATAGTAAAAGGTCCTATATGTAGAGAACTAGTAGCCTAGGGTTTATAGAGATGAGTAAATGACATAAAAATCTACTTCCGGGCCCACTTGGTGTGTGCTTGGGCTGAGCATTGAAGCTTTCATGTGTAGAGACTTTTCTTGGAGTTAAACGCCAGCTTTTGTGCCAGTTTGGGCGTTTAACTCCCATTCTTGTGCCAGTTCCGGCGTTTAACGCCGGGCATTCTTGAGCTGATTTGGAACGCCGGTTTGGGCCATAAAATCTCGGGAAAAGTATGGACTATTATATATTGCTGGAAAGCCCAGAATGTCTACTTTCCAACGCTGTTAAAAGCGCGCCAATTGGGCTTCTGTAGCTCCAGAAAATCTACTTCGAGTGCAGGGAGGTCAGAATCCAACAGCATCTGCAGTCCTTTTCAGTCTCTGAATCAGATTTTTGCTCAGGTCCCTCAATTTCAGCCAGAAAATACCTGAAATCACAGAAAAATACACAAACTCATAGTAAAGTCCAAAAAAGTAAATTTTAACTAAAAACTAATAAAATATACTAAAAACTAACTAAAACATACTAAAAACATACTAAAAACAATGCCAAAAAGCGTATAAATTATCCGCTCATCACCATGCCGTCTTATAGTGTCGAATACTTGGGTCAGATAGGACAATAACATCTCTTTGTTTTGTGTCTTTATTAGCATGTCGTCCACGTAGACTTCTATGACTTTTCCGATGTGATCCGAAAAAACCTTATTCATTAATCTCTGATAAGTAGCTCCCGCATTTTTAAGATTGAAGGGCTTGACGATGTAGCAGTAGTTTGCCTTTGAGGTTAAGAATGAAGTTTTTTCTTGGTCAGGTGGGTACATTGGGATTTGGTTGTATCCCGAGTATGCGTCCATAAATGAGAGTTATTTATATCCGTAGGAGGCATCGACCAGTGCGTCGATGCTTGGGAGTGGATAAGGATCTTTTGGGCAGGCTTTGTTGAGATCGGTGTAGTCGGTGCACATTCGCCACTTCCCGTTTGATTTTTTCACCAAGAAGATGTTAGCAAGCCATAGTGGGTATTTGACTTCTCTTATGAATCCTGCCTCCAGTAGTGCTTGTACCTGCTCTTCCACAGCTTGAGAGCGTTCTGGTCCGAGCTTTCTACGCCTCTACTGCACTGGCCGAGATCCTGGGTAGACTGCTAGCTTGTGGCACATTAACTTGGGATCTATGCCTGGCATGTCTGTGGCCTTCCATGCAAATAGGTCGATGTTATCTCGTAGGAACTGTATGAGTGATTCTTTTATGTCTCTTTTTAGGAGTGTACCGATATTGGTTGTTTGCTCCGGGGTATCCTCGATCTGGACTTTCTCTATTTCACCTTCAGGTTGTGGGTGGAGTTCTTCCCGTCTCTGAACTCCACCGAGTTCGATTGTGTGGAATTCTTCTCCTCTGCCTCTGAGGTTTAAACTTTCGTTGTAACAGCGGCGCGCCATCTTCTGATATGCTTTTATCGTGGCTATCCTCCCTACAGTTGGGAATTTCATGCATAGATGTGGAGTTGAGACTATTGCACCGAGCTGATTCAATGTTGTCTGACCTATTAGGGCATTGTAGGCTGAACTTACATTGACTACGATGTAATCTATCTTGAGTGTTCTTGACTGGTTTTCTTTTTCGAAAGTTGTGTGTAGCGAGATGTATCCCATCGATTGAACCGGGGTATCTCCTAGTCCAAATAGGCTGTTCGGATATGCTCTGAGTTCTTTTTCTTCCAAGCCGAGCTTGTCAAAGGCAGTTTTGAATAAGATATCGGCGGAGCTCCCCTGGTCTATCAGCGTGCGGTGGAGATTTGTGTTTGCCAGTATAATAGTGATGACCATGGGATCGTTGTGTCCTGATGTGATGATGGATGCGTCTTCTTTAGTGAAAGTAATCGCGGGGATGTCGGGTGCTTCCTCCTTCCCTTCGACATGATATATGTCTTTGAGATGTCTTTTGTGAGATGATTTGGATATTCCTCCCCCTGCAAATCAGCCGTGTATCATGTGGACATGTCTTTCTGGTGTACGAGGTGATCGCTTGGTTTGTCCAACATCTTCTGCTCTTCTTTTTTTTTCTTTGCTCATCGTCACGGGTGGCCAGATATCGATCTAGCTTTCCCTCTCTTACTAGTTTTTCTATGACATTTTTTAAATCAAAACACTCATTGGTGGAATGCCCGTGAATCTGATGATATTCACAATATTCAGCCCGATTTCCTCTTCCTTTTTTGCCTTTGAGTGGCCGAGTTGGGGGTATTTTTTTAGTGTTGCAAACCTCTCTGTAGACATCCACAAGAGATAGCCGAAGGGGGGTGTAATTGTGGAATTTTTTTATTTTTTCAACATGTCGATCTTCCTTCTTTTTGGATTCTTTGTCCTTATCCTGGGAGGCGAATCCGGATTTCGAGGTCTCTCCTAGTCGGGAGTTTTCCTCCATGTTGATGTACTTCTCTGCTCGTTCTTGTACTTTGTTCAGAGATGTAAGGTGTTTTTTCAATATAGATTGACTAAAAGGTCATTCTCGCAAGCCATTAATGAAGCCCATAATGGCGGCCTCTGTTGGTAGGTTCTGTATGTCCAGGCACATTTTGTTGAATCTTTCTATGTAGTTGCAGAGAGTTTCCCGTTCTCTTTGCCTAATTCCTAATAGACTTGGAGCGTGTTTAGCTTTGTCTTTTTGGATGGAGAATCTGGCCAAAAATTTTTTGGCCAAGTCGTCGAAACTCGAGATGGACCTAAGAGGTAGATTGTCGAACTATATAATTGCCGTCTTTGTTAAAGTAGTCGGAAAGGCTTTGCAACGAACTGCATCTGAGGCATCGGTGAGGTATATTCTACTTCTGAAATTGCTGAGATGATGGCAGGGATCTGTTGTGCCATCGTATAAAGTCATGTCTGGGAGTTTAAAGTCTTTTGGGATTTTGGTCTTCTTGATCTCCTTGGTGAATGGATCTTGTTCCTTGCGGGAGCCTTCCTCATGAGGGGATCGGTTTGCTTTGGTCTTGAGATCGGTGATAAACTGATCGGGGTAAAACTTGTCTCTCAACAAATTCCCATTCGGCAACTGTACCGAATTTGTCATCAAGTAAAAACTCACAATAGAGTGAGGTCGAATCCCACAGGGATTGATTGATCAAGCAACTTTAATTAGATGAACGATCTAGTTGAGCGAATCCATGGATAGAGTTGATAATTGCAGAAATTTAAATGGCGAGAAAGTAAATGACTGAAAGTAAATAGCAAAATTGTAAATGGGAATGGGGGAATTGCTCATAAAAGTAAATTGCAGAAAATAAAGAGAATGGTAAGATCAGAAATGGGGAGTTCATTGGGCTTAGGAGATGTTGCATTCTCCGGATCAATTTCATTTTCATCTCTTCCTCAATCAATGCACTCGTTGATCTCCTTGGCAATCTTAAGTGATTGAATCACAATTTTTTGCAATTCAATCTCTTAAATCTTGATCAATAGCCAATTCCTTGGTCAATTGCTCATGAGAAGAGATGAAGTGTGGTCACTGATTATACCACATGCACTTCCCAAATCAAATGCTTAGAGGGTTATAGCCACATACCCATCCACACTCAATTTGGTCCAGCATGAGAAAGCATTTCTATCTAATCTCTTCATTCCTCTTTCAAGGATCCAAAGAGATCCATGTTTGAATAGCTTCTTTTCCAAGATCACTATCCAATTGGATGAAGATTGAAAGCTTTCAAGTAAAATCAAAAGAGAAGATAGAAGAAGAATAAGAAAATTAGTATTGATCCATCAAATTACAACAGAGCTCCCTAACCCTAACCCAATGAAAGGGGTTTAGTTGTTCATAGCTCTAGAAATCAAAATCAAAGATGGAGAATACATGATAAAACTAGAAGTGCAGAGAAGTAAAGATACAAAGAGTAGTTCTCTCTTCTCCCAAAAAGCCCTTCTCTATTTCAAAACTACCCCTATATATACTACTCTTCTCAGCTTCTAGTTAGTTTTTCCAGTCTTGGGCCTTTGGATCTTTGAGTTTGAAGCAGTTCCTTTCTTCATTTGGGCTTGGCTTACTTGCAGAGAGAAAGTGTGAAGTGGGCAGAGACTTTAGCTCAAGACGTTAGGGGTGTTTAATATTTAGTGAAAATACAAGTTCGAGAATGTTAATGACACTTAACATTGTCACTAACGTTGCCATGCACCCCTTTTGCCTCACGTTAAAGCCCACGTTAACTGGGTTAACGTGGCTTTTAACGTTGCCTTGTTAGCCTTCGAGAACGTTAGTGACACTCAACATTGTCACTAACGTTCAAGTGTGCCCCTTCTTGCTTCGTTAAAGCTCACGTTAACTAGGTTAATGTGGCTTCTAACGTGGCTTTTGCCACTCTTCAAGAACGTTAGTGACACTCAACATTGTCACTAACATTTAAGTGTGCCCCTAGGTCTCACGTTAGAGTCCACGTTATTTGGGTTAACGTGGCTTCTAATGTGGCCATTCTTAGCCATCCCAACGTTAGTGATAATGTTGAGTGTCACTAACATTGGCTCATTCTTCATTCCTCATCGTTAGCTTCCACGTTAACCAAGTTAACGTGGAGGTTAACGTGGCTCTTGGGGGTTGAGTGGTTGTTCCAACGTTAGTGACAATGTTGAGTGTCACTAACGTTGTCGACAATTCTCCATCTCTTACGTTAGCTCCCACGTTAACCAAGTTAACGTGGGAGTTAACGTGGCTCATTGAACCTTAGGCCAACGTTAGTGACAATGTTGAGTGTCACTAATGTTGGCTTCTCTTCCCCCTTTAACGTTAGAGGCCACATTAACTAGGTTAACATGGCTTCTAACGTGGCCATTTGTGAGCAATTGCCAACGTTAGTGACAATGTTAAGTGTCACTAACGTTGGCTCAACTTCTCCTCTCCACGTTAGAGTTCACGTTAACCTAGTTAACGTGACTCTTTAACGTGGGCATTAATGGCTTTTGAGAGTGTTTTTGGCAATCACTTTTCTCCTTAACTTTGCAAGTTACCTCCCATTCCTTGCTTCCTTTGGTCCTGAAATCAAGCAATAGAGTGCATCAAAGTTCTAGTCCAAGTCATGCGTAATGCAATATAAAATTTTGTCATTAAAATCATGCAAAATCCTCATGAAATAATGTAAAATGCACAATGTATGCTTGAATCAAGGTCTGAGTGAATATCTGCCCAAAACTAACTTATTTCCTAAGAAAATGCATGAAATTACCTAAAAACAGTAAAGAAAAGGTCAGTGAAACTGGCCAAAATGCCCTGGCATCACAACACCAAACTTAAAGCTTGCTTGTCCCTAAGCAAGTACTGGAACAAGAGAATGGTGAATGGAATCTCCAGAGAAATGAGTCATTCTTGTGGAAGTCATATTACTGATTTTATGGTGGTTTCATGCATAGCAACTTAGGTTCATTCCACTACTGGCCTTCAGACCTTTATCATTTCCTACAATACTCATTTTGTTATATCCCATGAGACCTTTATTTATTGATCCTTTTATTGTTATTTCAAGGGCTTATTTGTGTTTTTAGGCTAAGTGTTTTGTAAGGGGCAACTCTTTAGGATAAGCTTTCAGCCAACACTCCCGAACCAGTTGGTTCAAGGTGCTAGGTGTTGAAGCACCCCCAAGGACTTACTTGCTCAAGTCTCTCCCCCATACATACACACCACAGGCATATAGCTTATTTATTTTCTTTCCTTCAGACCTTGGTGTCCAGCACCTCTTTGGGTTACTAAATGCTCTGTGGTGAGGGTTACTCTTGATAGTGGATTTTCAGCTGATAATCCCGGGTTAGTTAACCCAAGTTACCAGGTGATGAAGCACCCTAAGGAGCTTATTCATCCAAGTAGATCCCTCACACAGGAGCACCACAGACACATGTCCTAGGGTAAACCATTGGTGCCTAGCCTTATTGCTTACTCTTTTTCTTTTGTTTTTCATTTCCATTGTTCTTTTCCTTTTCTCTTATTAGGATCTTGTTGTTATCTTAATCTCATGGGTATATCAAAAGTAAAGTATTCAGGATAGATAGTTGTCATCCTAACCTTGTGGTTGAACCAACTTAGCTAACTTATGACTATCCCCAAAGATTCATGAATGCACTTCTACATTATGAACTCATTTCTGGTCTTTTGTAAACATAGACATTCTCTTCTTCATACAAATAGACAAACTTACAAGTAAATAGGGGAAAGATGCAGTGACACTTAAACCAGAGTTCATGGACCTAAGCACTAAGAGCATTAAGACGCAGAATTGAGAATGTTCAAACTAACATGGAAGCATGTTCTATTCTATACATGATCTTCCTTATTTAAAGCATAGAAAAAGAAATGGAGTAACGAAGGAGCTCCACCACCTTTTACTTTTGTGGCTGTCCTTGCTCTTTTCCTTGCTGGTCCTCCTTGTGTCCTTTTGCACTTCCTTGCAGCCGTGCCAATCTTGCTTGCTTCCAATCCGCAAGTGCCTTCCTCACTGATTCATGGCTCTCTTCCACCCTTTGTCTCTCCTCTCGTGCTAATTCATCCCTCACTTCTTCATACCTTGCAATTCCTGGGTGTAATATAGGTAGCTGTCCTACTAGGTACCCGAGCCTGGCTTGAATGTTTATGTGATGTTCTGTCTCGCTCATGTAAACACTTTCTGCAAATGCCCTTTGCTCGTCCAGTAGTTCTGTGTGTTCTATCTGCCTTCGATGCATCTCATGTATGTGTGCCCCTTGATGTGCTTGGATGTTGATTAGCCTCTGGATTGACTCTTGTTGCTCATTTTGCCTTTGCTCCATCCTGTTGAATGTTTCTCCCCATTGTTGCCCTTGACTTTGTTGCTGTTCTATCATCTGCCTTTGCCACTCTCCTTGTTGAGTTATCCATTTTGATAGTGCTTCCTCTTGCTGCCTCATCATCTGTAGTTGTAGCTCTTTCTGTGCTCCTTGGCCTTCCAAGTATTGTCTAGACAAGCCATCAAGGGCTTCCTGTAGTTGATGCATGTTCAAGGTCTGTGGTGCTTGCCCCTCTGAGGTTTGTCCTTCCACTCCTTGAGGCCCTGTACTCTTTCTTTGCTTCTTTTGAGGTATGGGGGATGCTGCAGCATTCATCCTTCGAACTGTTATTGGAATGCCTTCCTTTATCCATACAGGATCCTCATCCTCAAACTCCACCCCAGCTTTCTTGCATAGTCGGTAAATAGTGTTGGGGTAACCTAACGTCCCTCTTGCGTCACTTTTCTCTGCCATCTTTCTAATGCCTTGAGCTATGATTTCATGAACCTTGATTTCTCCTCCCTTGAGTATGCAATGCACCATTGTTGCCCTTTCCAGATTCACCTCCGAGTTGTTTGCAGCTGGGAGGATAGACCTCCTCACTAGCTCAAACCACCCTTTGGCCTCAGGAGTGAGATCTGTTCTCTTGATGAATTTTGGCTTATTTCAAGCACCCCTTTCCCAGTCAGCTCCGGGTACACAAAGGTCCCGCAAGATCTGGTCATAATTGGGGTTGTTGTCCATCCTTGAGTGATAACTTTCTTCTTCAAATGGTATAGACCGTAACTTCAATGCCCTCATTACACTCATGGGACCAAAATCCACCATTTTTCCTCTCACAAAGTTTATATACGACTCATCTTTCTTATCATACCGGACTGCATTTGCATAAAATTCTCTTATGAGGTTTGCATTCACCTTAGTGACCGGGTCAGTGAGGAGCTCCCATCTTCTCCTTTCTACCTTTTCTGAGATTTCTGGGCACTCACTCTTCCTAACTTGAAATCCCAACTCATAGATGATTTCCTTACCAACCATCCACTCGTATTCCAATGCATAATGCAAGCTTCTAAACCTCTTCTCATCAAACGGGTGTTCCTTCATGGGTTCCTTTCCCTTCCTTCTCTTGGCACTTGAGGATGCCATGAATAATAGTTCTTATGTGAAGGTGGTAAAGTTGTGGAGACTTCTGGTTGTTTAGGGTTTTATGGCAATGAGGAGAGTGAGGGGGGAACGTTTGTAATGAGATAAGAAGTGCTGAGTTTCTAAATTGATATCTATGAAGAGTGTGTGATGAAAGTTAAGAATGGGCACGAATCAAGGGCTACTTATAAAGGGAGGTTATAAGTGAATGGATGGTGTGGATTGATGAATTTGTTGCTCGATGGATGGTTGGGGTTATGCATGCTAAAGGACAAGGATCACCACTTTATTGTGGTTATTGGTTCGGTCATCAAGGTTCCTTTTTCTTCCATGTTGCATGGCAACATTTTCCAATGCATTCTTCCTTGAGTCACGTGTGTGTGTATCTCTTCATAAAGTGCCGAACCATTTCTTCTCACTTGTCCTATCAATCTCCTCAATGCTCCTTTTTTTTCCTATAAAGATGAAATAAGGCAAGTAAGAACGGATATTGAAATGAAACAAAATTTCCTAACCCTTTACGGCTAGAATAAAGTAAAAAAAATACTTGTTTATTTTTGAATTTCAACTAACTAACTGACTGTGTATCTTCATATGCACATTGGTGGCACCATAGGGTGACACCAAACTTAGTTTGGAGCACGGTGATGAAAGGTTGTGTTCAAAGCTTTAAGAATAATGCTTTGAACACCAAACTTGTTCTTCACTATATTTTGCATATAAAAATTTCACACGTGTTTGTCAATTTTTTTTTGGTTGGAATTCATGAATATTGATTTATTCACTACTTCTGAAAGTATGTAAAACATGGGTTGCCTCCCATGAAGCGCTTCTTTAACGTCACTAGCTTGACGTTACCCCCTTATTATGGTGGTTGGTAAAGCTTGAAGTCTTCTCCTCTGGCAGTGGACTTGTATCCATTGGTTGTATCAATGATCTCTACATGCTCCAAGGAGAGAACTCTGTTGATGGTGAAGACCTTAGGTAGCTAAGATGGTACAGTAGGGAGATTAGGGGGGATATCTGTGAAATAGGCTGAGACTACTTTATCCCCTGGAGAGAAATCTTCCGTAGGGATCTTCTTGTTCCGCCACCCCCTTGGTACCTTCTTCTTTGTCCCTGGTGCTGTTTTCTTACTCTTGGTGGCTTCCTTTTTTGATGAGCCCTTGTTGCTGCTTTCACTTGCTTCTGGTGGTTTAGGTTCCTCCAATTTTTCCTTGACCTGTGGTACTTGCTGTTCGCCCTGTCCATCAACCCAGTGAATCTCAGAATGGGCTGGTTGTACTCCAATGCTTGCTTCTTCCTTTAGTATCTCATGATGATCTTTGCTTGGTTCTTTGTCCTCTTCATCTTTTTCTAGTGAGAGTTCGAAAACACTGAAGCTCAGTTGTTCATCATGGATCCTTAATATTAGCTCCCCTTTCTCCACATCTATGAGTGCTCTAGCAGTAGCTAGAAATGGTCTCCCCAATATAATTGGGTGCAGATGACTCTCTTCCATATCCAGGATGACAAAGTCTGTTGGGAGAAAGTATTTTCTTACTTTGAGCAACACGTTTTCCACCACTCCTACTGCTTGCTTTTGAGTCTTGTCAGCCAGCCTTATGACTGCATCTGTAGGTAGTATCTCATTGATCTGCAGCTTTTTTACCAGGGATAGGGGTATTAAGTTGATGCTTGCTCCCAAATCGCAAAGTGCTCTATCAAAATTTGTTTCCCCTATAGCACAAGGGACATGAAAACTCCCTGGGTCTTTTCTTTTTGCCGGCAATTGTGTTTGAATGAGGGTGCTGCAATCCTTGTTCATCACTATAGTCTGGCCCCTCTTAAGTGAGCTCTTCCTAGGAAGTAGTTCCTTCATATACTTGATGAATGCTGGCATTTGCTGAATGACCTTGATGAATGGTATGTTCACATTCAAAGATGCAAACGAGTCTAAGAACCTTGAGTACATTCTCTTTCCCACAGCACCCTTTAGCAGTTGAGGAAATGGTGCATATAGTCTCAGCAGCTCCTGTTGTGAGATTTCTGGTTCTTGTTGGTCTTCCTTCTCCTTCTCCACTAAGATATTTTCAGGTTGTTCTGACAGCTTGCTTGGCTTGTCTTCAGTCTTCTTGTTATTTGTAGTGACCATATTGCAATCCTCCCATCTTACTTTCTTCGTTTCACCTCTCAGATTCTTCTCCGTGTCACTTGGAAAGCCATCAGTGGGTCTGGGAATCTTCTCAGAAAAATATCCCACTTGGAATTCCAGCTTCTTGATTACTTTCCCCCGATTCTTCATACTGGCTCTTACCTCCTCTTTGAACACCTTATTGTCTTGAATGTCTTTGCATATGCTTTCAAGTAAGGTTAGAAATTCTGTCATCAATTGATGGTATGTTGAGGGTAGAAGTAGAAGGGTGAGGTGTATTGATGTGGTTTTGTTGGTATGTCCTCTGTGTGAATTGTTGGGGAGCTGTGTTGTTGTTAGAGTTGTGACGTCTCTGATCTTGGCCTTGGTTTTGTTGATTACCCCACCCAAAGTTTGGGTGATTCCTCCATCCAGGGTTGTAGGTCTTGGAGTATGGATCATGGTTGTATCTCGGTGAATTCCCAATATAGTTGGCTTGCTCCTGAGTGCCTTCTTCTTCTTCACTTGCTTCCTCTTGAGTTGAAGTGGTGATTGCTACCACTTGACTTCTCTCCATCTTCTTGGTGAGGTCAGCTAGCTGCTTGGTGATGAGCTTGTTTTGAGCAAGCAGAGCATCTACATTGTTCAGCTCCATTACTCCTCTAGTGTTCCCTCTTTCGGAGGCATAGAAGTAGTCATTCTTAGCTACAGTTTCAATGACATCTATGGCTTCCTCAATGGTCTTCTTCTTGTTTAAAGAACCTCCGGATGAATGGTCTACGGCCTTCTTTGATTCATATGACAGTCCTTCATAGAAGATGTGCAGCTGCACCCATTCATTGAACATATCAGATGGACATCTCCTTGTTAGGTCTTTAAACCTCTCCCATGCTTCATATAGAGTCTCACCATCTTGTTGCCTGAAAGTTTGGACCTCAGCTCTCAGCCGATTGACTCGTTGAGGGGGGTAAAATCTTGCTAAGAATTTGTTCATAACATCATCCCAAGTTGTCAAGCTCTCCTTTGGAAAAGACTCCAACCACTTGGTTGCCTTGTCTCTGAGAGAGAATAGGAACAACAACAGTCTATAGACGTCTGGTTGAACGCCATTGGACTTCACTGTGTCACATATTCTCAAGAATGTGTTTAAGTGTTGGTTGGGGTCTTCTTGAACACCTCCTCCGAAAGAGCAATTGTTCTGAACGAGGGTGATGAGCTATGACTTTAGTTCAAAGTTGTTAGCATGGATGGTTGGTTTTTGGATGCTACTTCCGTAGTTCCCTGGGTTTGGGTTAATGTAAGAGCCCAAGACTCTTCTATCTTCCCCACCAGAATTTGCTCCACCTCCTCCACCATGGTTGTGCACCTCTTCCTCACGATGGTCCTCCATGGTTGTTTCAAAGTATTCTTCAAAGTGTTCCTCTTCTTCTTCAGCACCCCCTGCACGTTTTTCTTTTGCCTCCCTTCTTAATCTTAAGAAGGTTCTCTCAGGTTCAGAATCAAAGAAAGTTGAAGCTCCGCTTCTTCTCCCTGTCATACAACCAACAGAGTACAAGCAAGAAAAGTAATGCAGATAGTATTTTGTTAGAATTACTTGTTAGTGTCAGTGATGTAATATATCAAATAGTTAGTGGGTTAGTGAACTGAATTGTAAATAACAAAGAAAAACTAAGAAACAGGGAAGGGGAAGAATTAAACCATGACGGAAAACAAATTAAACAAACAGAAAATTAAATCAAACAAAATAAAAATTCTCAATCTAGTGATCCTCTAATGTAATCATTGTCGATGCACAATCAATCCCCGGCAACGGCGCCATAAACTTGATCGGGGTAAAACTTGTCTCTCAACAAATTCCCATTCGACAAGTGTACCGAATTTGTCGTCAAGTAAAAACTCACAATAGAGTGAGGTCGAATGCCACAGGGATTGATTGATCAAGCAACTTTAATTAGATGAACGATCTAGTTGAGCGAATCCATGGATAGAGTTGATAATTGCAGAAATTTAAATGGCGAGAAAGTAAATGACTGAAAGTAAATAGCAGAATTGTAAATGGGAATGGGGGAATTGCTCATAAAAGTAAATTGCAAAAAATAAAGAGAATGGTAAGATCAGAAATGGAGAGTTCATTGGGCTTAGGAGATGTTGCATTCTCCAGATCAATTTCATTTTCATCTCTTCCTCAATCAATGCACTCATTGATCTCCTTGGCAATCTTAAGTGATTGAATCACAATTTCTTGCAATTCAATCTCTCAAATCTTGATCAATAGCCAATTCCTTGGTCAATTGCTCATGAGAAGAGATGAAGTGTGGTCACTGATTATACCACATGCACTTCCCAAATCAAATGCTTAGAGGGTTATAGCCACATACCCATCCACACTTAATTTGGTCCAGCATGAGAAAGCATTTCTAGCTAATCTCTTCATTCCTCTTTCAAGGATCCGAAGAGATCCATGTTTGAATAGCTTCTTTTCCAAGATCACTATCCAATTGGATGAAGATTGAAAGCTTTCAAGTAAAATCAAAAGAGAAGATAGAAGAAGAATAAGAAAATTAGTATTGATCCATCAAATTACAACAGAGCTCCCTAACCCAATGAAAAGGGTTTAGTTGTTCAAAGCTCTAGAAATCAAAATCAAAGATGGAGAATACATGATAAAACTAGAAGTGCAGAGAAGTAAAGATACAGAGAGTAGTTCTCTCTTCTCCCAAAAAGCCCCTCTCTATTTCAAAACTACCCCTATATATACTACTCTTCTCAGCTTCTAGTTAGTTCTTCCAGTCTTGGGCCTTTGGATCTTTGAGTTTGAAGCAGTTCCTTTCTTCATTTGGGCTTGGCTTACTTGCAGAGAGAAAGTGTGAAGTGGGCAGAGACTTTAGCTCAAGACGTTAGGGGTGTTTAATATTTAGTGAAAATACAAGTTCGAGAACGCTAATGACAGTGAACATTGTCACTAACGTTGCCATGCACCCCTTTTGCCTCACGTTAAAGCCCATGTTAACTGGGTTAACGTGGCTTTTAACGTTGCCTTGTTAGCCTTCGAGAACGTTAGTGACACTCAACATTGTCACTAACGTTCAAGTGTGTCCCTTCTTGCTTCGTTAAAGCTCACGTTAACTAGGTTAACGTGGCTTCTAACGTGGCTTTTGCCACTCTTCGAGAACGTTAGTGACACTCAACATTGTCACTAAAGTTTAAGTGTGCCGCTAGGTCTCACGTTAGAGTCCACGTTAATTGGGTTAACGTGGCTTCTAACATGGCCATTCTTAGCCATCCCAACGTTAGTGACAATGTTGAGTGTCACTAACGTTGGCTCATTCTTCATTCCTCATCGTTAGCTTCCACGTTAACCAAGTTAACGTGGAGGTTAACGTGGCTCTTGGGGGTTGAGTGGTTGTTCCAACTTTAGTGACAATGTTGAGTGTCACTAACGTTGTCGACAATTCTCCATCTCTTACGTTAGCTCCCACGTTAACCAAGTTAACGTGGGAGTTAACGTGGCTCTTTGCACCTTAGGCCAATGTTAGTGACAATGTTGAGTGTCACTAACGTTGGCTTCTCTTCCCCCTTTAACGTTAGAGGCCACGTTAACTAGGTTAACGTGGCTTCTAACGTGGCCATTTGTGAGCAATTGCCAACGTTAGTGACAATGTTAAGTGTCACTAACGTTGGCTCAACTTCTCCTCTCCACGTTAGAGTTCACGTTAACCTAGTTAACGTGACTCTTTAACGTGGGCATTGATGGCTTTTGAGAGTGTTTTTGGCAATCACTTTTTTCCTTAACTTTGCAAGTTACCTCCCATTCCTTGCTTCCTTTGGTCCTGAAATCAAGCAATAGAGTGCATCAAAGTTCTAGTCCAAGTCATGGGTAATGCAATATAAAATTTTGTCATTAAAATCATGCAAAATCCTCATGAAATAATGTAAAATGCACAATGTATGCTTGAATCAAGGTCTGAGTGAATATCTGCCCAAAACTAACTTATTTTTTAAGAAAATGCATGAAATTACCTAAAAACAGTAAAGAAAAGGTCAGTAAAACTGGCCAAAATGCCCTGGCATCATAAACCATTATTTTATGGTTTATATTGTGTTTGATTGAGTGGTTTTATCAAGCTTTTTACCCACTTATTCATGTGATTAGCATGTATTTACAATTCCTTCCCAAATTGTTTTATGATTGAAAACTTGCTTCCTAAAGACCTTTTAGTTGTATATTTTTATTTTTATTTTCCTTCGTACCATTCGATGCCGTGATCTGTGTGTTAAGTGTTTCAGGCTTCATAGGGCAAGGATGGCGTAAGGAATGAAGAGGAAGCATGCAAAAATGGAAGGAACACAAGGAATTGAGGAGATGACCAGCGAGAAGTCACGCGGTCGCATGGCTCACGCGACCGCGCGAAATGGAAGAAATCAGGGTGACGCGTTCGCGTGCGGGACGCGACCGTGCAGACTGGAAGCTGCACGAACGACGTGAATGCGTGGACGACGCGCACGCATGGTACGAAAAACGCTGAGTGACGCGATCGCGTGGACAACGCGGCCGCGTGACGTGAGCAATCTGTAGAATTACAGAAGTCGGTGGCAGAGATTTTGGGCCGCATTTCAACCCAGTTTTTGGTCCAAAAACACATATTAAAGTTAGGGAACATGCAGAGACTCAAGACATCACTGGAGATCAGATCATAATACACACTTTTCACAATTTAGATGTAGTTTTTAGAGAGAGAGGTTCTCTCCTCTCTCTTAGAATTAGGATTAGGATTTTTATTAGGATTAGGAATATTTCTTCTTCATCTCAGGTTCAATGTTCTTCTATTTATTTTCTCTTTTATTTGTTTAATGACATTCATGTTATGATTTTCTTAATACAATTTGAGGTATTTCATACTCATGATTGCTTCCTTTTATTTATATAAATAATTTAGATTTTTCCTTTTGACTTTGGTTGATTAATTGGTAACTCTTGAGTTTTCAAACTCATCGTGAGTGATAATTATTATTTTTAGATTCCTATAAATCTAGTCTTTCCTTGAGGAGTTGACTAGGACTTTAGGTATTAAATTAGTTTGTCCACTTAACTAACCTTCATAGTTAGAGGTTGACTTAGTGGTAGCATAAATATAATTCTCATCACCATTGATAAGGATAACTAGGATAGGACTTCCAGTTTTCATACCTTGCCAAGAGATTTTCTAATTATTAATTTATTTTTCTTATCAATTAAATTATTTGTTCAAACCTTTTCAAAACCCCAAAATACACCTTTGCATAACCAATAATAAATCATACTTTCCTGTAATTCCTTGAGAAGATGACCTGAGGTTTAAATACTTCGGTTATCAATTCCAAAGGGGTTTGTTAATTGTGACAACCAAAAACGTTTGTAAGAAAGGTTGATTGCTTGGTTTAGAAACTATACTTGCAACGAGAATTTATTATAACTTCTAAATCATCAATCTTCAGTTCTTCTATTGGCTTCGAGTTTCAGGAGTTTGTCTTCTAATTCCCGGCGTCACCTTATTTCCTTCTGTAGGTCTTTCTCAGCCTCTCGTTGATGTAGGGCTTCTTCTTCAAGCTGTTTTGAATGGTCTTGAAGCGCCTCCATGGCTCCTGTCTTTGGAGAATTCTTTTTGTTGTTAAGTTGAGAAGTATCCTTTGGTGTAGTGTATGCGTTTTTGTGCGGCGTTCTATCCTCTAGATCTGAATTGTGATCGTTGTCATGGTCGTCTGCCATAGTGATATGATGACTTCCAGGGTCCCCGGCAACAGCGCCAATGTTCTGAGGGTTACCTGAAACTGTAGGTCGATCTCGGATGAGATCTTCTGTACTGGCCGGAGCTGTTGTGTCCGACTTGTTGGACTTGGTGATGGTGCTGATCCTTCATCACCGGAGGGTGGTGGTACCTGCAAGGGACTCCGATGCTTAAGTTAGCAAGGGTATTAAGCAGGTTTTTTTGTAGAATCAGAGTATGAGTTATACCTAGGTGCTCCAGTGTATTTATAATGGCGTAGAGTGATCTTCTTAGATAAGATAAGTTAGTTATCTTATCTTATCTTATCTTTATCTTATCTTTCAAGTGAGGTCATCTTATCTTCAAGGGAATCGCCCTTCTCCACGTAGGCTTGGGCTGCCTTAGGATTTGGGGCGTGGTCCTCCATTTAGGCCATTTTTGGGCTCTCCTGGTGATTTGGCCGAACTCTTTGAGAAGAGGTTGGGTTGTCCTGACCTGAAGAGGTCAGACGCTTTGTCTGTAGAACATCCCGGGTCGGACAGCTCGACCCAAGGTATGAACAGTCCCTGAAGGACTAAAGATATCTAAACCATCCAATGAATATTTACAGGGGTTATACTCAGTCAAATTGCAAAGATCTTTATACGGTCTAAAGCAATCTGGACAAATGTGGTATAATCATCTTATTGAGTATCTGGCCAAAAATGGATTCAAGAATAATTATATCTATCCATGTGTTTTCATAAAGAAATCTGCATCTAGATTCATTATAATTGCTGTGTACGTTGATGATTTAAATATCATTGGGACTCCTGAAGACATTCCAACAATTATAAAAATTCTAAAAGAAGAGTTTGAGATAAAAGATCTTGGAAGGACTAAATTTTATCTCGGCCTGCAGATCGAGCATATAAAAAATGGGATCTTTATTCAACAAACAACATACACAGAAAAGATCTTAAAAAGATTTTATATGGATAAGTCACATCCCTTGAGTACCCCAATGATCGTAAGATCCTTAGATGTGAAAAAGAATCAATTCCGTCCTAAAGAAGAGAATGAAGATATCCTTGGTCCTGAAGTACCATATCTTAGTGCCATTGGAGCGCTAATGTATCTTGCTAATAATACACGACCCGATATATCATTTGCTGTGAATTTACTAGCAAGATATAATTCCTCTCCAACTAGAAGACATTGGAGTAGAATCAAACAAATCTTTCGATATCTTCATGGAACGGTTAATATGGGATTGTTTTATCCCTATGGATCCAAGTCACAATTAGTTGGCTATGCAGATGCTGGATACTTGTCTGATCCACATAGCTATATCATGGAGGTCCACGAAACAAACAATTGCAGCAACATCCTCTAATCATGTTGAAATACTAGCAATACATTAAGTAAGTCGCGAGTGTTTTTGGCTCAAGAGTTTGATCCAATATATTCTGTCATCATGTGGACTGATTGATCATAAGATAGCTCCAACTATCCTGTTTGAAGATAATATAGCATGCATTGCTCAACTTAAAGACGGATACATCAAAGGCGATAGAACAAAGCGTATTTCTCCTAAATTCTTCTTCACTCATTATCTTCAAAATCAGGGACAATTGATATCCAACAGATCCGCTCAAGTGACAATTTGGAAAATTTATTCACAAAGTCACTCCCAAAATCCTCATTTGAAAGATTGGTACATGAAATTGGGATGCACTGATTTCGAGACATTAAATGATGTCGATAAGAAGGGGAGACTGTACTCTTTTTTCCTTGGTAAGGTTTTTTTCCTATTGGATTTTTTCTTAACAAGGTTTTTAATGAGGCAGTTCCCATCACAAATAATATTGTACTCTTTTTCCTTCACTAAAGTTTTTCCCATTGGGTTTTCTTTAATAAGGTTTTAATGAGGCATATTCATAATGGTCATCCAAAGGAGAGTGTTACCGTATGGATGACCACCAACTCTTTATCCAATTAAAGGTGCTTGGATAATACAAATTTTTAATGTAGACGGTGCCATCCTTTCCAAAACTTGAAAAAGCTAATATTGTATAAGTATAAATAAGAGGTATAGTCAGAAGTAATAAACACACACAGAAGCAAAAAAATACCATTTTTTCTCTTTATACACTATTAATAGTTTCTTTCTCTCTTTTCGTTACTACTATTAAATATATAAATCATCTTTATTGAACTAATTATATTAATGCTAAAGTCTTCTATTTATACTTTTTAGTTTATATATGGTCTTTATTTATTTTACAACACATTTGACCAATTTTTCTATTTTATAAATAATTTATTATTATTATTTTATTTTTGAATAAATTACCAGTTGTATCCATAAAAGATACAAACGTTGACAAATGTATTTATATAAGAATAAAATGACAACTGTATCCACGGAAGATAGTTTTTGTGTACCAAGAATACTCTAACGGACAAATTGTGTAACCAACGTCCAGATACTCTTAGCATACGGAAGCCATCTTCTATAGTTATTGTTCATACCCTGACCGGGCTCCTCCAACTCGGCCAAATCCATGAAAGGTCCGACCTCGTCCCAAGGCCCACGCCTGAGGTCGGACCTCGGACAACAAAGCTAAGAAGGCCCATCAAAAGGAACGAAGCCCAAAACCTAAAGGCCGAAAAGGCCTAGGGAAGGCGGTTCCGCAAAAATAGAGATAAAACTCCCAAAAAGATAAGATAAGATAAGAATATCTTATCCAGGGAAGATCACGGCCAGCTACTATAAATACACTGGAACACCCAGGTATAACTCATACTCTAATTCTACTCAATATCTGCTTGGACCCATGCTAACTTAAGCATCGGAGTGTCATTGCAGGTACAACCACCAACCACTCAGCATATCAAGCTCGGGTCATCAATTCCCCCACCTCGGGCCTCTCTAAAAGACGACCGAGCTGCACGTTTCAGGTAACCCTCGAAACAGTTATAATTGTCATTTTATTCTTTTATTCTTATATAAGTACATTTGTCAACACCTATATCTTTTATGGATACAAATAATAATTTATTCTTTATTTTTTTGACTAATTTATTGTTAATTGATTTTTATCTTGAATCGCTTCTCGATTTCCAACCTGATTCTCATAACAGTGATAAAAAAAATATATAATATCTATTAATTAAAATTTACAGAAATACTGGTATAAGATTCCTTCACTCAACTATTCGGTTTCTGAAATGATGAAATCACAAGAGTGACCAAGCTGAAGCGAAACTATTATTACATCACAATTGGAGCAAAGAAAGAAGAGGAGGTTGCTTTCTGTTTTCTTTATTGTTCCTGCCAAGTGCCAATGTATATTTGTCTCTTGCATTTCTTGATCGATGAGATTTTGGAGCAATTTGTTGAATTTTGAATTGGACCTCAAATTTCTTATTCTTAAGCCTTGAGCTTGGTTGTTGTTTCAAGTTCCATTTTTTGGCACTCTCACGAGTGGTTTTCTGCCATGTCCAATAACAAGAGAAGTTGCGGTAATAGCAAAGGTTCGAAGCGGAACCTGCCATCTTGGATGAGTTCAACGGAGGAGAACGAGAACGAGGAAGAAAATCGAGAAAAGAAACCATCTTTGGATGCTGAAGGCGAGAAATCACGTGAAAAAGCTGGAAAGTCCTCCTTCAACAAGCTTCTGGTACTTGATTAACTAACCCTAGTGGGTTTTGGAATTTGTTGATTGTGCATTTGTGCTTTGTAACTGATTCAACTTTGTTTTCATGGTTGGACACAGGAAGGGGTGGTGTTTGTGCTTTCAGGGTTTGTGAATCCGGAGAGAGGAACGTTGAGGTCACATGCGATTGAAATGGGGGCAGAATACCAACCTGATTGGAACTCTGAATGCACACTCTTGGTTTGTGCATTCCCAAATACGCCTAAGTTTCGCCAAGTCGAAGCTGATGGTGGAACCATTGTGTCAAAGGTTTTCCCTCCATTATCTTGTGTTCTTGTAGATAATATGTATATGCCTTCATTCTTTGTGTCCATTATCTTGTGTTCATGTAGATATTTTGTATATGCCTTCATTCTTTTTGAGCCTTTAGTTCAATTTTTGTTCTACTTATTACATTGTTTGAACTTTTAAGACTGTAGGCCTTTCATGGTTGTGTCTGCATGAATCAGATTTTGTGCAATAGTGGATGCATTTTACAGTTTTACTATGGACAATACTATTAATTGCATGATTTAGATTTTAGGCCATGCCCTTTTGCCGTTCCCGATGGCTAGTTGCATCATTTCCTTCTTGTTTTGTGGATTGCATTCTAAGCTAATGTAACATGATGTGTCCTTTCTTTTTCTCTGTTTCGGGTCTTAGGATTGGATAGTAGAATGTTACAGCCAGAGGAAGTTGATTGAAATTGACAGTTACCTTATGCATGCTGGGAAACCATGGCGTAAAGGAAATAAATCACATGAAGACAGCGAAGGTGATATAATTGTGTATGCAGTAGTCAATTCAATGCTATAGAATGCTGAAATAGCACCCTATGTATTCTAGATTGGTGGTTATGTCGGATATTCTTATGTGATTGTTCTTGACTTCTTTGCTGACCGCTGCCACTCCTACACCATTTTCTTCCTCTAAGTTTACTCAGTCTTGTGAATTTGATACATGAATGCAGATAAGAGGCCATCAGCGTCCAAAAGATATCCTGATCATGAAAGAGAATTGCCTTCAAAGCCAACCGCCTCCATAAAATCAAAGGTCAAAGCTGACCGATGAAATGCCCTGCAAGTTCTTTTGCTTGGTTTGAGAATATGGATCTAAGTAACATTTTTGTTTGCCTGAAAACAGTTAATCTTATTGTAGATTCTTATGTTTGCTGCATAATACAGGGAAAAGAGATTGCTGCTGCTGGAAAATGCTTTGTTCCTTCGGAAGTGAAGAAGTGGGCCATTGATGATTTGAAAAAAACAGTTCAGTGGTTGGAAAGTCAAGAAGAAAAGGTTATGATTTTCCATTTTTCCGACTAACAAAGAAGAAAAATTTATGTTAATTCTTGAGGTTGTCATTTTCTTTTAAGTAATCTAAACTTGAATGAAATCAAAGGAGAGGTGAGAAAAGAGGTTTGCAATGTGACCTAGTTCATTTGTTGGGAAACCTATATCTATTTTGCTCCTGACTCACTTGTAATTGTAAATGCTTGAAAGCTGAAGCTTTCTATTCTTCTCACTTCAATTGTGCTTAATATTAATGGTTATATGCTACATGGGTCTAAGTTTATATTTATCATTCCAGCCAGATCCAACTGAGATAACAAAGATAGCCGCGGAGGGGATTCTGACGTGTTTGAAAGATGTAATATCTGCTCTTGAGGAAAAGCAGGTAATAATAGATTGTCTTACAATTAAGTTGGCTATAGAATGTGACTGCTGATTGTGTTTGTCACCCTGATTGTGTTTATCTTATCTTAAACCAGGACATCCAGAAAGGAACTGAGGACTGGAAATTCCTACCTCGTGTTGTTGAAGAGCTCGCAATGTTCGATGCCCAGGGAAAAGATATGGCATCAATGTCAAAGGAAGAAATTCTCAAACAGGCACTGGAATGTAAACGAATTTATGAGGTGGAACTAAATTGTGTAGGTCATGATTTGAGAAAAACTGAAAACATAAACAAAGAACATAGTAGCAAGACCAGAAGAACGAATGGAAAATCTCCTGGTGCAAACGAGTATGATAGTGATGAGACAATTGAGATGACAGAACAGGAAATAGATCTTGCATATAAGACTCTGTCCTCTAAGATCCATTGATGTTGATTGAACTTGCTTAGTTAGGGATGAAAAGTAACTAACTTTTGTTTTAGATTTTCAATAGATCAAAAGATTTTAAAGGCCTGAATATATTTTCTGTAGTGTGTATTTTCTGTATTCGTGTATTTTACATCTCATTTATACATAGCAGCAGGAATAATCAAACATCAAGTGGAAGTGTGAAACTGAGATCATCTGCACCAAGTAATTTCACTACAGCATGTTCAAAGAGAAATTACTTCAAAGCCACTAGAAAATGCAAACTCCAGCGATGTTTTTCAAGTTCATATCCTTGGTTTCAACAAAAACTAGAATAATGAGATGTGAGGAAAAAACAAGCTGATGCCAATTTTCCCATGTAAAAACCTTTTTAGTCCATTGTTGAGGTCACCATATGCTTTTAAACTTTCAAAACTGGACTAGTTAAATTTCTTTGTTTAACAAACCATTTCAATTTTATTGTTACATTCCTAAAGTATAATTGTTCTTAGGGGCTAGGGCTAGTTATGAAGGTTAGAGGGTGCTGAGTTTGCGAGCACATAACTTTATGCGCTAAGGGTCAGCTAAGCATTCAAAGCTCAAATATGACCAAAAGAACAGAACAAATAGAAATAGTGACGCGAAATATAAAAATAAAGTCTTTAATAAGTGAAGTAAATATTACCAGCTAAACTAATTTTACTTTCATAGTTTTTATATGATCTCTTTGTTAAGCATGATCTTTATTGACATGAAGTAGATATCTTGATAGCCAACTAAACTAGCTCATTATTGATGCCCTAAAAACACAAGCAGCACTTCGACTTCTTGGTATTAGGGTATTGAATAAGATCATGATGAATTCGAAGGTTTTAGACAAGTTTATTTTGAATTGTTGTAGTGATCAAGATGAGTGTTGAGTTAAAAATATAACTAATTCAATGATGATGACAAACATTAATTATTAAGTTAAACACCTAACTGGGTTTTGATGTTTTATTTAAGTGATACAAGGCCATATGATGGAATAGCAGTCCAAAACAAATTGAAACAAAGAAATAAATGCTGCTGAAGATTAGTTGATCCACAAACAAAGCCCATTAAGAAGGAAACAAAGAAATCAAGTGGAATGGAAAGTGATCTGCCAATCAATCTCACATTCCCAAGAAGAAAGGTAGCCCCAAAACTAAGTCTCAGCATTGTTTCCATTCTGTCAAACATGAGAGAGAAAGAGAGTTTTATCCTCAAGTTCATGCACAAGAGAAGAAAGAAAGACAAAAGTTAATAAAAAAAAGTAAGAGTCTAATCAAACAAATCAAAAACATGTTATACTAAGTCAAAAGTTAAAGGTAAATAATTTTTTTTTGTATGCAAGTTGATTTCTTCACTTCTCTTTCAATTCTTTTGCAATGCCATTTTTGGAAAAATTGAAGAAAATGTTAGTTGATTTTTTCTGCTATAAATCAAAGACTCAAATTGTTATTTAGGGTCAAAGCACACTCTCAAGGGTGTAGATTTGGAATTATTACTAAGTAAGCTAATTTATGCTACTATGCACTTCTCGTTCAAATAAAGAACCCGATTTAAAATTTCTATGGGGTTGATTGAAGAAAAAGAAGGAAATAATTTCTAAAAGTTCAATATTCAAAAAGTTGTCTCTAGATGAACCCTAAATATGACTTTGACTAAGGTATAAAGGAAAGTTGAATCTCATTAGAGCTCAAGGAGAGAAAACCCAAAAAAGAGAGAGCAAAGAGTGAAATCTTACAATAGAGTTTGAAGTTTTGGAAGCATTGCACCTACACTAAAAGGAGCACTATGCCAAGGTGAAGAATAAAGTTATAAATTCAGATGCTGGGTTCAGTGCATTGAGTTAAAACTGTGATTCATCAATCTCCTTCATGTTTACTGTCTTATATTTCATTTTTAATGTATATCTTTCTTAGTTTTTGTTGAGAGGTAAAGGCAAGAAAGAGAGGCATTAAGAAAAAGCCAAAAGAGTGAAAAAGGTTGAGAGAAACACTTAAGAGAAAAGTCAATAGTGATTTTAGATTTCTTTTGGTTGTATTTTCTGGCTTGTGTCATGTACCTGAGAGGTATCCCTTGCTAAGTTGGGTAAGCACTTAGTGTGGTGAGTCTAGATATTAGCATAGCCAAGTCAAGTTTATGTTGAAGTTGTGTTCAAATAAGATTAAGTTGAGTCCTAGGGAATTGATGTATGTAATACTTGGATTATAGTGAAAATTTCACCAACGTTGTGGTGGAGACTGGATATAGGTTGCATTGCACAAGGCAACTGAACCAGGATATATGGTTGTGTTATTTTGTTCTTCTTCTCTACTTTAGTTCTATTTTCTGATTTTTATGAGACAAAACGAAATTATCTCCTAATTTATCCGCTGCGCAGATCAACAGAAATTAAGTTTAAAGTTCTTTATTTAAAGGCTTAATAATTCAAAATTAAAAAAAGTCATAATCCGCCTTCTCTAAGTCTTTTAGAATCTTCAATGAGAACTCTTAAAAAATGGGTACACCTCTTATAAAACAATTTAAAAAATGATTAACAAGTTTAAATGTTAAAATTTTTTTTTGTTTTATTTACTAAGTATAAACTAATCAACTAAACCTTTTTCCTTTATAACATAAGAGCTTAAAATAACATTTTCTTTAAAATTTTAGTACATTTATAAAAGAAAAAATATAAGGAGTATATAAGGAGTAAATTTTTTTTATAACCAATTTCAAATTTTCAACTAGTACTTTTTCTTTTTCTTTTTGAAATGATTTTTCTCTCCTCACCTCCTTCACTCAAAGTTTCACACTTTTCAAGATCTCTAGTTCTAAACAAATTTTACTCTTATCTTATAACTTCTAATAAAACCATAACTGGTTTTGAATATTTTATTTTACTTTTGGATGATGTTTTTAGTAGCGTTTTGGATGTTCTTCTATTATGTGGTATTTGGATGTTAAATTGAATATTAATGTGAATTAAAGTTGAAATTCCAAAAGAATTGATAAATAATTGGTTCTTTAATTAGCCTCTTTAAAGGCGTGTGAGATACCAAATAAGAATATTAAAACATAAAATTATATTTAATAGATAAGATAATGATAAAAATATTATATTTAAAGACATTAAATTAGTATATTATGTGTTTTTTTAATAATAAAAAAATAAAAAGACTCTAACAAAAAATACGATTTATTTTTTATTATTTTAATCAATTTTTATAATTATATACTTTTTAAATTTTTTGTATAAAAAAAAGAAAATAAATTAAATTTTTATAATTTATTTTAATTTATTATCAAATAAAATATAAAAATATTAATTTATATTTTATTTTTAGTTTCTTATCTTTATCATATTTTTAAAATCAAACATAGCCTTAGTTCCTAGTTCCTACTGCCTATTTGAGTTTTGTTATATATACATGTTGTAGACAAAGTATTATATATGAAGCTAAACAATCCTAAAATTACTCCAAGACACTTCGGTGTTTTTCACTTTTAAAAGCTATCATTAATTCGTTACATTCATCCTCCCTATCTAACCAGTGTCTCTCTTGTGAATTCTACGCGTGCGAATAAATAAATAAATAAATAATTTGTAACAAAAAATACACTATCTTTATTATAATTTTAAAAAGAAAACAGTTTGCATAATTATCCTTTTTTTTTTGTTAATCCGTGTCTTTGTTTACTATATATAAATCGTCTAAACTACGAAAATGACTGAAAATAAATTGTGGTTATGAACAACAACTTATAAGTAAAACGACCAAAGAGTAAATTGTGATTCTGTTCCACGATTTTAGGAGAATATAAATCTTGGTTTTAAACCACGATTTTAGTAAATCTTAGTTTTAAACGTGCAAAGGTTACCTTAGCTTGGAGTTACCATGACAATTACATCTTATGGTTGACTCTTTCAATCGTTTGGAATATAGTTTTAGGAATAAACTTGTAAATCCATATTTATTTTACAGAAAAGCTCTACATCTATATAATTTCTTCATTCAAGCTCTTTAAGTACATTTTTTTAGACACGCCTTTCCCACTCTCTCACTTGTTTGTCATACACGTGCCTCATATAACGTAAATCTTTTACTGCGTGATAAATCTTTTCTCAACATAAACCTTCTGCTGCAACCTAAACCTTGTTCTCTTCTTGCGTTTTCTTCTTCTTCTTCTTCTTCTTCTTCTTCTTCTTCTTCTTCTTCTTCTTTTTCTTCTTCTTCTTCTTCTTCTTCTTCAATGTAATAAACTTCGTTGTTCTCTGTTCATGTTTTCTTTATTGTTCTTTTTCTTCTCTACTCGCGTTCTTCATTATTGATATGCATTGAATTCAACGTAATAAGCTCCGTTGTTCTTCTTCTTCTTTGTTTTCTTCTTCGATCTTCACTTCTGAATCGAAACAATGAATGATTCAACTTCAAATCAGTTGAATGAAAACAATTTGGTTTATTCCTCTGAAACGAATCATGCTGATAAGGTTTGGATTATTCAATTTTGAATTGAATTGAATGGAATGCAATTGTTAATTTTATTTGAATTGAATTCAATGGACGTAGGTATTTTTGAATCTGAATTGAATTGAATTGATAATATCTAAATTGTAGACAGAGGTGTTTCAAATTCGATTTTGTATAATAGATTATGTTTCGTTCACTAAGTACTATACAATTGTTTCACCGTGAGTACCTGTTCGGTTCGATATGCAGAAAGGAGATTGAATTTAATTTTTTATATTGGATTATGTTTCGTTCACTCAGTACTATAGAGTTTTTTTCACCATAAGTATGTGTTCGGTTCGATATGCAGAAAGGAGTTTGAATTTGAATATATATAATGGATTATGTTTCATTCACTGAGTAGTATATAATTATTTTACCGTAATGACGTTTTCGGTTCACTATGCAGACTAGCTGTGTTGTGGATGAAAAATTTGTCCCAAAGGTGGAGATGATTTTCACGATATTAGAAGAAGCTGGAAAGTTCTACAAACATTATTCCAAACTTGCTGGTTTTTCTACCAAAATAAGGAACACGACTCGGAAGGGAGACGAGGTTAAGAATCAACTAATTGTATGCAGCAGAGAGGGGAGGTGGAAATCCAAGATATCTCCAACTTTAAAGACAAACCCCTCAGCTGGGTTAAACTGTCCAGCTATGATTTACGTACATATAATGAAGGATGTTGGTCTCTGGACAATTTCCAAAGTTGTTATGAATCACTCACATCCTTGCTGTCCAGACCAGGCAGAGATGCTCAAACAACATAAGAAGCTTAGCATGTTCGTGTGTCGCACCATTGAAACCAACGAGGAAGCTGGAATCAGACCGAGTAAAACTTACCAATCATTTGTGGCAGCAGCCGGCAGCCATCGTGAACTAAGTTTTATAGAAAAAGACGTGAGAAATTACATCACAAGGGAAGTATGGAATATTTTCCAACAAGACGATGCCAAAGAATTTGGAAAGTACCTACTAAGAATGAAAGAGAAGAACCAAAATTTTTTCTTTGAGCTCAACCTCGAAGGCGATCATTGCATCAAACATGCATTCTGGGCTGACGCAAGAAGCAGGGCCGCATGTGAGTATTTCGGAGGCGTGGTTTCATTCGACACTACCTAAAACACAAACGAGTATTTCGTTCAGTCACATATAGTTTTTTGTTCAGTGAATGTTCAAATTTTGGTTCACCACTGTCTGGGTATTTCTATTTATGCAGGTACAATCTGGTTTTAGGTTCTTTTGTGGGTGTGAATCACCACGGTCAGTTGACACTTCTCGGATGTGAGCTAATAAAAAATGACAAATCCAATCATTCAAATGGCTATTTGAGTGTTGGCTCCGTTGCATGGGAGGTGCTGGACGAAATTGTGATACAAGAGTTCCAGGCACAGTTAGAGAAGCTTTTCTTTCCACAACTCCGTTCAACTTAACCAGCAAGTGTACTGGGTCATCCAAGTAATACCTTACGTGAGTAAGGGTCGATCCCACAGAGATTGTTGGTATGAAGCAAGCTATGGTCAGCTTGAAAATCTCAGTTAGGCAGATTAAATGGTTATGGGTTTCGAAAATTAATAATAAAAAGAAAATAAAAAGGGATAGAAATACTTATGTAAATCAATAATGGAAATTTCAGATAGGTGTATGGGGATGCTGTGCTCCTCTTAAATCTCTACTTTCTTATTACATTCATCCAATCCTTCTTACTCCTTTCCATGGCAAGCTATATGTAGGGCATCACCGTTGTCAATGGCTACATCCCATCCTCTCAGTGAAAATGTTCCTATGCTCTGTCACAGCACGGCTAATCATCTGTCGGTTCTCAATCAGATTGGAATAGAATCCCTTGATTCTTTTGCGTTTGTCATCACGCCCAGCCTTCAGGAGTTTGAAGCTCGTCACAGTCATTCAATCCCAGAATCCTATTCGGAATACCATAGACAAGGTTTAGACTTTCCGGATCCTCATGAATACCGCCATCTATCTAGCTTATACCACGAAGATTCTGTTGGAGAATCTAAGAGATATGCGCCCGGCCTAAGGTAGAACGGAAGTGGTTGTCAGTCACGCGCGTTCATAGATGAGAATGATGATGAGTGTCACGGATCATCACATTCATCAAGTTGAAGTGAAACGTATATCTTGGAATAAGAATAAAAGAGAATTGAATAAAAAGTAATAATAATTGTATTGAAACTTGAGGTACAGCAGAGCTCCACACCCTTAATCTATGGTGTGCAGAAACTCCACTGTTGAAAATACATAAGTGAAAGGTTCAGGCATGGCCGAATGGCCAGCCCTCTCCATGATCAAGAGATTGAATGATCAAAGACTACCAAGTCAAAAGATTAAACTGTCAAAAGATGTCTAATACAATAGTAACTTATCCTATTTATACTAGACTAGCTACTAGGGTTTACATGAGTAAGTAATTGATGCATAAATCAACTTCCGGGGCCCACTTGGTGTATGCTTGGGCTGAGCTTGATCTATCCACGAGCTGAGGCTTTTCTTGGAGTTGAACTCCAAGTTATAACGTGTTTTGGGCGTTCAACTCCGGATCATGACGTGTTTCTGGCGTTTAACTCCAGACAGCAGCATGTACTTGGTGTTCAACGCCAAGTTACGTCATCAATTTCCGAATAAAGTATGAACTATTATATATTTCTGGAAAGCTCTGGATGTCTACTTTCCAACGCCGTTGAGAGTGCGCCAATTAGAGTTCTGTAGCTCCAGAAAATCCATTTCAAGTGCAGGGAGGTCAGATTCCAACAGCATCAGCAGTCCTTTTGTCAGCCTTTTTCAGAGTTTTGCTCAAGTCCCTCAATTTTAGCCAGAAATTACCTGAAATCACAGAAAAACACACAAACTCATAGTAAAGTCCAGAAATGTGAATTTAACATAAAAACTAATGAAAACATCCCTAAAAGTAGCTTGAACTTACTAAAAACTACCTAAAAATAATGCCAAAAAGCGTATAAATTTTCCGCTCATCACAACACCAAACTTAAATTGTTGCTTGTCCCCAAGCAACTGAAAATCAATTAAGATAAAAAGAAGAGAATATACTATAAATTCCAGAATATCAATGAATATTAATTCTAATTAGATGAGCGGGACTTGTAGCTTTTTGCTTCTGAACAGTTTTGGCATCTCACTTTTTCCTTTGATGTTTAGAATGATTGGCTTCTCTAGGAACTTAGAATTTCGGATAGTGTTATTGACTTTCCTAGTTAAGCATGTTGATTCTTGAACACAGCTACTTATGAGTCTTGGCTGTGGCCCTAAGCATTTTGTTTTCCAGTATTACCACCAGATACATAAATGCCACATACACATAACTGGGTGAACCTTTTCAGATTGTGATTCAGCTTTGCTAGAGTCCCCAGTTAGAGGTGTCCAGAGCTCTTAAGCACACTCTTTTTGCTTTGGATCACAACTTTAACCATTCAGCCTCAAGCTTTTCACTTGGACCTTCATGACACAAGCACATGGTTAGGGACAGCTTGATTTAGCCGCTTAGGCCTGGATTTAATTCCCTTGGGCCCTCCTATCCATTGATGCTCAAAGCCTTGGATCCTTTTTACCCTTGCCTTTTTGTTTTAAGGGCTATTGGCTTTTTCTGCTTGCTTTTTCTTTTTCTTTCTAATTTTTTTTCGCCATTTTTTTACAAGCTTTTTACTTTTCACTGCTTTTTCTTGCTTCAAGAATCAATTTTCATGATTTTTCAGATCATCAATAACATTTCTCTTTGTTCATCATTCTTTCAAGAGCCAACAGTTTTAACATTCATAAACAACAAGATAAAAAATATGCACTGTTTAAGCATTCATTCAGAAAGCAAAAAGTATTGTCACCACATCAATAAAATTAAATTAAATTCAAGGATAATTTCGAAATTCATGTACTTCTTGTTCTTTTGAATTAAAACATTTTTCATTTAAGAGAGGTGAAGGATTAATGGAATTATTCATAACTTTAAGACATAGTTACTAAACACTAATGATCATGAAGTAGAGACACAAAACATAGATAAACACAACATAAAAACCGAAAAGCAGAAAGAAATAAGAACAAGGAATGAATCCACCTTAGTGGCGTCTTCTTCTTGAAGGACCAACTATGTCTTTAAGCTCTTCTATGTCCCTTCCTTGCCTTTGTTGCTCCTCCCTCATTGCTCTTTGATCTTCTCTTATTTCATGGAGAATGATGGAGTGCTCATGATGTTCCACCCTTAATTGTTCCACATTGTGGCTCAAATATTCTAAGGAAGTGTTGAGTTGTTCCCAATAGTTATTGGGAGGAAAGTGCATCCCTTGAGGCATCTCAGGGATTTCTTGATGATGAGCTTCGTCATGCATCTCTTGAGAACCGTGAAGGGTCTCTCTTGCTTGCTCCATCTTCTTCTTGGTGATAGGCTTATCCTCCTCAATGGAGATGTCTCCTTCTATGATAACTCCAGCTGAGTAACATAGATGGCAAATAAGGTGAGGAAAAGCTAGCCTTGCCATGGTGGAGGGCTTGTTGGCTATTTTGTAGATTTCATTGGAGATGACCTCATGAACTTCTACTTCCTCTCCAATCATGATGCTATGAATCATGATGGCCCGATCCACAGTAACTTCGAATTGGTTGCTAGTGGGAATGATGGAGCGTTGAATGAACTCCAACCATCCTCTAGCCATAGGCTTGAGGTCCAGTCTTCTTAGTTGAACTGGCTTGCCTTTGGAGTCTCTTTTCCATTGAGCTCCCTCCACACATATGTCCGTAAGGACTTGGTCCAATCTTTGATTAAAGTTGACCCTTCTAGTGTAGGGGCGTTCATCTCCTTGCATCATGGGCAAGTGAAACGCCAACCTCACATTTTCCGGACTAAAATCTAAGTATTTCCCCCGAACCATTATGAGATAATTCTTTGGATTTGGGTTCATACCGACTTGTTGCATGGGGTTGGTTAGGACTTCCCAACCTCTTCTTCGGATCTCATGTCGGATCTCCGGATACTCATTCTTTTTGAGCTTGAAAGGGACCTCGGGGATCACCTTCTTCTTTGCCACAACACATAGAAGTGGTCTTGATGGCTTTTGGAGATGAATCTTTCCATTTCCCATGACTCGGAAGTGGAAGCTTTTGTCTTCCCTTTTCCTTTTTTAGAGGATTCTCTGGCCATAGGTGCCATTGATGGTAGTGGAAAACAATAAAGATTGTGCTTTGACCACACCAAACTTAAAATATTACTCGTCCTCGAGCAATAGAAGAAAGAAGAGAAGAAAAAGAAGAAGAGAATATGGTAGAGAGGGAGAGATGTAGGTTCGGCTAAGGTGAAGAAGAGGGGGTTTTGTTTTGTGAAAATGAAGTAGAATGGAAGGGTATATATAGGGAGAGGGGGGAGTGTATGTTCGGCCATTTTAGGTGGGAATGGGTGGGAAAATGGTTTTGAATTTTTGAAGGTATGTGGGGTTTATGGGGAAGAGTGGATGGATGTGAGTGGTGAAGGGGGTGATTGGGAAGAGGAATTGAGGTGATTGGTGAAGAGTGTTGGGAAGTGTGACATGGGGAAGAGTAATCACAAAAATAGGATTAGGAGGTAAGGTGGGAATATAGTAGGTGGGGATCCTGTGGGGTCCACAGGTCCTGAGGTGATCCTGTGGGGTCCACAGATCCTGAGGTGTCAAGGAATTCCATCCCTGCACCAAATAGGCATGTAAATTGCCTTTGCACACCATTCTGGCATTTAAACGCCGTGTGGTGCACGTTCTGGGCGTTCAACGCTCATGTAAAGCATGTTTCTGGCATTGAACGCCAGTTTCATGCTTGTTACTGGCGTTCAGCGCCAGCTTTTCTTTTCTAGGCACATTCCTGGCGTTCAGCGCCAAAATGTTGCTTGTTTCTGGCATTCAGCGCCAGGTTGATGCTCTGTTCTGGCGTTGAACGCCAGCCAGATGCTCCTTACTGGCGTTGAACGCCAGCCTGTGCTTCCTCCAAGGTGTGATTTTTTTCTTCTGCTGTTTTTGATTCTGTTTTTAATTTTTATGATTTTTTCGTGACTCCTCATGATCATGTACCTAATAAAACACAAAATAATAATAAAATAAAAATTAGATAAATAAAATTGGGTTGCCTCCCAACAAGCGCTTCTTTAATGTCAATAGCTTGACAGTGGCTCTCATGGAGCCACAAGGTGATCAGGTCAATGTTGTATAGTCCCAACACCAAACTTGGAGTTTGGATATGGGATTTTAACACCAAACTTAGAGTTTGGTTGTGGCCTCACAACACCAAACTTAGAGTTTGACTGTGGGGGCTCTTCTTGACTCTGAACTGGGAGACGCTCTTCATGCTTACTCTCTTTTGTCACAGAGGGATGGCCATGTGCCTTAAACACAAGGTAGTCCCCATTCAATTGAAGGACTAGTTCACCTCTGTTGACATCTATCACATCTCCTGCTGTGGCTAGGAAAGGTCTTCCAAGGATGATGCATTCATCCTCTTCCTTCCTAGTGTCTAAGATTATGAAATCAGCTGGGATATAAAGGCCTTCAACCTTTACTAACACGTCCTCCACTATTCCATAAGCTTGTCTCAATGACTTGTCTGCCAATTGTAATGAGAATAAGGCAGGTTGTACCTCGTTGATCCCCAGCTTCTCCATTACAGAGAGTGGCATAAGATTTATCCCTGACCCTAGATCACATAGAGCCTTTTCAAAGGTCATGGTGCCTATGGTACAAGGTATTAAGAACTTGCCAGGATCTTGTTTCTTTTGAGGTAGAGTTTTCTGAATCCAGGTATCTAGTTCATTAATGAGCAAGGGAGGTTCACTTTCCCAAGTCTCATTACCAAACAGCTTGGCATTCAGCTTCATGATAGCTCCTAAATATTGAGCAACTTGCTCTCCAGTCACATCTTCATTCTCTTCAGAGGATGAATAGTCTTCAGAGCTCATGAATGGCAGAAGGAGATTTAATGGAATCTCTATGGTCTCTGTATGAGCCTCAGATTCCTTCGGATCCTTAATAGAAAACTCCTTCTTGCTTGAAGGACGTTCCAGGAGGTCTTCCTCACTAGGATTTTCGTCCTCCTCCTTCCTTGTGCATTCGGCCACATTGATCACATCAATGGCCTTGCACTCTCCTTTTGGATTCTCTTCTGTATTGCTTAGGAGAATACTGGGAGGAGTTTCAATGACTTTCTTACTCAGCTGGCCCACTTGTGCCTCCAGATTTCTGATGGAGGATCTTGTTTCATTCATGAAACTGAAAGTGGCCTTTGACAGATCAGAGACTAGATTGGCTAAATTAGAAGTGGTTTGTTCAAAATTCTCTGTCTGTTGCTGAGAAGATGATGGATATGGCTTGCTATTGCTCTGCCTATTGCGTCCACCATTGTTAAAGCCTTGTTGAGGCTTTTGTTGATCCTTCCATGAGAAATTTGGATGATTTCTCCATGATGAGTTATAGGTGTTTCCATAAGGTTCACCCATGTAATTAACCTCTGCCATGGCAGGGTTCTCAGGATCATAAGCTTCTTCAGAAGCTGCCTCTTTAGTACTGTTGGATGCATTTTGCCATCCATTCAGACTTTGAGAGATCATGTTGACCTGTTGAGTCAACACTTTGTTCTGAGCCAATATGGCATTCAGAGCATCAATTTCAAGAACTCCTTTCTTCTGAGGTATTCCATTATTCACTGAGTTCCTCTCAAAAGTGTACATGAATTGGTTGTTTGCAACCATATCAATGAGTTCTTGAGCCTCTTCAGGCGTTTTCTTTAGGAGAATTGATCCACCTGCAGAATGGTCCAATGACATTTTCGAAAATTCAGATAGACCATAATAGAATATATTTAATATGGTCCATTCTGAAAACATGTCAGATGGACATCTTTTGGTCAGCTGCTTGTATCTTTTCCAAGTTTCATAGAGGGATTCACCATCTTTTTGTTTGAAGGTTTGAACATCCACTCTCAGCTTGCTCAGATTTTGAGGAGGAAAGAATTTATCCAAGAAGGCAGTGACCAGCTTATCCCAGGAGTCCAGGCTATCCTTGGGTTGTGAATCCAACCATATTCTAGCTCTGTTTCTTACAGCAAAAGGGAAAAGCATGAGTCTGTAGACTTCAGGATCAACTCCATTCGTCTTTACAGTCTCACAGATCTGTAAGAACTTAGTTAAAAACTGGTAAGGATCTTCAGATGGAAGTCTATAAAACTTGCAGTTTTGTTGCATTAAGGCAACTAGCTGAGGTTTCAGCTCAAAGTTGTTGGCTCCAATGGCAGGAATGAAGATGCTTCTTCCATCAAACTTGGATGTTGGCTTTGTGAAGTCACCAAGCATTCTCCTTGCATTATTATTATTTTCGGCTGCCATCTCTTTCTCTTGTTCGAAAAATTCTGAAAGGTTACTTCTGGATTGTTGTAATTTAGCTTATCTTAGTTTCCTCTTCAGAGTCCTTTCAGGTTCTGGATCAGCTTCAACAAGAGTGCCTTTTTTCCTTGTTCCTGCTCATATGAAAGAGAAGAAAACAAGAAAAGAAAGAGGAATCCTCTATGTCACAGTATAGAGATTCCTTTATATTAGTAGAAAAAGAAAGAGTGAAGAATGAAGAAGAGGGGATTCGGATTTTTAGATGAAGAGAGGTGAAGAGAAGTGTTAGTAATTAAATAATTAAATAGAAGAAGAAAAGAGAGGGAGAATTTCGAAAAAAAATTTTGAAAAAGGGGTTAGTAATTTCGAAAATTAAAGATAAGATAAAATCAAAATTAAAATTTAAAACAAAAAAGAAATTTTGAAAAAGAGATGAGATATTTTCAAAAATTAGAGAGGAAAAAGTAGTTAGGTGATTTTGAAAAAGATAAGAAACAAACAAAAAGTCAAAGAGTTAGTTGAAAAAGATATTAAAATCAAATTTGAAAAGATAAGAAGATAAGAAGTTAGATAAGATATTTTAAAATCAAATTTTGAAAAAGATAAAATTTTTGAAAAAGATAAGATAAAAGATAAGATTTTTAAGAAAAAGGCATTTTAAAAAAAAAGATTTAATTTTTAAAATGACTTAACTAACAAGAAACTACAAGATATGATTCTAGAATTTAAAGATTGAACCTTTCTTACAAGAAAGTAACAAACTTCCAATTTTTGAACCAATCACATTAATTGTTAGCATATTTTCGAAAATATGATATAAAAATAAGAAAAATATTTTGAAAATATTTTGAAAAAGATTTTTTGAAATTTTCGAAAAAGAGGAAAAAATGAAAAAGATATAATTTTTGAAAAGGATTTTGAAAAGATAAGATTTTTAAAATTGAAATATTGACTTGACTTGTAAGAAACAACTAATTTTTAAAAATTTTTGACCAAGTCAACCCAAAATTTCAAAAATTTGGAGGGAAATAAGGAAAAGATATTTTTTTGATTTTTGAATTTTTAATGAGGAGAGAGAAAAACACAAACATGACCCAAAACATGAAAATTTTGGATCAACACACAAGATGCATGCAAGAACACTATGAATGTCAAGATGAACACCAAGAACACTTTGAAGATCATGATGAACATCAAAAACATAATTTTGAAAAATTTTTGATGCAAAGAAAACATGCAAGACACCAAACTTAGAAATCTTTAATGCATGAACTCTAACAAACGAAAAATGCACATGAAAAACAACAAACAACACAAAACAAGAAAACATCAAGATCAAACAAGAAGACTTGTCAAGAACAACTTGAAGATCATGAAGAACACTATGAATGCATGAGATTTTCGAAAAAATGCAAGAAAAATTTTTAAAGCATGCAATTGACACCAAACTTAAAAATTGACTCAAGACTCAAACAAGAAACACAAAATAATTTTGATTTTTATGATTTTCTATTTTTTTGTATTTTTATTTTATTTTTTTTTCGAAAAACATAGTTAGAAAAACGAAAAAGAAAAGAAAAATTTTGAAAAAGATTTTTGAAAAGAAAATTACCTAATCTGAGCAACAAGATGAACCGTCAGTTGTCCATACTCGAACAATCCCCGGCAACGGCGCGAAAAACTTGGTGGACGAAATTGTGATACAAGAGTTCCAGGCACAGTTAGAGAAGCTTTTTCTTTCCACAACTCCGTTCAACTTAACCAGCAAGTGTACTGGGTCATCCAAGTAATACCTTACGTGAGTAAGGGTCGATCCCACAGAGATTGTTGGTATGAAGCAAGCTATGGTCAGCTTGTAAATCTCAGTTAGGCAGATTAAATGGTTATGGGTTTCGAAAATTAATAATAAAAAGAAAATAAAAAGGGATATAAATACTTATGTAAATCAATAATGGAAATTTCAGATAGGTGTATGAGGATGCTGTGCTCCTCTTGAATCTCAACTTTCTTATTACATTCATCCAATCCTTCTTACTCCTTTCCATGGCAAGCTGTATGTAGGGCATCACCGTTGTCAATGGCTACATCCCATCCTCTCAGTAAAAATGTTCCTATGCTCTGTCACAGCACGGCTAATCATCTGTCGGTTCTCAATCAGGTTGGAATAGAATCCCTTGATTCTTTTGCGTTTGTCATCACGCCCAGCCTTTAGGAGTTTGAAGCTCGTCACAGTCATTCAATCCCAGAATCCTACTCGGAATACCATAGACAAGGTTTAGACTTTCCGGATCCTCATGAATGCCGCCATCTATCTAGCTTATACCACGAAGATTCTGTTGGGGAATCTAAGAGATATGCGCCCGGCCTAAGGTAGAACGGAAGTGGTTGTTAGTCACGCGCGTTCATAGATGAGAATGATGATGAGTGTCACGGATCATCACATTCATCAAGTTGAAGTGCAACGTATATCTTGGAATAAGAATAAAAGAGAATTGAATAAAAAGTAATAATAATTGTATTGAAACTTGAGGTACAGCAGAGCTCCACACCCTTAATCTATGGTGTGCAGAAACTCCACTGTTGAAAATACATAAGTGAAAGGTTCAGGCATGGCCGAATGGCCAGCCCTCTCCATGATCAAGAGATTGAATGATCAAAGACTACCAAGTCAAAAGATTAAACTGTCAAAAGATGTCTAATACAATAGTAACTTATCCTATTTATACTAGACTAGCTACTAGGGTTTACATGAGTAAGTAATTGATGCATAAATCCACTTCCGGGGCCCACTTGGTGTATGCTTGGGCTGAGCTTGATCTATCCACGAGCTGAGGCTTTTCTTGGAGTTGAACTCCAAGTTATAACGTGTTTTGGGCGTTCAACTCCGGATCATGACGTGTTTCTGGCGTTTAACTCCAGACAGCAGCATGTACTTGGCGTTCAACGCCAAGTTACGTCATCAATTTCCGAATAATGTATGGACTATTATATATTTCTGGAAAGCTCTGGATGTCTACTTTCCAGCGCCACTGAGAGTGCACCAATTGGAGATCTGTAGCTCTAGAAAATCCATTTCGAGTGCAGCGAGGTCAGATTCCAACAGCATCAGCAGTCCTTTTGTCAGCCTTTTTCAGAGTTTTGCTCAAGTCCCTCAATTTCAGCCAGAAATTACGTGAAATTACAGAAAAACACACAAACTCATAGTAAAGTCCAGAAATGTGAATTTAACATAAAAACTAATGAAAACATCCCTAAAAGTAGCTTGAACTTACTAAAAACTACCTAAAAACAATGCCAAAAAGCGTACAAGTTATCCGCTCATCAGGAGGGAAGGCACCAAAAGGCATTCTTACCGACCAATGTGCATCGATTCAAACGGCAATTGAGCTGTGCATGCTAACAACAATTCACCGGTGGTGCATCTGGCACATCATGAAGAAGATTCCACACAAATTAAATGGCTACAAAAGACACAAAGGAATTGAATAAGAGATGAGCCATGTTATTTTGAACTCGTACAGGAAAGATGCATTTGACAGAAACTGGAACGATTTGCTCATAAAATACGGCCTTGGAGGCAACAAGTGCTCTCAGGTAACCGAGGTTTCAATTCGAATTATTTTCATGCCAATACCTTTTTTTTTCAAAACATGCACTGAGTTTGGTTCACCACACCTTATTGGTTCGGTTTATTTTGCAGAGCTTTATGAGGATCGGCATATATGGATTCCAGTTTACCTGGATCACCACTTTTGGGTCGGGATGAGAAGCACACAAAGGACTAGCGAGAGCATCCACGCATTTTCAACAAGTTCATCACACGCAATAGCTCCCTCAGATAATTCGTGAAGCAATACGACAATTTCCTAGCAAGCAGAGAACAAAGAGAGAGAGAGAATTCAACGCTGTAGATTTTCACACCATGATACTGTGTGCAACAAAATTAGCAATAGAGGCCAAGTTTATACACGTGTATACCCACGAGACGTTTAGGGAAGTTCAAGCACAATTCAGAGGAAAAGTGAACTGCATCACAAGATCAATGCATTCCACCCTAGGTTTCACAACATACAAAGTTGTAGAGCAGGTTTCCAACTCAACATTCAACAAGTTTTTGGTCACCTCGACGCGTATCACGAGTGATAAAGTGCCAGTTCTTGCTGTTTGAGTCAAGGGGCATATTGTGCCGCCATTTCCTGAGCATCCTAAGCTTCGAGTGACTGGATAATGTGGCATCGAAATACATATTGGAACGCTGGAGTAAGAACATAAATAGGAGGCATACACACATCAAGAGTAGCCAAGATGAGCCTTGGTGCACGAAATTATAAATCACACTTTTCACAATTCGTACCACTAACCAGCAAGTGCACTGGGTCGTCCAAGTAATACCTTACGTGAGTAAGGGTCGAATCGCACGGAGATTGTTGGCTTGAAGCAAGCTATGGTTATCTTATTATTCTTAGTCAGGATACCAATAGGGTTCTTTAGTCTCAATTGTAAAATAAAGTGAAAGAGCATAAAATAATTAATTGTTACTTAATAATAGAGAATATGTTGGAGTTTTGGAGATGCTTTGTCCTCTTTATTTCAGCTTTTCTCTTGTACTCCTCTTCACACACGCAAGGCTCCTTCCATGGCAAGCTGTATGTAGGGTGTCACCGTTGTCAATGGCTACTTCCCATCCTCTCAGTGAAAATGGTCCAAATGCTCTGTTACAGCACGGCTAATCATCTGTTGGTTCTCGATCATGTCGGAATAGAATCCATTGATTCTTTTGCGTCTGTCACTACGCCCAACAATCGCAAGTTTGAAACTCGTCACAGCCATTCAATCTTTGAATCCTACTCGGAATACCACATACAAGGTTTAGACTTTCCGGACTCTCATAAATGCCGCCATCAATTCTAGCTTATACCACGAAGATTCTGATTAAGGAATCTAAGAGATACTCATTCAATCTAATGTAGAATGGAGGTGGTTGTCAGGCACACGTTCATGGATTGAGGAAGGTGATGAGTGTCACGGATCATCACTTTCTTCATGGTGAAGCGCGAATGAACATCTTAGATAGGAACAAGCGTGTTTGAATGGAAAATAGAGATAATTGCATTAATTCATCGAGACGCTGCAAAGCTCCTCACCTCCAACAATGGAGTTTAGAGACTCATGCCATCAAAGAGTATAAAGTTCAGAGCTAAAATGTCATGAGATACAAAATAAGTCTCTAAAAGTTATTTAAATACTAAACTAGTAATCTAGGTTTACAGAAAATGAGTAAACTAAGATGGATAGTGCAAAAATCCACTTCTGGGGCCCACTTGGTGTGTGCTGGGGCTGAGACTTAAGCTTCTCACGTGCCTGGACTGTTTCTGGAGTTGAACGCCAGGTTGTAACCTGTTTCTGGAGTTGAACTCCCACTTGCAACCTGTTTTTGGCGCTGAACGCCAGACTGCAACATGGAACTGGCGTTTAACGCCAGTTTACATCATTTATCTTCGCGCAAAGTATTGACTATTATATATTGCTGGAAAGCCCTGGATGTCTACTTTCCAACCGAATTGAGAGCGCATCAATTGAACTTCTGTAGCTCCAAAAAATCTATTCCGAGTGCAGGGAGGTCAGAATCCAACAGCATCAGCAGTCCTTTTTCAGCCTGAATCAGATTTTAACTCAGCTCCTTTAATTTCAGCCAGAAAATACCTGAAATTACAGAAAAATACACAAACTCATAGTAAACTCCAGAAATATGAATTTTTCTCAATAACTAATAAAAATATATTAAAAACTAACTAAAACACACTAAAATCTACATGAAATTACCCCCAAAAAGTGTATAAAATATCCGCTCATCACAACACCAAACTTAAACTGTTGCTTGTCCTCAAGCAACTAGATAAATAAAATAGGATAAAAAGAAATTAAGAAACAATAATATCTCCGAGTTTCAAGTGAAGCTCAGATTCTAATTAGATGAGCGGGGCTTAGTAGCTTTTTGCTTCTGAACAGTTTTGGCATCTCACTTTATCCTTTGAAGTTTAGAATGATTGGCATCTGATAAACCACTATTTTATGGTTTATCTTGTACTCAATTGAGTGGTTTTTATCAATTCTTTACCCACTTATTCATACTATTTGCATGGTTTTACATTTGCCTTCCTAATTATGTGCTTTGATTGAAAACATGCTTCTTTGGACTTATAATTTCTAATATTAATCCTCTCTTATCACCATTAGATGCCTTGATATGTGTGTTAAGTGATTTTAGAGATTACAGGGCAGGAATGGCTTGGAGGATGGAAAGGAAGCATGCAAAAGTGGAAGGAATACAAGAAGTTGGAGAAATTGCTAAGCTGTCCAGCCTGACCTCTTCGCACTCAAATGGCTATAACTTTATCTACAGAGGTCCAAACGACGCGGTTCCAGTTGCATTGGAAAGCTAATGTCCGGGGCTTCGATTTGATATATAATTTACCATAGCTTCCCAGATGCCAGGCGACGCGAACGCATGGGTCACGCGGATGCGTGACCTGGCAGGAACGCAACCCGTGCAGCCGCGTGGACGACGCGGCCGCGTCACTCTTCTGTGACTTGTACGGACCAGAAAGCGCTGGGAGTGACTTCTGGGCTGCTTTTGACCCAGTTTTCAGCCCAGAACACACAGATTAGAGACTATAAAGTGGGGGAATGCATGCATTCATAATTATTCACTCATAATTCACTTCTCATGTTTTAAATGTAGTTTTGGAGAGAGAGGTTCTCTTCTCTCTCTCTCTCTCTCTCTCTCTCTCTCTCTCTTAGGATTTAGGTAGTGTTTTTAAAAATTAGGATTTAGGACTTCTCTTAGATTTCTAGAGTGACTCTCGATCCCAGGTTTAATATTCCTTTTTACTATTTAAATTTCTCTTTTGTATTTTGATTACTCTGAAGCTTTTATTATATTTGATTGATGTTGCCCAATTGACGGTTGATGACATTTTTATTTAATGATATTTGAGGAATTTTAGTTTATGATTGTCCCTTTTTATTATTCCCAATCTGAGGATATTGTTATTCTAGTAGATTTAGTTTTTCCCCTTTTGGCTTTGGTTAAATAATTGGTAACTCTAGAGTTATTAAACTCATTGTTGATTGAAAATTGGAATTCATCCACTAAACTTACCATCATAGTTAGAGGTTAACAAAGTGGGAGAAAAATCCAATTCTCATCACAATTGATAAGGATAACTAGGAAAGGACCTCCAGTTCTTATACCTTGCCAAAGGTTTATTTTACAGCTATTATTATTTTATTTTACTTGTCATATAATATATTCGCACCTTACCAAAAACCCCAATTTTACATTTTTCATAGCCAATAATAAGAACATACCTCCCTGCAATTCCTTGAGAAGACGACCCGAGGTTTAAATACTCGGTTATCAATTTTAAAGGGGTTTGTTACTTGTGACACCCAAAACGTTTGCATGAAGGGATTTTTGTCGGTTTAGAGACTATATCTACAACGCGACTGTTTTTATGACATTCTTTACTGGCAAAAATCCCAACGTCAAAATGGCGCCGTTGCTGGGGAATTGCAAACGTGTGCCTTATTATTGGTTATTGTAAATATTTTATTTTTGCTTGTTTATTTGTTTTTATTTTTATTTTTGCTTTTTCTTATGTTAAGAGGTTATTGGTTTTTATTTTAAAATTTTTATCTTATCTTATCTTATCTTATTTCAAAAATCAAATTTCAAAAATCAAATTTAAAAATTTTCAAATTTAAATTTAAAAATTTTCAAAATTCAAATTTCAAATTTCAAAAATTCAAATTTCAAAAATTTCAAATTTCAAAAATTTAAAAATTCAAATTTTAAAAATTTAATTTTCAAATTCAAAATTTAAATAACCTTTTAATTTAAATTTATTTTTTTTTATTTTTTTATTTTTAATTTTTTATTTCTATTTACTACTATGAACTCTCACCCCTTTGACTATGAGTCTGGTTACAATAATGTTGCAGGAAGAAGAAATTACAATGAGAACAGGCATCAAGGTTGGAACAATCAAAGATGGGAGGAGCCACAAGGATTTGATCAACCCTCATGGCAACAACCACCTCTAATGGACTATTAACAACCACCACCATATGCCTATGAACCCTTTCCTCAACATAACTTTGGACCACCACACTCACAAGCCTCTTTCCGCCATTCACCTCCGTATGACCCTAACCCTCAACCACCATACCAACCACCTTATGAGCCATATGAACCGTATATAGAACCACCCCAATTCCAACCCAGTTACTCACAAGAACCACCACTTCAATATTCACCATCTCCATATCCATCAATCCAAGAGCATTATGATCCTACTTATGAAAACCGAGTGCATCAAGAGGCAAAGGATCGTCTCAAGGAAACAATGGATCGATTCAGGCAACCACTCAACAACTCAACAACTGGGGCAAGTATTAATTCAATGGGCTTCTAGACGCTTAAATACACAAGGATCAGCCACAACCCCATGTGGATAGTCTAGTGAAGAGCATAGCATAAAGGAGATACCAGAAACTCCAGTGGACAAGACAGAGCATGAATTCATACTAGAACAAGTAGAAGAAGCTATCATTGTTCAAGAAGAAGAGTTGGTTGAAGACTTAGGAGACGCAGAACCTCCATGGGAAAGACAAGACATAGAGCCTCCTTCCAAGACGGTTGAAATTGATGCTGAAGAGGGTGTACAACCTCCAAAGCATATCATAGTTGAAGACTCGGAAGAGGTTGATCAAGAGATGGAGATTCAAGAAGAAGAAGCACAACCTCCCATGCCCTTGGAAAGCAATGAAAAGGAGATTGAATTGAAAGAGAGCTACAAAGAGGAAGAGGTTGAAATTGAAGAAGTTTGCAAAGAGATGGTAATTATCAGAGAAGAGCACAAGGGAGTGGAGCTTGCAATTTCATTAAAGATACCTCCCCCTAAGTCGCCATCATCCTTCACAACATTCAAGTGGGTAAAATTCATATCCCATAGCTTTCTAATCCCACTTGAATACGGGCTACTGGAGACGGATGGTCAACTTAGAGCTCTTTGTGGCATTAAGAGTAAAAGGAAGATGGTCAGTGGTAAGAATTATCCTGCAAGGTTCATCATGGTTGGAAGCTTTAAGCTTAAACGTAAAGGTTAGTATAGAGCTCAACTGAATGGGTCTAGGAAGTTGTTTGGCCGCTTTAGTGAGAATTCAGATTGCTTGCTACCCGGATGGAATCATGATAATCAACACGAAGACGGGTGTAAAAGCAAGATTTGGGATCCTGGAATCTGTTCTGACATCCAACACCCCGGGAGCCTAAGAATCTTTTTGAAGCTGCTCAAGGGTTTTACATGCCTAGTTTGGGACCCCGGAGGTTGCTAGAATCACAAACACTGGTGAAGATTCCTGGATGAGTTCAAGCATAAGCCACCATAACAGGAAGCTCATCAAATGTCCAACTTAAGGACTTTAACTAAAAGTGCTAGGTGGGAGACAACCCACCATGGTATGATCGTCCTTTTTCATTTTTATTTAGTTTTATTTGTTTTTGAATTTTATTTTATTTTGTTATATTGAACCTGGAGTTTTGCATCACATTCATATTAACACTGCATTCTGCATTTTTCAGATTATAAAAAAAAAATAAAAGCGAGCACGCGACGCGACCGCATCAGCGACGAGTCCGCGTCGCAAGGAGATGGGAGACAATATTAATATGAACAGAGAGTTTCGCAGGAGCAGCGCTGGAGGCGTGCCAATGGCACAAATCGACCCACGCGACCGCGTCACATGGGAATAATGGCCTCCCACGTGACCGCGTCACCCACGCGGCTGCGTGACCTAAAATCGGCATAAAAAGGTGTATGGCAGAGAGTTATGCTGGAATTGGGCTGGACCCGTGCTAGTAGCACAAGCCCTGCCACGCGAACGCGTCACCCATGCGTCCGCGTCATATTGGAAATAAGGCCACCCACGCGATCGCGTCGACCACGCGACCGCGTCACCCTGGATTTTGGTAATACTGACGTTTTGAACAGAGAGTTGTGTGGCCGCGAGGCTACACTCGTGCCACTAGCACAAATCGAGTCACGCGATCGCGTGCCCCACGCGTCCGCGTCACCCACCTTATCGCGCACCACGTGACCGCGTCGCCAGTGTCGCATAACTTATCCAGATTAGTGCCAATTTTCTTATCTTCTCTTTTCTAATCCTAATTTCTTCCTTCTCTCTCCTTTCTCACTTTCTTTTTTCTTCTCATCCTTTTTCCCTCTCATTTTATTTTACTTCATTTATTTGCATATTTCATTCATTGCATTATTCTCATTGGTGTTGGAGTTTTATTTGGATAAGTGCCTTATTTTATTTGAGCACGTGGCTACTCGGAGAAGAGATTTGACAATTGACATTTACTTATGGCTCTCATATACATTTGGATTACATTATTTTTATCCCTATTTTAACTTGCACACCCAACGTATTTGGGATTATCATTCACAATTGTCATCATTACACATGCTCTTTAATTTGGCACATTTATTACTTGATGCTTGAGCTATGCCTCTCATGCCTATTATTTGCATGTTTTTACCCTCTTGCATCTAATTATTTTGAATTTCTCTTTATTGTTGTCTTCCCTACATGTTGTAGCTACCATGTAGATGGACTATCATCTTTCCTTTGGCATTCTTTATCACTTGGAATTTCCTCCCTTCTGGTCTTAGTTTTCTATATTTCACACTCTTCCTTTTTCTTCTTCCTTAGGCATGGGTACCAAGAAAGGAAAAGAGAAGGCCACTGACAAGACACCAGCAAGGAAAGGAACCAAGAGATCTCCAACTAAGGCGCCTCCATCTACAAGTGTCAGTTGGAGCAACCCGTCCACCTGCACATCTTAGCATGCACCGAGGACGGTGCAATCTTTAAGTGTGGGGAGGTCGGTCGATACTGATCTCCATGGGTTAGTTACTTCTTGACTCAACACCAATATTTTATTTTATTTGTTTGTTCATTGTTGCATTTGCATGTTTGTTTGATTTTTGTGCATATTTTACCACTTGGTTAAAGTAATATTTTCTTTTTCAAGAAACCTTTTAGAAAATTTCACTAATTTGAATAAAATTTAATGTTACACTTGTTTGAAGAGATATTATACTGGAACATGGTTTAGAACTCGAACACACAAAACCTGTGAGATTTTTGAGCCTATTTGAATTGGTTGCATTTTATCAACCAAAAATTTTGTTTTAGTGTGTATTTTTCTCTCTAAAATTGTGATCTTTGTCTTGATTAATTCTATATTTCCATAATTTGATGTATGCATGCACTTATATGATTGAGGCCTTTGTTTCACTTAGCTTACTGGTGCACGAAATTGCAATCACACTTTTGCAACCTCGCACAACTAACCAGCAAGTGCACTGGGTCGTCCAAGTAATACCTTGCGTGAGCAAGGGTCGATCCCACGGAGATTGTCGGCTTGAAGCAAGCTATGGTTATCTTGTAAATCTTAGTCAGGATATCAGAAATTATCAAGATTGATTGTGAAAAGCAAAAGAACATGAAATGATTACTTGTTTTACAGTAATGGAGAATAGGTTGAGGTTTTGGAGATGCTTCATCTTCTGAATCTCTGCTTTCCTACTGTCTTCTTCTTCAAACACACAAGTCTCCTTCCATGGCAAGCTGTATGTAGGGTTTCACCGTTGTCAATGGCTACCTCCCATCCTCTCAGTGAAAACGATTGCATATGCTCTGTCACAGCACGCAGAATTCATCTGTCGGTTCTCGGTCAGGCCGGAATAGAATCCAGTGATTCTTTTGCGTCTGTCACTAACGCCCCGCCTGCTAGGAGTTTGAAGCACGTCACAGTCATTCAATCATTGAATCCTACTCAGAATACCACAGACAAGGTTTAGACCTTCCGGATTCTCTTGAATGCCGCCATCAGTTCTAGCTTATACCACGAAGATTCCGATTAAAGAATCCAAGAGATAACTACTTAATCTAAGGTAGAACGGAGGTGGTTGTCAGGCACACGTTCATAGTTGAGAATGATGATGATTGTCACGGATCATCACATTCATCCGGGTTGAGAACAAGTGTTATCTTAGAATGGAAGCAAGCATGATTGAATGAGAAACAGTAGTAATTGCATTAATCCATCAAGACACAGCAGAGCTCCTCACCCCCAACCATGGGGTTTAGAGACTCATGCCGTGGAAGGTACACAAAGAAAGGTGTAAAGTGTCATGAGGTACAGATACAATGTCAAAAGCTCCTATTAATAGTAAACTAATAGCCTAGGGTGTACAGAGATGAGTAAATGACTTAAAAATCCACTTCCGGGCCCACTTGGTGTGTGCTTGGGTTGAGCAATGAAGCATTTTCGTGTAGAGACCTTTTCTGGAGTTAAACGCCAGCTTTCATGCCAGTTTGGGCGTTTAACTCCAAGTTTCATGCCAGTTCCAGCGTTTAACGCTGGAATTTCTGAGGCTGATTTGCCACGCCGGTTTGGGCCATCAGATCTTGGGCAAAGTATGGACTATCATATATTGCTGGAAAGCCCAGGATGTCTACTTTCCAACGCCGTTGAGAGCGCACCAATTGGGCTTCTGTAGCTCCAGAAAAGCCACTTAGAGTGCAGGGAGGTCAGAATCCAACAGCATCTGCAGTCCTTTTTGGTCTCGGAATCAGATTTTTGCTCAGGACCCTCAATTTCAGCCAGAAAATACCTGAAATCACAGAAAAACACACAAACTCATAGTAAGGTCCAGAAAAGTGAATTTTAGTTAAAAACTAATAAAAATATACTAAAAACTAACTAGATTATACTAAAAACATACTAAAAACAATGCCAAAAAGCATACAAATTATCCGCTCATCACAACACCAAACTTAAATTGTTGCTTGTCCCCAAGCAACTAAAAATCAAAATAGGATAAAAAGAAGAGAATATACTATAGACTCCAAAATATCAAGGAAACATAGCTCCAATTAGATGAGCGGGACTAGTAGCTTTTTGCCTCCGAACAGTTTTGGCATCTCACTCTATCCCTTGAAGTTCAGAATGATTGGCATCTATAAGAACTCAGAACTCAGATAGTGTTATTGATTCTCTTAGTTGAGCATAATGATTCTTGAACATAGCTAGTGTATGAGTCTTGGCTGTGGCCCAAAGCACTCTGTCTTCCAGTATTACCTCCGGATACATACATGCCACAGACACATAATTGGGTGAACCTTTTCAGATTGTGACCCAGCTTTGCTAGAGTCCCCAATTAGAGGTGTCCAGAGTTCTTAAGCACACTCTTTTTGCCTTGGGTCACAACTTTATTTCTTTCTTTTTCTTGTTCTTTTCTTCTTCTCTCTTTTTTTTCGAAATTTTTTTTTTGTATCCACTGCTTTTTCTTGCTTCAAGAATCAGTCTAATGATTTTAGATCCTCAATAACAGTTCTCTTTTTCCTCATTCTTTCAAGAGCCAACAATTTTAACATTCTCAAAACAATAAATTCAAGAGACATATGCACTGTTCAAGCATTCATTCAGAAAGCAAAAAGTATTGTCACCACATCAAACTAATTCAACTAGTTTCAATGATAAATTTCGAAATCCTGTACTTCTTGTTCTTTTGTGATTAAAGCATTTTTCATTTAGGAGAGGTGATGGATTCATAGGACATTCATATCTTTAAGGCATAAAATTTCAATTTTATTAATTATGAATTAAGAACAAGACTCAAAAATAGATATAAGACTAAAAAAATAAAAATAGAAAACAAAACAAAAGAAAAAGAAAACGCAAAAACATAGGCTCCTAATGATAGAGATTTTCACAGAGTTAGGACTCAACAACCTTGATTTTGAGAAGTGGATGCTCTCTCACTTGAGAGGAGAGCTTTTGGCGTTTTAACTCTTGGAGTTCACGCCCTTGCTTCTCTTGTTCCTTCAGCAATTTGCAGATCATGCAGTTCTGATTCTGCTGTTCTTCCTTCAGTTGCTCCATAGTCTCTTGCAACTTGGTGATAGATGCTTCTAGGCTGGTCCAGTAGTCAATTCTTGGGAATTCAGGGAGGAATTCCTGTGCCCTCCTCTTGATAGAGTTGTCTTGCACTTGTCCTTCCATTGACTTCTTGGTGATTGGGTGTTCAATGGGTATGAACTCATCTACTCCCATCTTCACCCCAGCCTCTTTACAGAGCAAGGAGATCAAGCTTGGATAAGCCAATTTGGCTTTAGTGGAATTCTTATTTGCAATTGTGTAGATCTCACAAGCAATCACATGATGGACCTCTACTTCTTTTCCAAGCATAATGCAATGAATCATCACTGCTCTCTTGATGGTGACCTCAGAACGGTTGCTAGTGGGCAATATGGAACGCCCAATAAAGTCTAGCCAACCTCTTGTAATTGGTTTGAGGTCTCCCCTCTTGAGTTGGTTTGGGAAACCCTTTGAATTGGTTATCCACTTAGTTCCAGGGAGGCATATGTCCTCTAGAACTTGATCCAACTCTTTATCTGCTCTCACCATCCTCCTATTGAAGGAATCAGGATCATCTTGCAGTTGAGGTAGTTTGAAGATTTCTCTTATTTTGTCCAGATGGAAGTACATAACTTTCCCTCTGACCATGGTTCTGTAGGTATGGTAAGCAGTTCCAGTCATTCTTTGCTTATCTGTTAGCCACAGATTTGAGTAGAATTCCTGAACCATGTTCCTTCCAACCTTTATCTCAGGATTGGTCAGAACTTCCCATCCTCTATTTCGAATTTGCTCTTGGATCCCCGGATATTCATCTTCTTTCAGATCGAATTTAACTTCCGGGATCACTGACCTCAGACTCATTATTTTGTGATAATGGTCTTCATGTTCTTTGGTTAAGAACTTCTCTTGATTCCAAAGATTCTTTGGATTATTCTCTTTCTTTCCTCTTAAATTGGTTTGTTTTCCCTTAGGAGCCATGATCTTGAAGAATTTTGGCTTAGTGATCACGGAAAAGCACACCAAACTTAGAGGTTTGCTTGTCCTCAAGCAAAAGAAAGGAAAGAAGGGAGAGAGAGGAAGAGGAAATTCGAATGGTGTGGTGGGAAGAGAGAGCCAAACGTGTATTTATAAGGTGGGGAGGGGAGTTTTTTCGAAAAACAAAGAGAGATTTGAAAGGAGATTTGAGAAGATGTGGAAAGAAATTGAGAAAAGGGTGATTTTTTTGAACAAAATTTGGGAATGATTTGAGAGATTTGAAGAGTGATTTTAGATATTTGAAAATTTGAAAGTGAATGATGAGAGATTGAAATGTATTTTTGTAGAAAAATATGGGTGAGAAAAGGAAAGTTTGAAAAAATCTGATTTGAAAACAAAATTGTGGTCCCCCCACCTTTCTGGCGTTAAACGCCCAGAATGGCACCCATTCTGGCGTTTAACGCCCATTTGGTGCCCCTTTTGGGCGTTTAACGCCCAGCCAGGTGCCCTGGCTGGCGTTAAACGCCAGAAATCCTTTAGCACTGGGCGTTTTTCTGAACACCCAGGATGCTGCACACCTGGCGTTAAACTCCCAGAATGGTGCCCATTCTGGCGTTTAACGCCCAAAATGGCACCATTCCTGGCGTTAAACGCCCAGAATGGTACCCATTCTGGCGTTTAACGCCCAAAATGCCCCTTACTGGCGTTTTTTCGCCAGTAAGCTCTTTTTCTCTGCTTTTTAGCTGAATCCTTCTGTAACTCTGTGAATTCCTTCATTTTTGATACTTGCCTCTGTAAGAACAAATCATACAACTTTCTAATGACTGGGTTGCCTCCCAGCAAGCGCTTCTTTACTGTCTTTAGCTGGACTTTCACTGAGAATCACTCAAGTCTCAGTTTTGAGCATTCCTGCTCAAAGTTGCCTTCAAGATAATGCTTGATTCTCTGTCCATTAACAATGAACTTCTTGTCAGAATCAATATCCTGAAGCTCAACATATCCATATGGTGACACTCCTGTAATCACATACGGACCCCTCCACCGGGATTTAAGCTTTCCTGGAAACAGTCTAAGCCTAGAGTTGAAGAGCAGGACTTTTTGTCCTGGCTCAAAGACTCTGGTTGACAACTTCTTGTCATGCCATTTCTTTGCCTTTTCCTTATAAATTTTTGCATTTTCAAAGGCATTGAGTCTGAACTCCTCTAGCTCATTTAGCTGGAGCAGTCTTTTTTCACCAGCTAACTGTGCATCCATGTTTAGGAATCTGGTTGCCCAGTAGGCTTTATGTTCCAGTTCCACGGGCAAATGACAGGCCTTCCCATATACCAGTTGGTATGGAGAGGTTCCTATAGGAGTCTTGAATGCCGTTCTGTATGCCCACAGAGCATCATCCAAGCTCTTTGCCCAATCCTTTCTTCGGGCTATCACAGTCCGTTCCAGGATTCGTTTTAGCTCTCTGTTAGAGACTTCAACTTGCCCATTTGTCTGTGGATGATACGGAGTTGCCACTTTGTGGCTAATTCCATATCTAACCATAGCAGAGTATAGCTGTTTGTTGCAGAAATGAGTGCCTCCGTCACTGATTAATACTCTGGGAACACCAAATCTGCTGAAGATGTTTTTCTGGAGGAATTTCAGCACGGTCTTGGATTCATTAGTGGGTGTAGCAATTGCTTCTACCCACTTAGATACATAGTCCACTGCCACCAGAATGTAAGTGTTTGAGTATGATGGTGGGAATGGTCCCATGAAGTCAATTCCCCATACATCAAACAATTCTATCTCTAATATCCCTTGTTGAGGCATGGCATATCCATGAGGCAAGTTGCCAGTTCTTTGGCAACTGTCACAGTTACGCACAAACTCTCGGGAATCTTTATAGAGAGTAGGCCAGTAGAAGCCACATTGGAGGACTTTAGTGGCTGTTCGCTCACTTCCAAAATGTCCTCCATACTGTGATCCATGGCAATGCCATAGGATCCTTTGTGCTTCTTCTCTGGGTACACATCTGCGGATCACTCCGTCAGCACATCTCTTAAAGAGATATGGTTCATCCCAGAGGTAGTACTTGGCATCTGAAATTAATTTCTTTCTCTGCACGTAGCTGTACTCTTTGGGTATGAACCTCACAGCTTTATAATTTGCAATATCTGCAAACCATGGAGCTTCCTGAATGGCAAAGAGTTGCTCATCTGGGAAAGTCTCAGAGATCTCAGTAGAAGGGAGGGACGCCCCAGCTATTGGTTCTATTCGGGACAGATGATCAGCTACTTGGTTCTCCGTCCCTTTTCTGTCTCTTATTTCTATATCAAACTCTTGCAGAAGCAACACCCATCTTATAAGCCTGGGTTTTGAATCCTGCTTTGTGAGTAAGTATTTAAGAGCAGCATGGTCAGTGTACACAACCACTTTGGATCCTACTAGATAGGATCTAAACTTGTCAATGGCATAGACCACTGCAAGTAACTCTTTTTCTGTGGTTGTGTAGTTCTTCTGTGCGTCATTTAGAACACGGCTGGCATAGTAAATGATGTGCAGAAGCTTGTTATGCCTTTGTCCCAACACTGCACCAATGGCATGGTCACTGGCATCACACATTAATTCAAATGGCAATGTCCAATCTGGTGCAGAGATGACTGGTGCTGTGGCCAGCTTAGCTTTCGGGGTCTCAAATGCCTACAGACATTGTGTGTCAAACACAAATGGTGTGTCGGCAGCTAGCAGATTACTCAGAGGTTTTGCAATTTTCGAAAAATCCTTTATAAACCTTATGTAGAATCCTGCATGCCCCAGAAAGCTTCTGATTGCCTTAACATTGGCAGGTGGTGGTAATTTTTCAATTACCTCTACCTTTGCCTTATCCACCTCTATTCCCTTGCTTGAAATTTTATGCCCAAGGACAATTCCTTCAGTCACCATAAAGTGACATTTCTCCCAGTTTAAAACCAGGTTAGTCTCTTGGCACCTTTTCAGGACAAGGGCTAGGTGATTAAGACAGGAGCTGAATGAGTCTCCATATACTGAGAAGTCATCCATGAAGACTTCCAGAAATTTCTCTACCATATCTGAGAAGATAGAGAGCATGCACCTCTGAAAGGTTGCAGGTGCATTGCACAGACCAAAAGGCATCCTCCTGTAGGCAAACACGCCAGAAGGGCAAGTGAATGCTGTTTTCTCTTGGTCCTGAGGATCTACTGCAATTTGGTTGTAGCCTGAATAGCCATCCAAAAAGCAGTAATAATCATGGCCAGCTAGTCTTTCTAGCATTTGGTCTATGAATGGTAAAGGAAAATGATCCTTTCTGGTGGCTGTATTGAGCCTTCTGTAGTCAATACACATGCGCCACCCTATGACTGTCCTTGTAGGAACCAGTTCATTTTTTTCATTATGAACCACTGTCATGCCTCCCTTTTTGGGAACAACTTGGACAGGGCTCACCCAAGGGCTATCAGAAATAGGATAAATAATCCCAGCCTCTAGTAATTTAGTGACCTCTTTCTGCACCACCTCCTTCATGGCAGGATTTAGCCTCCTCTGTGGTTGGACCACTGGTTTGGCATTATCCTCCAATAGGATCTTGTGCATGCATCTGGCTGGGCTAATGCCCTTAAGATCACTTATGGACCACCCAAGAGCTGTCTTGTGTGTCCTTAGCACTTGAATCGGTGCTTCCTCTTCCTGTGAATTTAAAGCAGAGCTTATAATCACTGGAAAAGTGTCACCCTTTCCCAGAAATGCATATTTCAGGGATGGTGGTAGTGGTTTGAGTTCAGGCTTGGGAGGCTTATCCTCCTCCTGAGGAATTTTCGAAAATTCCTTTGCTTCCTCTAGTTCTTCTTGATCAGGTTGAGCATCCTTGAAGATGTCCTCAAGCTCTGATTCTAGGCTTTCAGCCATATTGATCTCTTCTACCAGAGAGTCAATAATGTCAGCACCCATGCAGTCATTTGGTGTGTCTGGATGCTGCATAGCTTTTACAGCATTTAACTTGAACTCATCCTCATTGACTCTCAAGGTTACTTCCCCTTTTTGTACATCAATGAGAGTTCGTCCAGTTGCTAGGAAAGGTCTTCCTAGAATGAGGGTTGCACTCTTGTGCTCCTCCATTTCCAGCACTACAAAGTCAGTGGGAAAGGCGAATGGCCCAACCTTGACAATCATGTCCTCAATTATGCCTGATGGGTGTTTAATGGAGCCATCAGCAAGTTGGAGGCATATCCGGGTTGGTTTGACTTCTCCAGTCAACCCAAGCTTTCTGATAGTGGATGCAGGTATTAGATTGATGCTTGCTCCAAGATCACATAGGGCTGTCTTGGTGAAGGCACCCTCTAATGTGCATGGTATCATAAAGCTCCCTGGATCTTGAAGCTTTTCTAGTAAGCTCTTTAATATGACTGCACTGCATTCTTCAGTGAGAAACACTTTTTCAGTTTCTCTCCAATCCTTCTTATGACTTAAGATTTCTTTCATGAACTTAGCATAAGAAGGTATTTGCTCAAGTGCCTCTGCAAACGGAATCTTTATTTCAAGAGTCCTTAGATAGTCTGCAAAGCGGGCAAATTGCTTATCCTGTTCCGCTTGGCGGAGTTTTTGAGGATAAGGCATTTTGGCTTTATATTCTTCAACCTTAGATGCTGCAGGTTTATTCCTTACAGAAGTGGTTGAAGAAGCCTTGTTAGAGGGATTACTGTCAGCACTTTCAGGTGTCTGATCATCCCTTGGCGTATGAACGCCAGGATTGGGTGGAAAATGGGCGTTTAACGCCAACTTTTCCCCCTTTTCTGGCGTTTGAACGCCAGAACTGGGCAAGGAATGGGCGTTTAACGCCAGCTTTCCTTCCCTTTCTGGCGTTTGAACGCCAATAATATTCCTCTCTGGGCTCTTACTATCCTCAGAGGGATTTTGCACAGTGGTTTGGTTGTCCTCTGTCAATTGTTCCTTGTTTGGCTTTCTGCTCTTTTGAGCAGAGGTATTCAGTGTCTTCCCACTCCTCAGTTGAACTGCTTGACATTCCTCTGTTATCTGTTTAAATATTTGCTGTTTTGCTTGATTCAACTGCAGTTCTATGCTCTTGTTAGCAACTTTAGTTTCATGGAGCATTTCTTTAAAGTCTGCTAACTGTTCTGTCATCAGGAGCAATTGTTGATTAAGCTCAATTATCTGTTCTTGAGGATTAGGGTCAGTGACTACTGCCATGACTTCCTCTTTTGGAGAGAACTCATTGCTAGAGTACAAATATTGGTTTCTAGCAACAGTGTCTATAAGCTCTTGAGCTTCTTCAATTGTCTTCCTCATGTGTATAGATCCACCAGCTGAGTGGTCTAAAGACATTTGAGCTTTTTCTGTAAGCCCATAGTAGAATATGTCTAGCTGTACCCACTCTGAAAACATCTCAGAGGGACATTTCCTTAGCATACCTCTATACCTCTCCCAGGCATTGTAAAGGGATTCATTATCCTCTTGTTTAAAGCCTTGGATGTCCAGCCTTAGCTGTGTCATCCTCTTTGGAGGGTAGAAATGATTCAGGAATTTGTCTGATAACTGTTTCCATGTCTTGATGCTTGCTGTAGGTTGGTTATTCAACCACCTTTTAGCTTGATCTTTTACAGCAAATGGAAACAGTAATAATCTGTAGACATCCTGATCCACCTCTTTATCATGTACTGTGTCAGCAATTTGTAAAAACTGTGCCAGAAACTCAGTAGGTTCTTCCTGTGGAAGACCGGAATACTGGCAATTTTGCTGCACTATGATAATGAGTTGAGGATTTAGCTCAAAGCTGCTTGCTTTGATGGGAGGTGTACATATGTGATGAGCGGATAATTTGTATACTTTTTGGCATTGTTTTTAGTATGTTTTTGTTATGATCTAGTTAGTTTTTAGTATATTTTTATTAGTTTTTAGTTAAAATTCACTTTTCTGGACTTTACTATGAGTCTATGTGTTTTTCTGTGATTTCAGGTATTTTCTGGCTGAAATTGAGGGACCTGAGCAAAAATCTGATTCAGAGACCAAAAAGGACTGCAGATGCTGTTGGATTCTGACCTCCCTGCACTCGAAGTGGATTTTCTGGAGCTACAGAAGCCCCATTGGCGCGCTCTCAACGACGTTGGAAAGTAGACATCCTGGGCTTTCCAGCAATATATGATAGTCCATACTTTGCCCAAGATTTGATGGCCCAAACCGGCGTTCAAAGTCACCTCAAGAAATCCAAGCGTTAAACGCTGGAACTGGCACCCAAATGAGAGTTAAACGCCCAAACTGGCACTAAAGCTGGCGTTTAACACCAAGAGCAGTCTCTGCACGAAATTTGCTTCATTGCTCAGCCCAAGCACACACCAAGTGGGCCCGGAAGTGGATTTTTATGTCATTTACTCATTTCTGTACACCTTAGGTTAGTAGCTCTTATAAGTAGGACCTTTTACTATTGTATTAGAGACTTTGGTAGCTATCTTCATTTTGTATGCTATCTTAGATCATTGGGAGGCTGGCCATTCGGCCATGCCTAGACCTCATGCTTATGTATTTTCAACGGTGGAGTTTCTACACACCATAGATTAAGGTGTGGAGCTCTGCTGTACCTCGAGTGTTAATGCAATTACTATTGTTCTTCCATTCAATTCCGCTTGTTCTTTGTCCAAGATATCATTTGTTCTTCAACTTGATGAAGGTGATGATTGTCACGAATCATCACCATTCTCACCCATGAACAAAGTGACTGACAACCACTCTTGTTCTACAAGCAACTAAGGCCATAGTGAATATCTCTTGGATTCCTGATTGCACGATGCATGGTTGATCGCCTGACAACCGAGTGCTCGCCTGACAAACGAGCCAACCATTCCGTGAGATCAGAGTCTTCGTGGTATAGGCGAGAACTGATGGCAGCATTCAAGAGAATCCGGAAGGTCTAACCTTGTCTGTGGTATTCTGAGTAGGATTCAATGACTGAATGACTGTGACGTGCTTCAAACTCCTGAAGGCGGGGCGTTAGTGACAGACGCAAAAGAATCACTGGATTCTATTCCGGCCTGATTGAGAACCGACAGATGAATTCCGCTATGCTGTGACAGAGCATATGCAATCGCTTTCACTGAGAGGATGGGAGGTAGCCACTGACAACGGTGAAACCCTTGCTTAAGCTTGCCATGGAAAGGAGTAAGAAGGATTGGATGAAGACAGTAGGAAAGCAGAGAGACGGAAGGGATGGCATCTTCATGCGCTTATCTGAAGTTCCTACCAATGAATTACATAAGTATCTCTATCTTTACCTTTGTGTTATTTTCGTTCATCACCATTACTACTTGAGTTTGCCTGACTAAGATTTACAAGATGACCATAGCTTGCTTCAATACTAACAATCTCCGTGGGATCGACCCTTACTCGCGTAAGGTTTATTACTTGGACGACCCAGTGCACTTGCTGGTTAGTTGTGCGAAGTTGTGTAATGCCATGGTATTGAGCTACCAAGTTTTTGGAGCCATTACTGGGGATTATGAGAGTTGTGAAAAAGTATTGTTCACAATTTCGCGCACCAAGTTTTTGGCGCCGTTGCCGGGGATTGTTCAAGTTTTGAGCAAGCTTTTGGTAACATCAGTGCCAAGATCCGGCAACAACATCAAGTTTTTGGTGTTATTGCCAGGGATTGTTCAAGTTTGGACAACTGACGGTTCATCTTGTTGCTTAGATTAGGTATTTATTTTTTTTCGAAATTCTTGAAGATGAATTCTAGAGTTTCATGATGATTTGTTGAAATCTGGCTGGCTGAGAAGCCATGTCTAATCTCATTGGACCGAGGTTTCAACTTATCACCACAAGAGCTTGTTGATTTTTATCAAATCTTGCTTTTGGAGCAGTGATCTGCTAAGGCTTGGCTGGCCTCTGGCCATGTCTAGTGTTTTGGACCGAAGCTTTCTCTGAAAGCTTGGCTGGCTGTGAAGCCATGTCTAATTCCTGGACCGGAGTCTTAGACTAGCATTGCACTGATTCCTGGAATTCTCATTAAGAATTTTGATACTTTTTTTTCACTTCATTTTCGAAAAACACAAAAAAATTTACAAAATCATAAAATCCAAAAATATTTCTTGTTTGAGTCTTGTGTTTCATCATAAGTTTGGTGTCAATTGCATGCATGTGTCTAAGTGATCTTCAAGATGTTCTTGATGATTTACTTGCTATGATCTTTGAATTCTATTGACTTGATTGTTTTGTGTGTCTCATATGCATTTTCATTTTGTTAGTGTCAGTAGTATACAAACTGCTAAGTTTGGTGTCTTGCATGCATTGTTATTTCATTCTTGTTGCATTTTGGTTTGTCCTTATTATTAAAAATCCAAAAATATTTTTAATTTATGTCTTTTCAAGTCAATAATACAGAGAATTGAAGATTCAGAACATACAGCAGAGGAACTGCACAGAAAAAGCTGGGCGTTCAAAACGCCCAGTGAAGAAGGACAGACTGGCATTTAAACGCCAGCCAGGGCACCTGGTTGGGCGTTTAACGCCCAAAAGGGTAGCATTTTGGGCGTTAAACGCCAGAATGGATACCATTCTGGGCGTTTAACGCCAGGATGGCTAGAAGGGAAGATTTTGTTTTCAAATCAATTTTTTTTTTTAGTTTTCAAAATCTTTTCCAAATCAAATCTTTTTCAAATCAATTTTTCAATCAAATCTTTTTCAAAATCAATTTCTTTCCATTTTTAAAGATACTTACTATCAATTAATGATTTGATTCAACATTTCAAGTATGTTACCTTTTCTGTTGAGAAAGGTTTAATGTTTGAATCATATCTTTTCTTGTTAGTCAAGTTTTTAATTTTCAAACCAAATCTTTTTTTTTAAAATGTTTTCAAATCATATCTTCTCAATCATATTTTTTAAATCAATCATATCTTCTTAACCACATCTTTTTCAAAATAGTTTTCAATCAAATCCTTTTGATTTCTAATTTCAAAATCTTTTTCAAAAATCACTTGATTTCTTTTCCATTTTCATTTTCGAAAATCAAGTAGTGTTTTTCAAAATTGTTTTCAAAATTTTTCACTTAATTTTCGAAAATTACTTCCCTCCTTCTCACATCCTTCTATTTATGGACTAACACTATCCCTTAATGCAAAATTCGAACTCCATCTTCTTTGTTAAGTTCGAATTTTCCACTTCTGTCTTCTACTCTTCTTTTCCTCTGACACCTAAAGGAATCTCTATACTGTGACATAGAGGATTCCACATTTTCTTGTTCCCTCTTCTTTCTTATGAGCAGGAGCAAAGACAAAGGCATTCTTGTTGAGGCTGATCCTGAACCTGAAAGGACCTTGAAGAGAAAGCTAAGAGAAACCAAAGCACAACTCTCTTTAGAGCACCTGAACGAACTCTTCAAGGAGGAAGAACAAATGGCAGCCGAAAACAATAACAATGCCAACAATGCAAGGAAGGTGCTGGGTGACTTCACTGCACCTACTCCCAATTTCTATGGGAGAAGCATCTCTATCCCTGCCATTGGAGCAAACAACTTTGAGCTTAAGCCTCAATTAGTTTCTCTAATGCAATAGAATTGCAAGTTCCATGGACTTCCATTGGAAGATCCTCATCAGTTTTTAGCTGAGTTCTTGCAAATCTGTGACACTGTCAAGACTAATGGGGTTGACCCTGAGGTCTACAGACTTATGCTATTCCCTTTTGCTGTAAGAGACAGAGCTAGAACATGGTTGGACTCTCAACCTAAAGAAAGCCTGGACTCTTGGGAAAAGCTAGTCAATGCCTTCTTGGCAAAGTTCTTTCCACCTCAAAAATTGAGTAAGCTTAGAGTGGAAGTCCAAACCTTCAGACAGAAGGAAGGAGAATCCCTCTATGAAGCTTGGGAAAGATACAAACAATTAATCAGAAAGTGTCCCACTGACATGCTTTCTGAATGGAGCATCATAGGTATTTTCTATGATGGTCTCTCTGAACTGTCCAAAATGTCCTTGGATAGCTCTTCTGGAGGATCTCTTCATCTGAAGAAGACGCCTGCAGAAGCTCAAGAACTGATTGAAATGGTTGCAAATAACCAATTCATGTACACTTCTGAAAGAAATCCTGTGAACAATGGGACTAGTCAGAAGAAAGGAGTTCTTGAGATTGATACTCTGAATGCCATATTGGCTCAGAACAAAATATTGACTCAACAAGTCAATATGATTTCTCAAAGTCTGTCTGGAATGCAAAATGCACCAAGCAGTACTAAGGAAGCTTCATCTGGGGAAGAAGCTTATGATCCTGAGAACCCTTCAATAGAAGAGGTGAATTACATGGGAGAACCCTATGGAAACACCTATAATCCTTCATGGAGGAATCATCCAAATCTTTCATGGAAGGATCAACAGAGACCTCAACAAGGTTTCAATAACAATAATGGTGGAAGAAACAGGTTTAATAGCAAGCCTTTTCCATCATCTTCTCAGCAACAGACAGAGAGCTCTAAGCAGAATACCTCTGACTTAGCTACTATGGTCTCTGATCTGATCAAAACCACTCAAAGTTTCATGACTGAAACAAGGTCCTCCATCAGAAATTTGGAAGGACAAGTGGGTCAGCTGAGCAAGAAAATTACTGAACTCCCTCCAAGTACTCTCCCAAGCAATACAGAAGAAAATCCAAAAGGAGAGTGCAAGGCCATCAACATGGCCGAATTTTGGGAGGAAGAAGAGGCAGTGAACGCCACTGAGGAAGGCCTCACTGGGCGTCCACTGGCCTCCAATGAGTTTCCCAATGAGGAACCATGGGAATCTGAGGCTCAAAATGAGACCATAGAAATTCCATTGGACTTACTTCTGCCATTCATGAGCTCTGATGAGTATTCTTCCTCTGAAGAGGATGAGTATGTCACTGAGGAGCAAGTTGCTAAATACCTTGGAGCAATCATGAAGCTAAATGACAAGTTATTTGGAAATGAGACTTGGGAGGATGAATCCCCTTTGCTCACCAAAGAACTGGATGACTTGTCTAGGCAGAAACTACCTCAAAAGAGGCAAGATCCTGGGAAGTTTTCAATACCTTGTACCATAGGCACCATGACCTTCAAGAAGGCCTTGTGTGACTTAGGGTCAAGTGTAAACCTCATGCCCCTCTCTGTAATGGAGAAATTAGGGATCTTTGAGGTGCAAGCTGCAAAAATCTCACTAGAGATGGCGGACAACTCAAGAAAACAAGCCCATGGACTTGTAGAGGATGTTCTGGTTAAAGTTGAAGACCATTACATCCCTACTGATTTCATAGTCCTAGAGACTGGGAAGAGCATGGATGAATCCGTCATCCTTGGCAGACCCTTCCTAGTCACAGCAAAGGCTGTGATTGATGTTGATAGAGGAGAGTTGATCATTCAAGTGAATGAAGAATCCTTGGTGTTTAAGGCCCAAGGATATCCCTCTGTCATCATGGAGAGGAAGCATGAAGAGCTTCTCTCAAAACAGAGCCAAACAGAGCTCCCACAGTCAAACTCTAAGTTTGGTGTTGGGAGGCCACAACCAAACTCTAAGTTTGGTGTTGAACCCCCACATTCAAACTCTAAGTTTGGTGTTGGGAGGTTCCAACACGGTTCTGAGCATTTCTGAGGCTCCATGAGAGTCCTCTGTCAAGCTAGTGACAATAAAGAAGCGCTTGTTGGGAGGCAACACAATGTTTTATATTTAATTATTTTCTTTTGTTATTTTATCTCTTTTGTAGGTTGATGATCATGAGAAGTCACAAAATTAATTGAAAAAGCAAAAACAGAATGAAAAACAGGAAGAAAAACAGCACACCCTGGAGGAAGATGCTGCTGGCGTTTAAACGCCAGTAAGCCTAGCAGTTGGGCGTTTAACGCCCAGTCTGGCACCATTCTGGGCATTTAACGCCAGAAAGGGGCACCAGACTGGCGTTAAACGCCAGGAAAGGGCAAGAACCTGGCGTTAAACGCCAGGAATGGGCACCAGCCCGGCGTTTAACGCCAGAATTGGCTCAAAACGTGAATTTTGATGCCATTTGGTGCAGGGATGACTTTTCCTTGACACCACAGGATCTGTGGACCCCACAGGATCCCACCACCACTCTCTCTCTTCTTCCCCCATTCACCAATCACCTCAACACCTCTTCCCCAAAAACCCTTCACCTATCAAATCCCATCTTTCTCTTCACCACTCACATCCATCCTTCATAAATCCCCACCAACCTCACCCTTCAAATTCAAACCACTTTCCCTCCCAAACCCACCCATAATGGCCGAACCATTCCCCCCTCTCTCCTATATATACCCTTCTTCAACCCTTCATTTTCACACAACCTAAACACCACTTCTCCCCTTCTTTGGCCGAACACACCACCATCTCCCTCTTCCTCATTTCTTCTTCTTCTACTCTCTTCTTTCTTCTTTTGCTCGAGGACGAGCAAACATTTTAAGTTTGGTGTGGTAAAAGCGTTGCTTTTTCGTTTTTCCATAACCATTATGGCATCCAAGGCCGGAGAAACCTCTAGAAAGAGGAAAGGGAAGGCAAAAGCTTCCACCTCCGAGTCATGGGAGATGGATAGGTTCATCTCAAGGGTGCATCAAGACCACTTCTATGAAGTTGTGGCCTTGAAGAAGGTGATCCCCGAGGTCCCCTTTTCACTCAAAAAGGGTGAATATCCGGAGATCCGACGTGAGATCCGAAGAAGAGGTTGGGAAGTTCTTACCAACCCCATTCAACAAGTCGGAATCTTGATGGTTCAAGAGTTCTATGCCAATGCATGGATCACCAAGAACCATGACCAAAGTGTGAATCCGAATCCAAAGAATTATCTTACTATGGTTCGGGGGAAATACTTGGATTTTAGTCCGGAAAGTATGAGGGTGGCGTTCAACTTGCCTATGATGCAAGGAGATGAGCATCCTTACACTAGAAGGGTCAACTTTGATCAAAGGTTGGACCAAGTCCTCACAGTCATATGTGAAGAGGGCGCCCAATGGAAGCAAGATTCAAGGGGAAAGCCGGTCCAATTGAGAAGGCATGACCTCAAGCCCGTGGCTAGAGGATGGTTAGAGTTCATACAACGCTCAATCATTCCCACTAGCAACCGGTCCGAAGTTACCATAGACCGGGCTATCATGATCCATAGCATCATGATTGGAGAAGAAATAGAGGTTCATGAGGTTATAGCCCAAGAACTCTATAAGGTGGCGGACAAGTCCTCTACCTTGGCAAGGTTAGCCTTTCCTCATCTCATTTGTCACCTCTGTTATTCAGTGGGAGTTGACATAGAGGGAGACACCCCCATTGAGGAGGACAAGCCCATCACTAAGAAGAGGATGGAGCACACAAGAGATCCCACTCATCATGAGATCCCTGAGATTCCTCAAGGGATGCACTTTCCTCCACAAAACTATTGGGAGCAACTAAACACCTCCCTAGGAGAATTGAGTTCCAACATGGGACAACTAAGGGTGGAGCATCAAGAACACTCCATCATCCTTCATGAGATTAGAGAAGATCAAAGAATCATGAGGGAGGAGCAACAAAGACAAGGAAGAGACATTGAGGAGCTCAAGCACTCCATAGGATCTTCAAGAGCAAGGAAGAGCCGCCATCACTAAGGTGGACCCGTTCCTTGATTTCCTTGTTCTTTATTCTTCTGTTTTTCGAATTTTATGCTTATGTTTATCCATGTTTGTGTCTTGTGATCATTAGTGTCTTAGTGTCTATGCCTTAAAAGTTATGAATGTCCTATGAATCCATCACCTTTCTTAAATAAAAATGTGTTTAATTGAAAAAGGAAGAATTGCATGAATTTTGAATTTTATAACAGTTTAATTATTTTGATGTGGTGGCAATATTTTTGTTCTCTGAATGTATGCTTAAACAGTGCATATGTATCTTGAATTTGTGGTTCATGAATGTTGGCTCTTGAAAGAATGATGAAAAAGGAGACATGTTACTGAGGATCTGAAAAATCATTAAAATGATTCTTGAAGCAAGAAAAAGCTATTCAAAAAAAAAATTTCGAAAAAAAAAAACGAAAAAAAAAGAGAGAAAAGAGAAATAAAGAGTTGTGATCCAAGGCAATTAAGAGTGTGCTTAAGAACCCTGGACACCTCTGATTGGGGACTTTAGCAAAGCTAAGTCACAATCTGAAAAGGTTCACCCAATTATGTGTATGTGGCATGTATGTATCCGGTGGTAATACTGGAAGACAGAGTGCTTTGGGCCACAGCCAAGACTCAATAAGTAGCTATGTTCAAGAATCATCATACTTTACTAAGAGAATCAGTAACACTATCTGGATTCTAGTTCCTAGAGAAGCCAACCATTCTGAATTTCAAAGGATAGAGTGAGATGCCAAAACTATTCAGAGGCAAAAAGTTAAAAGCCCCGCTCATCTAATTAATACTGATCTTCACAGATGTTTTTGGAATTCATTGCATATTCTCTTCTTTTTATCTTGTTTGATTTTTAGTTGCTTGGGGACAAGCAACAATTTAAGTTTGGTGTTGTGATGAGCGGATAATTTGTATACTTTTTGGCATTGTTTTTAGTATGTTTTTGTTATGATCTAGTTAGTTTTTAGTATATTTTTATTAGTTTTTAGTTAAAATTCACTTTTCTGGACTTTACTATGAGTCTGTGTGTTTTTCTGTGATTTCAGGTATTTTCTGGCTGAAATTGAGGGACCTGAGCAAAAATCTGATTCAGAGACCAAAAAGGACTGCAGATGCTGTTGGATTCTGACCTCCCTGCACTCGAAGTGGATTTTCTGGAGCTACAGAAGCCCAATTGGCGCGCTCTCAACGGCGTTGGAAAGTAGACATCTTGGGCTTTCCAGCAATATATGATAGTCCATACTTTGCCCAAGATTTGATGGCCCAAACCGGCGTTCAAAGTCACCTCAAGAAATCCCAGCGTTAAACGCTGGAACTGGCACCCAAATGGGAGTTAAACGCCCAAACTGGCACTAAAGCTGGCGTTTAACTCCAAGAGGAGTCTCTGCACGAAATTTGCTTCATTGCTCAGCCCAAGCACACACCAAGTGGGCCCGGAAGTGGATTTTTATGTGATTTACTCATTTCTATACACCTTAGGTTACTAGCTCTTATAAGTAGGACCTTTTACTATTGTATTAGAGACTTTGGTAGCTATCTTCATTTTGTATGCTATCTTAGATCATTGGGAGGCTGGCCATTCGGCCATGCCTAGACCTCATGCTTATGTATTTTCAACGGTGGAGATTCTACACACCATAGATTAAGGTGTGGAGCTCTGCTGTACCTCGAGTGTTAATGCAATTACTATTGTTCTTCCATTCAATTCCGCTTGTTCTTTGTCCAAGATATCATTTGTTCTTCAACTTGATGAAGGTGATGATTGTCACGAATCATCACCATTCTCACCCATGAACAAAGTGACTGACAACCACTCTTGTTCTACAAGCAACTAAGGCCATAGTGAATATCTCTTGGATTCCTGATTGCACGATGCATGGTTGATCGCCTGACAACCGAGTGCTCGCCTGACAAACGAGCCAACCATTCCGTGAGATCAGAGTCTTCGTGGTATAGGCGAGAACTGATGGCAGCATTCAAGAGAATCCGGAAGGTCTAACCTTGTCTGTGGTATTCTGAGTAGGATTCAATGACTGAATGACTGTGACGTGCTTCAAACTCCTGAGGGCGGGGCGTTAGTGATAGACGCAAAAGAATCACTGGATTCTATTCCGGCCTGATTGAGAACCGACAGATGAATTCCGCTATGCTGTGATAGAGCATATGCAATCGCTTTCACTGAGAGGATGGGAGGTAGCCACTGACAACGGTGAAACCCTTGCTTAAGCTTGCCATGGAAAGGAGTAAGAAGGATTGGATGAAGACAGTAGGAAAGCAGAGAGACGGAAGGGAAGGCATCTTCATGCGCTTATCTGAAGTTCCTACCAATGAATTACATAAGTATCTCTATCTTTACCTTTGTGTTATTTTCGTTCATCACCATTACTACTTGAGTTTGCCTGATTAAGATTTACAAGATGACCATAGCTTGCTTCAATACTAACAATCTCCGTGGGATCGACCCTTACTCGCGTAAGGTTTATTACTTGGACGACCCAGTGCACTTGCTGGTTAGTTGTGCGAAGTTGTGTAATGCCATGGTATTGAGCTACCAAGTTTTTGGAGCCATTACTGGGGATTATGAGAGTTGTGAAAAAGTATTGTTCACAATTTCGCGCACCAATATGCTACTCCCATATGCAGCTGTAATGGGGTTGGCATATGACCCCAGAGTCCTTTTGGACTGATCAATTCCACTTAGGTCCATGATGGATAAAATATATATATATATATATATATATTTTTTGAATCAAACGAAAAAAAATAGAATAAAACAATAAAATTAAAATAAAAATTCGAAAATGAAAAAGAAAACAAGATCAAAGCAAATTGAAAACTGAATCAATGAGTTAATTAGAAAGATTTTGAAAATAGCAATTAGAAAGATATGATTGAAAAACTTTTATGAAAAAGATTTGATTTTTGAAAAGAGGAAAGAGAAAAACACAAAAAGACACCAAACTTAAAATTTTTAGAAAATCAAACACACAGTTTTCGAATTTTTTTTAAGGGAAAAACACAAAGAGGACACCAAACTTAGAATTTTTATAAATCAAAAAGGGACTAAGAACATGCAAAAATCGAAAATTAAAAGAAAAACAAAAGCATGCAATTGACACCAAACTTAGAATATGAAACTAGACTCAACTAAAAGACTCTAAACCAACAAAAAAAACAAAACAGTCCTAATCTAAGCAACAAGACAAGCCGTCAGTTGTCCAAACTCAACAATCCCCGGCAACGGCGCCAAAAACTTGGTGCACGAAATTGCAATCACACTTTTGCAACCTCGCACAACTAACCACGGAGCAAGGGTCGATCCCACGGAGATTGTCGGCTTGAAGCAAGCTATGGTTATCTTGTAAATCTTAGTCAGGATATCAGAAATTATCAGGATTGATTGTGAAAAGCAAAAGAACATGAAATGATTACTTGTTTTGCAGTAATGGAGAATAGGTTGAGGTTTTGGAGATGCTTCATCTTCTGAATCTCTGCTTTCCTACTGTCTTCTTCTTCAAACACGCAAGTCTCCTTCCATGGCAAGCTGTATGTAGGGTTTCACCGTTGTCAATGGCTACCTCCCATCCTCTCAGTGAAAACGATTGCATATGCTCTGTCACAGCACGCGGAATTCATCTGTCGGTTCTCGGTCAGGCCGGAATAGAATCCAGTGATTCTTTTGCGTCTGTCACTAACGCCCCGCCTGCTAGGAGTTTGAAGCACGTCACAGTCATTCAATCATTGAATCCTACTCAGAATACCACAGACAAGGTTTAGACCTTCCGGATTCTCTTGAATGCCGCCATCAGTTCTAGCTTATACCACGAAGATTCCGATTAAAGAATCCAAGAGATAACTACTTAATCTAAGGTAGAACGGAGGTGGTTGTCAGGCACACGTTCATAGTTGAGAATGATGATGATTGTCACGGATCATCACATTTATCCGGGTTGAGAACAAGTGTTATCTTAGAATGGAAGCAAGCATGATTGAATGAGAAACAGTAGTAATTGCATTAATCCATCAAGACACAGCAGAGCTCCTCACCCCCAACCATGGGGTTTAGAGACTCATGCCGTGGAAGGTACACAAAGAAAGGTGTAAAGTGTCATGAGGTACAGATACAATGTCAAAAGCTCCTATTAATAGTAAACTAGTAGCCTAGGGTGTACAGAGATGAGTAAATGACTTAAAAATCCACTTCCGGGCCCACTTGGTGTGTGCTTGGGTTGAGCAATGAAGCATTTTCGTGTAGAGACCTTTTCTGGAGTTAAACGCCAGCTTTCATGCCAGTTTGGGCGTTTAACTCCAAGTTTCATGCCAGTTCCAGCGTTTAACGCTGGAATTTCTGAGGCTGATTTGCCACGCCGGTTTGGGCCATCAGATCTTGGGCAAAGTATGGACTATCATATATTGCTGGAAAGCTCAGGATGTCTACTTTCCAACGCCGTTGAGAGCGCGCCAATTGGGCTTCTGTAGCTCCAGAAAATCCACTTCGAGTGCAGGGAGGTCAGAATCCAACAGCATCTGCAGTCCTTTTTGGTCTCGGAATCAGATTTTTGCTCAGGACCCTCAATTTCAGCCAGAAAATACCTGAAATCACAGAAAAACACACAAACTCATAGTAAAGTCCAGAAAAGTGAATTTTAGTTAAAAACTAATAAAAATATACTAAAAACTAACTAGATTATACTAAAAACATACTAAAAACAATGTCAAAAAGCATACAAATTATCCGCTCATCACTTACATACCCACATGGCCTTACCTTTCATTATCCTTTGCAAACCAATTTGAGCCTATTTTACCCCTTTGTTCTTTACTTTAGCACATCATTAACTCTAAGCGAAAAACAATAATGTCCTTAATTTGAATCCTTAGTTAGCTTAGACTAGTGAGAGTGCTCATAAATTAAGTGTGGGGAAAGTGGGTTTGGAAACAATTGGTTTGAGAATTGAGTATGTTAGAATTTTTTGAAAATATGAAAGAATGTTGAGAATATGTTCATGCATTCAATACTTTAATCATATGCATTGAGAAAAAAAAGAAAAAAAAAGAAAAATAAAGGAGAAAAAGAAAAGAAAAAGAGCAAATAATAAAAGGGGACAAAATGCCCCGAAGTAAGTGGTGAAAGCAATGCATATGAGTTGTACTTGAAATTAGAATGTATGAATATGTGGAAAACATAGTTAATGGACAGTTATGTTTGTATTGTGATTACATGGATTGTCTAAAGTTAGGTGGAAAGTTTAAGTTAATTAAGGATTCAGATTTTAGTCCACTTGACCAAATACAATCCTACCTTGACCCTAACCCCATTACAACCCTTAAAATACCTCTTGATTTGTGTATTTGTGCATTAAATTTACGTTGATTGTTATATGAAGAGCAAGCCTTAGAAAGCAAGGTTAGTAGAGAATTGAGAGATCGAACCTTAAACACCTGAGTGATTAGAGTGTATACACTACCAGTAAGGGTTCGATGCTCAATTCCTTGTTCCCTGCTTTCATAAGCTATTTTCTTCTTACAAGTCTATTTGTGCTTTATTTTTATGATTTGAATTAGTGAAATCCAGTTCATATTTGTTCTTGAAAGATTTGTTTATTTTTAATCAAGTAGGTAGAAACATTTTGCATGTAGTTGCATTTATATAGATAGGTTGAATTTCATACATTCTACCATTCCTCTTCATCTTTATAGCTTCTCTTGAGCTTAGCATGAGGACATGCTATTGTTTAAGTGTGGGGAGGTTGATAAACCACTATTTTATGGTTTATCTTGTACTCAATTGAGTGGTTTTTATCAACTCTTTACCCACTTATTCATACTATTTGCATGGTTTTACATTTGCCTTCCTAATTATGTGCTTTGATTGAAAACATGCTTCTTTGGACTTATAATTTCTAATATTAATCCTCTCTTATCACCATTAGATGCCTTGATATGTGTGTTAAGTGATTTTAGAGATTACAGGGCAGGAATGGCTTGAAGGATGGAAAGGAAGCATGCAAAAGTGGAAGGAATACAAGAAGTTGGAGAAATTGCTAAGCTGTCCAGCCTGACCTCTTCGTACTCAAACGGCTATAACTTTAGCTACAGAGGTCCAAACGACGCGGTTTTAGTTGCGTTGGAAAGCTAACGTCCGGGGCTTCGATTTGATATATAAATTACTATAGCTGCTCCAACGCCAGGCGACGCAAACGCGTGACCTGGCAGGAACGCAACTCGCGCGGCCGCATCACTCTTCTGCGACCTGTACGGACCAGAAAGCGCTGGGAGTGACTTCTGAGCTGCTTTTGACCCAGTTTTCAGCCCAGAACACACAGATTAGAGGCTATAAAGTGGGGGAATGCATGCATTCATAATTATTCACTCATAATTCACTTCTCATGTTTTAAATGTAGTTTTAGAGAGAGAGGTTCTCTCCTCTCTCTCTCTCTCTCTTAGGATTTAGGTAGTGTTTTTATAAATTAGGATTTAGGACTTCTCTTAGATTTCTAGAGTGACTCTCGATCCCAGGTTTAATATTCCTTTTTACTATTTAAATTTCTCTTTTGTATTTTGATTACTCTGAAGCTTTTATTATATTTGATTGATGTTGCCCAATTGGCTGTTGATGATATTTTTATTTAATGATATTTGAGGAATTTTAGTTTATGATTGTCCCTTTTTATTATTCCCAATCTGAGGATATTGTTATTCTAGTAGATTTAGTTTTTCCCCTTTTGGCTTTGGTTAAATAATTGGTAACTCTAGAGTTATTAAACTCATTGTTGATTGAAAATTGGAATTCATCCACTAAACTTACCTTCATAGTTAGAGGTTAACAAAGTGAGAGAAAAATCCAATTCTCATCACAATTGATAAGGATAACTAGGAAAGGACCTCCAGTTCTTATACCTTACCAAAGGTTTATTTTACAGCTATTATTATTTTATTTTACTTGTCATATAATATATTCGCACCTTACTTCCAAAAACCCCAATTTTACCTTTTTCATAGCCAATAATAAGAACATACCTCCCTGCAATTCCTTGAGAAGACGACCCGAGGTTTAAATACTCGATTATCAATTTTAAAGGGGTTTGTTACTTGTGACACCCAAAACGTTTGCACGAAGGAATTTTTGTCGGTTTAGAGACTATATCTACAACGCGACTGTTTTTATGACATTCTTTACTGGCAAAAATCCCGACGTCAGCATCCATAAGAACTCAGAATTCAGATAGTATTATTGATTCTCCTAGTTTAGTATGTTGATTCTTCAACACAGTTACCTTATGAGTCTTGGCCGTGGCCCTAAGCACTTTGTTTTCCAGTATTACCACCAGATACATAAATGCCATAGACACATAACTGGGTGAACCTTTTCAGATTGTGACTTAGATTTGCTAGAGTCCCCAATTAGAGGTGTCCAGAGTTCTTAAGCACACTCTTTTGCTTTGGATCACGACTTTAACCACTCAGTCTCAAGCTTTTCACTTGGACCTGCATGCCACAAGCACATGGTTAGGGACAGCTTGATTTAGCCGCTTAGGCTTGGATTTATTTTCTTGGGCCCTCCTATCCATTGATGCTCAAAGACTTGGATCCTTTTCACCCTTGCCTTTTGGTTTAAAGGGCTATTGGCTTTTTCTACATCTTTTGCTTTTTTTTTTCGCAAAATATTTTTTTCTTTTGCAAGCTTGTTTTTCACTGTTTTTTCTTGCTTCAAGAATCAATTTCATGATTTTTCAGATCATTAATAACATTTCTCTTGTTCATCATTCTTTCAGGGGCCAACAATTTTAACATTCATAAAATTTAATATAAAAAATATGCACTGTTTAGGCATTCATTCAGAAGACAAAAAGTATTGCCACCACGTATAAATAATTAGAATTTTTCTTATTAAGAACTCGAAAAAATATTTCCTCTTTATTCTAAAAATCTACTATTTTATTCATGTTTGATGATGATCAGAAAAATAAATCATAGCTTAATTGGAGATAAAATCAAAATAGATATACTAATTACTACTACTCATATATAACTTCTAAGGTAAATTCCTATAAGAACAACTATCACAGAGTTAAGGCTAAGATTAGGACTCAACAACCTTTATTTTGGGGGGTGGATGCTCCTTTAATCTGTGGGGTGCTTGGTCCTTCAAGAGACAGCTTCTGGCACTTCAGCTCCTATATCTCTAGATATTCGTCTTTTTTCAGATCGAATTTAACTTCCGGGATCACTGATCTCAGACCCATTATTTTGTGGTACTGGTCTGCATGTTCTTTGGTTAAGAACTTCTCTTGATTCCAAAGTGGTTTTAGAATATTCTCTTTCTTGCCTCTTAAAGTGGTTTGTTTTCCCTTAGGTGCCATGATCTTGATGAGTTTTAGCTCATTGATCACGGAAAAACACACCAAACTTAGAGGTTTGCTTGTCCTCAAGCAAAAGAAAGGAAAGGAGAGGCAATTTCGAAAATTCAAAAGATATGATGAGATTTTGAAAAAGATTTGAGATGAATTTGAAAAGATAATTGAGTTTTAAAAAAAATTTGAAAAGAAGTTGGATGGGATTTGAAAAGGATTTGTGTTTATGAATTAAGATACATTTGATATTTTTGAAAAAGGGATTTTAGAAATTAGGATTAAAATTTTTGAAATTGAAGGATGAGAGTTTGTAACATGTTTATGCAAGAAATCATGAATTGAAATATGAAAATTGGAAAAAATGTGAAGTAAAAACGAATTTACCTCCTCCCCACAATCCTGGCGTTAAACGCCCAAACGCTGCATGTTTTGGGCGTTTAACGCCCAATTGCAGCTTCTCCTGGGCGTTCAACGCCCAGCTGTTGCTTCTAGCTGGCGTTGAACGCCAGGAACTCCTTTGTCACTGGGCGTTTTTCTGAACACCCAGGATGCTGTAAATCTGGCATTAAACGCCCAGAATGTGCTTCTTTCTGGCGTTCAACACCCATAAGATGCTTCTTTTTGGCGTTTAACGCCCAGATGGCTATCCTTACTGGCGTTGAACACCCAGTAAGTGCTTCTTTTGGGCGTTCAGCGCCCAAAACAACTCTTATTGGCTTTTTTTTCGCACCAGTGAGCTTCTTTTTGCTGTTTTATCCTCTGAATTCTTCTGTAACTCTGTGGACTCAATAAATTGCTATTTTACCTTGAAGATAATTGAAATAAACGTGTAAAAATCAATTAATTAACAAATAAGCTTTATAAATGGCTGGGTTGCCTCCCAGCAAGCGCTTCTTTATTGTCTTTAGTTGGACTATTACTAAGCTTTAATCAAGTCTCAGTTTTGAGCATTCTTGCTCAAAATTGCTTTCAAGATAATGTTTGACTCTCTGTCCATTAACAATGAACTTTTTGTTAGAATCATTATCCTGAAACTCCACGTATCCATATGGTGACACACTTGTAATCACATATGGACCTCGCTACTGGGATTTCAATTTCCCGAGGAATAATTTGAGCTTAGAATTAAATAGCAGAACTTTATGCCCTGGCTCAAAGACTCTGGATGATAGTTTCTTATCATGCCATCTTTTTGCTTTCTCTTTGTAAATTTTTGTATTTTCGAAAGCATTGAGTCTGAATTCCTCTAGCTCATTTAACTGGAGCAGTCATTTTTCTCCAGCTAACTTGGCATCAAGGTATAGGAATCTGGTTGCCCAATAGGCCTTATGTTCCAGTTCCACAGGCAAGTGACAGGTTTTTCCATACACCAGCTGGTATGGAGAAGTTCCTATAGGTGTCTTGAATGCTGTTTTGTATGCCCACAGAGCATCATCCAAGCTTCTTGCCCAATCCTTTCTACGGTTAATCACAGTCCATTCCAAGATTCTTTTAAGTTCTCTATTAGAGACTTCAGCTTACCCATTTGTCTGTGGATGATATGGAGTAGCTACCCTGTGGCTAACTCCATATCGAACCAAAGCAGAGTAAAGCTGTTTATTGCAGAAATGAGTGCCCCTATCACTGATTAGTACTCTAGGGATACCAAATCTGCTGAAGATGTGTTTCTAGAGGAATTTCAGTATTGTCTTAGTATCATTAGTGGGTGTTGCTATAGCTTCCACCCATTTAGATACATAATCCACTGCCACCAGAATATAAGTGTTTGAGTATGATGGTGGGAAGGTCCCATGAAGTCAATACCCCATACATCAAATAACTCAATCTCCAAGATCCCTTGTTGAGGCATGGCATAACTGTGAGGCAGATTGCCAGATCTTTGGCAACTGTCACAATTAAGTACAAACACTCGGGAGTCTTTATAGAGAGTAGGCCAATAGAAGCCACATTGGAGGACTCTTGTGGCTGTTCGCTCACTTCCAAAATGTCCTCCATACTGTGATCCATGGCAGTGCCAGAGGATCTTCTGTGCTTCTTCTTTAGGCACACATCTACGGATTACTCCGTCTGCGCATCTGTTGAAGAGATATAGTTCATCCCAAAGATAGTACTTTGCATCCGTGATCAATTTCTTTGTTTGCTACCTACTGTACTCTTTGGGTATGAATCTTACTGCCTTGTAGTTTGCAATGTCTGCAAACCATGGCACTTCTTGGATGGCAAAGAGTTGCTCATCCGAAAAGTTTTCAGAGATCTCAGTAAGATGGAGGGACGCCCCTTCTACTGGTTCTATTTGGGACAGGTGATCTGCTACTTGGTTCTCTGTCCCTTTTCTGTCTCTTATTTCTATATCAAACTCTTGCAGAAGTAACACCCATCTGATGAGTCTGGGTTTTGAATCCTGCTTTGTGAGTAGATATTTAAGAGCAGCATGGTCAGTGTACAGAATCACTTTTGATCCTACTAAATAAGATCTAAACTTGTCAATGGCGTAAACCACTGCAAGTAACTCTTTTTCTGTGGTTGTGTAGTTTTTCTGTACGTCATTTAAAACACGACTGGCATAGTAAATGACGTGCAGAAGCTTGTCATGCCTTTGTCCCAACACTGCACCAATGGCATGGTCACTGGCATCACACATCAGTTCAAATGGTAATGTCCAGTCTGGTGCAAAGATGACTGGTGCTGTGACCAACTTAGCTTTCAGAGTCTCAAATGCCTGCAGACACTCCTTATCAAAGATAAATGGCATGTCAGCAGCTAGCAGATTACTCAGAGGTTTGGCAATTTTTGAAAAATCTTTTATAAACCTCCTATAGAATCCTGCATGCCGCAGAAAGCTTCTGATTACCTTAACATTGGCAGGTGGTGGTAATTTTTCAATTACCTCTACCTTAGCTTGATCCACCTCTATTCCCTTGTTCGAAATTTTGTGCCCAAGGATAATTCCTTCAGTCACCATAAAGTGACATTTCTACCAGTTTAAAACCAGGTTAGTCTCTTGGCACCTCTTTAGAACAAGTGCTAGATGGTCAAGATAGGAGCTGAATGACTCTCCAAATACTGAAAAGTCATCCATGAAGACTTCCAGAAAATTTTCTACCATATCAAAGAAAATAGAGAGCATGCATCTTTGAAAGGTTGCAGGTGCATTGCACAGACCAAATGGCATCCTTCTGTATGCAAATACTCCGGATGGACATGTGAATGCTGTTTTCTCTTGATCCTGGGGATCTACCGCAATTTAATTATAACCTGAATATCCATCTAGGAAGCAGTAGTATTCATGACCTGCTAGTCTTTCTAGCATCTGGTCTATGAATGGTAAAGGAAAATGATCCTTTCTGGTAGCTGTATTGAGTCTTCTGTAATCAATACACATACGCCACCCTATAACTGTTCTTTTAGGAACCAGTTCATTTTTTTCATTATGAACCACTGTCATGCCGCCTTTCTTAGGGACGACTTGGACAGGGCTTACCCAAGGGCTATCAGAAATAGGATAAATAATCCCAGCCTCTAGTAATTTAGTGACCTCCTTCTGCACCACCTCCTTCATGGCTGGATTCAGCCGCCTTTGTGGTTGAACCACTGGCTTAGCGTCACCCTCCAATAGGATCTTGTGCATGCATCTGGCTGGGCTAATGCCCTTAAGATCACTGATGGACCACCCAAGAGCTATTTTGTGTGTCCTTAGCACTTGAATTAGTGCTTCCTCTTCCTGTGGCTCTAAGGTAGAGCTTATGATTACAGGAAAGGTATCACTTTCTCCCAGAAATGCATATTTCAGGGATGGTGGTAATGGTTTGAGCTCGGGTTTGGGAGGTTTCTCTTCTCCCTAAGGGATTTTCAGAAGTTCTATTATTCTCTCTGGTTCCTCCAGATCAGGCTGGACATCTTTACAGATATTCTCTAGCTCTGATTCGAGACTCTCAGTCATATTGATCTCTTTTACCAATAATATCAATGCTCATGCAGTCATTTTGGGTGTCTGGATGCTACATAGCTTTGACAACATTCAACTTAAACTCGTCCTCATTGACTCTCAGGGTCACTTCCCCTTTTTGGACCTCAATGAGGGTTCGTCCAGTTGCTAGGAAAGGTCTTCCTAGAATAAGAGTTGCACTCTTGTGCTCCTCCATTTCCAGTACCACAAAGTCAGTGGGAAAGGCAAATGGCCCAACCTTGACAATCATGTCTTCAATTACACCTGATGGGTATTTAATGGAGCCATCAGCAAGTTGGAGACATATCCGGGTTGTTTTAACTTCATCAGTCCACCCAAGCTTTTTGATAGTAGCTGCATGTATTAGGTTAATACTTGCCCCAAGATCACATAGAGCTTGCTTGGTACAAGTACTTCTAATGTGCATGGTATCATAAAGCTTCCAAGATCTTTAAGCTTCTCAGGTAAGCTTTTCAGAATGACTGCACTGCATTCTTCAGTAAGGTAGACTTTTTCAATTTTCCTCCAATCCTTCTTATGACTTAAGATCTCTTTCATGAACTTAACATAAGAGGGTATTTGCTCAAGTGCCTCTGCAAATGGAATCTTTATTTCAAGAGTCCTGAGGTAGTCTGTAAAGCGAGCAAATTGCTTATCCTATTCTGCTTGGTGGAGTTTCTGAGGATAAGGCATTTTGGTTTTGTATTCCTCAACCTTAGTTGCTGTAGGTTTATTGCCTACAGATGTGGATTGAGAAGCCTTTTTAGAGGAGTTGCTATCAGCACTTGTATGTGTTTGATCTCCCACTGGCATTTGAATGCCAGGGGTGGAAGTTGGAGTGGCATTAGACTCCAACTCCTTATCTATTTCTGGCGTCTGAACGCCAGAACTGTGCTTCCTTTGGGCGTTCAACACCAATTCCCTGCTTGTTTCTGGCGTTGAATGCCAGGACTGAGCATGGTTTGGGCGTTCAACGCCAGCTTTCCACCTATTCTCTGGCGTTTGAGCGCCAGAATTATTCCTCTTTGGGCTCTTACTGTCCTCAGAGGGATTTTGGTTAGTTTGCTCGTTTCTTGGCTTCCTGCTATCTTGAAGTAAGGTATTTAATATTTTTCCACTTCTTAATTGAACTGCTTGGCACTCTTCTGTTATTTGTTTTGATAATTTCTGTTCTGTTTGCTTCAACTGTACTTCTATATTCATATTAGCCATTCTTGTTTTTTGTAGTATCTCCTTGAATTCGACTAGCTGTTTTGTTAGAAAATCCAGTTGATGATTGAATTCAGTAACTTGTTCTGTAGGACTGAGTTCAGCAGTTACTGTTTTAGCCTCTTTGTTGATGGAAGGTTCACTGCTTAGGTACAGATGCTGATTTCTGCCAACTGTATCAATGTGCTCTTGAGCTTCTTCAATTTTCTTTTTCATGTGTATAGATCCACCAGCTGAGTGGTCTAGAGAAATTTGAGCTTTCTCTGTAAGCCCATAGTAGAAGATGTCTAACTGCACCCACTCTGAAAACATTTCAAAGGGGCATTTTCTTAGCATCTCTTTGTATCTCTCCCAGGCATCATAAAGGGATTCATTATATCCATGTTTGAAGCCTTGGATGCTCAGCCTTAGTTGTGTCATCCATTTTGGAGGAAAATAGTGATTCAGAAATTTTTCTAACAGCTGTTTCCATGTCTTTATGCTGTCCTTAGGTTGGTTATTTAACCACCTCCTAGCTTGGTCCTTTACAGCAAATGGAAACAGTAATAATCTGTAGACATCCTGATGTACTTCCTTATCATGTATTGTGTCAGCAATTTGTAAAAATTGTGCCAGAAACTCTGTAGGTTCTTCCTGTGGAAGACCGAAATACTGGCAACTTTGCTGCACCATGATAATGAGCTGAGGATTCAACTCAAAACTACTGACTCCAATGGAGGGTATACAGATACTACTCCCATATAAAGCAGTAGTGGGGTTAGCATATGACCCCAGAGTCTTTCTGGACTGTTCATTTCCACTTAGGTCCATGTTGGAGAAAGGGAGATGATGTGAATTTATTTTATTTATTTTATTATATAAAAATTTTGAAATAATAAAATAAAATAAAATAAAATAAAGACGACAATAAAATTAAAAATAAATAAAAAATAAAAATAAAAATAAAAATAAAAAAAGAATTTAAAAATGTTTTATGAAGATTTTTGAAAAAGTGAGGAGAGAGAAAGTGGTTAGGATATTTTCGAAAAAGATATAAATTTTTTTTAATCTTAAAAGGATAAAATTTGAAAAATTTTGAAATTGAAATCTGAATTTTTATATAAAAGAATTCGAAAGTATGGCTTAAAATTAGTTAGAAAAGATATTTTTTTGAATTTTGAATTTTATGATGAAAGAGAAAAACACACAAAAGACACAAGACTTAAAAATTTTTAGATCTAATGGTCCTTGTTTTCAAAAATTTTGGAGGGAAAACACCAAAGAACACCAAACTTAAAAATTTTAAGATCAAAACACAAGAAAGACACCTTGAAGATTCACAAGAACACCAAGAACAAAAGAAAGAACACCAAACCTAAAATTTTTAGAAAACTGGTGGACGAAATTGTGATCCTCAAAGTTGGTCTCTTTGTATTTGTATGAAATTTAAATATTGGCTCTATCAAAAATACCCCAAAGAAATCATGGTATGATGAATAGGGATCTTGATAATCCCTGGTAATGGCACGTGTGATCACAACTCCGTTCAACTTAACCAGCAAGTGTACTGGGTCATCCAAGTAATACCTTACGTGAGTAAGGGTCGATCCCACAGAGATTGTTGGTATGAAGAAAGCCATGGTCACCTTGTAAATCTCAGTTAGGCAGATTAAGTTGGTTTATGATAAGTTCAAAAATAAATAATAAACAGAAAATAAGATAGTAAATGGTTACTCATATAATTCCATGGTGGGAATTTTAGATAGGCATATGGAGATGCTGTGCTCCTCTCGAATCTCTACTTTCTTATTACATTCATCCAATCCTTCTTACTCTTTTCCTAGGCAAGCTGTATGTAGGGCATCACCGTTGTCAATGGCTACATCCCATCCTCTTAGTGAAAATGGTCCTATGCTCTGTCACAGCACGGCTAATCATCTGTTGGTTCTCAATCAGGTTGGAATAGAATCCCTTGATTCTTTTGCGTCTGTCACTAACGCCCAGCCTTCAGGAGTTTGAAGCCCGTCACAGTCATTCAATACCAGAATCCTACTCGGAATACCACAGACAAGGTTAGACTTTCCAGATTCCTAGAATCCTATTCGAAATACCACAGACAAGGTTAGACTTTCCGGATTCCCATGAATGCCACCATCTATCTAGCTTATACCACGAAGATTCTGTTGGGGAATCTAAGAGATATGCGTCCGGCCTAAAGTAGAACGGAAGTGGTTGTCAGTCACACGCGTTCATAGGTGAGAATGATGATGAGTGTCACAGATCATTACATTAATCAAGTTGAAGTGCAACGTATATCTTGGAATAAGAATAAAAGAGAATTGAATAGAAAATAATAGTAATTGTATTGAAACTTGAGGTACAGCAGAGCTCCACACCCTTAATCTATGGTGTGTAGAAACTCCACCGTTGAAAATACATAAGTGAAAGGTTCAGGCATGGCCGAGAGGCCAGCCCCCATGATCTGAGGACTAATCGTCCCAAGATCTAATACAATAGTAAACTATCCTATTTATACTTAACTAGCTACTAGGGTTTACAGAGGTAAGTAATTGATGCATAAATTCACTTCCGGGGCCCACTTGGTGTATGTTTGGGCTGAGCTTGGTCTATCCACGAGCTGAGGCTTTTATTGGAGTTGAACGCCGAGTGATAGCGTGTTTCTGGCGTTCAACTCCGGGTCGTGACGTGTTTCTGGCGTTTGACTCCAGACAGCAGCATGTACTTGGCGTTGAGCGCCACTTTACGTCATCAATTCCCGAATAAAGTATGAACTATTATATATTGCTGGAAAGCTCTGGATGTCTACTTTCCAACGCCATTAAAAGCGCGCCATTTGGAGTTCTGTAGCTCCCGAAAATCCATTTTGAGTGCAGGGAGGTCAGATTCCAACAGCATCAGCAGTCCTTTTGTCAGCCTTTTTCAGAGTTTTGCTCAAGTCCCTCAATTTCAGCCAGAAATTACCTGAAATTACAGAAAAACACACAAACTCATAGTAAAGTCCAGAAATGTGAATTTAACATAAAAACTAATGAAAACATCCCTAAAAGTAGCTTGAACTTAGTAAAAACTACCTAAAAACAATGCCAAAAAGCGTATAAATTATCCGCTCATCACAACACCAAACTTAAATTGTTGCTTGTTCCCAAGCAACTGAAAATTAATTAGGATAAAAAGAAGAGAATATACTATAAATTCCAGAATATCAATGAATATTAATTATAATTAGATGAGCGGGACTTGTAGCTTTTTGCTTCTGAACAGTTTTGGCATCTCACTTTTTCCTTTGAAGTTTAGAATGATTGGCTTCTCTAGGAACTTAGAATTTTGGATAGTGTTATTGATTCTCCTAGTTAAGTATGTTGATTCTTGAACACAGCTACTTATTAGTCTTGGCCATGGCCCTAAGCACTCTGTTTTCCAGTATTACCACCGGATACATAAATGCCACAGACACATGACTGGGTGAACCTTTTCAGATTGTGACTCAGCTTTGCTAGAGTCCCCAGTTAGAGGTGTCCAGAGCTCTTAAGCACACTCTTTAGCTTTGGATCACGACTTTAACCACTCAGTCTCAAGCTTTTCACTTGGACCTTCATGACACAAGCACATGGTTAGGGACAACTTGATTTAGCCGCTTAGGCCTGGATTTTATTTCCTTGGGCCCTCCTATCCATTGATGCTCAAAGCCTTGGAACCTTTTTACCCTTGCCTTTTGGTTTTAAGGGCTATTGGCTTTTTCTGCTTGCTTTTTCTTTTTCTATTTTTTTCGCAAGCCTTTGCTTTTTCACTGCTTTTTCTTGCTTCAAGAATCAATTTCATTGATTTTTCTGATCATCAATAACATTTCTCTTTGTTCATCATTCTTTCAAGAGCCAACACTTTTAACATTCATAAACAACAAGATAAAAAATATGCACTGTTCAAGCATTCATTCAGAAAACAAAAAGTATTGTCACCACATCAATATAATTAAACTAAATTCAAGGACAATTTTCGAAATTTATGTACTTCTTGTTCTTTTGAATTAAAACATTTTTCATTTAAGGGAGGTGAAGGATTAATGGAATTATTCATAACTTTAAGACATAGTTACTACTACTAATGATCATGAAGTAGAGACACAAAACACAGATAAACATATAACATAAAAACCAAAGAGCAGAAAAATATAAGAACAAGGAATGAGTCCACCTTAGTGAGGGTGGCACCTTCTTGAAGAACCAATGGTGCTCTTTGAGCTCCTCTATGTCTCTTCCTTGCTTCTGTTGCATGATTCCTAGTAATTTTGGTGCTCCTATCCTTAGCTGCTCCCAATAATTGTGTGGAGGATAATTTATCCCTTGAGGTATCTCAGGGATCTCTTGATTTGCAGCCAAATGTTCTACCACTGAGCTATAAACCCTTTAGATGAGTCTTTCCATCTTCCATGACTCGGAGGTGGAAGCTTTTGTCTTCCCTTTTTCTTCTTCTCTTTTTTTTTGAGGTTTCTCTGGCCTTAGGTGCCATCAATGGTTATGGAAAAGCAAAAAGCTATGCTTTTACCACAACAAACTTAAAATGTTGCTCGCCCTCGAGCAAAAGAAGAAAGAATGGAAGAAGATATAGAGGAGAGGGAGAGATGTGTATAAGTCGGCCATATGGGTGGGATTGGGTGGGAAAGTGTTTTTGAATTTTGAAGGTGGGTGGGGTTTATGGGGAAGAGTGGATGGATGTGAGTAGTGAAGGGGGTAATTGGGAAGAGAGATTGAAGTTGTTGGGAAGTGTGTTTTGGGGAAGAGTGTTATAGGATTAGGAGGTAAGGTGGGAATATGTTAGGTGGGGATCCTGTGGGGTCCACAGATCCTGAGATGATCCTGTTGGGTCCACAGATCCTGAGGTGTCAAGGATTTACATCCCTGCACCAATTAGGCATGTAAAATGCCTTTGCACACCATTCTGGCGTTTAAACGCCGAGGTGATGCACGTTCTGGGCGTTCAACGCCCATGTGTAGCATGTTTCTAGCGTTGAATGCCAGTTCCATGCTTGTTACTGGCGTTCAGTGCCAGCTTTCCTCAAGGCACATTCCTGGCGTTCAAACGCCAGGATGTTGCTTGTTTTTGGCGTTCAGCGCCAGATTCATGCTCTGTTCTGGCGTTGAACGCCAGCCAGATGCTCCTTACTGGCGTTGAACGCCAGTATGTCCTCCCTCCAGGGTGTGATTTTTCTTCTGCTGTTTTTGATTCTGTTTTTAATTTTTATATTTTTTTCGTGACTCCTCATGATCATGTACCTAATAAAACACAAAATAACAATAAAATAAAATTAAAATTAGATAAATAAAAATTGGGTTGCCTCCCAACAAGCGCTCTTTTAATGTCATTAGCTTGACAGTGGGCTCTCATGGAGCCTCACAGGTGATCAGGTCAATGTTGTATAGTCCCAACACCAAACTTAGAGTTTGGATATGGGGTCTTAACACCAAACTTAGAGTTTGGTTGTGGCCTCCCAACACCAAACTTAGAGTTTGACTGTGGGGGCTCTTCTTGACTCTGAACTGAGAGAAGCTCTTCATGCTTACTCTCTTTTGTCACAGAGGGATGGCCATGTGCCTTAAACACAAGGTAGTCCCCATTCAATTAAAGGACTAATTCACCTCTGTTGACATCTATCACAGCTCCTGCTGTAGCTAGGAAAGGTCTTCCAAGGATGATGCATTCATCCTCTTCCTTCCTAGTGTCTAAGATTATGAAATCAGCAGGGATGTAAAGGCCTTCAACCTTTACTAACACGTCCTCTACTATTCCATAAGCTTGTCTCAATGACTTGTCTGCCAATTGTAATTAGAACAAGGCAGGTTGTACCTCAATGATCCCCAGCTTCTCCATTACAGAGAGTGGCATAAGATTTATCCCTGACCCCAGATCACATAGAGCTTTTTCAAAGGTCATGGTGCCTATGGTACAAGGTATTAAGAACTTGCCAGGATCTTGTCTCTTTTGAGGTAAAATTTGCTGAATCTAGGTATCTAGTTCATTAATGACCAAGGGAGGTTCACTTTCCCAAGTCTCATTACCAAACAACTGGGCATTCAGCTTCATGATAGCTCCTAAATATTGAGCAACTTGCTCTCCAGTCACATCTTCATCCTCCTCAGAGGAAGAATAGTCTTCAGAGCTCATGAATGGCAGAAGGAAATTTAGTGGAATCTCTATGGTCTCTTTATGAGCCTCAGATTCCTTTGGATCCTTAATAGGAAACTCCTTCTTGCTTGAGAGACGTCCCAGGAGGTCTTCCTCACTAGGATTTTTGTCCTTCTCCTCCCTTGTGCATTTGGCCATATTGATCACATCAATGGCCTTGCACTCTCTGGTGCACAGAATTGTTATCATCAATGGCGCCATCAACATGGTACGCTCAATTGCAATCTCAACTCTTTATCACAACTTCGCACAACTAACCAGCAAGTGTACTGGGTCGTCCAAGTAATAAACCTTACGCGAGTAAGGGTCGATCCCACAGAGATTGTTGGTATGAAGCAAGCTATGGTCACCTTGTAAATCTTAGTCAGGCAAACTCAAATGGTTATGGATGATGTATGAATAAAACATAAAGATAAAGATAGAGATACTTATGTAATTCATTGATGGGAATTTCAGATAAGCGTATGAAGATGCTTTGTCCCTTCCGTCTCTCTGCTTTCCTACTGTCTTCATCCAATCCTTCTTACTCCTTTCCATGGCAAGCTGTATGTAGGGTTTCACCGTTGTCAGTGGCTACCTCCCATCCTCTCAGTGAAAATGTTCAACGCACCCTGTCACGGCACGACTATTCATCTGTCGGTTCTCAATCAGGTTGGAATAGAATCCAGTGATTCTTTTGCGTCTGTCACTAATGCCCAGCCTTCAGGAGTTTGAAGCTCGTCACAGTCATTCAATCATTGAATCCTACTCAAAATACCACAGACAAGGTTTAGACCTTCCGGATTCTCTTGAATGCAGTCATCAATTCTAGCTTATACCACGAAGATTCCGGTTAAAGAATCCAAGAGATATCTACCCAATCTAAGGTAGAACGGAGGTGATTGACAGTCACACGTTCATAGGTGAGAATGATGATGAGTGTCACGGATAATCACATTCATCAAGTTGAAGAACAAGTGATATCTTAGAATAAGAACAAGCTGAATTGAATAGAAGAACAATAGTAATTGCATTAATACTCGAGGTACAGCAGAGCTCCACACCTTAATCTATGGTGTGTAGAAACTCCACCGTTGAAAATACATAAGAACAAAGTCTAGGCATGGCCGAATGGCCAGCCTCCCAATGATCTAAGATAGCATAAGAATAAAGATAGCTACCAAGATGAAAATACAATAGCAAAAGGTCTTATTTACAAAGAACTAGTAGCGTAAGGTTTACAAAGATGAGTAAATGACATAAAAATCCACTTCCGGGCCCACTTGGTGTGTGCTTGGACTGAGCATTGAAGCATTTTCGTGTAGAGACTTCTCTTGGAGTTAAACGCCAGCTTTTGTGCCAGTTCCAGCGTTTAACGCCGGGCAGTTTTGAGCTGATTTGGAACGCCGGTTTAGGCCATCAAATCTCGGGCAAAGTATGGACTATTATATATTGCTGGAAAGCCCAGGATGTCTACTTTCCAACGCCGTTGAGAGCGCCAATTGGGCTTCTGTAGCTCCAGAAAATCCACTTCGAGTGCAGGGAGGTTAGAATCGAACAGCATCTGCAGTCCTGTTTAGTCTCTGAATCAGATTTTTTCTCAAGTCCCTCAATTTCAGCCAGAAAATACCTGAAATCACAGAAAAACACACAAACTCATAGTAAAGTCCAGAAAAGTGAATTTTAACTAAAAACTAATAAAAATATACTAAAAACTAACTAGAACATACTAAAAACGTACTAAAAACAATGCCAAAAAGCGTATAAATTATCCGCTCATCACAACACCAAACTTAAATTGTTGCTTGTCCTCAAGCAACTGAAAATCAAATAAGATAAAAAGAAGAGAATATGCAATGAATTCCAAAAACATCTATGAAGATCAGTATTAATTAGATGAGCGGGGCTTTTAGCTTTTTGCCTCTGAACAGTTTTGGCATCTCACTCTATCCTTTGAAATTCAGAATGATTGGCTTCTTTAGGAACTCAGAATCCAGATAGTGTTATTGATTCTCCTAGTTAAGTATGATGATTCTTGAACACAACTACTTATTGAGTCTTGGCCGTGGCCCAAAGCACTCTGTCTTCTAGTATTACCACCGGATACAGACATGCCACAGACACATAATTGGGTGAACCTTTTTCAGATTGTGACTCAGCTTTGCTAGAGTCCCCAATTAGAGGTGTCCAGGGTTCTTAAGCACACTCTTTTTGCCTTGGATCACAACTTTATTTCTTTCTCTTTTTTCTCTCTCTTTTTTTTCTCTTTTTTTTCGTTTTCTTTTCTTTTTTTTCGTTTTTCTCCTTCTCTTTTTTTTTGTATTCACTGCTTTTTCTTGCTTCAAGAATCATTTTTATGATCTTTCAGATCCTCAGTAACATGTCTCCTTTTTCATCATTCTTTCAAGAGCCAACATTCATGAACAACAAATTCAAAAGACATATGCACTGTTTAAGCATACATTCAGAAAACAAAAGTATTGCCACCACGTCAAAATAATTAAACCGTTATAAAATTCAAAATTCATGCAATTCTTCTCTTTTTCAATTAAGAACATTTTTCATTCAAGAAAGGTGATGGATTCATAGGACATTCATAACTTTAAGGCATAGACACTAAGACACTAATGATCACAAGACACAAACATAGATAAACATAAGCACTAAAATTCGAAAAACAGGAAAATAGAGAACAAGGAAATTAAAGAACGGGTCCACCTTAGTGATGGCGGCTTGTTCTTCCTCTTGAAGATCTTATGGAGTGCTTGAGCTCCTCAATGTCTCTTCCTTGTCTTTGTTGCTCCTCTCTCATGATTCTTTGATCTTCTCTAATTTCATGGAGAAGGATGGAATGTTCTTGGTGCTCCACCCTTAGTTGTCCCATGTTGGAACTTAATTCTCCTAGGGAGGTGTTCAGTTGCTCCCAATAGTTTTGTGGAGGAAAGTGCATCCCTTGAGGCATCTCAGGGATTTCATGATGAGTGGGATCTCTTGTTTGCTCCATCCTTTTCTTAGTGATGGGCTTGTCCTCATCAATGGGGATGTCTCCCTCTATGTCAACTCCAACTGAATAACAGAGGTGAGGAAAGGCTAACCTTGCCAAGGTAGAGGACTTGTCCGCCACCTTATAAAGTTCTTGGGATATAACCTCATGAACTTCTATTTCTTCTCCAATCATGATGCTATGAATCATGATGGCCCGGTCTATAGTAACTTCGGACCGGTTGCTTGTGGGAATGATTGAGCGTTGGATAAACTCCAACCATCCCCTAGCCACAGGCTTGAGGTCATGCCTTCTCAATTGAACCGGCTTCCCTCTTGAATCTCTCTTCCATTGGGCGCCCTCTTCACAAATGACTGTGAGGACTTGGTCCAACCTTTGATCAAAGTTGACCCTTCTAGTGTAAGGATATTCATCTCCTTGCATCATGGGCAAGTTGAATGCCAACCTTACATTTTCCGGACTAAAATCCAAGTATTTCCCCCGAACCATAGTAAGCCAATTCTTTGGGTCCGGGTTCACACTTTGATCATGGTTCTTGGTGATCCATGCATTGGCATAGAACTCTTGAACCATTAAATTCCGACTTGTTGAATGGGGTTGGTAAGAACTTCCCAACCTCATCTTCGGATCTCATGTCGGATCTCCGGATATTCACTCTTTTTGAGTTTGAAAGGGACCTCGGGGATCACCTTCTTTAAGGCCACAACTTCATAGAAGTGGTCTTGATGCACCCTTGAGATGAATCTCTCTATCTCCCATGACTCGGAGGTGGAAGCTTTTGCCTTCCCTTTCCTCTTTCTAGAGGTTTCTCCGGCCTTGGATGCCATAAATGGTTATGGAAAAACAAAAAGCAATGCTTTTACCACACCAAACTTAAAAGGTTTGCTCGTCCTCGAGCAAAAGAAGAAAGAAGAGTGTAGAAGAAGAAGAAATGAAGGAGATGGAGGAGGCTTTGTGGTTCGGCCAAAGGGGGAGAAGTAGTGTTTAGGTTGTGTGAAAATGAAGGATTGAAGAGGGGTTTTCGGCTATGGGAAGGTGGGTTTGGGTGGGAATGTGGTTTGAATTTGAATGGTGAGGTAGGTGGGATTTTATGAAGGATGGATGTGAGTGGTGAAGAGAAAGATGGGATTTGATAGGTGAGGGGTTTTTGGGAAAGAGGTGTTGAGGTGATTGGTGAATGGGTGAAAAAGAGAGAGAGTGGTGGGGTAGGTGGGGATCCTGTGGGGTCCACAGATCCTAAGGTGTAAAGGAAAAGTCATCCCTGCACCAAGTGGCGAGCAAAATTGCTCTTTGTGCCAATTCTGGCGTTAAACGCCGGGCTGGTGCCCATTTCTGGCGTTTAACGCCAACTTCTTGCCCTTTCCTGGTGTTTAACGCCAGTCTGGTGCCCCTTTCTGGTGTTAAACGCCCAGAATGGTGCCAGACTGGGTGTTAAACGCCCATCTGCTAGCCTTACTGGCGTTTAAACGCTAGCAGGTTCTCCTCCAGGGTGTGCTATTTTTCTTTCTGTTTTTCATTCTGTTTTTGCTTTTTCAATTGATTTTGTGACTTCTCATGATCATCAACCTACAAAAAACATAAAATAACAAAGGAAAATAGATAAAATATAACATTGGGTTGCCTCCCAACAAGCGCTTCTTTAATGTCAGTAGCTTGACAGTGGGCTCTCATGGAGCCTCACAGATACTCAAAGCAATGTTGGAACCTCCCAACACCAAACTTAGAGTTTGAATGTGGGGCTTCAACACCAAACTTAGAAGTTGGTTGTGGCCTCCCAACACCAAACTTAGAGTTTGATTGTGGGGGCTCTGTTTGACTCTATTTTGAGAGAAGCTCTTCATGCTTCCTCTCCATGGTTACAGAAGGATATCCTTGAGCTTTAAACACTAAGGATTCTTCATTCACTTGAATGATCAATTCTCCTCTGTCAACATCAATCACAGCCTTTGCTGTGGCTAGGAAGGGTCTGCCAAGGATGATGGATTCATCCATGTACTTCCCAGTCTCTAGGACTATGAAATCGGCAGGGATGTAATAGTCTTCAACTTTTACCAGAACATCCTCTACAAGTCCATAAGCTTGTTTTCTTGAAATGTTTGCCATCTCTAGTGAGATTTTTACAGCTTGCACCTCAAAGATCCATAGCTTCTCCATTACAGAGAGAGGCATGAGGTTTACACTTGACCCTAGGTCACACAAAGCCTTCTTAAAGGTCATGGTGCCTATGATACAAGGTATTGAAAACTTCCCAGGATCCTGTCTCTTTTGAGGTAATTTCTGCCTAGACAAGTCATCCAGTTCTTTGGTGAGCAAAGGGGGTTCATCCTCCCAAGTCTCATTACCAAATAACTTGTCTTTTAGCTTCATGATTGCTCCAAGGTATTTAGCAACTTGCCCTTCAGTGACATACTCATCCTCTTCAGAGGAATAATACTCATTAGAGCTCATGAATGGCAGAAGTAAATCCAATGGGATCTCTATGGTCTCAGTGGGAGCCTCAGATTCCCATGGTTCCTCATTAGGGAACTCATTGGAGGCTAGTGGACGTCCATTGAGGTCTTCCTCAGTGGCGTTCACTGCCTCTCCCTCCTCTCCAAATTCGGCCATGTTGATGGCCTTGCACTCTCCTTTTGGATTTTCTTCTGTATTGCTTGGAAGAGTACTAGGAGGGAGTTCAGTAATTTTCTTGCTCAGCTGACCCACTTGTGCCTCCAAATTTCTAATGGAGGATCTTGTTTCAGTCATGAAACTTTGAGTGGTTTTGATTAGATCAGAGACCATGGTTGCTAAGTCAGAGTGGTTCTGCTTAGAATTCTCTGTCTGTTGCTGAGAAGATGATGGAAAAGGCTTGCCATTGCTAAACCTGTTTCTTCCACCATTATTGTTGTTAAAACCTTGTTGAGGTCTCTGTTGATCCTTCCATGAGAGATTTGGATGATTTCTCCATGAAGGATTATAGGTGTTTCCATAGGGTTCTCCCATGTAATTCACCTCTTCCATTGAAGGGTTCTCAGGATCATAAGCTTCTTCTTCAGATGAAGCTTCCTTAGTACTGCCTGGTGCATTTTGCATTCCAGACAGACTTTGAGAAATCATATTGACTTACTGGGTCAATATTTTGTTCTGAGCCAATATGGCATTCAGAGTATCAATCTCAAGAACTCCTTTCTTCTGATTAGTCCCATTGTTCACAGGATTCCTTTTAGAAGTGTACATGAATTGGTTATTTGCAACCATTTCAATTAGTTCTTGAGCTTCTGTAGGCGTCTTCTTCAGATGAAGAGATCCTCCAGCAGAGCTATCCAAAGACATCTTGGACAGTTCAGACAGGCCATCATAGAAAATACCTATGATGCTCCATTCAGAAAGCATATCAGACGGACACTTTCTGATTAATTGTTTGTATCTTTCCCAAGCTTCATAGAGGGATTCTCCTTCCTTCTGTCTGAAGGTTTGGACTTCCACTCTAAGCTTACTCAATTTTTGAGGTGGAAAGAACTTTGCCAAGAAGGTATTGACTAGCTTTTCCCAAGAGTTCAGGCTTTCTTTAGGTTGTGAGTCCAACCATATTCTAGCTCTATCTCTTACAGCAAAAGGAGCATAAGTCTGTAGATCTCAGGGTCAACCCCATTGGTCTTGACAGTGTCACAGGTTTTCAAGAACTCAGCTAAAAACTGATGAGGATCTTCCAATGGAAGTCCATGAAACTTGCAATTCTGTTGCATTAGAGAAACTAATTGAGGCTTAAGCTCAAAGTTGTTTGCTCCAATGGCAAGGATAGAGATGCTTCTCCCATAGAAATCGGGAGTAGGTGCAGTAAAGTCACCCAGCACCTTCCTTGCATTGTTGGCATTGTTGTTGTTTTCGGCTGCCATGGTTTCTTCTTCTTTGAAGATTTCTGTTAGATCCTCTACAGAGAATTGTGCCTTAGCTTCTCTTAGCTTTCGCTTCAAGGTCCTTTCAGGTTCAGGATCAGCCTCAACAAGAATGCTTTTGTCTTTGCTCCTGCTCATATGAAAGAGAAAAGAACAAGAAAATGTGGAATCCTCTATGTCACAGTATAGAGATTCCTTGAGGTGTCAGAGGAAAAGAAAAATAGAAGGCAGAAGTATTAGAAGAATGTGAGAAGAGGGGAAGAATTTTCAAAAATTAAGTAAGAGATTTTAAAAAAACATTTTGAAAAATACCATTTGATTTTCGAAAACTAAGTAAAAAAAATGATTTTTGAAAAAGATTTTGAAATTAGAAGTTAAAAAGATTTGATTGAAAACTATTTTGAAAAAGATGTGGTTAAGAAGATATGATTGGTTTTAAAAAAGATGTGATTGAGAAAACATGATTTGAAAAACATTTTAGAAAGATTTGATTTTAAAAATTAATGTCTTGGCTAACAAGAAAAGATATGATTCAAACATTAAACCTTTCTCAACAGAAAAGGCAGCATACTTGAAATGTTGAATCAAATCATTAATTGATAGCAAGTATTTTTGAAAATAGAAAGGAATTGATTTTGAAAAAGATTTGATTGAAAATATATGATTTGAAAAAGATTTGATTTTGAAAAGATTTTGAAAACTTAAAAAAAATTTGATTTGAAAACAAAATCTTCCCTCTTGTGCCATCCTGGCGTTAAACGCCCCGAATGGTGCACATTCTGGCGTTTAACGCCCAAATTACTACCCTTTTGGGCGTTAAACGCCCAGCCAGGCACCCTGGCTGGCGTTTAAATGCCAGTTTGCCCTTCTTCACTGGGCGTTTTGAACGCCCAGCTTTTTCTGTATAATTCCTCTGCTGTATATTCTGAATCTTCAATTCTCTGTATTATTGACTTGAAAAGACACAAATTAAAAATATTTTTGGATTTTTAATAATGAGGAATAATCAAAATGCAACTAAAATCAAATAACAATGCATGCAAGACACCAAACTTAGCAGTTTGTATACTACTGACACTAACAAAATGAGAATGCACACAAAACACTCAAGTCAAGAGAATTTAAAGATCAGAGTAATGAAATCATCAAGAACATCTTGAAGATCACTTAAGACACATGAATGCAAGAAGAACAGAAACATGCAATTGACACCAAACTTAACATGAAACACTAGACTCAACAAGAAACATAAAATATTTTTTTGGTTTTTATGATTTTGTAATTTAATTTTTTTTGGATTTTTCGAAAATTAAGTGAAGAGGAAAAATAAAAATATCAAAATTCTTAATGAGAATTCCAGGAATCATGCAATGTTAGTCTAAAGCTTCAGTCTAAAGAAATTAGACATGGCTGAACAAGCTTCAGCAGGACATTACATTCAAGAGCTAAATTGATGAAAATCAATCAGCTTTGGTGATGATAAGAACATCACCTTGAAACACTAGAATTCATTCTTAAGAACTCTGAAGAAAAATACCTAATCTAAGCAACAAGATGAACCGTCAGTTGTCCAAACCAAACAATCCCCAGCAACGGCGCCAAAAACTTGGTGCTGTTGCCGGATTAGAAATTTGGCACTGATGTTACCGGACCAAAAGCTTGCCGAAAACTCGAACAATCCCCGGCAACGGCGCCAAAAACTTGGTGCACGGAATTGTGATCATCAATGGCGCCATCAACATGGTACGCTCAATTGCAATCTCAACTCTTTATCACAACTTCGCACAACTAACCAGCAAGTGTACTGGGTCGTCCAAGTAATAAACCTTACGCGAGTAAGGGTCGATCCCACAGAGATTGTTGGTATGAAGCAAGCTATGGTCACCTTGTAAATCTTAGTCAGGCAAACTCAAATGGTTATGGATGATGTATGAATAAGAATAAAGATAGCTACCAAGATGAAAATACAATAGCAAAAGGTCTTATTTATAAAGAACTAGTAGCCTAAGGTTTACAAAGATGAGTAAATGACATAAAAATCCACTTCCAGGCCCACTTGATGTGTGCTTGGGCTGAGCATTGAAGCATTTTCGTGTAGAGACTTCTCTTGGAGTTAAACGCCAGCTTTTGTGCCAGTTCCGGCGTTTAACGCCGGGCAGTTTTGAGCTGATTTGGAACGCCGATTTGGGCCATCAAATCTCGGGCAAAGTATGGACTATTATATATTGCTGGAAAGCCCAGGATGTCTACTTTCCAACGCCGTTGAGAGCGCGCCAATTAGGCTTCTGTAGCTCCAGAAAATCCACTTCGAGTGCAGGGAGGTCAGAATTCAACAGCATCTGCAGTCCTTTTTAGTCTCTGAATCAGATTTTTGCTCAAGTCCCTCAATTTCAGCCAGAAAATACCTGAAATCACAGAAAAACACACAAACTCATAGTAAAGTCCAGAAAAGTGAATTTTAACTAAAAACTAATAAAAATATACTAAAAACTAACTAGAACATACTAAAAACGTACTAAAAACAATGCCAAAAAGCGTATAAATTATCCGCTCATCACTCTCCTTTTGGATTCTCTTCTGTATTTCTTGGGAGAATACTGGGAGGAGTTTCAATGACTTTCTTACTCAGCTGGCCCACTTCTGCCTCCATATTTTTGATGGAGTATCTTGTTTCACTCATGAAACTGAAAGTGGCTTTTGATAGATCAGAGACTAGATTGGCTAAATTAGAAGTGTTTTGTTCAGAATTCTCTGTCTGTTGCTGAGAAGATGATGGAAAAGGCTTGCTATTGCTCAGCCTATTGCGTTCACCATTGTTGAAGCCTTGTTGAGGCTTTTGTTGATCCTTCCATGAGAAATTTGGATGATTTCTCCATGATGAATTATAGGTGTTTCCATAAGGTTCACCCATGTAATTAACCTTTGCCATTGCAGGGTTCTCAGGATCATAAGCTTCTTTAGAAGCTGTCTCTTTAGTACTGTTGGATGCATTTTGTCATCCATTCAGACTTTGAGAGATCATGTTGACTTGCTGAGTCAACACTTTGTTCTGAGCTAATATGGTATTCAGAGCATCAATTTCAAGAACTCCCTTCCTCTGAGGTGTCCCATTATTCACGGAATTCCTCTCAGAAGTGTACATGAATTGGTTATTTGCAACCATGTCAATGAGTTCTTGAGCCTCTTCAGGCGTTTTCTTTAGGTGAATAGATCCACCTGCAGAATGGTCCAATGACATTTTCGAAAACTCAGATAGACCATAATAGAATATATCTAATATGGTCCATTCTGAAAACATGTCAGATGGACACCTTTTGGTCAACTGCTTGTATCTTTCCCAAGCTTCATAGAGGAATTCACCATCTTTTTGTTTAAAGGTCTGAACATCCACTCTAAGCTTGCTCAGCTTTTGAGGAGGAAAGAATTTATCCAAGAAGGCCGTGACCAGCTTATCCCAGGAGTCCAGGCTATCCTTAGGTTGTGAATCCAACCATATTCTAGCTCTATCTCTTACAGCAAAAGGGAAAAGCATGAGCCTGTAGACTTCAGGATCTACTCCATTCGTCTTTACAGTCTCACAAATCTGCAAGAACTCAGTTAAAAACTGGTAAGGATCTTCAGATGGAAGTCCATAAAACTTGCAGCTCTGTTGCATTAAAGCAACTAGTTGAGGTTTAAGCTCAAAATTATTGGCTCCAATGGCAGGAATGGAGATGCTTCTTCCATCAAATTTGGACGTTGGTTTTGCGAAGTCACCAAGCATTCTCCTTGCATTATTGTTGTTGGGTTCGGCTGCCATCTCCTTCTCTTGTTCTAATATTTTTGAAAGGTTACCTTTAGATTGTTGTAATTTAGCTTCTCTTAGTTTCCTCTTCAGAGTCCTTTCAGGTTCGGGATCAATTTCAACAAGAGTGCCTTTTTCCTTGTTCCTGCTCATATGAAAGAGAAGAAAACAAGAAAAGAAGAGGAATCATCTATGTCACAGTATAGAGATTCCTTTATGTTAGTAGAAGAAGAAAGGGAGAGAAGAGTGAAGAAGAATGGGTTCGGATTTTTAGATGAAGAGATGTGAAGAGAAGTGTTAGGAAATAAATAATTAAATAGAAGAGGAGAAGGGATAGAGAAATTCGAAAATTAATTTTTGAAAAGGGGTTAGTAATTTCGAAAATTAAAGATAAGATATAATCAAAATTAAAATTTAAAACAAAAGAGTTTTTTTGAAAAAGAGATGAGGTTTTTTCGAAAATTAGAGAGGGAAAAGTAGTTAGGTGGTTTTGAAAAAGATAAGAAACAAACACAAAGTCAAAGAGTTAGTTGAAAAAGATATTAAAATCAAATTTGAAAAGATAAGAAGATAAGAAGTTAGATAAGATATTTTGAAATCAAATTTTTGAAAAAGATAAAATTTTGAAAAAAAGATATGATAAAAAGATAAGATAAGAAAATAAGATAGAAAAGGTGTGTTTGAAAAAGAATTAATTTTTAAAATTAAAATTAATTACTTAACTAACAAGTAGCTACAAGATATGATTCTAGAATTTAAAGATTGAACATTTCTTAACAAGAAAGTAACAAACTTCAAATTTTTGAATCAATCACATTAATTGTTAGCTAATTTTCGAAAATTTGATATAAAGATAAGAAAAAGATTTTGAAAATATTTTGAAAAAGATTTTTGAAATTTTCGAAAAAAAGGAAAAAATGGAAAAGATATGATTTTTGAAAAAGATTTTGAAAAGATAAGATTTTTAAAATTTGAAAATTTGACTTGACTTGTAAGAAACAACTAATTTTAAAAATTTTTGACTAAGTCAACTCAAATTTTCGAAAATTATGAGAAAATTAAGGAAAAGATATTTTTTTATTTTTGAAATTTTAACTATGAGAGAGAAAAAATAAAAATGTCATTTTTGTGTTTTTCTCTTTTCTTTATGGATCAAAACAAAGAATGCATGCAAGAACACAATGAATGTCAAGATGAACACCAAGAACACTTTGAAGATCATGATGAACATCAAGAACATAATTTTGAAAAAATTTTTATGCAAAGAAGACATGCAAGACACCAAACTTAGAAATCTTTAATGCATGGATTCTAACAAACGAAAAATGCATATGAAAAACAACAAACAACACAAAATAAGAAAACATCAAGATCAAACAAGAAGACTTGTCAAGAACAACTTGAAGATCATGAAGAACACCATGAATATAAGAATTTTCGAAAAATGCAAGAAAAAAATTTTAAAGCATGCAATTGACACCAACTTAAAAGTTGACTCAAAACTCAAACAAGAAACACAAAATATTTATTTTTTGTGATTTTTTTTTATTTTTATTAATTTTTTCGAAAATAAAGTTTGGAAAAACGAAAAAGAAAAGAAAAATTTTGAAAAAGATTTTTGAAAAATTTTGGAAAAGAAAATTACCTAATCTGAGCAACAAGATAAACCGTCAGTTGTCCATACTCGAACAATCCCCGGCAACGGCGCCAAAAACTTGGTGGACGAAATTGTGATCCTCAAAGTTGGTCTCTTTGTATTTGTATGAAATTTAAATATTGGCTCTATCAAAAATACCCCAAAGAGATCATGGTATGATGAATAGGGATCTTAATAATCCCTGGTAATGGCACGTGTGATCACAACTCTGTTCAACTTAACCAGCAAGTGTACTGGGTCATCCAAGTAATACCTTACGTGAGTAAGGGTCGATCCCACAGAGATTGTTGGTATGAAGTAATCTATGGTCACCTTGTAAATCTCAGTTAGGCGGATTAAGTTGAGGTGAGAATGATGATGAGTGTCATAGATCATCACATTCATCAAGTTGAAGTGCAACGTATATCTTGGAATAAGAATAAAAGAGAATTGAATAGAAAATAATAGTAATTGTATTGAAACTTGAGGTACAGCAGAGCTCCACACCCTTAATCTATGGTGTGTAGAAACTCCACCGTTGAAAATACATAAGTGAAAGGTTCAGGCATGGCCGAGAGGCCAGCCCCCATGATCTGAGGACTAATCGTCCCAAGATCTAATACAATAGTAAACTATCCTATTTATACTTAACTAGCTACTAAGGTTTACAGAGGTAAGTAATTGATGCATAAATTCACTTCCGGGGCCCACTTGGTGTATGTTTGGGCTGAGCTTGATCTATCCACGAGCTGAGGCTTTTATTGAAGTTGAACGCCGAGTTATAGCGTGTTTCTGGCGTTCAACTCCGGGTCGTGACGTGTTTCTGGCGTTTGACTCCAGACAGCAGCATGTACTTGGCGTTGAGCGCCACTTTACGTCGTCAATTCCCGAATAAAGTATGGACTATTATATATTGCTGGAAAGATCTGGATGTCTACTTTCCAACGCCGTTAAGAGCGCACCATTTGAAGTTCTGTAGCTCCAGAAAATCTATTTTGAGTGCTGGGAGGTCAGATTCCAACAGCATCAGCAGTCCTTTTGTCAGCCTTTTTTAGAGTTTTGCTCAAGTCCCTCAATTTCAGCCAGAAATTACCTGAAATTATAGAAAAACACAAAAACTCATAGTAAAGTCCAAAAATATGAATTTAACATAAAATCTAATGAAAACATCCCTAAAAGTAGCTTGAACTTACTAAAAACTACCTAAAAATAATGCCAAAAAGTGTATAAATTATCCGCTCATCAAAAACCACAATAAAATTTTCAAAAATTAAAGAAAGATTAACAAAAAACACCAAAGTTAAAGTTTGGCACAAGATTTAATCAAAGAAAAATTATTTTTGAAAAAAGTTTTAAAAGGAAGATACCCAATTGCCAAGAACATAAGCCAACGCTCTAGCCAACTGAGCTATAAATGTAACGTGTTTTAATATTGTATATAAAAAAATATATTTTTTTGAAAACTAATATTTTGAAAAAGCACAAGGAAAACATGAAAAATACACAAAATAGGAAAACTCAGATCAAACAAGAAAATTTGACAAGAACAATTTGAAGATCAAGGAAAGAAAAGGAACATAAATTCGAAAATTTAAAGGAAAATATGAAATATGCAATTGACACCAAACTTAAAATATAAAACTAAACTCACATAAAAATTAAAAATTAATAAGGAAAAATAATATTTTTGAAAAGAAAATAAAGGACTCAGATTTAATGACTCTATAGCAACAAAAATAAATTATTCCTAATCTAAGCAACAAAATAAACCTTTAGTTGTTCAAACTCAAACAATTTCCCGGCAACGGCGCCAAAAAATTGGTGCACGAAATTGTAAATCACACTTTTCACAATTCGTACCACTAACCAGCAAGTGCACTGGGTCGTCCAAGTAATACCTTACGTGAGTAAGGGTCGAATCCCACGGAGATTGTTGGCTTGAAGCAAGCTATGGTTATCTTGTTATTCTTAGTCAGGATACCAATAGGGTTCTTTAGTCTCAATTGTAAAATAAAGTGAAAGAGCATAAAATAATTAATTGTTACTTAATAATGGAGAATATGTTGGAGTTTTGGAGATGCTTTGTCCTCTTTATTTCAGCTTTTCTCTTGTACTCTTCTTCACACACGCAAGGCTCCTTCCATTACAAGCTGTATGTAGGGTGTCACCGTTGTTAATGGCTACTTCCCATCCTCTAAGTGAAAATGGTCCAAATGCTCTCTCACAGCACGACTAATCATCTGTTGGTTCTCGATCATGTTGGAATAGAATCCATTAATTCTTTTGCGTCTGTCACTACGCCCAACAATCGCGAGTTTGAAGCTCGTCATAGCCATTCAATCTTTGAATCCTACTCGGAATACCACATACAAGGTTTAGACTTTCCGGACTCTCATGAATGCCGCCATCAATTCTAGCTTATACCACGAAGATTTTGATTAAGGAATCTAAGAGATACTCATTCAATCTAATGTAGAATGGAAGTGGTTGTCAGGCACACGTTCATGGATTGAGGAAGGTGATGAGTGTCACGGATCATCACCTTCTTCATGGTGAAGCGCGAATGAACATCTTAGATAGGAACAAGCGTGTTTGAATGGAAAACAGATATAATTGCAATTCATCGAGACGCTGCAGAGCTCCTAACCCCCAACAATGGAGTTTAGAGACTCATGCCGTCAAAGAGTATAAAGTTCAGAGCTAAAAATGTCATGAGATACAAAATAAGTCTCTAAAAGTTATTTAAATACTAAACTAGTAACCTAGGTTTACAGAAAATGAGTAAACTAAGATAGATAGTGCAAAAATCCACTTCTGGGGCCTACTTGGTGTGTGCTGGGATTGAGACTTAAGATTCTCACATGCCTGGGCTGTTTTTGGAGTTGAACACCAGGTTGTAACATGTTTCTGGCATTAAACTCCCACTTGCAACCTGTTTCTGGCGCTGAACGCCAGACTACAACATGGAACTGGCGTTTAACGCCAGTTTACATCATCTATCTTCGCGCAAAGTATGAACTGTAATCTATTGCTGGAAAGCCCTGGATGTCTACTTTCCAACCTAGTTGAGAGCGCGCCAATTGGACTTCAGTAGCTTCAAAAAATCCATTCCGAGTGCAGGGAGGTCAGAATCTAACAGCATCAGCAGTCCTTTTTCAGCCTAAATAAGATTTTAACTCAGCTCCTTCAATTTCAGCCAGAAAATACCTGAAATCACAGAAAAATACACAAACTCATAGTAAACTCCAGAAATATAAATTTTGCTCAAAAAATAATAAAAATATATTAAAAACTAACTAAAACACACTAAAATCTACATGAAATTACCCCCAAAAAGCGTATAAAATATCCGCTCATCAAGCCTCTACTAGAGCCAAGAAGTAAGAGATTCGACGAATTGGTGTTTTGGTCGCACAATATATGCGAATTTGCATCCGAGTCTGAAGAGCTAACCAGAATTCTCCATCGAGCGTTTGACAAGGTCATGTTCGAGATACAAGAATATCAAGAGAGAAGCAAAGAAAAAAGTTCGTTATCCCATGAAGAAGGGACATTGAGTGACGTGAACGACCTTCAAAGCCCGCCACGCGTCAAAACAAGAGGCCGACCCAAGAACAAACTTGGATCAAACCTGAAAAAAGATCTCAAATGCCACGAAGAAAAAAAAGACAGCTCCAAGTGAAGTAAAATTGATTTGCTTTCAAATAGGAAAAAATCATTTGTGCATTTTGCTAATATACGATTTTATTATGTGTTTTGCAGTCGAACCTTTTAGACTACGGATCAATAATTCACTCAAGCTCCAGCCTTTACAATGCACCGTATATGAATTATCCGAGAGAGGATTATATGAGTTTTAGTTTTTATTAATATAAATTTCTTTTCATCCATGAGCCAATTTCGGTTCACTGAGGTTATAGGAGGATTAATTTCTTACTGTTGTTTTTTATATTTGCTTTTGTGAAATTCTTTATTCAAAAGTCACTTTTTTCTTTATTGAATATTGAATTTATTGTGCTATGTCAGAGAGTTTAGGTGTTTCTGAAATTGAATACTGATAGAAACATTTTTTTTATAATTAGTTATATGCTAGATATATACAGCTTTTTTGGTTCATCGAGTGTATTAATTTCGATTCACTATTTTTTTAGGGTTATTAATATCTTGATAAATACACTAATTGCATTCATTGTGAACTGGAACAAAATAGCAGCCAGATAGTTCGAACAGATATATAGATTAACATCTCAGACCAACAGGACAAAAAGCAATCCATCTTGAATCAGATAAAAATATTAACATTAGATATATACATTGATATTAAGATTAGATATATAGATTAACATTTATATTAATATTCACATGAATACATTGAAAGAAGCATTATTTGCTTTTTTAAACAACTTAAACAAAATATTGTTAATTACAACCAGTGAATCATAGTATATTCTGTTTACTCTCTAAATCTGCAAATGAGAATTTACAATAAGGGTTGGAGAGGGCAGCAGATGGCTTTGAGAGTCTTATTGCTTTAGATTCCTGAATCACTTGGTCTCTGATTTTATTCATTTCGTGCAACAAAATATTCTCACCATATTCGTGCCTGAAGCGATCAATCGCATCCTACATTTCAATTGAAAGGAATTAGTTACATAAGAAATGAACTCAACTGAAATGATAAATAAAAGAACTAAAATGATAAAAGTCCTAGCCCACCGAACCGAACCCACTTGATGCACTGAATAAAACATGATAAATAATGAAACAGCTAGAAAAGTATTGCTGCATGTAATCAGAATAACCCTAAACCCCGAACACATTAAATATCTAGTGAATGAAAATCACTAAGCCCACCGAACCGAATAACATTCATGTAGTGAATAAATATTATAAACTTTCAATCATCAAAAATAGTATTTCTCCATGCAAAAGAAGTCAACTAAACTGAGTAAGTATAAGGTCCCACATTAGTTGGGGAGGGGAACGAAGCATGCCTTATAAGGGTGTTGATACCTCTCCTTAGTATGATGCGTTTTGACGAGTGAGTGTAGGGGGCCTTCGGCTATCATCCCTATCGTCAAAGACAAAACCGTGAGGCCTTGTGTGCCAAAGCGGACAATATCGTGTTAGTAGGTGGTCTGGGCTGTTACAGATGATATCAGAGCTAGAGCCCGGATCGATGTGCCAGTGAGGGCGCTGGGCTCCCTTAGGGGGGTGGATTGTAAGGTCCCACATCGGTTGAGGAGTGGAACGAAACATGCCTTATAAGGGTGTGGATACCTCTCCCTAGCATGATGCCTTTTGATGAGTGAGTGTGGGAGGCCTTCGGCTATCATCCCTATCGTCAAAGGCAAAACCGTGAGGCCTTGTGTGCCAAACGGACAATATAGTGCTAGCGGGTGGTCTGGGCTGTTACAGATGGTATCAGAGTCGGAGCCCGGATCGATGTGCCAGCGAGGGCGCTGGGCTCCTGGTGCAGAATTTAAAACCCACACTTACTAACCGGCAAGTGCACCGGGTCGTACCAAGTAATACCTTACGTGAGTAAGGGTCGATCCCACGAGGATTGATGGATCAAGCAACAATAGCGTTTGATAGAATTAGTTAGGCAAACAGAAAAGAGTGTTTTGGTATTCAAAGAGCATTAAACACAGACAAATAAATAAGTTGGGAATAATATAATGAGAAAATAGTTAAGGTTTCAGAGTTATCTATGTTTCCGGATTAATTTTTTATTACTAACTAATTTAATCATGCAAGATATAATTTCATGGCAAACTATATGTGACTAGGCCCTAATTCCTTAGACCTTCCTAGTCTCCTCTAAAATTTATTAATTGCCAATTCCTTGGTCAGTTACTTCCAATTAGAGGGTAAAAATCAATTTTCAGTTTATATGCCACAAAAATTCTAATTACCCAAAAATAAGGGGATTATATGTCACGTATCCCATTAAATCCAAATAATTAAAATTTAGGATAATATGTTTCCAAGCTGTTGTTCAAGTAAAGAGCTTTTCCAAGTTTTACAAGAACTCAATTAGAACATGGGTCATACTTCCGTTCCGCCCATATTCATAAAATAAAGAGCGAAAACAATTATTGAAATATAAATCAAAGCATGGAATAAATTAGAAAGATCAAACGAATTAATCCACAAATAGACAGAGCTCCTAACCTTAACAATGGAGGATTAGTTGCTCATGGTTCAGAGAAGAAAAATAAGGGTTCTAGTAACAATCTGGTACCTGTCTAAATGTACAGAGTTTCTATTTATTACTAATCCTAATAGGTTTAAAATCAAAAATTAAAAATAATAATATCTTTTCATAAAAGATAAGATTTGAATTTAAATTCGAATTAATTAACAGATCTTCAGTTGATGGTTGGGGACTACTTGATTTGTCCATTTTGCAGCATCTAATCTGTGTTTTCTGGGCTGGAAAGTGGGTCAAAACAGCCCAAAATTCGTAACCAGCATTTTCTGAATTATTGCAGATCGCGCATGTGATGCGTCCGCGTCATCCACACGTTCACGTCATTTGTGCAGATTCCAGTCCACACGTTCGTGTCAGGCACGCGATCGCGTCATTGCAATTTCTCCATTCTGTGCGGTCGTGTGAGCCATGCGTCCGCGTCGATCTTCGCTGGTCATCTCTTTGGTTTCTTCTTTTTCTCTGCAGAAACTTCATCAAATCCCTCTGAATACTACCTAAAATAAATAAAATTGCACAAAACTCAAAATCGCATCCATAATGGCTAAAATATAATTAATTCTTAATTAAACTCAACAAATTAGATGCAAATTCACTAGGAAAAGATAGATAAGATGCTCACGCATCAGCTCCCTTAGGGGGGTGGATTGTAAGGTCCCACATCGGTTGGGGAGGGGAACGAAGCATGCCTTATAAGGGTGTGGATACCTCTCCCTAGCATGATGCGTTTTGACGAGTGAGTGTCGGGAGCCTTCGGCTTTCATCCCTATCGTCAAAGGCAAAATCGTGAGGCCTTCTATGCCAAAGCAGACAATATCGTACTAGCGGGTGGTCTGGGCTGTTACAGTACCAACCAAGTTCAAATTTACATACACTATTAATTTAGAAAGTACTTACTTGTGTCAAGGTTTATATTGATACCTCTTCCCAGGTTTGATCTTTCGAGGATCAATTGTTTCGAGCCATTTCATGATGAATATGCTACAATCATAGCTAACAAGAATTCAGTAAAATACGATTAATAGTATACAAAATAAAACACATTAAAAATAGCACTATAGAATAGAAAGATTTTTACTCTGTACGTTGACTATTAAGCATGATATACTCTGCTTCTTCTCCATCTCCATCCTTCATTAAGGGTTCCGCCCCAGCGTAAACCCTCATCTAGGAAATTATTAATCCCTATAAGGGACACAAATGCTGAATAAAGAGAAGCAACAACGATGAACCGAACTACTTTCATGCACTAAATAATTTGAATGATTTACAACAAAATAACTTACAACAAATTTGTTCAGTTTCACTCTCGATTCAGGTATATCTTTTTTCTTCTTATTGATAGGGTCAAGGACAGAGAATTTCTTTTTCTTGACATCAGCAATTCACAACCACCAATGCCCTTCGTTGCAAATCGACACAAACAGCTGAAGTTTGGGAAAATGATAGAATATTTCAGTCGAAACAATAGCAAACGAGAGAATTATCGAAGAAATTTTAGAAATGATAGCTTACAAATGGATGTGATGCCAGTTTTCTTTTGTCTAGGAAACGGTGGTGGTCGGCATACTAATCGATATCAAATCGGTAGGCCTTCTTTGTCCTTGGATCAATGTAGTCCATGCCACAGGTTCCCAACATAAACATCTACAAAATGAACATCAGTTAAATCATAAATGACTAGACTAGTGAATCTAATTGGCCAACACCACCAAACTGAACACAATTCATATGCTGAATAAAATGTTAAAAACATTCAATCACGCAGGGAATAAGAAATTTAACTTACGACAATATCCAGCGGCACAATGTATATTTGTTCCTGAAACTGGTGACATCTTATTTCATCAAGAATAATGCTATGTATGGTGACCACCTACAGGAAGAAAATTTATGAGATATAATGCATAAGACTCTTTGGAAAAATCATTAACGTTAATGCAATTGATAAAGAATTTACCGTGCTTTCCACTTGTTCTTTTGGCATTAGAGACATGAAATGTTGTCTAATCCCCTTATAATTTGCCTCATGCTTCAAGACGAATATGGCATCATATTCGTTGCTACTATCTTTGGTCTGTTTGACATGTGTCATCCAATGATAACACTTTTCGATCAACTCCTCCATGATTTCCTTCTTTTTCTCTAGAGTTTTGTAAACTTCAGCAGCTGTGATGGTTGGCTCGGCAGTTGTTGCTTAGCAAACTTCAATGCTGCCGTCACCTCAGCATCTACCACTACCTCTTCCAGGATTTCAAGCTGGGAAACAGTCGGCTCAGAGGGATGAGTTGGTTGAAACGGGGGAATTTGTTGAGATGCTGGGGGACTTATCTCAAGGCTAAAGGAAGGCATATCATCTTCCCGTTGCCTAGGATGAGCAGCACTACAAGACGATAGAGATATTAAACAATGATATTAAGAAGAAACAATGTAGTGAATCGAAATTAACCCGAAGGGTAAACCGAAAATATCCAGATTTGAAGAAGCATAAAACTTACAAATCAGGTTGTGCTTCTTCTTGTAATTGTCGTGCCACCAAAGCTTGTTTTTTCTGTTGTTGTTTGGGAGGGTTGCTATATTAAACAAAAAAAAAGTTTAGTAACGACCCAGAATTATTATCCTGTACCATTAAAACTATTAAAAAGAATTCTAATTACCAGCTAGACCAAAAGATTATAAAAAATGATATTAATTAAAACTTACACATTTATTGGAGGTCCTGGCTCCATATTCCTTGGAGAAGATTCCTCATCAGCCTGCTTTTGTTGTTCTAATTGTTGTGTCGGTGCTTCTTTGCAGGGCTGCTACGCTAAATAGAAAACAATTTAATAAAAACCCTAAACCTTGAAGATACTAATTATCAAGTTCAAGTGAATGAAAATCAACAATCCCACTGAACCGAACAACATTCATGTGGTGAATAAATAGTTGTAAACTTACTCATTATTAAAAGTTTGTTGTGTTTGACTTTTCGGAGGGACATAGATAAATTCATCTTTCATCAACTCTTTCTAAAGAGAACTTGGAAGAGACAACGCAAGAGGAGCTCTAAGGAATGTAAACAAGGAAGAAGTTAATGCTGAATAATTAGAATTGGTTCTGAGAAACGGGAATGTGCACATTGAAAAACTCACATTTCCAAAGGTTCACAACGAGTTTCTTCTCGAACCTCAATGATTTGTACCTCATAATCAGGTGTAGCACTAGTGACATTTAAACACATTTTTCGTGTGATTAATTAAACAAAAATTATTACCTAAATCTAAAAGAGTAACATAAATATTTTTAACTTACACTAGTGCAGTTTTAGAGAACTCTTTTTTGCATGGATTTTCTTTTTTTCTAAAATATTTTACTAGACTTTCCGGGATATTTTTCCTAAAAAAAGATAACAAATTAAAATTAGAAACCAAGATTAAAAGCAGAAGTCTAGAAACAAATGAAATTCAATTTTGGAAACTGATGAGCGGATAATTTGTATACTTTTTGGCATTGTTTTTAGTATGTTTTTGTTATGATATAGTTAGTTTTTAGTATATTTTTATTAGTTTTTAGTTAAAAATCACTTTTCTGGACTTTACTATGAGTTTGTGTGTTTTTCTGTGATTTCAGGTATTTTCTGGCTGAAATTGAGGGACCTGAGCAAAAATCTGATTGAGATACCAAAAAAGGACTGCAGATGCTGTTGGATTCTGACCTCCCTGCACTCGAAGTGGATTTTCTGGAGCTACAGAAGCCCAATTGGCGCGCTCTCAACGGCGTTGGAAAGTAGACATCCTGGGCTTTCCAGAAATATATGATAGTCTATACTTTGCCCAAGATTTGATGGCCCAAACCGGCGTTCAAAGTCACCTCAAGAAATTCCAGCGTTAAACGCTGGAACTGGCACCCAAATGGGAGTTAAACGCCCAAACTGGCACCAAAGCTGGCGTTTAACTCCAAGAAGAGTCTCTACACGAAATATGCTTCATTGCTCAGCCCAAGCACACACCAAGTGGGCCCGGAAGTGGATTTTTATGTCATTTACTCATTTCTGTACACCTTAGGTTACTAGTTTTCTATAAGTAGGACCTTTTACTATTGTATTAGAATCTTTTGATCACTTTAGATCTTAAGAGGACTTTCGTAGCTATCTTCATGCTATCTTAGATCATTGGGAGGCTGGCCATTCGGCCATGCCTAGACCTTATGCTTATGTATTTTCAACGGTGGAGCTTCTACACACCATAGATTAAGGTGTGGAGCTCTGCTGTACCTCGAGTATTAATGCAATTACTATTGTTCATCCATTCAATTCTGCTTGTTCTTGTTCCAAGATATCACTTGTTCTTCAACTTGATGAAGGTGATGATTGACGCCCATCACCATTCTCACCCATGAACAAAGTGACTGACAACCACTCTTGTTCTACAAGCATTTGAGGCTTAGTGAATATCTCTTGGATTCCTGATGGCACGATGCATGGTTGATCGCCTGACAACCGAGTGCTCGCCTGACAAACGAGCCAACCATTCCGTGAGATCAGAGTCTTCGTGGTATAGGCGAGAACTGATGGCAGCGTTCAAGAGAATCCGGAAGGTCTAACCTTGTCTGTGGTATTCTGAGTAGGATTCAATGATTGAATGACTGTGACGTGCTTCAAACCTGTAACCTACTGGGCGTTAGTGACAGACGCAAAAGAGTGATTCTATTCCGGTAGGGGAGGGAACCACACCGGTGATTGGCAGCACTATGACAGAGTGTGTGCATTAGCTTTCACTGCGAGGATGGGAGGTAGCTGCTGACAACAGTGAAACCCTACACAAGTTTGCCATGGAAAGGAGTAGGAAGGATTGGATGAAGGCAGTAGGAAAGCAGAGAGAAGGAAGGGAAGGCATCTTCATGCGCTTATCTGAAGTTCCTACCAATGAATTACATAAGTATCTCTATCTTTACCTTTGTGTTATTTTCGTTCATCATCATTACCATTTGAGTTTGCCTGACTAAGATTTACAAGATGACCATAGCTTGCTTCAATACTAACAATCTCCGTGGGATCGACCCTTACTCACGTAAGGTTTATTACTTGGACGACCCAGTGCACTTGCTGGTTAGTTGTGCGAAGTTGTGTAATGCCATGGTATTGAGCTACCAAGTTTTTGGAGCCATTACCGGGGATTATGAGAGTTGTGAAAAAGTATTGTTCACAATTTCGCGCACCAAGTTTTTGGCGCCGTTGCCGGGGATTGTTCTAGTTTTGAGCAAGCCTTTGGTAACATCAGTGCCAAGATCCGGCAACAACATCAAATTTTTGATGTTATTGCCCGGGATTGTTTAGGCTGGACAACTGACGGTTCATCTTGTTGCTTAGATTAGGTATTTATTTTTTCGAAATTCTTGATGATGAATTCTAGAGTTTCATGATGATTTGTTGAAATCTGGCTGGCTGAGAAGCCATGTCTAATCTCATTGGACCGAGGTTTCAACTCATCACCACAAGAGCTTGTTGATTTCGTATCAATCTTGCTTTTGGAGCAGTGATTTGCTAAGACTTGGCTGGCCTCTGGCCATGTCTAGTGTTTTGGACCGAAGCTTTCTCTGAAAGCTTGGCTGGCTGTGAAGCCATGTCTAATTCCTGGACCGGAGTCTTAGACTAGCATTGCACTGATTCCTGGAATTCTCATTAAGAATTTTGATACCTTTTTCCATTTCATTTTCGAAAAACACAAAAAAATTTACAAAATTATAAAATCCAAAAATATTTCTTGTTTGAGTCTAGTGTCTCATCATAAGTTTGGTGTCAATTGCATGCATTCATATGTCTTAGTGATCTTCAAGATGTTCTTGATGATTTGCTTGCTCTGATCTTTGAATTCTATTGACTTGAGTGTTTTGTGTGTCTCATATGCATTTTCATTTTGTTAGTGTCAGTAGTCTACAAACTGCTAAGTTTGGTGTCTTGCATGCATTGTTATTTGATTCTTGTTGCATTTTGATTTTTCCTTATTATCAAAAATCCAAAAATATTTTTAATTTGTGTCTTTTCAAGTCAATAATACAAAGAATTGAAGATTCAGAACATACAGCAGAGGGATTGCACAGAAAAAGCTGGGCGTTCAAAACGCCCAGTGAAGAAGGACAGACTGGCGTTTAAACGCCAGCCAGGGTACCTGGTTGGGCGTTTAACGCCCAAAAGGGTATGGTTTTGGGCGTTAAACGCCAGAATGTATACCATTCTGGGCGTTTAACGCCAAGATGGCCAAGGGAGGAAGATTTTGTTTTCAAATCAGATTTTTTCTAAGTTTTCAAAATCTTTTCAAGATCAACTCTTTTTCAAATCAAATTTTCAATCAAATCTTTTTCAAAATCAATTTCTTGTTAGGCAAGTCATTAATTTTAAAATCATATCTTTTCAAATTGTTTTCAAAACATATCTTTTAAAATTGTTTTCAAATCATATCTTCTCAATCACATTTATTTTAAAATAAATCATGTCTTTTTAATAACATCTTTTTCAAAACAGTTTTCAATCAAATCTTTTTGATTTCCAATTTCAAAATCTTTTTCAAAAATCACTTTATTTCTTTTTCATTTTCATTTTCGAAAATTAAGTATTGTTTTTCAAAAATGTTTTCAAATTTTCTACTTAATTTTCGAAAATCACTTCCCTCCTTCTCATATCCTTCTATTTATGGACTAACACTATCCTTTAATGCAAAATTCGAACTCCATTCTCTCTGATAAGTTCGAATTTTTCACTTCTGTCTTCTACTCTTCTTTTCCTCTGACACCTAAAGGAATCTCTGTACTGTGACATAGAGGATTCCACATCTTCTTGTTCCCTTCTCTTTCTTATGAGCAGGAGCAAAGACAAGGGCATTCTTGTTGAGGCTGATCCTGAACCTGAAAGGACCTTGAAGAGAAAGCTAAGAGAAGCCAAAGCACAACTCTCTTTAGAGCACTGGAAGAACTCTTCAAGGAAGAAGAACAAATGGCAGCCGAAAACAACAACAATGCCAACAATGCAAGGAAGGTGCTGGGTGACTTTACTGCACCTACTCCCGACTTCTATGGGAGAAGCATCTCTATCCCTGCCATTGGAGCAAACAACTTTGAGCTTAAGCCTCAATTAGTTTCTCTAATGCAACAGAATTGCAAGTTCCATGGACTTCCATTGGAAGATCCTCATCAGTTTTTAGCTGAGTTCTTGCAAATCTGTGACACAGTCAAGACTAATGGGGTTGACCCTGAGGTCTACAGACTGATGCTATTCCCTTTTGCTGTAAGAGACAGAGCTAGAACATGGTTGGACTCTCAACCTAAAGAAAGCCTGGACTCTTGGGAAAAGCTAGTCAATGCCTTCTTGGCAAAGTTCTTTCCACCTCAAAAATTGAGTAAGCTTAGAGTGGAAGTCCAAACCTTCAGACAGAAGAAAGGAGAATCCCTCTATGAAGCTTGGGAAAGATACAAACAATTGATCAGAAAGTGTCCCACTGATATGCTTTCTGAATGGAGCATCATAGGTATTTTCTATGATGGTCTCTCTGAACTGTCCAAGATGTCTTTGGATAGCTCTTCTGGAGGATCTCTTCATCTGAAGAAGACGCCTACTAAAGCTCAAGAACTGATTGAAATGGTTGCAATTAACCAATTCATGTACACTTCTGAAAGAAATCCTGTGAGCAATGGGACTAGTCAGAAGAAAGGAGTTCTTGAGATTGACACTCTGAATGCCATTTTGGCTCAGAATAAAATATTGACTCAACAAGTCAATATGATTTCTCAAAGTCTGTCTGGAATGCAAAATGCACCAAGCAGTACTAAGGAAGCTTCATCTGAGGAAGAAGCTTATGATCCTGAGAACCCTTCAATAGAAGAGGTGAATTACATGGGAGAACCCTATGGAAACACCTATAATCCTTCATGGAGGAATCATCCAAATCTTTCATGGAAGGATCAACAGAGACCTCAACAAGGTTTCAATAACAATAATGGTGGAAGAAACAGGTTTAGCAATAGCAAGCCCTTTCCATCATCTTCTCAGCAACAGACAGAGAGTTCTAAGCAGAATACCTCTGACTTAGCAACCATGGTCTCTGATCTAATCAAAACCACTCAAAGTTTCATGACTGAAACTAGATCCTCCATTAGAAATTTGGAAGGACAAGTGGGTCAGCTGAGCAAGAAAATTACTGAACTTCCCCCAAGCACTCTCCCAAGCAATACTGAAGAAAATCCAAAAGGAGAGTGCAAGGCCATCAACATGGCCGAATTCTGGGAGGAAGAAGAGGCAGTGAACGCCACTGAGGAGGACCTCAATGGACGTCCACTGACCTCCAATGAGTTCCCCAATGAGGAACCATGGGAATCTGAGGCTCAAACTGAGACCATAGAGATTCCATTGGACTTACTCCTGCCATTCATGAGCTCTGATGAGTATTCTTCCTCTGAAGAGGATGAGTATATCACTGAGGAGCAAGTTGCTAAATATCTTGGAGCAATCATGAAGCTAAATGACAAGTTATTTGGAAATGAGACTTGGGAGGATGAACTCCCTTTGCTCATCAAAGAACTGGATAACTTGTCTAGGCAGCAATTGCCTCAAAAGAGGCAGGATCCTGGGAAGTTTTCTATACCTTGTACCATAGGCATCATGACCTTCAAGAAGGCCTTGTGTGACTTAGGGTCAAGTGTGAACCTCATGCCCCTCTCTGTAATGGAGAAATTAGGGATCTTTGAGGTGCAAGCTGCAAGGATCTCACTAGAGCTGGCAGACAACTCAAGAAAACAAGCCTATGGACTTGTAGAGGATGTTCTGGTTAAAGTTGAAGACCATTACATCCCTACTGATTTCATAGTCCTAGAGACTGGGAAGTGCATGGATGAATCCATCATCCTTGGCAGACCCTTCCTAGCCACAGCAAAGGCTGTGATTGATGTTGATAGAGGAGAGCTGACCATTCAAGTGAATGAAGAGTCCTTGGTGTTTAAGGCCCAAGGGTATCCCTCTGTCATCATGGAGAGGAAGCATGAAGAGCTTCTCTCAAAACAGAGCAAAACTGAGCCCCCACAGTCAAACTCTAAGTTTGGTGTTGGGAGGCCACAACCAAACTCTAAGTTTGGTGTTGAACCCCCACATTCAAACTCTAAGTTTGGTGTTGGGAGGGTCCAACATGGCTCTAAGCATTTCTGAGGCTCCATGAGAGTCCTCTGTCAAGCTAATGACATTAAAGAAGCGCTTGTTGGGAGGCAACCCAATGTTTTATAATTAATTATTTTCTTTTGTTATTTTATCTTTTTTGTAGGTTGATGATCATAAGAAGTCACAAAAACAATGAAAAAAGCAAAAACAGAATGAAAAACAGGAAGAAAAATAGCACACCCTGGAGGAAGATGCTGCTGGCGTTTAAACGCCAGTCAGCCTAGCAGTTGGGCGTTTAACGCCCAGTCTGGCACCCATCTGGGCGTTTAACGCCAGAAAGGGGCACCAGACTGGCGTTAAACGCCAGTAAAGGGCAAGAACCTGGCGTTAAACACCAGGAATGGGCACCAGCCCGGCGTTTAACGCCAGAAATGGCTCAAAACGTGGATTTTGATGCCATTTGGTGCAAGGATGCCTTTTCCTTGACACTACAGGATCTGTGGACCCCACAGGACCCTACCATCACTCTCTCTCTTCTTCCCCCATCACCTCAACACCTCTTCCCCAAAAACCCTTCACCTATCAAATCCCATCTTTCTCTTCACCACTCACATCCACCCTTCATAAATCTCCACCAACCTCACCCTTCAAATTCAAACCACTTTCCCTCCCAAACCCCACCCATAATGACCGAACCATTACCCCCTCTCTCCTATATATACCCTTCTTCAACCCTTCATTTTCACACAACCTAAACACCATTTCTCCCCCTCTTTGGCCGAATACACCACCATCTCCCTCTTCCTCATTTCTTCTTCTTCTACTCTCTTTTTTCTTCTTTTGCTCGAGGACGAGCAAACATTTTAAGTTTGGTGTGGTAAAAGCGTTGCTTTTTCGTTTTTCCATAACCATTATGGCATCCAAGGCCGGAGAAACCTCTAAAAAGAGGAAAGGGAAAGCAAAAGCTTCCACCTCCGAGTCATGGGAGATGGATAGATTCCTCTCAAGGGTGCATCAAGACCACTTCTATGAAGTTGTGGCCTTGAAGAAGGTGATCCCCGAGGTCCCTTTTTCACTCAAAAAGGGTGAATATCCGGAGATCCGCCATGAGATCCGAAGAAGAGGTTGGGAAGTTCTTACCAACCCCATTCAACAAGTCGGAATCTTGATGGTTCAAGAGTTCTATGCCAATGCATGGATCACCAAGAACCATGACCAAAGTGTGAACCCGAATCCAAAGAACTATCTTACTATGGTTCGGGGGAAATACTTGGATTTTAGTCCGGAGAGTGTGAGGGTGGCGTTCAACTTGCCTATGATGCAAGGAGATGATCATCCTTACACTAGAAGGGTCAACTTTGATCAAAGGTTGGACCAAGTCCTCACAGTTATATGTGAAGAGGGCGCACAATGGAAGCAAGATTCAAGGGGAAAGCCGGTCCAATAGAGGGAGACATCCCCATTGATGAGGACAAGCCCATCACCAAGAAAAGGATGGAGTACACAAGAGATCCCACTCATCATGAAATCCCTGAAATTCCTCAAGGGATGAACTTTCCTCCACAAAACTATTGGGAGCAACTACACACCTCCCTAGGAGAGTTGAGTTCCAACATGGGACAACTAAGGGTGGAGCACCAAGAACACTCCATCATCCTTCATGAGATTAGAGAAGATCAAAGAATCATGAGGGAGGAGCAACAAAGACAAGGAAGAGATATTGAGGAGCTCAAGCACTCCATAGGATCTTCAAGAGCAAGAAAGAGCCGCCATCACTAAGGTGGACCCGTTCTTTGATTTCCTTGTTATTTGTTCTTCTGTTTTTCGAAAATTGATGCTTATGTTTGTCCATGTTTGTGTCTTGTGATCATTAGTGTCTTAGTGTCTATGCCTTAAAGTTATGAATGTCCTATGAATCCATCACCTTTCTTGAATAAAAATGTGCTTAATTGAAAAGGAAGAATTGCATGAATTTTGAATTTTATAACAGTTTAATTATTTTGATGTGGTGGCAATATTTTTGTTCTCTGAATGTATGCTTAAACAGTGCATATGTATCTTGAATTTGTGGTTCATGAATGTTGGCTCTTGAAAGAATGATGAAAAAGGAGACATGTTACTGAGGATCTGAAAAATCATAAAAATGATTCTTGAAGCAAGAAAAAAGCACTTTCAAAAAAAAAAAAGAGAGAAAAATCGAAAAAAAAACGAAAAAAAAAAGAGAGAAATAAGAGTTGTGATCCAAGGCAATAAGAGTGTGCTTAAGAACCCTGGACACCTCTAATTGGGGACTTTAGCAAAGCTGAGTCACAATCTGAAAAGGTTCACCCAATTATGTGTCTGTGGCATGTATGTATCCGGTGGTAATACTGGAAGACAGAGTGCTTTGGGCCACAGCCAAGACTCAATAAGTAGCTATGTTCAAGAATCATCATACTTCACTAAGAGAATCATTAACACTATCTGGACTCTGAGTTCCTAAAGAAGCCAACCATTCTGAATTTCAAGGGATAGATTGAGATGCCAAAACTGTTCAGAGGCAAAAAGTTAAAAACCCCGCTCATCTAATTAATACTGATCTTCACAGATGTTTTTGGAATTCATTGCATATTCTCTTCTTTTTATCTTATTTGATTTTCAGTTGCTTGAGGACAAGCAACAATTTAAGTTTGGTGTTGTGATGAGCGGATAATTTGTATACTTTTTGGCATTGTTTTTAGTATGTTTTTGTTATGATATAGTTAGTTTTTAGTATATTTTTATTAGTTTTTAGTTAAAAATCACTTTTCTGGACTTTACTATGAGTTTGTGTGTTTTTCTGTGATTTCAGGTATTTTCTGGCTGAAATTGAGGGACCTGAGCAAAAATCTGATTCAGAGACCAAAAAAGGACTGCAGATGCTGTTGGATTCTGACCTCCCTGCACTTGAAGTGGATTTTCTGGAGCTACAGAAGCTCAATTGGCGCGCTCTCAACGGCGTTGGAAAGTAGACATCCTGGGCTTTCCAGCAATATATGATAGTCCATACTTTGCCCAAGATTTGATGGCCCAAACCGGCGTTCAAAGTCACCTCAAGAAATTCCAGCGTTAAACGCTGGAACTGGCACCCAAATGGGAGTTAAACGCCCAAACTGGCACCAAAGCTGGCGTTTAACTCCAAGAAGAGTCTCTACACGAAATTTGCTTCATTGCTCAGCCCAAGCACACACCAAGTGGGCCCGGAAGTGGATTTTTATGTCATTTACTCATTTCGTACACCTTAGGTTACTAGTTTTCTATAAGTATGACCTTTTACTATTGTATTAGAATCTTTTGATCACTTTAGATCTTAAGAGGACTTTGGTAGCTATCTTCATGCTATCTTAGATCATTGGGAGGCTGGCCATTCGGCCATGCCTAGACCTTATGCTTATGTATTTTCAACGGTGGAGCTTCTACACACCATAGATTAAGGTGTGGAGCTCTGCTGTACCTCGAGTATTAATGCAATTACTATTGTTCTTCCATTCAATTCTGCTTGTTCTTGTTCCAAGATATCACTTGTTCTTCAACTTGATGAAGGTGATGATTGATGCCCATCACCATTCTCACCCATGAACAAAGTGACTGACAACCACTCTTGTTCTACAAGCATTTGAGGCTTAGTGAATATCTCTTGGATTCCTGATGGCACGATGCATGGTTGATCGCCTGACAACCGAGTGCTCGCCTCAAACGAGCCAACCATTCCGTGAGATCAGAGTCTTCGTGGTATAGGCGAGAACTGATGGCAGCGTTCAAGAGAATCCGGAAGGTCTAACCTTGTCTGTGGTATTCTGAGTAGGATTCAATGATTGAATGACTGTGACGTGCTTCAAACCTGTAACCTACTGGGCGTTAGTGACAGACGCAAAAGAGTGATTCTATTCCGGTAGGGGAGGGAACCACACCGGTGATTGGCAGCACTGTGACAGAGTGTGTGCATTAGCTTTCACTGCGAGGATGGGAGGTAGCTGCTGACAACAGTGAAACCCTACACAAGTTTGCCATGGAAAGGAGTAGGAAGGATTGGATGAAGGCAGTAGGAAAGCAGAGAGAAGGAAGGGAAGGCATCTTCATGCGCTTATCTGAAGTTCCTACCAATGAATTACATAAGTATCTCTATCTTTACCTTTGTGTTATTTTCGTTCATCATCATTACCATTTGAGTTTGCCTGACTAAGATTTACAAGATGACCATAGCTTGCTTCAATACTAACAATCTCCGTGGGATCGACCCTTACTCACGTAAGGTTTATTACTTGGACGACCCAGTGCACTTGCTGGTTAGTTGTGCGAAGTTGTGTAATGCCATGGTATTGAGCTACCAAGTTTTTGGAGCCATTACCGGGGATTATGAGAGTTGTGAAAAAGTATTGTTCACAATTTCGCGCACCAGAAACCACTAAACCGAAAGTTAAGCCTGCAGTGAACCGATTTGCCTAGTATTGTTCGAGGCGATGTGGAGCTTGCCTGAGTCTGTAAGAGAGGTTCGCTACCGAGATTTGCAGTTAGTAGTCTAAGCAAGATAAATAAATATTAGTAATCTAATCCAAAGGAATTAGAAAAGGTTCTAGCAAAAGTTAGCAAAGAAAGAAAAATAACTCGGTATAAGAAACCGAATCTTAAGTCTCAGAGAAATCATTTTGCCCTTCCATCGAGTCGAACCGATCCGGAGCAACATTTACTGTTTGAGCTCCATCATTTCTTTTCTTTGATCTCTTTTCTCTTATCGTCTCCAACACTTGTCTTCTTTTTTCCACAGCACTGTCATTTACTTGTTCAGTTCTGAAATTTCATAAAATAAGTATCAAGGAACCTAAAACGAAAGCATCAATAAAAGAAAATATGATTCTAGAAACTTACTCATTGTTAGATTTGTTTTTTTTTTGCCACCCTCTGCGATTGTTTTCTTTTTACTATGGGTGTTTTTTGATTTCTTTTTCTCTACAACACAGACAAACGCATCAAATTTATACCGGAGAAAAATATAAGCAAGAAAAAGACACTAACAATCAAATGAACGAAACTAACAGACACCACTGAACTGAACTCAATTAATGTGCTGAATAAAATGTGATACACATTCAATCATCAAGAAAAACATTTCTGCATACAAAGGGAGAAGTGAAGATGCAAACAATCAAGTGAACGAAAATTAGTATAACTACTAAACCGAAAGTAATTAACGTGCTGAACAAAATGTGATACATATTCAATCATCAAGAAAAACATTTCTAGATTAAAAAGAACTCAACTTGAGCAATTCCACTGAACAATATCACATTTATAATTTACATAACAACCATACATAAACAATTTTCAGCAAGGAAATGCAAAACTAAACCAGATGAATATCATACAATCATATAAATGAACATCACCCAATACTTACTGGCTTTCAGATTTGCTTGTAACCTTTAAATCCATCGGCATAGGCTTCCTTTTTTGCTTTATTTTTTAACCACCTTCTATGGTTGTTTTCTTTTCTTTGTGCTAGTTTTTTCAATTTCTTCTTCTCTGCAATACATAAGAACAAGTGCATAAGAAAAACTTTAAGCAAATGCAAGTTAAATGAAATCAATATGAAGATCAAACTTACTAGTTTTTAGATTCACTTTTGCTTTCTGAATCCGTTGGACTGCTTTCAGTTTTACTTGTTGTTTCTGAATTTGTTTCAATAAGCTTTTCTTTTTTAACCACCCTCTTTTGTCTTGTTCTCTTTGCTGGTGGTGTTTTGTCGGATTCATATTCAGATTCAGATTTGGAAAATCTTTCTTCTTTCAAAGAAGAATCTAGATCAACAATTTTCTTTTTTTCTTTCTTTCCTTTTTCTTTCTTATCTAATTTTTTTGTTTTTGTTTTTTCCTTCTTTATTTACTTTCTGTACAGAAGTCCCTAAAACAGAAAATTATTTAATAAGAAATATAGTAACAATCAGCTGAATCAACATGAGCAACCCACTGAATCGAACGATACTAATGTGCTGAATAAAATGCCAAAAAAACATGAAAATTATTTAATAATCAAAAAATTATTTTTGCATGCACAAGGACTCAATTGAACATAGTAAGAAGCAGGTGAACCAAAGGGAGCAAGCCCACCGAACCGAACAAGATTCATATGGTGAATAAAGCGTAACAAATATTTAATCATTAAGAAAAATGTTTTTGAATGCACAAGTATTCAAATGAACACAATAACAATCAGGTAAACCAAAGGGAGCAAGTCCACCGAACAAAACAAGCTTCATATGATGAATAAAACGTGACAAGCATTTAATCATCAAGAAAAATATTTCTGCATGTACAATGATTCAAATGAACACATTAACAATTGCAAGTAGGAGAAATAAATTAATTATAACCTATAACACAAGCTTATTTAGTTAGCAGAGTATTTTAGAAACATTTGAAACGAAATTTTAGGGAAAATTTTTTGTTAAATTTACGAATGTATCAGTTGCATCCTGTGAAATTCGGTCGAGCATCATTTGCTTTGTCCAATGGGCCACCCACGGTGCCGGGGAGCATCATGTCTGAATGGGTTAGGGTACTTAGTTGCATGGAAGTATATCAGCATCAAAACAAAAACACAGCCATCAACGTACGGTTTATTTCCCTTTCTCTTGTTTTCAATTCCTTTCTTCAAGAAGCTGAGCACATATTTTGCCCAATCCTACTCTCATATGCTGTCCAGATGAAAGATAGGCAGCTTATGGATTGGGGAGGCCATGCTTACCGTCATCGACAGTAAAAAGTACTGTTGCACGAAGACGACAAAAGTCCCCTTGAATTTTTGCCGGTTTTCCTCTCCTTCAACACTCATATCCAGTACAGACCTTGTCATCCAGATTCAGTTTGTCGTAATCAACCATTTTAGCAAAACGATTCTCTACAATATTTTAATAGAAACAAATCAGCCAAAAAGGCTCAGTTTAATGAATTGAAAATAAGCAGCGAAGTGGAAAGTGTATTACCGTCGTTGTTTATTCCCAATGCAGCTACTACCTTACGAGGAGTTATGTATATATTTCCATGGAGAGTTTTCAAGTATCCATGATACTCATTATAGCAGTTAATCAATTCTCTTAAGAGGGCATGAGAGACATTTCATTTCTGGGACATTTGCTAGGGCACCGAATTCCATTTCTTCAACTATATCTTTCTTTTCTTGACTCATATTCTTGAACATTATTGCTATTGCCTTTGTTTGGCATATGCAATCATGAGTTTTCTGCAAGTTTTGCAATAGAATGTGATGATATATTTATAATACAAAATAGAAGTTATTCGAATGAAAGCGGATAAATATATTTAATATGCTTACGTTATAGTGCGGCTTCTCCTTCTTTGTCACCATTGTCTTGTTGTGTTTGCTATAATGAAAAAATTTGGTCAATACTTCACTCAATACACCGACAAGTACAAGCATGCATATCTTAATCAAATCAATTAAAATGTCCCAGTCCACCGAACCAAACCCCTTGATGCATTGAATAAAACATGATAAATAATGAAACAGCTAGACTAGTTACACTATCCATTATCTACTGAACTGAATAAAAATAAGAACAAATTTCATTCAAAACCCTAGTTACACTATAAAAATGCAATCAGAATAACCCTAAACCCTGAACACACTAAATATCAAGTGAATGAGAATCACCAAGCCCACCGAACCAAACACAATCCATGTGGTGAATAAATCATTATAAACTTTCAATCATCAAGAATAATATTTGTCCATGCAATAGAAGTCAACTGAATAGAGTAACAACCAAGTTCAAAGCCCTAGATACACTATCCACTGAACTGAATAAAAATAAGAACAAATTTCATTTAAAGCCCTAATTATACTGTAAAAATGCAATCAGAATAAACCATAAACCCTGAACACACTAAATATCAAGTAAATGAAAATCAACAAGGCCACCGAACTGATCACAATTCATGTGGTGAATAAATCGCTATAAGCTTTCTATCATCAAGAATAGTATTTCATAAACTTTCAATCATCAAGAATAGTATTTGTCCATGCAATAGAAGTCAACTGAATAGAGTAACAACCAAGTTCAAAGCCCTAGTTACACTATCCATAGAACTGAAAGAAAATAAGAACAAATTTCATTCAAAGCCCTAGTTATACTCTAAAAATGCAATTAGAATAAACCTTAAACCCTGAACACACTAAATATCAAGTAAATAAAAATCAACAAGGCCACCGAACTGAACATAATTCATGTGGTGAATAAATCCTTATAAGCTTTCTATCATCAATAATAGTATTTCATAAACTTTCAATCATCAAGAATAGTATTTGTCCATGCAATAGAAGTCAACTGAACAAAGTAACAACTAAGTTCAAAGCCCTAGTTATACTCTGTTGAGTCTGGAAAACTTAAGATTTCATGATGATCAAACATTGTTAAAAATATTATTGTTTATTTAATTACCAATTGGTTATTTAACAAGATTGTTGAAGTGTGCAGATTTGGTTATTGGGAAAAAGAAATTTAAGCCCAATATTATGACAAAGTGGCGAAATATTTTGATACTAAGCTAATGCTCATTGGGCCGGCAAATTATTGTGCAAGCCCAAATTTAATCTTTGTTGCAAGAACAACAAAGCTTAGTCCGAATTAAAAAGGAAAGAAGGAAAGAGTAGTGCATGCTTTCCACGGATATCATACCCCCTCTTTGATGGAATTCAAATTTGATTAAATGGATTTAATGCATGCATTGGTAACAGAAAATAGAAAATGCAATTGATTTGATGGCATTTAATTTCCACAAGTTACAAGACATGGGGAAAGGAAAGTAGATAATTAACTCATTTTAATTTCCTTCTTTACTTCCAGTAAAAGATTTTCACTCTTCTCTCTCTTCTCTCTCATTATTTTGGTCATATCTGTCAGGAAGAAGCTTGAAGATTCAAGCTATCAGAGGTAGAAACAGAGAAGCTATGAAGAAGAAAACTGCCAAAGTGATGATGGCCCTTGCAAAAAGAAGATCTATAGTATGGTGTGGCTAAGATCTTTACCACAAAAGGTAAGATGTGGTGATGAAGCCTCAAGATCTTCATACCTAGAAATGGAAGCAATTCATTTTGGTCAGAGAAGAAGATCCTAGTGGTATGGCTCATCTCTACTTTTTATTCATCCATCGCAGAAGGTAGCTAATATAGCTACGTGGAGGAGGAAGCAGAAGTGGAGCAGATGGAGCTGTCAAAGATCAAGTGTTTATCAAGGGTCAGAAATTCTTCTTGGGGACCAAGTCAAGATGGAAGGCTCAGATTGATGAAGATTGAAGAAAAGGGATGAGAGAGAGGTAATTGCATGTTGGGTTTGGCTTTCGGTTCCCTCTCTCTTCTCTTTGTCTGAACCAGTTTTAGAGTTGAAGAAGAAGAAGTTGGCTCGGTTCAACCGTTTCAACCTTGGAGGCTTTCCCTTCTATAATAAGGGTGAACAACCAAGCTTGAAACAAGGAGAGTAAGTACAGAGTTCTCATAGCTACCCAAGCTAACAGAAGTTCTTCTCCTTCAATGTGTTTCATTTTGTATTTTCTTTAGTTTTGTCTGTCTGAGTCTCATGGTGAAAAAGGCAAACAGTGTGAGGTTTGTAAGAAAAAGCTAATGAGCAGAAAAAGGCAGAGTGTACAAAATTAAAGAAAAAGCTATAGATATCCTAGAGGTCCTTTGTACATCTATGTGTTGTGTATCATGATTCTGTGGGAATTTCCTTGCAAGTTGGGTTAGCACTTAGTAGTTGAAAGCTTGGTAGGTGACAAAGTCAAGTTCAGGGTTGAGGATAGATTCTGGACTTGTTCCGGATAGGAAGGGTAGTTCCTAGGGAGAATTGGTGTCTGTAATCTGCATGATTATAGTGAAATTCCATCATTGTTGTGATGGAGACTGGATGTAGGCTGCATTACACTTAGCAGCTGAATCAGGATACTTCTTGGTGTGATTCTCTCTCTCTCTCTCTCTTCCACTCCATTTCTGATTCTGTTGCATAGGAGATAAAATTGAAAATTATCTCTTGACTGGTTACGAGACAAAAAGAAAATGTCTCTTAACTAGTTACGAGACAAAAAGAAGAAAAATCTCCTGAAGCTATTTCAAAAGGCAGAAAGTGACACATAGCAAAAAGAGGCTAAGATTCAACCCCCTTCCCCCTTTTCTTAGCCACTGAATACCATCATACTCTAAAAATGCAATCAGAATAAACCCTAAACCCTAAACACACTAAATATCAAGTAAATGAAAATCAACAAGGCCACCGGATCAAACATAATTCATGTGGTGAATAAATCGTTATAAGCTTTCTATCATCAAGAATATTATTTCATAAACTTTTAATCATCAAGAATAGTATTTGTCCATGCAAAAGAAGAACTGATTAGAGTATAATCAAGTTCAAAGCCCGTCACACTATCCACTAAACTGAAAAATAAGAAAAAAGTTTATTCAAAGCCCTAGTTATACTCTAAAAATGCAATCAGAATAAACCCTAAACCTTGAACACACTAAATATCAACTAAATGAAAATCAACAAGGCCACCAAACCGAACATAATTCATGTGGTGAATAAATCATTATAAGCTTTCTATCATCAAGAATAGTATTTCATAAACTTTCAATCATCAAGAATAGTATTTGTCCATACAAAAGAAGAACTGATCAGAGTAACAATCAAGTTCAAAGCCCTAGTCACACTATCTACTGAACAGAATGAAAATAAGAAAAAAATTTATTCAAAGCCCTAATTACACTGTAAAAATGCAATCAAAATACGTCGATCTACTAAATGAAGTAAATCAATCTAGTAAACCTAAAATGCAACTAGGAGAAATGCTACATTGCAAGATTTCAAATGAAAGTAGTTTTTCACATACCTTTGTCAGTCTATGTTGCTATTTTCGTTCGTTTTTGCTTATTTCTTGCAAAATCTTCTCGCGATTCTTCTCGAGTAGTGGTTTTTGCAAAGAACGTGAGTGAAGTTTGAGTGATTTTGAGAGAGATTCGAAGAGAAGGAGCGGTTTCATGTTGAGGAAGAAGTAACATTTTTTCATAATGAGCGCGAAGTAACGAGGGGATTTTCGGGTGCGTGTTTTCACGTTTCATCAATGCACGTGAGTGGAATTAGGCTTGTGCCAACTTGGATACATGGATACATGGATGTGTAGCATGACTATTTATTTTATTATTTTTCAAGGTGAGAAAGGTTCATCATATTTGACTCTTGAGATATAAAATATGTATAAGACTTCGTTGGCACGGGTTGAGAGGAAGATCGGGGATCTGTCGACCTTGGTAGCAACAGGATCGGACTTTTAAAATAGCGGGAGGTGGTACCTGCAAAGACACTCTGACACTCAAGTTAGAATGGATTTAAAAGGTATAGGTGAGGCTAGGAGTGTGTACGTACCTAAGGGAGCCTTTGACTCCTTTTATACAGTTAGAGTCTATTACCTTATCTTTTTGGCTAAGATAAGGAAAATGTTTGAATTTGAATATTGGTTAGGAATTTATAATTATCGGGCTGGTTTGGACTGTAATGGCGACCCAGATCCGGATCACCGAGTCATAGTTGCTCCACTAAGAAATTCGGAAATCAGGTCCGAAACAAAATATATCTTCTAAAGTCCTTGTTATGCTCAAATCCACTTGAGTATCTTAAAAACATCAATGGTTCATGTCTTAATTATTCACAAAATTACTTCTGAAGGGCTTAAAGAGCATACATGTAACAGAATGTATGACCTAAGCTTCATTCATGTTCATAAGAACCTTAAAAAACTCAAATTAATTTTCAACAACAGGTTTTGTAAATATATTAGCGATTTGAAACTCAATTTTGATAAATTTGAGTTCTATAGTTTCTTTTGGAACATAGTCTTTAATGTGATAATGCTTAACCTCTATATATTTTGTTATAAAATAATAAACAAAAATTTTAGAAATGCATATGACACTAGTATTATCACAAAGAATAGGGATTTTAGAGTACCTGAACAGATAATCGTCTAGCTAGTTTCAGAGCTAAAGAAATTGTTTGTAGTAATTGGTTGCAGCTTTGTACTTTACTTTGGCCGTTGAAATGCAACAATGTTTTGTCTATTACTCTCCCAAATGATAAGACCCTTCAAGATGAAGCATCGACTTTCACTTGTGCTCTTTCTATCCATTTGATCTCCAACAAAATTAGCATTAGTGTAATCAACTATATCAGTACCTGAACCTTTTCATATCACAGATCAAGATTAACAGTTATTATAAAAAAATGTTGAGTACTATCGAATTTATCGTCTAATTTATCGTCATTTTGGAGTTGACGATATGAACAGCACTGAAAACTATTTATGGATGCATTATTTTCATCCGACGCTAATTGCTGGTGGATTTTATGTCAGTTTTTTCAATGAATTATTCGAGACTGAATTAATGATTACCATTGAATTAATCTGACAGTAACTTTAATGCCATTTCACGTATTTAGGCGCCGTGTTACAATTGAATTTATCCGACGGTAGCTATTTTTATTTTATTTTATTTTATTTTATTTTATTGTATAGTTAAGTCACAATTAGTAGTGAAATTAAAACTCTTGGTAACAAAATTGTTAACAAAAATCTAAAATTATCATAATTGAACAAATTATTTTATTAAAAATAAATGGTTTGAATATAATAAAATGTTATAGAAATAGACAAAAAAAATAAATCCCTGAACCCTATAGATCCTGTAATCGTCGTTGGGGTCCCCTACTGAGGCGACAAAATAGGTGCTGACTGATGAACGAATTTTTGTGTGGTCTAGAATTTCACAATTGAAATCTCGTTGCAAGTATAGTTTCCAAACCAACTAAAATCCTTTCATACAAAAAATTGTTTGTCACAAGTAACAAACCCCTAAAAGTAATAACTGAAGTATTCAAACCTCGTGTCGTCTCTCAAGGAATTGCAGGAAAGTGTTCTTATAATTGGTTATGCAAAGGTATATTTTGGGGGTTTTGAAATAAGAAACAAGAAATGTAAATGGTAATGAAAATCAAATGATAAAGAGGTCTTGGTAAGGTTTGGTGGTCAAGGATCTATATCCTTATCACTAACCACAACATGAGAATCGGCAAGGATCAATCCTATTAAGTCATCCTCTAACTAGTAAAGGAAAGTCAAATGAGCTATATCAATCCAAGTCCATAAGTCCTAACTCTCCACCAATTCAATTAGTGAGAACTAGAGTCAATGGCTACCAATCGTCAATTACTTGGACATTAGTAACTCAAGAGTTCCTAAGTTACCATCCCAAGCCAAGAACATAAAATCTACTCTAACATCCTTCCAAGCATTTTGTCAAACACTTGGAAGGCATACAATAAAAGCATAGAAAAGTAATAAGAGAATGTAAAACCTAAAACCAACAATTACAAAATCAATGATAGCAAATAAAGGAAGAAGCAATAAACATGAAATACCTCAAATTGCATAAAAGGGAAAATCAATCTAACATGAAGAGTTCATAAACTAAATTGTAGAATAAATAGATCAACAAGAGAAGATAAATAAACTAAATTACTAGAAAAGATAAGAGTAGAAGAAAACTAAATTAAAGCATGATAGAAATCTAAAATTGAAAAGGAATAAAACTAAGAATCCTAAAACCTAAAGTGAGGAGACAGCTTCTCTCTCTCTAGAAAACTACATCTAAAACCTAAAATTATGTGAATGAGAAGTGTCCCCCTTGATTCCCCCACTCTAGAGCCTCTAATCAGTATTTTTGGGCTTGAAATTGGGCCAAAAATAGCCCAAAAATCGCCCCCAGCAATTTCTAATACGTACAGCACGTGGCTCCGTCACGCGTACGTGTCATGCACGCGTATGCGTCGCTTGTCTGCACACTATCCACACGTACGCGTGCTTTGCGCGTGCGCGTTGCCTAACAGCAAGGCAACTATAGAAATTATATATCATTTCGAAGCCTCGGATGTTAGCTTTCCAACGCAACTAAAAACGACTCATTTGGACCTCTGTCGCTCAAGTTATGATCGATTGAATACGAAGAGGTCAGGGTTGGCAACTTAGCAATTTCTTCAATTTCTTATATTCCTTCCACTTTTGCATGCTTCCTTTCCATCCTCTAAGCCATTCTTTCCCTATAAACCTTGAAAGCACTTAACATACATATCACGGCATCGAATGGTAATAAGAGAGGATTAAACATAGCAAATTTAAGGCCAAAGGAGCATGTTTTCAATCATAGCATAAAATTAGAGAGAAAAGTGTAAAACATGCAAATTCTGTGAATAAATGTGAGAATAGTGGATAAAATCCACTCAATTAAGTACAAGATGTACCACGAAATAGTGGTGCATCACTGACTTTGGTGCCCCACCAACGACATGCATTACCGCTAGAACAATCAGCGTCGCTGCCTCCAGCGTGCATTTACTGGTTGTATACATCCATCTGCTCTTGCAAATGATCCAGCTGCTCCAGCTTCTCTGTCAGGTTCAAGCTGATGGTAACGGCTCCTCCCACACGTGCAAGAAGGTCGTTGTACCTCTGCTCAGACCGTTTCACTTGTTGATAAAGCTCCTGTGTCACCTTCTGCACCTCCTCCCTCGAGTCGATAACTTCCTGGGCATCCAGTTGGGCTGGTGGCAAAGGCAGAGGTAGAGGTAGAGGAAGCCGCCAATGCGAAGGAGTGGAGCCACTGGCGAAGAACGACCCTAACCTAAAGTAGTGATTCTTATGGGATTCAGAGGCAGTCTCGTGCCAAACCCTATTAGGATCTACCACTGAGGTCTCGAAGTCGGTTTTGTTATTCCCACTAGGTGACTGAGACTGTTGGGTTGCAGTCTCCAATCTTTACGTGTAATTATCTTGTGTTACACACATTGTGATTAGGATAACAGTTAATAATTGACTTTAAACTAAATAAATTTAAAACTTAGGATTAATTTAAATTCACATAATGGGCCGTAAACTGCTCGTCAGCATGTCTGCAAAAAAAATATATATATCGTTAATACTAATCAACATATATACTACACAAATTATTCAATATTTACATTATTTTTAAAAAAAAATTGACATAACCTTTTCTAAAATTTAACATATATTTATTTTTACAATTTTCATAAATTCAATCAACCTCAATCCATAACATCATCTATTAAAATAAAATTAAATTCATAATATTTTTAATAGAATATATTAATTTATTTTTATATTTAAATTTATAATATATATAATGTTGTACATGTAATATTATAATATCTAACACAATAATTTATTTAATTCAATTAAAGTTAATAATTAGTGATATGATGCCACCAAATATGCACCCATTAAGTAGTGTTCACCACTACAAGAATCTAGATTTAATTGTCTATGAACATTAAGCACTGAGTACATATATATTATGCCTATTATTTTAAAGTCATTTAATAAACTTGATGTGACGATATACGCACTAGTAAACCTAAAGGTTAAAGCCGTTATTAATATTTATGTCAACATAATAAAAGAGAAATAAATAAATAAAAATTTAAGTCAACTTATTGGTATTAATATTAATCTAAACCTCTTCCATTTATATTGATCAACAAGAGCTTTTCAGTTTGACAATTTACTATATTCATATTATATATATGGAAGTTACTACAAATAGCTTAGTCACTTTGGACAATTCGTTGTATATAACCTATTAGGATAACATTTAACTATCTCCAATCATCTTCAAAATAACTTGGCCTAAATTTCACAAAATTTATTATTTATTATCACAAAGAAAAAGAGAAACTATGAACCTGAGAGGCGAAAAGGGAAAGAAGAACAGAAACAAAGGGAAATCGCATCGGAGAAACGGTTTTCGAAATGAAGGGAGAGAGGGTTCGTGCTTTCAATTTTAGAACTCTTTAATGTCGGATTTACTGTCGAAGATCACCAAAACTCATCATTTTACTAAGATGGCTTACTGTCGGATAAATTCAATGGAATTGAGCATCGAATCCTCACTGGAAGTGTATACACTCTAATTACTCAAGTGTTTAAGGTTCGATTCTCTCAATTCTCTACTAACCTTGCTTTCTAAGACTTGCTCTTTTTCTACCAATCAACAGAAATTTAATGCACAAATACACAAATCAAGAGGTCTTTTAAGGGTTGTAACGGGGTCAAGGTCAAGGTAGGATTGTATTTGGTCAAGTGGACTAAAACCTGAATCCTTAATTAACCTAATTTTCTCACCTAACTTAGGACAGTCCATACAATCATAATATAAAATCTAACTACCCATTAACTATGTTTTCCACATATTTATGCATCTGACTTTGAGTACAGTACATATGCATTGCTACCATCATTTACTTTGGGGCATTTTGTCCCCTTTTATTATTGCTCCTTTTCTTTTCTTTTTCTCATCATATTTTTCTTTTTTTTTTGTTTTTTTCTCAATGCATATGATTAAGGTATTTCATGCATAAACATGTCCTCAACATTCTTTTTCACATTTTCACAAGAATATACAACACCCAATTCTCAAACCAAACGTTTCCAAACCCAATTTCCCCACACTTAATTCATGAGCACTTTCACTAGTCTAAGCTAACCAAGGATTCAAATTAAGGACATTATTATTTTTTGCTTAGAGTTAATGATGTGCTAAAATAAAGAACAAATGGATAAAATAAGCTCAACTTTGGTTTGCAAAGGATAATGAAAAGGTCAAGGCCATATGGGTATGTGAGCTCAGTGAAACAATGCCTCAATCATGTAAGTAAATGCATACATCAAATAATAGAGATATAGAATTTAGCAAGACAAAGATCACAATTATAGAGAGAACAACACACACCAAAACAAATATTGGTCGATAAAATGCAACCAATCAATTAGGCTCAAAATCTCACGGGTTTTGTGTGTTCGAGCTCTAAACCATGTTCCAAAATAAAATTTCTTCAAGCAAGTTTAACAAAATTTTAATTCAATTTAGTGAAATGCTATAAAAATTTTCTTGAAAAAGAAAATATTACTTCAACCAAGCAGTGGTAGAATATGCACGAAATCAAAGAAACATGTAAATGCAATAACTAATTTAACAAAGAAAACTAAACATTGGTGTTAAGACAGGAAGTAGTTACCCGCAGAAGTCGGTATCGACCTCCCCACACTTAAAGATTGCACCGTCCTCGGTGTATGTTGAGATGTGCAAGTGGACGGGTTGCTACAATTAATGCTTTTCACCAAAGGTTGTGCATGTGGATTTGTCGGTTGTCCTATTGAGAAGCTTTTCCTTTCCCTTCTCGGTGGCCATCCTGAAAGAAGAGAAAAAAGGAAGAAAAGTAACCTAGAAACAAAGATAAGGAAACAAATAGAATATGGGTGAGTTGATGCCAAATAATGAGGATCTCAATTATATGGTAGCTACAACATGCAAGTGAGAAAATAGTAGAAGCAAATGGCATATGAATAGTGCAAAAATTACAACAATGAGGGAGAGAGTGGGTAATGAAAGACAGTATAAGTACATATCAATGCACAAGAAATACAAGTGTTATAAAAGATTAGCATTGATTGATAAATAATATCACCCAACAATATAAACAAGTCACTGTGCACCAAAACGATGGAAGAAATATTCAACAGATGAGTAAGAAAATTTAACACCAACAGAAAAATGGTAGTCTTAGAAAAGAAAATAAAAACAAGCACAAAATTAAATGTAATAAATGAAGGTATGTAAATGCAATAAGTAAAAGAGAATGAAAGAGAATGAAAGAGAAAAAGGATGAGAAGAAAGTGAGAAAAGAAGAAGAAGGAGGAAGAGAGGAGAGAAGAAAGAAGAAAAATAGAAAACAGGAAATGGAGTCTAGTGCGCGTAAATTGTGATCATCAACAATGGCGCCAAAGACTTGGTGCTCTCAAACGTGAATCACACTTTGTCACAACTCCGCACAACTAACCAGCAAGTGCACTGGGTCATCCAAGTAATACCTTACGTGAGTAAGGGTCGATCCCACGGAGATTGTTGGTATGAAGCAAGCTATGGTCATCTTGTAAATCTCAGTCAGGCAGATTATAATGGTTATAATGGTTTTCAAATATAAAAATAATTAATGCATAAAATAGAGATAGAGATACTTATGTAATTCATTGGTGGAAATTTCAGATAAGTGCATGAAAATGTTGTGTTCCTTCTGAATCTCTGCTTTCCTACTGCTTCATCCAGTCATTCTTACTCCTTTCCATGGCAAGATGTATGTTGGGTTTCACCGTTGTCAATGGCTAGCTACCTCCCATCTTCTCAGTGAAAATGGTCCAAATGCTCTGTCACAGCACGACTAATCATCTGTCGGTTCCCGATCATGTTGGAATAGAATCCAGTGATTCTTTTGCATCTGTCACTACGCCCAACACTCGCGAGTTTGAAGCTCGTCACAGTCATTCAATCCCTGAATCCTACTCAGAATACCATAGACAAGGTTTAGACTTTCTGGATTTTCAAGAATGCTGCCAATGGATTCTAGCTTATACCACGAAGATCCTTGTTAAGGAATCCAAGAGATATTCACTCTAGCTTTCGCTTGTAGAACGGAAGTGGTTGTCAGGCACGCGTTTATGAGGATGGATGATGATGAGTGTCACGGATCGTCACATCCATCAGGTTAAAGTATGAGTAATATCTTAGAATAAGAATAAGCTTGAATTGAATAGAAGAATAATAGTAATTGCATTAATTCTCGAGGTACAGTAGAGCTCCACACCCTTAATCTATGGTGTGTAGAAACTCCATCGTTGAAAATACATAAGTGATGGTCCAGGCATGGCCGAATGGGCAGCCCCCAAAATATGATCAAGAGACCGAATGGTCAAAGACTCAGTCTAAAGATGCTTAGTACAATAGTAAAAAGTTCTATTTATACTAAACTAGCTACTAGGGTTTATAGAAATAAGTCTAAGTGCAGAAATCTACTTACGGGGCCCACTTTGGTGTGTGCTTGGGCTGAGCTTGAGCTTTACACGTGCAGAGGTTTCTCTTGGGGTTAAACGCCAAGTTGTAACGTGTTTTTGGTGTTTAACTCTGGTTTGTGACGTGTTTTTGGCGTTTTACTCCAGAATGTAGCATGAAACTGGCGTTGAACGTCAGTTTGCATCATCTAAACTTGAATAAAGTATGAACTATTATATATTGCTGGAAAGTCCTGGATGTCTACTTTTTAACGCAGTTAAGAGCGCACCATTTGGAGTCCTGTAGCTCCAGAAAATCCATATCGAGTGTAGGGAGGTCAGAATCCAACAGCATCAGCAGTCCTTTGTCAGCCTCCTATCAGATTTTTGCTCAGGTCCCTCAATTTCAGCCAAAAAATACCCGAAATCACATAAAAACACAAAAACTCATAGTAAAGTCCAGAAATGTGAATTTTGCATAAAAACTAATAAAAACATCCCTAAAAGTAGCTAGATCCTACTAAAAACTACCTAAAAACAATGCCAAAAAGCGTATAAATTATCCACTCATCAGAGTCGACGCACACGCCTGCATTACGCGTATGCGTGAAACTGGAATAGCCATTCGATGCGTATGAGTCGCCCACGCATACGCGTGGATGACAAAGAATGCACACTGACACGTGAGCATCGGTCACGCATACGCGTGACCACTCGCGTGCTAAAGGCACGCTTCCAGCACAGTGGCAGCACAACTCTCTGTTCAAGCACCCTTTTACACCGATTGGGAATCCCACGCATACGCGTCACTGACGCTTACGTGTGGATGGACTAAAATGCAGGTGATGCGTATGCGTGGGGTTGCTCGTGCTCTAGGCACCCCTCGTGCGCGTCTCCATCGCAACTCTCTATTTGTTTTCTCTTTGTTGCGAAGTCACACACGATGCGTGTGCAGCGTAAACGCTTGCACGTCGATTCCAAATTTTTTTAATAATGCAAAATAAAAGTAGATATGCATAACTGGAAATTAAAACTGACATAAATAAATTAAAACTAATAAAAAGGAGGATCATACCATGGTGGGTTGTCTCCCACCTAGCACTTTTCTTTAACGTCCTTAAGTTGGACAATTGATGAGCTCCTTGTCACGGTGGCTTGTGCTTGAACTCGTCCAGGAATCCCCACCAATGTTTGTACTTCCAGAAGCCTCCGGGGTCCCAAACTAGGCGCATACAGCCTTCAAGCAAGTTAAAGCAAGTGACAGGGCCCCAAGAGTGTTGGTTGCTGGAATAAATTCTGGGGTCACAAACCTTGCTTTTGCACCTGTCTTCGTGTTGATCATCATTGTTCCAACCGGGTGGCAAGCAATTTGAATTCTCACTGAAGCATCCTAACAACTTCTTAGACCCATTCAATTGAGCTCTACACCAACCCTTGCACTTCAATTTGGAGCATGCAACCATATCGAACCTTGCCTGACAACTCCTAGCACTAACCATCTCCCTCTTACTCTTAAAGCCACAGAGAGCTCTAAGTTGACCATTGATGCGTGAGCAACTTGTCTATCTTTTTCTAGTGAATTTGCATCTAAATTTTTTAGTTTAATTTAGAATTAATTATATTTTAGCCACTATGGATGCTATTTTTAAGTTTTGTTCAATTTTATTCATTTTAGGTAGCATTCGGAGGGATTTGATGAAGTTTCTACATAGAAAAAGAAAAAACCAAAGAGATGACCAGCGAAGACCGACGCAGACGCATGGCTCACGCGACCGTGTGGAATGGAGAAATCGCAATGACGCGATCGCGTGCCTGACGTGAACGCGTGGACTGGAATCTGCACAAATGACGCGAGTGCGTCGATGACGCGGACGTGCCACATACGTGATCTGCAATAATACAGAAAACGCTGGGGGTGATTTCTGGGCTGTTTTGACCTACTTTCCAGCCCAGAAAACACAGATTAGAAGCTGCAGAATGGATAAAGTAAGTGGTCCCCATCCATCAACTGAAAATCTGTTAATTAATTCGAATTTAAATTCAAATCTTATCTTTTAGGAAAAGATATTATTTTATTTTTAGATAATGAGATTTTAAATTAATTAGGATTAGTTATAAAAAGGGGAGACTTCTCTTCTATTAGATTAGATTACATTAGAGGGATTCCATTAGGGAATTCTATACAAATTTACACTCTACATTCAATGAGCAACTAAACCTCCACTGTTAAGGTTAGGAGCTCTGTCTATTTGTTGGATTGATTTTATTACTTTTTCTATGTTAATTTATGTTTTGGATTTATATTTAAGAATTGTTTTCGTTCTTTATCTTATGAATTTGGGTGGAACGGAAGTATGACCCTCTTTCTATTTATGTTCTTGTATAACTTAGAAAAGCTCTATACTTGAACAACAGCTTGAAAACATATTCTCCTAAATTCTAATTATCTGGATTTAACGGGATACGTGACATATAATCCTTTTATTCTTTGGGTAATTAGAGTTTTTGTGGAATACAAACTGGAATTTGATCATGTACCCTTTAATTGGAATTAATTGACCAAGGAATTGGCAGTTAATGAATTTTAGAGGAGACTAGGAAGGTCTAAGGAATTAGGGTCTAGTCACATATAGTTTGCAATAAATTAAATCCTACATAATTAAAATAGTTAGTAAGAAAAGTTAATCCAGAAAAATAGATAACTCTGAAGCCTTAACTGTTTATCCATATTTTATTCCCAATTTATTTAATTGTCTATACTTTTGATATTTTGAATTCAAACTTAAACCTTTTAAACATCTCAAAACCAATTTCTACTTGCCTAACTAAGCTTATCACTCAATAACTATTGCTTAATCCATCAATCCTCGTGGGATCGACCCTTACTCACGTAAGGTATTACTTGGTATGACCCAGTGCACTTGCCGGTTAGTAAGTGTCGGTTATAAATACCGCACCAAGTTTTTGGCGCCGTTGCCGGGGATTGATAGTGATTAACAACTATTAGTTATTTGATTGCTTAGATTAGGCGTGCATTTAAGTAAATAAGACTACTCTTAGAATTAACTCAATTTCTCATGTAATACATCACTTCTTTTCTTTTTTTTTTTTAGATTCAAGTTCAGTGAGTGGTACATGAAACATCTTTTCAGCATTAAAGAAATAAAAAAAAACTTGGTACATGAAACATCTTTTCAGCATTAAAGAAATAAAAAAAAACTAGTCCTAGAATTCTAACTAATAAAAGATCATGCAATAAACAAAGCAAAATAGCAGAAAACCAGAACATAACATAGAAAAAGAAAGGAGGAATAAAAATGAAAGGAACTCAACCACCTTAGTTATCCTAGCGGTCGCTTTATTCTTCAGGTTGTGCTCCTCCGTGAAGATGATTCGCCTCCCTTTTGGTGTCAGAAAACCAATAAGCGTAGCATCCAATAACACCAAACTTAAAGGTTTGCTTGTCCTCAAGCAAATAAGAACTGAAAAAAGAAGAGACAAATATTATGAGGAGAGAAAAATAAAAGGATAAAAGAATAAGAGAGAATTAGGATTGGGAGAGAGAGAAAGAAAAATGGGCGGCGCAAGCGACGCGGACGCGTGGGGCACGCGTTCGCGTGATTTCGTTTTAGTTAGTTGACGCGGTCGCGTCGGTCACGCGGTTGCGTTACCCATGTTATGCTTCGGGCGCGAGTGTAGCCTCGCGCCTGCACAAATTTGGGGTGACGCGATCGCGTGGGGCATGCGATCGCGTGAGTGGCTTCAGAAGGGAATGACGCGAATGCGTCGGCAACGCGTTCGCGTGATAGAGATTATGCGTCTAGTACCAAGCCAGCACCACTCCAGCACAATATTTGGTTGTGCACCCTTTTTACGTCAAAAATCAGTGCACGCGGCCGCGTGGGTCACGCGGTTGCGTGGGAGGCTAATATTCCCACATGACGCGGACGCGTCGGTGATGCGGTCGCGTGGGGCGATTTGTGCCAGTGGCACGCCTCCAGCTACGCTCCAGCGTGACTCTCTGTTCGTTTTTATTTTCTCCCCTCTCCTTGCGACGCGGACGCGTCGCTGATGCGGTCGCGTCGCGTGGCATTTTTTTTATATAGCTTGAGGTGTTCGGTTCCTGGGAGAACATAGCTGCATGATCAGAAAATTAGTAAGAACTCAATAAAAATAAAATAACTAAGAAAAACTATACGAAAAACAGCTAAGAATGAAAAGAAACAATCATACTACGGTGGGTTGTCTCCCACCAAGTACTTTTAGTTAAAGTCCTTAAGTTGGACATATGGTGATCTCCTTGTCATGGTGGCTTATGCTTGTACTGATCCAGGAATCTCCACCAATGTTTGTAATTCCAATGCCTACCGGGATCTCAAACCAGGCGTATAACACCTTTGAGCAAATTGAAGTAAGTGACAAGGCCCCAAGAGAGTTGATTATGGGAATGAATTTCAGGGTCCCAAATCTTGCTTTTATGTCCGTCTTCTTGTGGATCACCATTATTTCCACTTGGTGGCAAGCAATCTGAATTCTCACAAAGACATCCAAACAACCTTCTAAACCCATTCAAATTTGCATGCTGAGGTGGTTGTTGCTGCTGAGACTGAAATTGGTGGTTATTGTAATTGTTCTGTTGAAAACTACCTGGAGAACTATGATTAAAATTTTGTGGCCTCTGAGGTTGTTCCCTCCACCCAAAATTTGGGTGATTTCTCCACCCCTGATTGTAGGTGTTAGAATAGGGATCATTATTGGGGTTTCTAAGAGCACTCCCCATGTAATTGACCTCTTGAAGAAGATTTTGGGTGTTGATAGCTGGGACTTGCATGCCACTCATCTGTTGAGTAAGTAGACTTAATTGCTGAGTCATAAGCTTGTTCTGGGCAAGTATAGTATTAAAAGTTTCTACTTCCATAACACTCTTCTTCTGAGAAGCCTCAATATCTGATGGTTGCTCTTGATATGGGTAGAAAGATGACGGTTCTTGGTAGTTGGAACATGGAGCATTGAAGTTTCTTTGGTTTTGGCTTTGCCAACCAAAATTTTGATAGTTCCTCCATCCACCATAGTATGAATCACTACTTGGATGTAAGTAGTAACCCATGTGATCTCTTTCCATTATTTTTCCTTAGCACAAAACACCAAAAAGGATTAAACGCACCATGTGGTAAACAGGAAAGCAAAGAAGAAAGAACAAAATTCTAAAAATTAAAATAAAACTGATTAGGAAACACCAAACTTAATTTCAGAAATTAAGAAAAATATTGGTGCTAATATATATATATATATATATATATATATATATATATATATATATATATATATTTAATTAAAAGGAAAAAAGAAAGAAAACGAAAAAGGGGGAGGGGGTACTGGACGGAAAAGAAGAAAAAAAAAGGAAAAAAATTTTTTTCGAAAAATAATAGAACAATTTTTTTTGTAAAATTAAAATTAAAACGCCTAATCTAAACAATCAAACAACTAATAGTTGTTAATAACTATCAATCCCCAGCAACGGCGCCAAAAACTTGATGCGGATTTTACAACCCACACTTAATAACCGGCAAGTGCACTGGGTCGTACCAAGTAATACCTTACGTGAGTAAGTGTCGATCCCACGAGGATTGATGGATCAAGCAACAATGATTGATTGATTGGATTAGTTAGGCAAGCAAAAATTGGTTTTGAGATGTTCAAAAGGTTTAAGTGTAAATTCAGAATATCAAAGACAGGAAGATAAATAAATTGGGAATAAAATATGGAGAAAACAGTTAAGGTTTCAGAGTTATCTATTTTTCCGTATTAACTTTTCTTACTAACTATTTTAATTATGTAGGATTTAATTTATGACAAACTATATGTGACTAGACCCTAATTCCTTAGACCTTCCTAGTCTCCTCTAAAATTCATCAACTGCCAATTCCTTGGTCAATTAATTCCAATTAGAGGGTAAAAATCAATTTTCAGTTTGCATGCCACAAAAACTCTAATTACCCAAAGAATAAAAGGATTATATGTCACGCATCCCGTTAAATCCAGATAATTAGAATTTAGGAGAATATGTTTTCAAGCTGTTGTTCAAGTATAGAGCTTTTCCAAGTTATACAAGAACTCAAATAGAAAGAGGGTCATACTTTCGTTCCACCCAAATTCATAAGATAAAGAACGAAAACAATTCTTAAATATAAATCCAAAACATAAATTAAAATAGAAAAAGTTATAAAATCAATCCATACAAATAGACAGAGCTCCTAACCTTAACAGTGGAGGTTTAGTTGCTCATGGAATGTAGAATGTAAATTTGTATGGAATTCCCTAATGGAATCCCTCTAATCTAATGTAATGTAATAATAGAAGAGAAGTCTCCCCTTTTTATAACTAATCCTAATTAATTTAAAATCTAATATTTAAAATTAAGATAATATCTTTTCCTAAAAGATAAGATTTGAATTTAAATTCGAATTAATTAACAGATTTTCAGTTGATGGGTGGGGACCACTTGATTTGTCCATTCTGCAGCTTTTAATCTGTGTTTTCTGGGCTGGAAAGTGGGTCAAAACAGCCCAGAAATCACCCCCAACGTTATCTGTATTATTGCAGATCGCGTATGTGACGCGTCCGTGTCGTCCACGCGCTCGCGTCATTTGTGCAGATTCCAATCCACGCGTTCGCGTCAAACAAACCATATTCAAGTGGAAAAGTAAAGGTTAAGGATAAGGATTTTACCCACTTGAATGTTGTATTGGATGGTAATGCCTTTGGGAGAGGTGTTTCCAATGGTCTTGCAAGCTCCACTCCCTTGTGCTCTTCTTTGAATTCTTCCACCTCTTTGCAAGCTTATTCAATTTCAACCTCTTCCTCTTGGTAGCTTTCTTCCAATTCAATCTCTTCTTCATTGCCTACCAAGGGCATGGGAGGCTGTGCTTCTTCTTCTTTAATCTCCATATCTTAATCAACCTCTACAAAGTCTTCAACCATGATATGCCTTAGAGGTTGTACACCCTCTTCAACATCAACAGCAAACACCTTGGACGGAAGCTCTATGACTGGACTTTTCCATGGAGGTTCTGCATCTCACAAGTCTTCAACCACTTCCTCTTTTGTGATAATTTCGGCTTTCTCCACTTACTCTAATACAAAATCAAACTCCTCCTTGATGTCTTCCTTCACTAATTCTTCAACCACTCATTCGCCTTCAAGGGTCTCTACTACCTCCACCTTTTGGGCCTCATCTAGCTTCTTTTGAAGTATGAATTTGTGAAACCGATCCATTACGTCCCTAAGACGATCCCTTCTCTCTTGTTCTATATCACTAGCATGATTAGGATCATTTTTCTCTTGGATTGATGGATGTGGGTGATTTTCTATGGAGGGTGGTGATAGGATGGAGAGATCATTATGTGGTTGGAAAGGAAGTGCACTAGAGCTTGAGGGTTGATTATTGGGGGTATTCAATGATCCAATCTGTGAAGCGAGAGCTTGTAAAGAAGATGTCAGACCGTTTAAGGTAGAGTTGAGTGTGTTCTCCATGGTCTTTTGTCTTTGGTGAATAACACTAAGAGTGTTGTTACCCAATGGAGGTTGTGGTGGATAGGAGGGTTCATTTGTTGGGAGAAATGGCTCATAATATGAAGGTGGTTCCTCTTGATAAGGGTATGGAGATGGTGTATATTGAAGTGGTGGTTCTTGGGAGTAATTATGTTGGGATGGGGGTTGTTCTAAGTATGGCTCGTATGGCTCATAACATGGTTGGTTATATGATGGATAAGGGTCATATGGGGGTGTTTGGTAACAAGGGGCTTGTGAGTATGGTGGTTCAACGCTATGTTGAGGCGGCGGTTCATAAGCATGTGGTGGTGGTTGTTGACACGTACAAGAAGGACTACCACATCCATTATATTGGTATGCACTAGGATTGGAGTTATACCTATATGAGACCGGAGGTGGTTGTGGTCAAGAGGGTTGATCAATCCTTGTGGCTCCTCCCATCCTTGATTGTCCCAACCTTGATGCATGTTCTCATTGTAATCTCCTCTTCTTGCAACATAATTGTAACCAAACTCATAACCAAAGGGGTGAGAGTTCATAGTAGCTAAAGAAAACAAAAACAAAAACTAGTAAAAATAAGCAACTAATTTCTAAACTAACAAAAACTAGCAAACAAGCAAAAAGCAAATATTTATAATAACCAATAATAAGGCACATGTTTGCAATTCCCCAGCAACGGCGGCATTTTTTATGTATGGATTTTTGTGTGGTCTAGAATTTCACAATTGAAATCTCATTGCAAGTATAGTTTCCAAACCAACTAAAATCCTTTCATACAAAAAATTGTTTGTCACAAGTAACAAACCCCTAAAAGTAATAACCGAAGTATTCAAACCTCGAGTCGTCTCTAAAGGAATTGCAGGGAAGTGTTCTTATAATTGGTTATGAAAAGGTATATTTTGGGGTTTTTGAAATAAGAAATAAGAAATGTAAATGGTAATGAAAATCAAATGATAAAGAGGTCTTGGCAAGGTTTGGTGGTCAAGGATCTCTATCCTTATCACTAACCGCAACATGAGAATTGGCAAGGATCAATCCCATTAAGTCATCCTTTAACTAGTAAAGGAAAGTCAAATGAGCTATCTTAATCTGAGTCCATAAGTCCTAACTCTCCACCAATTCAATTAGTGAGAACTAGAGTCAATGGCTACCAATCATCAATTACTTGGACATTAGTAACTCAAGAGTTCCTAAGTTACCATCCCAAGCCAAGAACATAAAATATACTCTAACATCCTTCCAACCATTTTGTCAAACACTTGGAAGGCATAAAATAAAATCATAGAAAAGTAATAAGAGAATGTAAAACCTAAAACCAACAATTGCAAAATCAATGATAGCAAATAAAGGAAGAAGCAATAAACATGAAATACCTCAAATTGCATACAAAGGAAAATCAATCTAACATGAAGAGTTCATAAACTAAATTGTAGAATAAATAGATCAACAAGAGAATATAAATAAACTAAATTACTAGAACAGTTAAGAGTAGAAGAAAACTAAATTAAAGCATGATAGAAATCTGAAATTGAAAAGGAATAAACTAAGAATCCTAAAACCTAGAGAGAGGAGCCTCTCTCTCTAGAAAACTACATCTAAAACCTAAAATTATATGAGTGTCCCCCTTGATTCTCCCACTCTGCAGCCTTTAATCAGTATTTTCGGGCTTGAAATTGGGCCAAAAACAGCCCAAAAATCGCTCCCAGCGATTTCTGATACGTACAGCACGTGGCTCCATCACGCGTACGCATCATGTACGCGTGCTTTGCGCGTACGTGTCGCCTAACAGCAAAGCAACTATAGAAATTGTATATCATTTTGAAGTCCCGGATGTTAACTTTCCAACGCAACTAGAAACGCCTCATTTGGACCTCTGTAGCTCAAGTTATGATCGATTGAATACGAAAAGGTCAGGGCTGACACCTTAGCAATTTCTTCAATTTCTTGTATTCCTTCCACTTTTGCATGCTTCCTTTCCATCCTCTAAGTCATTCCTGCCCTATAAACCCTGAAAGCACTTAACACATAAGAGAGGATTAAACATAGCAAATTTAAGGTCAAAGAAACATATTTTCAATCATAGCACAAAATTAGGGAGGAAAGTGTAAAACATGCAAATTCTGCGAATAAATATGAGAATAGTGGATAAAATCCACTCAATTAAGCACAAGATGTACCATGAAATAGTTGTGCAAAACTGACTTTGGTGCCCCACCAGCGGCATGCATTGCCGCTAGAACAATCAGCGTCGCTGCCTCCAGCGCACATTTACTGGTTGTATACCTCCATCTGCTCTTGCAAATGATCTAGCTGCTCCAGCTTCTCTGTCAGGTTCGAGCTGATGGTAACGGCTCCTTCCACGCGTGCAAGAAGGTCCTTGTACTTCTGCTCAGACTGCTTCACTTGTTGGTAAAGCTCCTGTGTCACTTTCTGCACCTCCTCCCTCGAGTCGATAACTTCCTGGGCATCCAGCTGGGCTGGTGGCAAAGGCAGAGGTAGAGGTAGAGGAAGCCGCCAACGCGAAGGAGTGGAGGCCACTAGCGAAGAACAACCCCAAACTGAAGTAGTGATTCTTGTGGGATTCAACGGCAGTCTCGTGCCAAACCCTATTAGGATCTACCACTGAGGTCTCGAAGTTGGTTTTGTCGTTCTCACTAGGTGACTGAGACTGTTGGGTATCAAAATCTACTAATATAAAAAAACCATAAAATTTTAATAGTACAATAGTATCTTATATTGACACAATAAAAAAATAATTAATTCACAAAGCCTATCATCTAACTAAAATATCAGTAGATTTTAACACTAATATCAAAACAAATAACCTTAATCACAATACTAGCAATAAAATAGATCAAGTAAATTAATAAATTTTTAGTGAAATTTATATTTATATTAATAATGGTATATAATTAAAATACAATTAATTTTAAAAATAGAAAAAACAAAAATTAAATTAAATTAGATATTTATGTATACGATATAATTAGTATTTGTCAAATATAATACTTAGAAGTGTAATGGCTAAATGGCAAGTAGAGGTTGCTTTTACTCCAAGGTTCTTGGTTCAAGACCTTATGGAGACATTTTAAAAAACTTTTCAAGAAGACCAGTTCGGTTAGACCGGTTTGCACCGGTTCTTACCGATTCACATCGGTTTTATTCCTTAAACGGTTCAAAGAGTAAACCAAACCAGACTAAAATCTGGTTATAGTCCGGTTCACTAGTTTTTTGGTCGAACCAGCTGATCCAGTTCGATTTTTACAAATATGGATTAAAATACGAACATAATTTCATAGACCAATAAGTATTATCTCTTTGTTGACAATTAAGTTATTTTAATGGTAATTAAGATCTAATAATGATTTATAATAAAATAAGCATTCTTTTGCAAGAATGAACCTATAGTAGTAGTTAGGGGTGTTCATAGATTAGATCATATCCATATAAATCCACAGTATTTATCCGTATCTGATCTGTAATTTGAGGATATGATTTGATCTATAAGATGATCGGATTGGATCGAATCGGATCCACACTCTAATCAGATAGAAGTAAATATGTTTAAAAAAGTAAACAAAAAATTATTGACTTTTTTTATAAAAATAAATTTTTTTAATATTTTTTATTTTATGGATATATTTAATATCTAATCCAAACATAAAAAGTGCCAATATCGAATTTGATCTGATGAGTTTAGTGCGGATTGGATCGAAATTTCAGCCATATCCCATCTGTAAACACTCCTAGCAATAATAACTAAAAAATTATAATATTATATTTTTAACTAAGAGGAAGTGCCAAAAAAAAAGTACTAAATACAAGAACATTTAATCAAATATTAAAAGAAAATTTTACTTTAAAACAGTTGGACTTTTTTTGCTCATATAATAATAATAATAATAATAATAATAATAATAATAATAATAATAATAATAATAATAATAATAATAATAATAATAATAATAATAATAATAATAATATGATAATTGTTTTATATATCATATAAATATAAATGTTTTTTTCTATGATCTTAAGAAAGGTTTTGTAAGTCCCTAACCTTGTTATTGATTTTTGTAGTGTTAGCCCTTATATTATCAATTTAATTCATATATAATTCGAATGATAAATTATTTGGTGACGTACTTTTTTTTTACTGTGATATACTTGTTTTATTATTATTATTATTATTATTATTATTATTATTATTACTATTATTATTATATTAAAAAATAACAGGCCAAATTATTGCCATAACATACTAGAAGTTTGGCAGTTTATTATTCTTCTCTAATGGAGAAATCAAAATTATTTTCAATAATTTATTTAACGTTTAGTAAAATAAAAATAAATTTTATTAGAATAAATTTTAGTAGAAGTTTAATATTTTTATTCATCATAAAATATTTATAGAATTACTCGTAGATAAATTTTAGAAAAAAGAAAAAAAAACCATGATTTTTAATTTTATTTTTAAATAAACTTTATTTTTAATTTTCAAATAAATTTTAATTTTATTTTTTAATAATATTAATTTTTTACCGTATATAATTATTCAATTATTATTTAATTATATATAAATAAATTATTCTTAATAAGACTTTTTTGTGCTATTTAATTATCTTTTTTAAAAAATAATTAATATTAAAATAATTAAACTTTTCACAAAAATTAATAAAAAATTATAAACGAAAAAAATTAACCATCCTGATAATTTTTTGTATTTTTATTCATATTTTAATTATAAATATAAATATAATTTAATTATATTATTTATAAAATGTGACTATAGATTTAGATAAAATTTAGTTATATTACTTATATATAGTTTCATTGTATTGTATTGCTTATAAAGTTAGATTATAATTATGACAATAGAATTATTCTTGTATTTTATATGTGTGACTAATTGGTGGTGTTAAAACATTACTCTTAATTATAAATAATATTTATAATTTAAAAAATCAAAGACTCAATTAAAAAGATACGAAAAAAATGATGTTAAAATATTCTAACTCTTTAAAATAAAAATATTTGAAATTCAGTTAAAAATTATTTAAAATTTAAACTCAATAAAAATTTATATTCAATGTGTTTTGTATTAAATATATTTAATAACCTATTATATCATATTGGTTGAAATTAGTTTTTATAATATTAATTTTTTAATAACACTTTATTAGAAAAACCATCTTTTCAGAATTTTTTAAAAACTAATTAATATTATATATATTTTGTTACATTACATCTCGTTATAAAAAAAATTATTTATTTTTAATATTTATATTAAAAATAAAAATAAAATTTAAATTAGTAAATTTTAATCTATAATATAATAATAATATAGTAATTGTTTTATATATTATACGAATAAAAATTAATTATTTTTTATTTATAAAAATTTTAAGAGCTTGTTTTATATATATATATATATATATATATATATATATATATATATATATTGATGAATGTGATATATTTTTTATGTAAATAATCTTTTAAAAAAATCTAATAGTTAATCTATTATTTTTTTTGTTTTAGTCCAAATTAAATATTTTTTTATTGTTTTTGCAAAGAAACTTTTTTAAAAAATTTAATAATATGTGATGAAAAACACCAAATAAATTATACAAAAACCAATTAAAACACAATATAATAACATCTTTAAAAAAAAGGCGTTTTAGGCATTTTTATTTTAGTGCCTCCAACCATAATACCAAATTTCTAATTCTTAGTAGTCCAGCAAAACCAAAAAAATGAGAAACATAATTGAACAAACGAGGAATAAAAGAATTATAAGTAGGCTTTGAATAGAAGATTAGTAGTATACAAACGAGGAATAAAGACATTGAACATAATTTAACCAATGAGAGATTCCAAATAAGTAATAAAGACATTGAACATGCTCAATCATAAATCTCATATTATTGAGAGTTGATATCCTAATTTATTTTTATAACGAGAAAAAAGGTGAATATATTTAACAATTAAAGGTTGAAAATGAATGCTCTCCGGTATCAGTTAGCATGCATAACTTTGCACAACAGGATCATATATCATATACCAGTCGTATAATAAATTAAATCCTAGGTATCACTTAGTTAATTCAAACGAAATTGGAAATAGCATCATCAACAAAGTGGAGATATGCATGCATACCATCACTTTCCCACCATGGCCTAACGAAATGAAGGAAGAACATTCAAAAATTTACTAGAAGTTTAGCTAAGGGGCCAAGTCAACCTAGAGGCCTTATGCCCTTCTTCATCTTCATTCAAGACCAAAGTTTTAGTCTTCCATGTCATATGAATTCTTTATTCATGGAGTAACTTCTATTAAGGTGAACAAACATATCAATTCTCGTCAATCTATTAGCGATAACCAATAGCATCACAAATTTACAGAGTGTTTGGAAACCTCTAGAAATTTAATTTCTATGAAAATTGAATTTAATTCTTTCAATATTTAAAACAAAAATAATTAAATTAATTTAGATAGAATATAAATTAATTTCTTTGTTTTCTCTTAAAATTAATTTCAATTTAAATAAGTCTGATTTAGAATTTTATTTCAATAAAATTTTACTTAAAACTTAAAATATCTAAAATGTCTTTATAATCTAATTACTTCTTAATTTTTTTTCATTCACTTTTTCTCAATACATCCCACTTTTCAACACACATTCTCTCTTCTCTCACTACTTTCATTTCTTTTTTTTTCTTTCCTTCAACTTACTTAATATAATTGTTCATATCTTGACCCGAAAGTAAAGTCAGACCAATAAAAATAAAAAGTTCATCCAAAGAGGATGTCCTCTCCAACTTACCCGACCTCTTAAAGAGGCCGGACACAGCAAGAAAGGTTCAGTTTTACTTAAATAAATAACTGCCTCCCCTGAATCTCTCTTACTATCTCTATCTCCACTAAAAGATAGATTTCAACAAACTCCAAGATAACGAAAACGGTTGTCCACCAACAAAAGTAGAACTAATCCAAAAAGGTGGTTATCTATTTTACTATAAATATACTGACACCCATCGAATATATTCACATCCCGATCTACTAAAACCCTAGCTAAAGCCTTTGCTAACTTAAGTATCGGAGTCTCTTGCAGGTAGCATGCCCCACCTCTTCATGAGGAACTCGGACGACGGCACTTCGTCACCAACACAAGTTGGTCGCTGCCTCAGAAGAAGTCTGAACCTCACGTTCAAACCCAAATCACCATTTCAGGTAACTTTCGAAACAATAATATATACCCTTTTTTTAAGATCTACTAAGTAGATCTAAAAAAAAATATACAAATGTATAAATTTTAAGTGTTTAACTTAGATTAATGACACAAAGAATTTGCTAATATATTTGACCATTTCAAGTGAAGTTGTATCAATCATGACACTAGCAAAAAATGGCATAATTTGTTTCTTTTTAATAATATGAATTAACTGCTATAATTTACTATTAATAACTAGCCTTTTATTACTTGTTATGTCATTAGACCACTTAACAAATTGGTTTTTGATAGTTCATGTTTATTTTTTTGTTGTTGGTTTGTCGTTAGAATCAACCATAAATAACCATTTAATTTTTTAATTAATAATAATATTTTTTAAATTTAATATTTTTAGATATATTTTAATTATTTTATATAATTTAATAAATAAATATATTTATTATTTAAATATAATGTTATATTAATAAAGAATAAAGTTGTTTATTATAAAATTTTAATTCATTTGATAAAATATTTCAAACATTTTCAATTATATAGTTTTATTAACTCATTTCAAACACTAATATTTAATTTAATTCTAATTAAAATTCAATTTTTAATAAAATTCAATTCAATAGAACTAAAATTTTTTGAATAGGCTGTTAGAAAAACACATTAACAAAAGATAAAAAGAAAAAGAATTGAACATGCAAAAATTGAAAAATTCAACTCAATGATATATTTGGATCAACTCCTAAAAAAGACGCTATAAAAAAATAGAGTATTTGTAATAATTTTTGTATTAAATTCAAAATTATTATAAATTATTTTTTAACAAAAAATTAGTTATTGTTATAGGTTTTGTAATAAGAAGATAATTTATTACAAAATATTTTAATATTTTATAACAACTTAGTTTTTTTATTACAAATTATATTAGTTTTGTAACAAATTAGTATTAAATTGTTCATTCATTTTGTATTTATATATTGTTATAATTTTTAAAAATTTTTATAGTAATTATTTATATTCTAACGATTATAACTAAAATTTTAATAATAATTTTAAATTAAATATTTTTTATAATTATTATAAATGATTTAAAAGATGTTATAAATATTATAAAAATTTATAATGTATTTGATTTACTGGTTTATGTATCAAAATACATTAAATTGAATTAAGTAATTTTGATTTATCATAGACATTAAAATCATTAAATCGAAACCAATAAATTTAATATATTTTGGGTGGGGTTCAATTTTTATAGTTTTGATTTACTTTCATAAAAGATGCTTCTACTAAATTGAAGTTATTAGTTTCGTTTGACGTAAATTTATATGAAATAGTCTAAATCGAAGTTAGTCATACAAAAAACTAATTTCAAGATATACATATAACGTAAAATCATTAAGAATATTTATAAAATATTGTACTCCGATCCATTTAATTTTTTTATGTCATTTAACCATATTTGCCCCTATTCTGCTATCAATATTTTATTTGTTCACTTGCCCCTATTCTGCTATCAATATTTTATTTGTTCACTGATGAATGTTCCTTGTAATTTACAGGTGTTGGAGGGTTGTTTAATTCTTTATGTTTGTATGTGCTGTTATCTATAATGTTATGAAATTTATACTAATTTTACTACGAATACATTTTTTATGGTGAATTTACCGTATTTTTTATAAAAGAATATGTAATTTATCTTGTACACGTATCATTTTTTAATTGGTTATTAGGTTAATTTTGTTTAGACTATTTATTTTATTTAGTATTCATTAATTATCACGACAATTGATAAATACTAAATAAGACAAGTTCTGACTGTTTTTTTTTTGTCTCCCTAGTATTACTCTTTATAATTAAATTAGTTTTTAAAATGGGTAATTATTCAATTTTTTAAAATATTAAAAAATAAAAATTAAAACATGATTTTTTTTAAATCATTTTCAGAAGGTATATCCTAACTTTCTGTAATAGATTTTGGCCTTTCACTCCTCTCCCATTCTTTCATTCTCGTTGCGTCTCCCAAATAGCACTGCCTCGTTGATTGTAATCAAATTATAAACCAACTGAATAACTAAAAAATGATAGGAAGTTCTAAGGACGCAGATAAGAGAGAAAACCAACCTGTCCAAGCACGGCGAAACATACTCTGGTCAGGGTGACAGTAGCGACGAATAAAAACGTGACGACGAGAGACGCACTAGAGCAAGGAGACGTGGTGACGCAGAGCAAGGGAGTCACAGACGCGACGATGCAGTGTTAGAGACACACCGGAGCTGGCGAGACGAATCAATCAATCAGAAGAGCCGATTGTGACTTCTAGACTTTGGAGTTAGGTCGTTCGAGACTTTAGGAGAGGCTGACTAGTGAGAAATAGTTGCTGAGTGACATTAAGAGAGAACGAGAAAGAAGAATTTAGAATTAGGCCTACCGTAATTTAAAAAATTAAAAAAATCGGTTTCTAAATTTTTAATAAATTATATATTCACCCCTTTTAAAATTTAATTACAATATAGTCTAATATGGTTAAGATAAAAATTAAAATTAAAAATAAATATCTAATTAAGATGTGACATATTATAAAAAATAATTTATATATTATTTTAGAAAAGATTGGATAGAGTTTATTTTTTTAATTGTAGACATTGTTTTGCAATTAGTACTTTTTAACCATCAATACACATTTTTTTTATTTTGTTAGTTAAAAATAATGTAGATATATAATTAATTAATAATAAATATACTATTATATAGATATCAAGAGTTTTTTTAAATATAAATAGTATTATTGATCTAATACTACTTTTAAAATGTAATTGACTTCAACAACTACTATGTAGAAAATCTCAACTATATATATATGGCGAAGGATTAGGACTCACAATGCTAATTATATCCGCGGATCAAATCCAACCTGTAGTGATTTGGGTTGAAAACAGAGGGTTCAGCTACATATAGGGTTGGATGAAGATTTAGGGCTAAGCTTATCCCTTTTTTTTTGTAATTTATATATATATAGAGTGGCAAATATCAATTTAATATTTAAAAATTTTAACATTAATAAAATAGTATCTAATTTTTGTTATTAATAAAATTATTTTTAAAAACTTTTAAAAATTGATAAACATGTTCTTGAATTTGTTGAAGATCAATAAAAAAATGCTGAGGTAGTCATCAAATTTGATGATATGACATATTTTTTTGACTAATTACTGAGTTGTTTTTATAATTAATTAAACAATTATAAACTAGAAAAATTTCTAATTCTTTTATCTTAAGTTATCATTCTCCGCGTCAGCCTCTGCAAAAGGATTTTCCTTATACCTTCCACGATCCCTCCCTACTCTTCTATTATTGTTCTAAGTACCACCACCATTATTACCAGTCTAAAAACCAGAGCCATATCTTTTTTAATCTATGATCTTCTTAATGACTGTGCTTCTATTATACAATATAATAAGCCAAACAATAAAACAAAAAAATTCAGAAAGAAAAACCAAAAACAAAAATTGAAGAATAATAAAAAATCAGTTTAGTAGCAACTCCAACAATACAAATTCTATTCATCACCATCAGTAACCCTATAAATAAAAATTCAGCACAACTTAATTTTAGTTTTATTCACATTCAAAAGAAGAAATGCAAAGAGGCTGGCTTACTTCAAGGAAGAGCAACCAATGACGAAAATACTAACAACGATGATAAAGAACGATTTTGTTGGAGGCGGCGACGAAAACCAGACTGTAATGAAGACAATTCTACCTCTGATGATCTTGCCCGATGGCGATGAAGACGATTTTCTTTTGGCGCGATAAAGAATATGACGCTTTTACCTATGATGGGACGATTCTGCCTCTGACGATTCTCCTCAAGCGCGCGAAGTCGACATTCTACTTATGCTGAGTCAAGCACGCAACGACAATGTTCTCCTCAGGTTGGATCTCAGGCGCGTAACGATGGTTTTGCGGTGACCTTGAGAGTGAGAAGGGGAAGCAGTGAGAGGGGATGAGCTTAGCGGTGAGAGGGAGGAAGGTGGCGGACGACAGTAAAAGGAGGGGTGGAGGTACATTTTCTAGCTTAGCAAAACCTAGGGCAAAAGACTGGAATTTTACAATTTTAAACTAATTATAAAGGACAATTTAGTAATTTTCTAGAGAGATACGCCATATCATCAAAATCCAGTGGTCACTTCAATATCCTTCTCGTCGGAAATGTGCTCCAGTGAGTTCTGGGACACGCTCGTCAATTTTTAAAATCATTCAAACACTATTTTATTGATAACAAAAGTTAGGTACCATTTTTTCAACGCAAGAATCTTTCAGGTACTAAATTGGTATTTACCCCCCTCTCTCTATATGTGTGTGTGTGTATATATATATATATATATATATATATATATATATATATATATATATATATATATATATATATATATTATAAGAGTTTAATTTTGATGTATTGCTAGTGTAAAGCATTTTACATAGTCGTGTAATCACATCCGTTCTTTTGAATAATCATTCATGCGGTCAATATAAAATGTATTTATTTTTACTAATGTGATAATACGTAATTAGATGCACATGTAAAACAACTTTACACTAATAGTGCATCAAAATTAAATTCATATTAAAATATGTAGTTAAAAATTATTATACATGTATAATAAAATTAATATGGATCAAACTAATATTTTCTCCCTTCAATAAATTTATCCTTTTTTATATTATTTTGTTACTTTTAATTTTAATACAGAGTTAGTTTTATATTTTTTATTTTACTAATATAAAATAATTAAATATTGTATTTGATTGAAAAAATATAATTTTTTACAAATAAGATTGGATAGGATCAGGTGAAGAACTTTAGGTTGTGGGTAGAATTTGTGTCGAAAAATTCTTCACCCGTAGATAAAATAAGATTAGAGTCGGTGGAGTCCAAATTAGGGTTGGCAAAACTCGCCGAAACGTGAGGATTTCCACGAGGACCGCGCTAAATGGGGATCCGATTGTGGAAAATGTTTCTCACGAGAATAGAAACGGGGGATAAAATTTTCCTGAGGTAGGCGCGGGACTCGAGCAGGGATCCCCCATCCCATCCTCGCTAATTCCTAAAATTCATAAATTTACTTAATTGTTCTTAATAGTTTATTTTTCATATATGTTTTTTAGTCATTTTACATGCCATATATACGAAAAGAGAGAAACCCTAAATTCCTAATTCTCATTTACATAACCCTTCTTCAATTTAGAGATTCATTGTGTTGTTCATACTCTATCCAACTTCTATACAGCTACCCCCTTCATCACTCTCCCTTCTCACTGCACTGTCACCCCTCACTGTAAAATCCGAATAATTACTAAATAATTAAATCATAAATTAATATGTATTAAAGAAAATTAGAAACTAAAATTTTATAGTTTAATGAGATAGAGCTAATTAAAATAAGAATTTTGACACTAATTTTAAAGAAATTGGCCCAAAATTGGACCGACCGGTCAAACCGGACCAAAAAACCCAACCCAACTTACTTATACAATGAGCTTCAGCTCATTTTCTTTCCTATGCATGTGAAGAACGCAGAAACACAAGAGGGAAGAGGATAAGTTCCAAATCCTAACCCTTCACTAAATCTCAAATAACTTGATCCGTAGCTCTGATCGCCGTACCGTTTGCGGCCACGCGACTGCAGTACGATCTCTACAAAGCCCAGTACATAACAAAGATCAAATTGACTTGAAGAATTAGTGGGTTTTTGCTTAATTGAGGCATATACAAAGTATGTATATATGTGTTTTAGAGGCTAATTGAGGAGATGGAAATATAATTGGGAGCTTTGGGGGCTGATTGTGGTGGTGGAACTTGTGAGCTTGCCTTGTGGGGTTGTTCTTGAGTTATACAAGGAAATCGGCCAAGATATGGTTTTGGTTTCTCGTATTTAATATATAATGTCTTGTAAAAATTTAGGTTAGATGACCATAGGATAAGCTTGGATTGAAGTCGGTTATTAATTTGATTAGTGTACATATGAGTACTTGTTGTTAGTGTTGTTGAGTTGAGTGGTTGGATTGTATGTTGAATGATTAATGATAATTGTGTCGAGTGATGAAGTTGATGAGACTATGTGATGTTCGATAATGATATGGATTTATGATGATAATATTTGATATGAATAGTGATTATTTGTGGTGGGTTGAGAATGCTTATGTATTGATGATGACTTATGTTGTATGATTGTGGGTGTTAAGCTTGTTGAAATTGGTCTTGATAAATTTGTATAAAAGAATGTCATGGTATGAACGTAGGATAACAAGGTATGATTTGGTATGTCTTGATGTGGCTTATAAGTTGGGAATATTAGAAATGAGCTATGATTTTTGGTAAAATAGAGGTTGGAGAAGTTTTGTAAAAATCTTATTTTTGGCCGAACTTTGGTGAGTCATAACTCGGCTTCCGGACCCCTAATATTTTTCAAACTTATCTCACATCAAAATTGGGTTCGTGAAGTTTACACTATTTGAAGAACGGATGAAAAATGTTTTAAAATGAAAAAGTTATGTCCGTCAAAAGTTCGGTGTGTAAAACTGAAAGTCTGCAGCATTCAGCATTTTTACCCATTCTGCAGAACTTGCGTATGCAACCAACTTTTTTGGGTTGGGCATCTCGTGTATGCGAGCAAGGTGCATGCGTACGCGAGCAGTGATTTTGAGGGGTTGCGTACGCGACCACCTGCACACAACGCGATCAACCCTTTCGGGTTTGAAATCTTGCGTACGCGAGCAAGGTGCTTGCATACATGAACAAGATAAAATGAGCCTTTGCATACGCAAGTAAGGTGCATACGTACGTGACGCCCCTGTTTCTAGCAAAGTGAATTTTATGTTTTAAAATCTAATTTCGAACCTCTAAACCTCTATTTTTACTCTCTAAGACCCTAGATTTGAGTCATAATGGTAGTCGAGGGGATTGAACTAGGAAGATGAGGTAACTTGAAAGTGAAGAAAATTTGGATATGATGAATCATGATTAAAGAAGTTGGAAAGTGCTATATAAAGAAATTTAAAAAAATATATTTTTGGTTGCATATATTTTTGTGTTCAATTTAGATAAATTGCTTCATATTTCGATTTTACATAAATCGATTTATAAAAAAATGTTACAGATAAATATTGATAAGTTGCGATAGAATATGACCAAAAAACCTTGGTCATCGGCCCAATAAAAAAAGTATGCAAAGAACAAATAAGTTTTTTTTCATTAAGAAAAAAAATATCATATCAACAAAAAAAAAACGATATATGTATTTTTTTTTCAAGATCTATAAGTAATTTACTGCACCAGTTTTAATTTTTAACTGCATTTAGGATTTTATTCTTATTAATTTTGAAATTTTTTTTATTTGAATCCATCCATTTTATTAGATTTTGAAAAAAAATATATAAATAATAATTTTTTAGTTAAATAAAACAATTCTTTGGGACGTGAACTCTATTTATTATTTAAGTTATTTATTTTTAATTGTTTTGTTGTTGTTCATACTCTGACCCAACAAATAAAGCCAGGTCCAATAACGAAGGAAGGCCCACCAAAAGAGGCGGCCTCTATAGCATACCCGACCTTTTTAAAAAAAGTCGGACATCGTGAAAGAAGCCCAATTCTACTTACCCAAATATGTGATTGCCTCCGTGAATCTCTCCACGTATTTCTATCTCTTCTAAAAGATAGATCTCAACAAATCCCAAGATAAAAGGAACGGTCATCCACCAACAAAGGTGGAACTACTCCAACAAAGATGGTTATTGATTATACTATAAGTACACTGACACTCTTCAGGTATAATTTACGTTCTAATCTACAAAAACCTGCCTAAAACCTTTACTAACTTAAGCATTGGAGTCTCTTACAGATACCATCCCCACCTCTTCACGAAGAACTCGGACGGTGGCACCTCAACACCAAACAAGTCGGACGCTGCCTTATAAGGATTCTGTACCTCACATCCAGGCTCAAATCAACATTTCAGGTACCCCTCGAAACATTGACGCCGTTGATGGAGATTTGGGATTCAATCACTGATAATGGCGGACCACCAGTACGAAGACGGGCATATGGCATCAGAATCTGAACCTGAGCCCCAACAAGAGGACCATGCCCTCGTCATACTTCCACCACAGCAAACAAATGGCCCCCACGGATAGGGAACATCAAGAACCCCCCCTCAAATATAGATCCAATCAGAGATCCATCACCTTGAGAATAAAGAACCTTCGCAAACAATGGAGATACCAGGTATAGTCCATGGCCAACGAGAGCAACTAGAGCTGCTCAAACAAGAAGCTAAGCGACAACGGGAAGCAGAAATGGAACTATGGAGAGAGGTAAGGTGATAAAGAAAGCTAGAAGAAAAGCTCCTAAAACTAGAGGCTGACCTTCAAAGCCAGAATAACCGAGTAGATAGGGAAGAAAGTCCCTTTAGAAGGAGAAGATCCATTTGTGGAAGAGATCATGCGGGCCAAAGTTCCAAAGAATTTCAAAACTTCCGATATGGATCTCTACAACGGAATGACCAACCCAAGGCACCACTCAACAGCTTTAAGAGTCGGATTTATCTGGCTGATGCCTCAGATGCCATCCGCTACAAAGCCTTCCCGACCACTTTAACCAAGAGTTAAGCCTCAAAGTAGTCCCTGAAATTGTACTCGAGCCTCAAAGTAATCCCTGAAGTTAATAATTACCCAAATTTATCCTCGAAATTGCACTCCAGGACTCATAGTAATCCCTGAAGCATTTTTTGTGCATCGAAACCTTGAAATGACGTCGTTTTAAACTAAAAAATAAAAAGAGAAAAGAAGTGTAGAAAAACGTTGTCGTTTTATATTAAAAAAAACAACAATCCCTTTCTTCTTCTTCTTCAACTCTGTTCTTCTTCTTCTTCTTCAATAGATCACAAAAATAAAAACCAACACAAAATATCACACAAAAAAATCATCATTAATCAGAAAAGATCAATCAACTTAAATAGCAAGCATCAATCAACATAAACAGCAACAAGCACAAAAAATAGCAACAACAAAAAAACCAATAATAATTACAGAATAGAAAACAACTAAAATTAACCATTTTTGTTATATTAAAATAGGATCAGTAGCAACAATCACACAAAACATTAAATAACAATGATTGAATAAAAAAATTAAAAAATCACCATGGGTGAGAGAGAGAACCGTGTCAAAGGAGAGAAAAAGGAGATCGAGCAGAGATGGAGGCTGGCGAGCGACGCGACAACAAGACAAAGTCTAGCGAGCAGCGTAACAATGACAGAGAAGGTTGAGGCTTTGTGCCTTTACCTCTACTGTGTTTGAGTGTGAGAGTCTAGGTTGGGGTGGGGGATGAGCGGCACGGCATTGAAAAAGAGGCTGGCAAGAGGCGGTGGCAGCGAAGATTGAGGAGAGCTCTTGTGAGTGTGAGAGTATGACTCGGGAGTGGGAGGGCATCAGATTAGAAAGGAGAATGGAAAAAGAAAGGAGCTTAGGTTGGGAACGCAGAGGAGGAAGGAGAAGGAGAAGAGCATCAGGTTAAGGAAGCCGAAAGGGAAGGGGAAGGGTTGGGGGAGAGAAAGGAGACGGGTTGGGGATGGAGAAAGGGAAGGAGAAGGTTGGGGGAGGGAAAGGGGTTGGGGATGGGGATGGAGAAGGGGAAGGGAACATATTGGGAATGGGGGGAGGGGGGAGGAGGGGTTCTACGCTACGCTTCTTCTTTCTTTTTTTTTCTCTTTTTTTTGAATCGGAGGTTCTACGCTACGTTTTTTTTTTTTAATTCAAAACGACGTCGTTTCAAGGTTTCGAGGAACGGAAAATGTTTCAAGGACTACTATGAGTCTTGGTGCGCGAAATTGTGAACAATACTTTTTTCACAACTCTTATAATCCCCGGTCATGAGCCCCAAAAATGTGGTAGCTCAATGCCATGGCATTACACAACTTCGCACAACTAACCAGCAAGTGCACTGGGTCGTCCAAGTAATAAACCTTACGCGAGTAAGGGGTCGATCCCACGGAGATTGTTAGTATTGAAGCAAGCTATGGTCATCTTGTAATTCTTAGTCAGGCAAACTCAAATGTATATGGTGATGAACGAAAATAACATAAAAGATAAAGATAGAGATACTTATGTAATTCATTGGTAGGAACTTCAGATAAGCGCATGAAGATGCCTTCCCTTCCGTCTCTCTGCTTTCCTATTGTCTTCATCCAATCCTTCTTACTCCTTTCCATGGCAAGCTTAAGCAAGGGTTTCACCGTTGTTAGTGGCTACCTCCCATCCTCTCAGTGAAAGCGATTGCATATGCTCTGTCACAGCATAGCGGAATTCATCTGTCGGTTCTCAATCAGGCCGGAATAGAATCCAGTGATTCTTTTGCGTCTGTCACTAACGCCCCGCCTTCAGGAGTTTGAAGCACGTCACAGTCATTCAGTCATTGAATCCTACTCAGAATACCACAGACAATGTTAGACCTTCCGGATTCTCTTGAATGCTGCCATCAGTTCTTGCCTATACCACGAAGACTCTGATCTCACGGAATGGTTGGCTCGTTTGTCAGACGAGCACTCGGTTGTCAGGCGATCAACCATGCATCGTGCAATCAGGAATCCAAGAGATATTCACTAGAGCCTTGATCGCTTGTAGAACAGAGGTGGTTGTCAGTCACCTTGTTCATGGGTGAGAATGATGATGAGTGTCACGGATCATCACATTCATCAAGTTGAAGAACAAGTGATATCTTGGATAAAGAACAAGCGGAATTGAATGGAAGAACAATAGTAATTGCATTAATACTCGAGGTACAGCAGAGCTCCACACCTTAATCTATGGTGTGTAGAAGCTCCACCGTTGAAAATACATAAGCATAAGGTCTAGGCATGGCCGAATGGCCAGCCTCCCAGTGATCTAAGATAGCATAAAAATGAAGATAGCTACCAAAGTCCCTTAATACAATAGTAAAAGGTCCTACTTATAGAAAACTAGTAGCCTAAGGTTTACAGAAATGAGCAAATGACATAAAAATCCTCTTCCGGGCCCACTTGGTGTGTGCTTGGGCTGAGCAATGAAGCATTTTTCGTGCAGAGACTCTTCTTGGAGTTAAACGCCAGCTTTTATGCCAGTTTGGGCGTTTAACTCCCATTTGGGTGCCAGTTCCAGCGTTTAACGCTGGGATTCCTGAGGGTGACTTTGAACGCCGGTTTGGGCCATCAAATCTTGGGCAAAGTATGAACTATCATATATTGCTGGAAAGCCCAGGATGTCTACTTTCCAATGCCGTTGAGAGCGCACCAATTGGGCTTCTGTAGCTCCAGAAAATCCACTTCGAGTGCAGGGAGGTCAGAATCCAACAGCATCTGCAGTCCTTTTTGGTCTCTGAATCAGATTTTTGCTCAGGTCCCTCAATTTCAGCCAGAAAATACCTGAAATCACAGAAAAACACACAAACTCATAGTAAAGTCCAGAAAAGTGAATTTTAACTAAAAACTAATAAAAATATACTAAAAACTAACTAGATCATACCAAAAACATACTAAAAACAATGCCAAAAAGTATACAAATTATCCGCTCATCACAACACCAAACTTAAATTGTTGCTTGTCCCCAAGCAGCTGAAAATCAAACAAGATAAAAAGAAGAGAATATGCAATGAATTCCAAAAACATCTGTGAAGATCAGTATTAATTAGATGAGCGGGGCTTTTAACTTTTTACCTCTGAATAGTTTTGGCATCTCACTCTATCCTTTGAAATTCAGAATGGTTGGCTTCTTTAGGAACTCAGAGTCCAGATAGTGTTAATGATTCTCCTAGTAAAGTATGATGATTCTTGAACAAAGCTACTTATTTGAGTCTTGGCTGTGGCCCAAAGCACTCTGTCTTCCAGTATTACCACCGGATACATACATGCCATAGACACATAATTGGGTGAACCTTTTCAGATTGTGACTCAGCTTTGCTAAAGTCCCCAATTAGAGGTGTCCAGGGTTCTTAAGCACACTCTTATTTGCCTTGGATCACAACTCTTTATTCTCTATTTTTTTTCGTTTTCTTCTCTCTTTTTTTTCGGTTTTTTTTTTTGAATAGAAATGCCTTTTTTTTCTTGCTTCAAGAATCATTTTTATGATTTTTCAGATCCTCTGTAACATGTCTCCTTTTTCATCATTCTTTCAAGAGCCAACATTCATGAACCACAAATTCAAGATACATATGCACTGTTTAAGCATACATTCAGAAAACAAAAATATTGCCACCACATCAAAATAATTAAACTGTTATAAAATTCAAAATTCATGCAATTCTTTTTCTTTTATCAATTAAGCACGTTTTTATTGAAGAAAGGTTATGGATTCATAGGACATTCATAACTTTAAGGCATAGACACTAAGATACTAATGATCACAAGACACAAACATGGATAAACATAAGCATAAAATTCGAAAAACAGAAGAATAAAGAACAAGGAAATTAAAGAACAGGTCCACCTTAGTGATGGCGGCTCTTTCTTGCTCTTGAAGATCCTATGGAGTGCTTGAGCTCCTCAATGTCTCTTCCTTGTCTTTGTTGCTCCTCCCTCATGATTCTTTGATCTTCTCTAATCTCATGAAGGATGATGGAGTGTTCTTGATGCTCCACCCTTAGTTGTCCCATGTTGGAACTCAATTCTCCTAGGGAGGTGTTTAGTTGCTCCCAATAGTTTTGTGGAGGAAAGTGCATCCCTTGAGGAATCTCAGGGATCTCATGATGAGTGGGATCTCTTGTGTGCTCCATCCTCTTCTTAGTGATGGGTTTGTCCTCATCAATGGGAGTGTCTCCCTCTATGTCAACTCCCACTGAATAACAGAGGTGACAAATGAGATGAGGAAAGGCTAACCTTGCCAAGGTAGAGGACTTGTCCGCCACCTTATAGAGTTCTTGGGCTATAACCTCATGAACCTCTATTTCTTCTCCAATCATGATGCTATGGATCATGATAGCCCGGTCTATGGTAACTTCGGACCGGTTGCTAGTAGGAATGATTGAGCGTTGTATAAACTCTAACCATCCTCTAGCCACGAGCTTGAGGTCATGCCTTCTTAATTGAACCGGCTTTCCTCTTGAATCTCTCTTCCATTGGGCGCCCTCTTCACATATGACTGTGAGGACTTGGTCCAACCTTTGATCAAAGTTGACCCTTCTAGTGTAAGGATGCTCATCTCCTTGCATCATAGGCAAGTTGAACGCCACCCTCACACTTTCCAGACTAAAATCCAAGTATTTCCCCCGAACCATAGTAAGATAATTCTTTGGATTCGGGTTCATACTTTGGTCATGGTTCTTGGTGATCCATGCATTGGCATAGAACTCTTGAACCATCAAGATTCCGACTTGTTGAATGGGGTTGGTAAGAACTTCCCAACCTCTTCTTCGGATCTCATGTCGGATCTCCGGATATTCACCCTTTTTGAGTGAAAAAGGGACCTCGGGGATCACCTTCTTCAAGGCCACAACTTCATAGAAATGGTCTTGATGCACCCTTGAGATGAATCTTTCCATCTCCCATGACTCGGAGGTGGAAGCCTTTGCCTTCCCTTTCCTCTTTCTAGAGGTTTCTCCGGCCTTGGATGCCATAAATGGTTATGGAAAAACAAAAAGCAATGCTTTTACCACACCAAACTTAAAATGTTTGCTCGTCCTCGAGCAAAAGAAGAAAGAAGAGAGTAGAAGAAGAAGAAATGGAGGAGATGAAGAGGGCTTTGTGTTCGGCCAAAAGGGAGAAGAAGAAGTGTTTAAGGTGTGTGAAAATGAAGGAGTGAAGGAGGGTTTATATAGGAGAGGGGGAGAGAGAGGTTCGGCCATTTGAGGGTGGGTTTGGGTGGGAAAGTGGTTTGAATTTGAATGGTGAGGTAGGTGGGGTTTTATGAAGGATGGATGTGAGTGGTGAAGAGAAAGATGGGATTTGATAGGTGAGGGGTTTTTGGGGAAGAGGTGTTGAGGTGATTGGTGAAGAAGAGAGAGAGTGGTAGGGTAGGTGGGGATCCTGTGGGGTCCACAGATCCTGAGGTGTCAAGGAAAAGTCATCCCTGCACCAAATGGCATGCAAAATCACGTTTTGTGCCATTTCTGGCGTTAAACGCCGGGCTGCTGCCCATTTCTGGCGTTTAACGCCAGCATCTTGCTCCTTTCTGGCGTTTAACGCCAGTCTGGTGCCCCTTTCTGGCGTTAAACGCCCAGAATGGTGCCAGACTGGGCGTTAAACGCCCAACAGCTAACCTCACTGGCGTTTAAACGCCAGTAGGTGCGTCCTCCAGGGTGTGCTGTTTTTCTTCCTGTTTTTCATTTTGTTTTTGCTTTTTTCATGGATTTTGTGACTTCTTATGATCATCAACCTACAAAAGACATAAAATAACAAAAGAAAATAGTTAATTATAAAACATTGGGTTGCCTCCCAACAAGCGCTTCTTTAATGTCATTAGCTTGACAGAGGACTCTCATGGAGCCTCAGAAATGCTCAGAACCGTGTTGGAACCTCCCAACACCAAACTTAGAGTTTGAATGTGGGGGTTCAACACCAAACTTAGAGTTTGGTTGTGGCCTCCCAACACCAAACTTAGAGTTTGACTGTGGGGGCTCTATTTGGCTCTGTTTTGAGAGAAGCTTTTCATGCTTCCTCTCTATGATGACAGAGGGATATCCTTGGGCCTTAAACACCAAGGATTCTTCATTCACTTGAATGATCAACTCTCCTCTATCAACATCAATCACAGCCTTTGCTGTGGCTAGGAAGGGTCTGCCAAGGATGATGGATTCATCCATGCACTTCCCAGTCTCTAGGACTATGAAATCAGTAGGGATGTAATGGTCTTCAACTTTGACCAGAACATCCTCTACAAGTCCATAGGCTTATTTTCTTGAGTTGTCTGCCATCTCTAGTGAGATTTTTGCAGCTTGCACCTCAAAGATCCCTAATTTCTCCATTACAGAGAGGGGCATGAGGTTTACACTTGACCCTAAGTCACACAAGGCCTTCTTGAAGGTCATGGTGCCTATGGTACAAGGTATAGAAAACTTCCCAGGATCCTGCCTCTTTTGAGGTAGTTTCTGCCTAGACAAGTCATTCAGTTCTTTGGTGAGCAAAGGGGATTCATCCTCCCAAGTCTCATTTCCAAATAACTTGTCATTTAGCTTCATGATTGCTCCAAGGTATTTAGCAACTTGCTCTTCAGTGACATACTCATCCTCTTCAGAGGAAGAATACTCATCAGAGCTCATGAATGGCAGAAGTAAGTCCAATGGAATCTCTATGGTCTCAGTTTGAGCCTCAGATTCCCATGGTTCCTCATTGGGAAACTCATTGGAGGCCAGTGGACGTCCAGTGAGGCCTTCCTCAGTGGCGTTCACTGCCTCTTCTTCCTCCCAAAATTCGGCCATGTTGATGGCCTTGCACTCTCCTTTTGGATTTTCTTCTGTATTGCTTGGGAAAGTACTAGGAGGGAGTTCAGTAATTTTCTTGCTCAGCTGTCCCACTTGTCCTTCCAAATTCCTAATGGAGGACCTAGTTTCAGTCATGAAACTTTGAGTGGTTTTGATTAGATCAGAGACCATAGTTGCTAAGTCAGAGGTATTCTGCTTAGAACTCTCTGTCTGTTGCTGAGAAGATGATGGAAAAGGCTTGCTATTGCTAAACCTGTTTCTTCCACCATTATTGTTGTTGAAACCTTATTGAGGTCTCTGTTGATCCTTCCATGAAAGATTTGGATGATTCCTCCATGAAGGATTATAGGTGTTTCCATAGGGTTCTCCCATGTAATTCACCTCTTCCATTGAAGGGTTCTCAGGATCATAAGCTTCTTCCTCAGATGAAGCTTCCTTAGTACTGCTTGGTGCATTTTGCATTCCAGACAGACTTTGAGAAATCATATTGACTTGTTGAGTCAATATTTTGTTCTGAGCCAATATGGCATTCAGAGTATCAATCTCAAGAACTCCTTTCTTCTGACTAGTCCCATTGTTCACAGGATTTCTTTTAGAAGTGTACATGAATTGGTTATTTGCAACCATTTCAATCAGTTCTTGAGCTTCAGTAGGCGTCTTCTTCAGATGAAGAGATCCTCCAGAAGAGCTATCCAAAGACATCTTGGACAGTTCAGAGAGACCATCATAGAAAATACCTATGATGCTCCATTCAGAAAGCATGTCAGTGGGACATCTTCTGATCAATTGTTTGTATCTTTCCCAAGCTTCATAGAGGGATTCTCCTTCCTTCTGTCTGAAGGTTTGGACTTCCACTCTAAGCTTACTCAATTTTTGAGGTGGAAAGAACTTTGCCAAGAAGGCATTGACTAGCTTTTCCCAAGAGTCCAGGCTTTCTTTAGGTTGGGAATCCAACCATGTTCTAGCTCTGTCTCTTACAGCAAAAGGGAATAGCATAAGTCTGTAGACCTCAGGGTCAACCCCATTAGTCTTGACAGTGTCACAGATTTGCAAGAACTCAGCTAAAAACTGATGGGGATCTTCCAATGGAAGTCCATGGAACTTGCAATTCTGTTGCATTAGAGAAACTAATTGAGGTTTAAGCTCAAAGTTGTTTGCTCCAATGGCAGGGATAGAGATGCTTCTCCCATAGAAGTCGGGAGTAGGTGCAGTAAAGTCACCCAGCACCTTCCTTGCATTGTTGGCATTGTTGTTGTTTTCAGCTGCCATTTGTTCTTCTTCTTTGAAGAATTCGTTCAGGTGCTCTAAAGAGAGTTGTGCTTTGGCTTCTCTTAGCTTTCTCTTCAAGGTCCTTTCAGGTTCAGGATCAGCCTCAACAAGAATGCCTTTGTCTTTGCTCCTGCTCATAAGAAAGAGAAGGGAACAAGAAAATGTGGAATCCTCTATGTCACAGTATAGAGATTCGTTTAGGTGTCAGAGGAAAAGAAGAGTAGAAGACAGAAGTGGAAAATTCGAACTTAACAAAGGAGATGGAGTTCGAATTTTGCATTAAGGGGTAGTGTTAGTCCATAAATAGAAGGATGTGAGAAGGAGGGAAGTGATTTTCGAAAATTAAGTAGAAAATTTGAAAACATTTTTGAAAAACATTACTTAATTTTCAAAAATGAAAAATGGAAAAGAAATCAAGTGATTTTTGAAAAAGATTTTGAAATTAGAAATCAAAATGATTTGATTGAAAACTATTTTGAAAAAGATGTGGTTAAGAAGATATGATTGGTTTTAAAAAGATGTGATTGAGAAAATATGATTTGAAGAACATTTTAAGAAGATTTGATTTGAAAATTAAAAACTTGACTAACAAGAAAAGATATGATTCAAACATTAAACCTTTCTCAACAGAAAAGGCAACATACTTGAAATGTTGAATCAAATCATTAATTGATAGTAAGTATCTTTAAAAATGGAAAGAAATTGATTTTGAAAAGGATTTGATTGGAAAATTGATTTGAAAAAGATTTGATTTTGAAAAGATTTTGAAAACTTAAAAAAACTTGATTTGAAAACAAAATCTTCCTTTCTAGCCATCCTGGCGTTAAACGCCCAGAATGGTGCACATTCTGGCGTTTAATGCCCAAAATGCTACCCTTTTGGGCGTTAAACGCCCAACCAGGTACCCTGGCTGGCGTTTAAACGCCAGTCTGTCCTTCTTCACTGGGCGTTTTGAACGCCCAGCTTTTTTTGTGCAATTCCTCTGCTGTATGTTCTGAATCTTCAATTCTCTGTATTATTGACTTGAAAAGACACAAATTAAAAATATTTTTGGATTTTTAATGGTCAAAATGCAATTAAAATCAAATAACAATGCATGCAAGACACCAAACTTAGCAGTTTGTATACTACTGACACTAACAAAATGCAAATATATATGAGACACACAAAACAATCAAGTCAATAGAATTCAAAGATCAGAGCACGAAAATCATCAAGAATTACTTGAAGATTCTTAAGACACATGAATGAATGCATATAATTGACACCAAACTTAAAATGAAACACTAGACTCAAACAAGAAATTTTTGGATTTTATGATTTGTAAAATTTTTTTGTGTTTTTCGAAAATTAAGTGGAAAAAGGTATCAAATTCTTAATGAGAATTCCAGGAATCAGTGCAATGCTAGTCTAAGACTCCGGTCCAGGAACTAGACATGGCTTCACAGCCAGCCAAGCTTTCAAAGAAAGCTTCGGTCCAAAACACTAGACATGGCCAGAGGCCAGCCAAGCCTTAGCAGATCACTGCTCCAAAAGCAAGATTGATAAAAATCAACAAGCTCTTGTGGTGATAAGTTGAAACCTCGGTCCAATGAGATTAGACATGGCTTCTCAGCCAGCCAGACTTCAACAAATCATCATGAAACTCTAGAACTCATCTTCAAGAATTTCGAAAAAAATAAATACCTAATCTAAGCAACAAGATGAACCGTCAGTTGTCCAAACTTGAACAATCCTTGGCAATAACGCCAAAAACTTGGTGTTGTTGCCGGATCTTGGCACTGATGTTACCAAAAGCTTGCTCAAAACTTGAACAATCTCCGGCAACGGCGCCAAAAACTTGGTGCGCGAAATTGTGAACAATACTTTTTTCACAACTCTTATAATCCCCGGTCATGAGCCCCAAAAACGTGGTAGCTCAATGCCATGGCATTACACAACTTCGCACAACTAACCAGCAAGTGCACTGGGTCGTCCAAGTAATAAACCTTACGCGAGTAAGGGTCGATCCCACGGAGATTGTTAGTATTGAAGCAAGCTATGGTCATCTTGTAATTCTTAGTCAGGCAAACTCAAATGTATATGGTGATGAACGAAAATAACATAAAAGATAAAGATAGAGATACTTATATAATTCATTGGTAGGAACTTCAGATAAGCGCATGAAGATGCCTTCCCTTCCGTCTCTCTGCTTTCCTATTGTCTTCATCCAATCCTTCTTACTCCTTTCCATGGCAAGCTTAAGCAAGGGTTTCACCGTTGTCAGTGGCTACCTCCCATCCTCTCAGTGAAAGCGATTGCATATGCTCTGTCATAGCATAGCGTAATTCATCTGTCGGTTCTCAATCAAGCCGAAATAGAATCCAGTGATTCTTTTGCGTCTGTCACTAATGCCCCGCCTTCAGGAGTTTGAAGCACGTCACAGTCATTCAGTCATTGAATCCTACTCAGAATACCACAGACAAGGTTAGACCTTCCGGATTCTCTTGAATGCTGCCATCAGTTCTCGCCTATACCACGAAGACTCTGATCTCACAGAATGGTTGGCTCGTTTGTCAGACGAGCACTCGGTTGTCAGGCGATCAACCATGCATCGTGCAATCAGGAATCCAAGAGATATTCACTAGAGCCTTGATCGCTTGTAGAACAGAGGTGGTTGTCAGTCACCTTGTTCATGGGTGAGAATGATGATGAGTGTCACGGATCATCACATTCATCAAGTTGAAGAACAAGTGATATCTTGGATAAAGAACAAGCGGAATTGAATGGAAGAACAATAGTAATTGCATTAATACTCGAGGTACAGCAGAGCTCCACACCTTAATCTATGGTGTGTAGAAGCTCCACCGTTGAAAATACATAAGCATAAGGTCTAGGCATGGCCGAATGGCCAGCCTCCCAGTGATCTAAGATAGCATAAAAATGAAGATAGCTACCAAAGTCCCTTAATACAATAGTAAAAGGTCCTACTTATAGAAAACTAGTAGCCTAAGGTTTACAGAAATGAGCAAATGACATAAAAATCCTCTTCCGGGCCCACTTGGTGTGTGCTTGGGCTGAGCAATGAAGCATGTTTCGTGCAGAGACTCTTCTTGGAGTTAAACGCCAGCTTTTATGCCAGTTTGGGCGTTTAACTCCCATTTGGGTGCCAGTTCCAGCGTTTAACGCTGGGATTCCTGAGGGTGACTTTGAACGCCAGTTTGGGCCATCAAATCTTGGGCAAAGTATGGACTATCATATATTGCTGGAAAGCCCAGGATGTCTACTTTCCAATGCCGTTGAGAGCGCACCAATTGGGCTTCTGTAGCTCCAGAAAATCCACTTCGAGTGCAGGGAGGTCAGAATCCAACAGCATCTGCAGTCCTTTTTGGTCTCTGAATCAGATTTTTGCTCAGGTCCCTCAATTTCAGCCAGAAAATACCTGAAATCACAGAAAAATACACAAACTCATAGTAAAGTCCAGAAAAGTGAATTTTAACTAAAAACTAATAAAAATATACTAAAAACTAACTAGATCATACCAAAAACATACTAAAAACAATGCCAAAAAGTATACAAATTATCCGCTCATCAAGTCTCAGAGTGAAACTTCGAGGATAAATTTGGATAATTATTAACTTCAGATATTACTTTGAGGCTCGAGTGCAACTTCAGAGACTACTTTGATGCTTAACTCCTTTAACCAAACTAGCAATGAAATGGTTTGATAACTTACCCGCTAGGTCGGTCACTGACTTCGACGACCTGGCAAGGAAGTTTTTTACCATATTTTCTATCCAAAAGAATAAAGTAAAGCATGTCCTGAGTTTGTTAGGAATTAAACAAGAAACGGGGGAATGCTTCGAGACTATATGGACTGATTCAATAAAGCATGCTTGGAGATATAAAATCTGCCCACTGAAACCTTGATCATGGGGCTAGTTAACGGCCTCAAAGAAAGGTCATTCTCTCAATCCATATCCAAGCGACACTCGACTTTCCTGAACAAAGTACAAGAGCGGGCAGAGAAATATATTAACACGGAAGAAAACTCCCGACTAAGAGAACCACTCTTGAGGACCAACTTTCTCTATTCACCTTGGGAAAAAGATAAAGAACCAAAGAAAAAGAAAGATTATAACCTTGAAGATACCACAATGATACTTTCCTCTGGGGTCTCTCTAGTGGATGTGTATAGAGAGATATGCCATTCAGAAAAGCTTACACCTCCTCGTCCAATTAAGCACAAGAAGGAAGGAAGTCAAACAGAATATTACAAGTATCACAAACTCTATGGGCACTCTACCAACAACTGTTATGATTTAAAGAATGTCATAGAAAAGTTGGTCAGAGAAGGCCAACTAGACAGATACTTGGCGGACAGGTCGGATGACCTAAGGAAGAGAAAGAAGGATGAGGAAAGAGGACGGCAAGAACATCCACCTCAAACCCCCCACCTTGAGCGACATATACATATGATTGATGGGGGATTCGCGGAAGGATGAATATCAAAATCATAACGGAAAAGACATCTCAAAGAGGTATACCAAGTCGGAGAAGATAATAGACTTCCCGACTTGCCCACCATCTCATTTACCAAAGAAGATGCTCAAGGGATAACCCCTGGCCATGACGACTCCGTGGTGATAACAATGATCCTCGCCAACGCAAATCTTCACAAGACCTTAGTAGATCAAGGTAGCTCGGCTGACATCCTGTTTAAAACTGCTTTTGACAAACTCGGGTTGGAAGAAAAGGATCTTAAGGCATACCCAGATAACCTCTTCAAACTGGGGAATATGCTTATCCAACCTCTGGATTTCTTTATATACCACTCTTGGAAAGGGTGCAAAGTCGAAGACATTGAGCGTCGATTACATTGTGGTCGACGTAACATCGGCATACAATACCTTAATAGGTCGGACCACTTTGAACCGACTTATGGCCGATGTTTTCACACCCCATCTTTGCATGAAATTTCTCACAACAGAAGGAATTGCCACTATTAAAGGAGATCAGAAACTAGCACAAAAGTGCTATAATGAAAGGCTTAATTTAAAAGGCAGTCCTGTGGGAAAGGAGGCCAATACTATTGAACTAGGTAGTCTTCGAACCCGGGAAGAATTGTGTCCCCAACCTGGAGGCAAAGTAGAGAAAGTACAAATCAAATATCACTTTGAAAAAATAACAAGCATAGGGGCTAACCTGGAAGAAGACCTGAAAGAACAACACATTGACTTACTAAAAAAGAATTCTAACCTTTTCACTTGGAAAGCCTCCGACATGCCTAACATAGATCCTGACCTCATGTCCCATAAGCTTGCAGTATACCCGGGTTCCTGACTTGTCTAACGAAAGCATCAGAAGCTTAGGCTAGAAAGGACACAGGTCATGGAAGAACAAGTGCAAGCCTTACTGGAAGTAGCGTTTATAAAGGAAATTAAAAAACTTCGTTCATTACTCCAAAAGTCAATTATTGCTACATAGTAATACCTTTTGGGTTAAAGAATGCCGGAGCCACGTACTAGAGACTGATGAATAAAGTTTTCTCTTCCCACTTGGGAGACCTCATGGAAGTATATGTACAAAACATGCTCTTCAAAACCAAAGATAACTTAACACTGCTATCTGACCTCTTGGAGGTGTTTTCTACAATGAAGCATGAGATAAGGCTAAACCCCTCAAAGTGTACCTTTGCATTAGAAGCGAAAAAATTCTTGGGTTTTATGCTAACTCAAAGAGGCATAGAAGCGAACCCGGAAAAATGTCAAGCCATAATCAACATGAAAAGTCCGATTTGTCTCAAAGAGGTCCAACAACTGAATGGAAGGTTAGTAGCTCTATTCAGAGTCTTAGAAGGACCCGCTCTGAAATCACTGCCCTTATATTCCATTTTCAGAAAGGGGAAACATTTCGAGTGGACTCCAGAATGTGAGCAGGCCTTCCAAGATTTCAAAGCCTTCCTGGGTCAACCCCCTATACTTAACCAACCTGTTAAGTGTGAAGAACGCGTACTATACTTAGTAGTAGCAAGCTGAGCTATCGCTTTGGCTTTGGTTCGTGAAGATGCAAAGAAGAAACAACCTATCTACTTTATCAGCAAAGCCCTATAGGAGGCAAAGCTAAATTATCAAAAGATAGAGAAATTTTGCGTATGCTCTTATCCTCACTTCTCAACGGCTCTGACCTTATTTTTAATCCCACACCATAAATATCCTTACTAATCAACCGATGAAGCATATTCTACAAAAGACAAACTTGACAGGATGAATGTTGCAATGGGCTGTAGAACTGTCCGAGTTCGACTTAAAAGTACAAAACCTGGACAACTATCAAGTCCCAATATCTCACTAATTTCATTGCTGAATATACAGAAATCTAGGAAAGCCTAACTACATGAAACCTATTTGTAGATGGGTCATCAAATAAAGCTGGCAGTAGGGCAGGAGTTATCCTGGAAAGTGACCAACGAACTCGGGTAGAACTCTCATTGAGGTTCGAGTTTCCAGCTTCTAATAACCAAGTTGAAGCTCGCCAAAGAAGTGGGAACAGAAAAGCTAATAGTGTTCAGTGACTCTCAAGTGATAATTTCACAGATCAATGGTACCTATCAAGCCAAAGACCCCACCATGAAAAGGTACTTTGAGGAGGGATAGAAGTAGCTAACGCACTTCTCAGAAGAAAAAGTCCGACATATAGCCCGGGAATTAAACACCTGAGCTGATGCCTTCTCAAAATTAGCTAGCACCAAGCCAGGGGGCAATAATAGAAGGCTTATCTAGGAGACCCTGCAAGCACCACTAATATCAAAAGGGGAAGACAATTCGGAGGCAATGACCATAACTAATCAAAATTCGGGGTGGATGACTCCTATAGCTAACTATCTCAAATTCGATGTCCTCCCTAAGAATGAAAAGGAGGCCAGAAGACTCATAAAAGAAGTACAAAATTAGACACTAGTCCAAAATGTCCTATACAAAAGAGGGATTGATGAAAAGTCATCATATGCCTATTTTTCAAGCTAATTTCACTTGATTCACTAGTTTTTATGCACTTTCTTGCATTCTAAGTAAGTAATTTGGAATGGAAATGCATGGTTTCTTTGAATCAAACAACCACCATTTAATTGATGCTAAATCATGAGGTTTAAGCTAAATTTAATTGTATTTTAATGATTTATAAACCTTGTGAATTTGTTGATACTTTGATTGGTTGTTTTGATTATTTGTAGGTGAAGAAAAGAAGAAAATAAGAAAGTGTGGCTTAAGAAGCGTGACTCAATGAAGAAGAAAGTGTGGCAAAGAAAATGAAGAAGCGTGACTCAATGAAGAAGAAAGTGTGGCAAAGAAAATGAGGAAGCGTGACGCATGGAAGGTGGAAGCACACTGCTCTCCCCAAGAGCACAATGCTCTCCAAGGGAGCACAACAATGAACCAAGCATGCAAAGCTTCAATGCTCTGCCTTCCCTTGAGAGCGGAGCACAAACTTAAGCCAAGAAACAAGGAAGAGCAAAACATTGCTCTGCTCTCTTTGAGAGCATTATCGGGCTCCATCCAAAACAATTCAAAGAAAAAAAGTTTGCCAATGCTCTCCCCAAGGATCGAACCAAGCACCTAAGGAAGGAAGGAGAGCACTACTCACAAGGAAAATAAGCCACACTTGGCCAAAATGCCACCTCCAAGGATCGAACACAGCACCTTGAGGAAGCAAGGAGCAAGGCGCTACAAGAAACCAAGGAAATTTGCACCAAAAAGCCACCCAGCAAGTTTCGAACTTGGGACCTCCCCTTGGAAGCACTACTGCTCCGCTCACAAGGAGAGCAAAGCGCTACTCCTTGGTGCAACACGCGCAACATTGACACGGCCAGGGATCTTGGTGCGCGCATCATGGCACGTACACAAGGGAGCTTGGGTGCGCGCATCACAGCACGGGCAGGGAGGCAAGGTGCGCGCAAGACGCACACTGCTCCACTCTCCCCAAGAACAGGGTAGTTCCCTGTTGCTTCTCCAAAACCTTGGCGCGCAATTTGGATCCCCACACAAAGCTTCACTGCTCTGCTCTCCACAAGAGTAGAGCAACCTCCTGGGAGCAACATGGGCTGAAATTCACTTAAAAATCCAATTTAATTCAATTCTTCACCCATCTTTCAAGCCTACTCAAAATTCTTAGATCTAAAATATAAAGTGTATAAATACGTGTTAGTTAGGATTAGAAAAAAAACTTTTACTTTGAATTTTTAATTTTCATCTTTTGTAAAACTTGAGAGCTCACTTTTCATTTTCTGCTTTTGAACTTCTGGTTTTGACTTTTCATTTTCTTTTTCTGCAATTGGCTTGAGAATTGGAAGAGAGAATTCACTTCGTCTTCCTCTGATCTTTTTGTTTCCTTTACTGGGTTTTGTTTTTGTCTTAAGTGTGAAGAATTGAGGAACTTCTGTCTCAATCTCCATTTAAGATCTCTTTGATTTTTCTACTGCATAATTGAGTTGAATTCAATTTCCTTTACTGCTTCAATCTTCAATTTCTCTTTAATTGCTTTGTGACTTTGGATCAAGGAAGGATTTGAGATCTAGACTTGCTTTCTAGTCTCTTCCACTCCTGAGATCTTCAACCATCTTTTAATTTGCTGTAATTAAGCACAAGTCATTTTCTGTTTTATGTTTCAAAGCATTCTACCCTTACTTTTTGAGATCTGTTTCAATTCAATTCATCTTTTGCTCTTCTATTTAATGCAATTTACTTCTGCTTATTTAAATTCTGCAATCCCAGTCCCTCAATCCCTTTATCATTCAAGCAATTTATATTTCTTGCACTCTAAGTTACCGCAATTTACATTTCTTGCACTTTAAGTTTCAGTCATTTAATTTCTTGTTCTTTAAGATTCAGCACCTTTACTTTCAGTTCTCTTTAATTTCTGCAATTCATCCCTCTCCCTTTACATATCCTGCAATTTACTTACTGTCGGATACAAAATCACTCAACCAAAACTTGATTCGCTTGACTAAATCAACCACTAAACTAAAATTGCCCAATCCTTCAATCCCTGTGGGATCGACCTCACTCATGTGAGTTATTATTACTTGATGCGACCCGGTACACTTGCCGGTGAGTTTTGTGTTTGATCGTTTTCCACACATCAAGTTTTTGGCACCATTGCCGGGAATTGAAATAGATTGACAATGATTAAGTGAGGTGGTAGTTTAGATCAAGCATTTTTTCTTTAATTTTGATTAAATCACTAACTGTTTGAGATTTTGTCTCAACTAACTGCACTCAATTCTCAAGAGTGCTGCTGTTTGTTCCTTGTGATTGTGTGTATGTCACAGGTAAAAAGAGAGAATCCTCACTTCTTTGAGCAAGACGAATGAACTCTCAGGAGGTTGAGAAGAGAAAGAGGAAAGAGTGTTGTTAGAGAAAAAGAAGGTTCAGAGGAAGAAGAGTATCACGAAATGGAAGGGAATCCCTCAAATTCGAATCCAACAGGGGGAGTGTCCAACAATAATCCTCCTCAAAGAGGAGTTCTAACTTCTTACACATTTGCAAACCCAAGACACTGTGGGAGCAGCATTATCACTCCCAATGTCAAAGCAAACAATTTTGAGTTGAAGCCACAACTCATTACACTTGTCCAGAACAATTGTTCTTATGGAGGAAGCCCATTGGAAGATCCAAACGAGCACCTATCTACCTTCTTGAGGATTTGTAACACTGTCAAATCCAATGGTGTGAATCCTGAAACTTACAAGCTTCTGCTATTCCCATTCTCATTGAGAGACAAGGCTACACAATGGCTTGAGACCTTCCCCCAAGGAAGTATCACTAGTTGGGATGATTTGGTGACCAAATTTCTAGCTAAATTCTACCCACCCCAAAGGATTATCAGGCTGAAAACTGAGGTGCAGACATTCACCCAATTGGATGCTGAATCTTTCTATGAAGCATGAGAGAGATACAAAGCTTTGATCAGAAAGTGTCCTCCAGATATGTTCAACGAATGGGATGTGCTGTAGAATTTCTATGAAGGCTTAACATTGAAATCCCAAGAGGCATTAGATCACTCTGTTGGAGGTTCATTACAACTGATGAAAACTGCTGAAGAAGCCCAGAATCTTGTAGATATGGTGTCCAACAACTAATACTTCTTTGCTCATCAAAGAACCTGACAACCATCGCAGAGGAAGGGAGTACTAGAATTGGAAGGAGTGAACTCCATTTTGGCTCAAAACAAGATGATACAACAACAAATTCAACAACAATTTGAGCAAATGGCCAAGAGAATTGACAGTCTTCAAGTAGCAGCTGTGAATACAAGCCAATCATCAACTACATGGGTGCAAAATAAAGAGAACCAAGAAGAACAGCAATAGGAGCAAGTACAGTACATGCATAACCAAAGTTCTGGATAAAATGAGATCTATGGTGATACTTACAATCCTTCATGGAAGAATCACCCCAATCTTAGGTGGGGAGATAACCATAACCAAAGCCAACAGCCATGGCAAAGAAACGCAAACCAAAACAACTCAAGGAATAACCAGCAAAATAACAACCAAAATTCATTCAGAAAACCACAAAACACTTACCTTAACTCTAACTATTATCCAGCCCATAACCAGCCCACCAACCAAAATGCTTACCATCCACCACCCACATCTCACAACTAACCACAAGCATCACCAGAATCTCAAAGAATCACCAACCTAGAAGCTTTAATGGAAAAAATGTGGAAGCACCAAGAGATGATAGTTAAGAATCAAGAAGCCTCCATAAAGAATGTGGAGAGACAAATTGGCCAGCTCTCTAAACAATTTGCAACAGAGAAGCCATCAAGTTCCTTGCCAAGTGACACAATTTCCAATCCTAAGGAAGAGTGCAAGGCTGTGCAGTTAAGAAGTGGGAGAATGGTGCGCGAAATTGTGAACAATACTTTTTCACAACTCTCATAATCCCCGGTCATGAACCCCAAAAACTTGGTGGCTCAATACCATGGCATTACACAACTTCGCACAACTAACCAGCAAGTGCACTGGGTCGTCCAAGTAATAAACCTTACGCGAGTAAGGGTCGATCCCACGGAGATTGTTAGTATGAAGCAAGCTATGGTCATCTTGTAAATCTTAGTCAGGCAAACTCAAATGGATATGGTGATGAACGAAAATAAACATAAAGGTAAAGATAGAGATACTTATGTAATTCATTGGTAGGAACTTCAGATAAGCGCATGAAGATGCCTTCCCTTCCGTCTCTCTGCTTTCCTACTGTCTTCATCCAATCTTTCTTATTCCTTTCCATGGCAAGCTTATGTAGGGTTTCACCGTTGTCAATGGCTACCTCCCATCCTCTCAGTGAAAACATTGCCTATGCTCTGTCACAGCATGGGGTAATCATCTGTCGGTTCTCGGTCAGGCCGGAATAGAATCCATCGATTCTTTTGCGTCTGTCACTAACGCCCCGCCTGCTAGGAGTTTGAAGCACGTCACAGTCATTCAATCATTGTATCCTACTCAGAATACCACAGACAAGGTTAGACCTTCCGGATTCTCTTGAATGCCGCCATCAGTTCTCGCCTATACCACGAAGATTCCGGTTAAACAATCCAAGAGATATTCACCCAATCGAAGGTAGAACGGAGGTGGTTGTCAGTCACACGTTCATAGGTGAGAATGATGATGAGTGTCACGGATCATCACATTCATCAAGTTGAAGAACAAGTGATATCTTAGAACAAGAACAAGCGGAATTGAATGGAAGAACAATAGTAATTGCATTAATACTCGAGGTACAGCAGAGCTCCACACCTTAATCTATGGTGTGTAGAAGCTCCACCGTTGAAAATACATAAGAACAAGGTCTAGGCATGGCCGTGAGGCCAGCCTCCCAGTGATCTAAGATAGCATAAAATGAAGATAGCTACCAAAGTCTACAAATACAATAGTAAAAGGTCCTACTTATAGAGAACTAGTAGCCTAAGGTTTACAGAAATGAGTAAATGACATAAAAATCCACTTTCGGGCCCACTTGGTGTGTGCTTGGGCTGAGCAATGAAGCATTTTCGTGTAGAGACTCTTCTTGGAGTTAAACGCCAGCTTTTATGCCAGTTTGGGCGTTTAACTCCCATTTGGGTGCCAGTTCCGGCGTTTAACGCTGGAAATCTTGAAGGTGACTTTGAACGCCGGTTTGGGCCATCAAATCATGGGCAAAGTATGAACTATCATATATTGCTGGAAAGCCCAGGATGTCTACTTTTCAACGCCGTTGAGAGCGCGCCAATTGGGCTTCTGTAGCTCCAGAAAATCTACTTCGAGTGCAGGGAGGTCAGAATCCAACAGCATCTGCAGTCCTTTTTAGTCTCCGAATCAGATTTTTGCTCAGGTCCCTCAATTTCAGCCAGAAAATACCTGAAATCACAGAAAAACACACAAACTCATAGTAAAGTCCAGAAAAGTGAATTTTAACTAAAAACTAATAAAAATATACTAAAAACTAACTAGATCATACTAAAAACATACTAAAAACAATGCCAAAAAGCGTACAAATTATCCGCTCATCACAACACCAAACTTAAATTGTTGCTTGTCCTCAATCAACTGAAAATCAAATAAGATAAAAAGAAGAGAATATGCAATGAATTCCAAAAACATCTATGAAGATCAGTATCAATTAGATGAGCGGGGCTTTTAGCTTTTTGCCTCTGAATAATTTTGGCATCTCACTCTATCCTTTGAAATTCAGAATGATTGGCTTCTTTAGGAACTTAGAATCCAGATAGTGTTATTGATTCTCCTAGTAGAGTATGATGATTCTTGAACATAGCTACTTATTGAGTCTTGGCTGTGGCCCAAAGCACTCTGTCTTCCAGTATTACCACCGGATACATACATGCCACAGACACATAATTGGGTGAACCTTTTCAGATTGTGACTCAGCTTTGCTTTTCATTTTCATTTAAGCACGTTTTTATTTAAGAAAGGTGATGGATTCATAGGACATTCATAACTTTAAGGCATAGACACTAAGACACTAATGATCACAAGACACAAACATAGATAAACATAAGCACTAGAATTCGAAAAACAGAAGAATAAAGAACAAGGAAATCAAGGAACAGGTCCACCTTAGTGATGGCGGCTCTTTCTTCCTCTTGAAGATCCTATGGAGTGCTTGAGCTCCTCAATGTCTCTTCCTTGTCTTTGTTGCTCCTCCCTCATGATTCTTTGATCTTCTCTAATTTCATGGAGGATGATGGAGTGTTCTTGATGCTCCACCCTTAGTTGTCCCATGTTGGAACTCAATTCTCCTAGGGAGGTGTTTAGTTGCTCCCAATAGTTTTGTGGAGGAAAGTGCATCCCTTGAGGAATCTCAGGGATCTCATAATGAGTGGGGTCTCTTGTGTGCTCCATCCTCTTCTTAGTGATGGGCTTGTCCTCATCAATGGGGATGTCTCCCTCTATGTCAACTCCAACTGAATAACAGAGGTGACAAATGAGATGAGGAAAGGCTAACCTTGCCAAGGTAGAGGACTTGTCCGCCACCTTATAGAGTTCTTGGGCTATAACCTCATGAACTTCTATTTCTTCTCCAATCATGATGCTATGGATCATGATAGCCCGGTCTATGGTAACTTCGGACCGGTTGCTAGTGGGAATGATTGAGCGTTGGATAAACTCCAACCATCCTCTAGCCACGGGCTTGAGGTCATGCCTTCTTAATTGAACCGGCTTCCCTCTTGAATCTCTCTTCCATTGGGCGCCCTCTTCACATATGACTGTGAGGACTTGGTCCAACCTTTGATCAAAGTTGACCCTTCTAGTGTAAGGATGTTCATCTCCTTGCATCATGGGCAAATTGAATGCCAACCTTACACTTTCCGGACTAAAATCCAAGTATTTCCCCCGAACCATAGTGAGATGATTCTTTGGATTCGGGTTCACACTTTGGTCATGGTTCTTGGTGATCCATGCATTGGCATAGAACTCTTGAACCATCAAGATTCCAACTTGTTGAATGGGGTTGGTAAGGACTTCCCAACCTCTTCTTCGGATCTCATGTCGGATCTCCGGATATTCACCCTTTTTGAGTGAAAAAAGGGACCTCGGGGATCACCTTCTTCAAGGTTACAACTTCATAGAAGTGGTCTTGATGCACCCTTGAGATGAATCTCTCCGTCTCCCATGACTCGGAGGTGGAAGCCTTTGCCTTCCCTTTCCTCTTTCTAGAGGTTTCTCCGGCCTTGGATGCCATAAATGGTTATGGAAAAACAAAAAGCAATGCTTTTACCACACCAAACTTAAAAGGTTTGCTCGTCCTCGAGTAAAAGAAGAAAGAAGAGAGTAGAAGAAGAAGAAATGAGGAGAAAGGGAATGGCTTTAATTTTCGGCCAAGAAGGGGAGAGAAATGGTGTTTACGATGTGTGAAAATGAAGGAGTGAAGGAGGGTTTATATAGGGGAGGGGGATGGGAGGGTTCGGCCATTTGAGGGTGGGTTTGGGTGGGAAAGTGGTTTGAATTTGAATGGTGAGGTAGGTGGGGTTTTATGAAGGATGGATGTGAGTGGTGAAGAGAAAGATGGGATTTGATAGGTGAAGGGTTTTTGGGGAAGAGGTGTTGAGGTGATTGGTGAATGGGTGAAGAGGAGAGAGAGTGGTAGGGTAGGTGGGGATCCTGTGGGGTCCACAGATCCTGAGGTGTCAAGGAAAAGTCATCCCTGCACCAAATGGCAAACAAAATCACGTTTTGAGCCATTTCTGGCGTTAAACGCCGGGCTGGTGCCCATTTCTGGCGTTTAACGCCAGCTTCTTGCCCATTTCTGGCGTTTAACGCCAGTCTGGTGCCTCTTTCTGGCGTTAAACGCCCAGAATGGTGCCAGACTGGGCGTTAAACGCCCAACAGCTAACCTCACTGGCGTTTAAACGCCAGTGGGTGCGTCCTCCAGGGTGTGCTGTTTTTCTTCCTGTTTTTTCATTCTGTTTTTGCTTTTTTCATTGATTTTGTGACTTCTCATGATCATCAACCTACAAGAAAGATAAAATAACAAAAGAAAATAGATAAAATATAACATTGGGTTGCCTCCCAACAAGCGCTTCTTTAATGTCAGTAGCTTGACAGTGGGCTCTCATGGAGCCTCAGAAATACTCAGAGCAATGTTGGAACCTCCCAACACCAAACTTAGAGTTTGAATGTGGGGGTTCAACACCAAACTTAGAGTTTGGTTGTGGCCTCCCAACACCAAACTTAGAGTTTGACTGTGGGGGCTCTGTTTGGCTCTGTTTTGAGAGAAGCTCTTCATGCTTCCTCTCCATGATGACAGAGGGATATCCTTGGGCCTTAAACACCAAGGATTCTTCATTCACTTGAATGATCAACTCTCCTCTATCAACATCAATCACAGCCTTTGTAGTGGCTAGGAAGGGCCTGCCAAGGATGATGGACTCATCCATGCACTTCCCAGTCTCTAGTACTATGAAATCAGTAGGGATGTAATGGTCTTCAACTTTAACCAGAACATCCTCTACAAGTCCATGGGCTTGTTTTCTTGAATTGTCTGCCATCTCTAGTGAGATTTTTGCAGCTTGCACCTCAGAGATCCCTAACTTCTCCATTACAGAGAGAGGCATGAGGTTTACACTTGACCCTAAGTCACACAAGGCCTTCTTGAAGGTCATGGTGCCTATGGTACAAGGTATTGAAAACTTCCCAGGATCCTGTCTCTTTTGAGGCAGTTTCTGCCTAGACAAGTCATCCAGTTCTTTAGTGAGCAAAGGGGGTTCATCCTCCCAAGTCTCATTTCCAAATAACTTGTCATTTAGCTTCATGATTGCTCCAAGGTATTTAGCAACTTGCTCTTCAGTGACATACTCATCCTCTTCAGAGGAAGAATACTCATCAGAGCTCATGAATGGCAGAAGTAAGTCCAATGGAATCTCTATGGTCTCAGTTTGAGCCTCAGATTCCCATGGTTCCTCATTGGGGAACTCATTGGAGGCCAGTGGACGCCCAGTGAGGCCTTCCTTAGTGGCGTTCACTGCCTCTTCTTCCTCCCAAAATTCGGCCATGTTGATGACCTTGCACTCTCCTTTTGGATTTGCTTCTGTATTGCTTGGAAGAGTACTAGGAGGGAGCTCAATAATTCTCTTGCTCAGCTGACCCACTTGTCCTTCCAAATTTCTAATGGAGGACCTTGTTTCAGTCATGAAACTTTGAGTGGTTTTGATTAGATCAGAGACCATGGTTGCTAAGTCAGAGGTATTCTGCTTAGAATTCTCTGTCTGTTGCTGAGAAGATGATGGAAAAGGCTTGCTATTGCTAAACCTGTTTCTTCCACCATTATTGTTGTTGAAACCTTGTTGAGGTCTCTGTTGATCCTTCCATGAAAAATTTGGATGGTTTCTCCATGAAGGATTATAGGTGTTTCCATAGGGTTCTCCCATGTAATTCACCTCTTCCATTGAAGGGTTCTCAGGATCATAAGCTTCTTCCTCAGATGAAGCTTCCTTAGTACTGCTTGGTGCATTTTGCATTCCAGACAGACTTTGAGAAATCATATTGACTTGTTGGGTCAATATTTTGTTCTGTGCCAATATGGCATTCAGAGTGTCAATCTCAAGAACTCCTTTCTTCTGACTAGTCCCATTGTTCACAGGATTTCTCTCAGAAGTGTACATGAATTGGTTATTTGCAACCATTTCAATTAGCTCTTGAGCTTCTGTAGGCGTCTTCTTCAGATGAAGAGAGCCTCCAGCAGAGCTATCCAAAGACATCTTGGATAGTTCAGAGAGACCATCATAGAAAATACCTATGATGCTCCATTCAGAAAGCATATCAGACGGACATTTTCTGATTAATAGTTTGTATCTTTCCCAAGCTTCATAGAGGGATTCTCCTTCCTTCTGTCTGAAGGTTTGGACTTCCACTCTAAGCTTACTCAATTTTTGAGGTGGAAAGAACTTTGCCAAGAAGGCATTGACTAGCTTTTTCCAAGAGTCCAGGCTTTCTTTAGGTTGAGAATCCAACCATGTTCTAGCTCTGTCTCTTACAGCAAAAGGGAATAGCATAAGTCTGTAGACCTCAGGGTCAACCCCATTAGTCTTGACTATGTCACAGATTTGCAAGAACTCAGCTAAAAACTGATGAGGATCTTCCAGTGGAAGTCCATGGAACTTGCAATTCTGTTGCATTAGAGAAACTAATTGAGGCTTAAGCTCAAAGTTGTTTGCTCCAATGGCAGGGATAGAGATGCTTCTCCCATAGAAATCGGGAGTAGGTGCAGTAAAGTCACCCAGCACCTTCCTTGCATTGTTGGCATTGTTGTTGTCAGCTGCCATGTGTTCTTCTTCTTTGAAGAATTCGGTCAGGTCCTCTAAAGAGAGTTGTGCTTTGGCTTCTCTTAGCTTTCTCTTCAAGGTCCTTTCAGGTTCAGGATCAGCCTCAACAAGAATGCCTTTGTCTTTGCTCCTGCTCATATGAGAGAGAAGAGAACAAGAAATGTGGAATCCTCTATGTCACAGTATAGAGATTCCTTGAAGTGTCAGAGGAAAAGAAGAGTAGAAGACAGAAGTAGAAAATTCGAACTTGTCAAAGGAGATGGAGTTCGAATTTTGCATTAAGGAATAGTGTTAGTCCATAAATAGAAGGATGTGAGAAGAAGGGAAGTGATTTTCGAAAATTAAGTAAAAATTTTGAAAACATTTTTGAAAAACATTACTTAATTTTCGAAAATGAAAGGGGGAAAGAAATAAAGTGATTTTTGAAAAAGATTTTGAAATTAGAAATCAAAGAGATTTGATTGAAAATTATTTTGAAAAAGATGTGGTTAAGAAAATATGATTGGTTTTTAAAAAAAAAAGATGTGATTGAGAAGATATGATTTGAAAAACATTTTAAAAGGATTTGATTTTGAAAAAAATTAAAAACTTGACTAACAAGAAAAGATATGATTCAAACATTAAACCTTTCTCAACAGAAAAGGCAACATACTTGAAATGTTGAATCAAATCATTAATTGATAGTAAGTGTCTTTGAAAATAGAAAGAAATTGAATTTGAAAGAGATTTGATTGAAAAGATATGATTTGAAAAAGATTTGATTTTGAAAAACTTTGAAAACTGAAAAAAAATTGCATTGAAAAACAGAATCTTCCCCCTTGTGCCATCCTGGCGTTAAACGCCCAGAATGGTGCACATTCTGGCGTTTAACGCCCAAAACTATACCTTTTTGGGCGTTAAACGCCCAACCAGGTACCCTGGCTGGCGTTTAAACGCCAGTCTGTCCTTCTTCACTGGGCGTTTTGAACGCCCAGCTTTTTCTGTATAATTCCTCTGCTGTATGTTCTGAATCTTCAATTCTCTGTATTATTGACTTGAGAAGACACAAATTAAAAATATTTTTGGATTTTTAATAAGAAGAACAAATCAAAATGCAGCAAGAATCAAATAACAATGCATGCAAGACACCAAACTTAGCAGTTTGTATACTACTGACACTAACAGAATGAACATGCATATGAGACACACAAAACACTCAAGTCATTTGAATTCAAAGATCAGAGCACGAAAATTATCAAGAATTACTTGAGAATCCTTAATACACATGAATGAATGCATGCAATTGACACCAAACTTAAGATGAGACACTAGACTCAAACAAGAAATTTTTGGATTTTATGATTTCTCTGATTTTTTTGTGTTTTTCGAAAATTAAGTGGAAAAAGATATCAAAATTCTTAATGAGAATTCCAGGAATCAGTGCAATGCTAGTCTAAGACTCCGGTCCAGGAATTAGACATGGCTTCACAGCCAGCCAAGCTCTCAAAGAAAGCTTCGGTCCAAAACACTAGACATGGCCAAAGGCCAGCCAAGCCTTAGCAGATCACTGCTCCAAAAGCAAGATTGATAAAAATCAACAAGCTCTTGTGATGATAAGTTGAAACCTCGGTCCAATGAGATTAGACATGGCTTCTCAGCCAGCCAGATTTCAACAAATCATCATGAAACTCTAGAATTCTTCTTCAAGAATTTCGAAAAAAAATACCTAATCTAAGCAACAAGATGAACCGTCAGTTGTCCAAACTGAACAATCCCCGGCAACGGCGCCAAAAACTTGGTGCGCGAAATTGTGAACAATAACTTTTCACAACTCTCATAATCCCCGGTCATGAACCCCAAAAACTTGGTGGCTCAATACCATGGCATTACACAACTTCGCACAACTAACCAGCAAGTGCACTGGGTCGTCCAAGTAATAAACCTTACGCGAGTAAGGGTCGATCCCACGGAGATTGTTAGTATGAAGCAAGCTATGGTCATCTTGTAAATCTTAGTCAGGCAAACTCAAATGGATATGGTGATGAACGAAAATAAACATAAAGGTAAAGATAGAGATACTTATGTAATTCATTGGTAGGAACTTCAGATAAGCGCATGAAGATGCCTTCCCTTCCGTCTCCCTGCTTTCCTACTGTCTTCATCCAATCCTTCTTATTCCTTTCCATGGCAAGCTTATGTAGGGTTTCACCGTTGTCAATGGCTACCTCCCATCCTCTCAGTGAAAACATTGCCTATGCTCTGTCACAGCATGGGGTAATCATCTGTCGGTTCTCAGTCAGGCCGGAATAGAATCCATCGATTCTTTTGCGTCTGTCACTAACGCCCCGCCTGCTAGGAGTTTGAAGCACGTCACAGTCATTCAATCATTGAATCCTACTCAGAATACCACAGACAAGGTTAGACCTTCCGGATTCTCTTGAATGCCGCCATCAGTTCTCGCCTATACCACGAAGATTCCGGTTAACGAATCCAAGAGATATTCACCCAATCGAAGGTAGAACGGAGGTGGTTGTCAGTCACACGTTCATAGGTGAGAATGATGATGAGTGTCACGGATCATCACATTCATCAAGTTGAAGATCAAGTGATATCTTAGAACAAGAACAAGCGGAATTGAATGGAAGAACAATAGTAATTGCATTAATACTCGAGGTACAGCAGAGCTCCACACCTTAATCTATGGTGTGTAGAAGCTCCACCGTTGAAAATACATAAGAACAAGGTCTAGGCATGGCCGTGAGGCCAGCCTCCCAGTGATCTAAGATAGCATAAAATGAAGATAGCTACCAAAGTCTACAAATACAATAGTAAAAGGTCCTACTTATAGAGAACTAGTAGCCTAAGGTTTACAGAAATGAGTAAATGACATAAAAATCCACTTCCGGGCCCACTTGGTGTGTGCTTGGGCTGAGCAATGAAGCATTTTCGTGTAGAGACTCTTCTTGGAGTTAAACGCCAGCTTTTATGCCAGTTTGGGCGTTTAACTCCCATTTGGGTGCCAGTTCCGGCGTTTAACGCTGGAAATCTTGAAGGTGACTTTGAACACCGATTTGGGCCATCAAATCTTGGGCAAAGTATGAACTATCATATATTGCTGGAAAGCCCAGGATGTCTACTTTTCAACGCCGTTGAGAGCGCACCAATTGGGCTTCTATAGCTCCAGAAAATCCACTTCGAGTGCAGGGAGGTCAGAATCCAACAGCATCTGCAGTCCTTTTTAGTCTCCGAATCAGATTTTTGCTCAGGTCCCTCAATTTCAGCCAGAAAATACCTGAAATCACAGAAAAACACACAAACTCATAGTAAAGTCCAGAAAAGTGAATTTTAACTAAAAACTAATAAAAATATACTAAAAACTAACTAGATCATACTAAAAACATACTAAAAACAATGCCAAAAAGCGTACAAATTATCCGCTCATCAGAGAACATTAATAAGCAACAATGACACTACTAAGAAGCAAGTGGAGAGCAGCAAAGGGCCAATAGAAAAGGAAAAGTCAACAGACACAGAAGAAACCAATGATCAAGATGTGATGCCAAACAAGAACACAGAAAAGCAAAAAAAGAAAGAAGACAAGCCAACCAATTTACAAGAGAGAGAGGAGAAATTAATTTAAGGACAACAACAAAAGGAGAAAGCCTTCACTCCTCCATTGCCAGATCCACAGAGGTTCAACAAAGAAACCAAGGATCAACATTTCCACAAATTCCTGGAGACTTTCAAGAAATTGGAAATCAACATCCCCTTGGCTGAGGCATTGGAGCAGATGCCCTTATATGCCAAGTTCCTAAAGGAGCTCATCAACAAGAAAAGGAGTTGGAGTGAGAAGGAGACTGTAATGCTCACTGAAGAATGCAGTGCACTAATCAGAAAATGACTCCCTCCCAAGCTTGAAGATCCTAGAGGTTTCTTCTTACCTTGCACCATTGGAAGTCTATTCATCAACAAGGGAATGTGTGACTTAGGAGCAAGCATAAATCTAATCCCATCCTCTTTAGTGAAAAAGCTTGACATAGGAGAGGTGAAGCCAATACAGATGTCCTTGGAATTGGTGGACCAATCAGTAGTATACCCCAAAGGGGTGATTGAAAACCTTTTAGTTAAGGTTGACAAGTTCATCTTTCCTACAGACTTTGTGATCCTGGATTCAGAAGAGAATGAGAATGACTCCATAATACTTGGTCGACCATTTTTGGCCACTACTAGAGCCATCGTAGATATAAAGCAAGGAGAGCTAACCCTCAGGATGCATGAGGAAAGCATTACCTTGAAAGTGTTTCCAGAATCACAAATTAATGAAGAAACAAGCAAGACAAGTAGTGACTGTCTTCCAAGGCAAGCAACCAACAACACAGTAGAGCAGAAGAATGAGCATGTACAAGGAGGAGAAGGAATTCAAAAAGAAGCCGGGATGATAAACAAAATGGGAGGTATCACAACTCAAGCCACTGTCAAGGAAGAAAGATCAACAAGAAAAAAAAAGAAAAACAAGAAGAAGGCTTACAAAGGGTGGAAGAATAAAAAAATCCCAACTGAAGGATTTTCCAAAGGTGACAAGGTGCAACTAGTATATCAATAGCTGGGAACAGAAGATCACTACACTGTCAACCAAGTACTCTCTCTTAAGCACATTGAAATTGAACATCAAGGCACACAAAGGAAGCTTACAGTGAGAGGAGACAAGCTCCGACATTTCAGCCATCAACCACCCTAAGGGGATCAATGTCAAGCTAGTGACAATAAAAGAGCGCTACATGGGAGGCAACTGGTGCACGAAATTGCAATCACACTTTTGCAATCCCGCACAACTAACCAGCAAGTGCACTGGGTCGTCCAAGTAATACCTTGCGTGAGCAAGGGTCGATCCCACGGAGATTGTCGGCTTGGAGCAAGCTATGGTTATCTTGTAAATCTTAGTCAGGATATCAGAAACTATCAGGATTGATTGTGAAAAGCTAAAGAACATGAAATGATTACTTGTTTTGCAGTAATGGAGAATAGGTTGAGGTTTGGAGATGCTCCATCTTCTGAATCTCTGCTTTCCTACTGTCTTCTTCTTCAAGCACGCAAGTCTCCTTCCATGGCAAGCTATATGTAGGGTTTCACCGTTGTAAATGGCTACCTCCCATCCTCTCAGTGAAAACGATTGCATATGCTCTGTCACAGCATGCGGAATTCATCTGTCGGTTCTCGGTCAGGCCGGAATAGAATCCAGTGATTTTTTTGCGTCTGTCACTAACGCCCCGCCTGCTAGGAGTTTGAAGCACGTCACAGTCATTCAATCATTGAATCCTACTCAGAATACCACAGACAAGGTTTAGACCTTCCGGATTCTCTTGAATGCCGCCATCAATTCTAGCTTATACCACGAAGATTCTGGTTAAAGAACCCAAGAGATAACTACTTAATCTAAGGTAGAACGGAGGTGGTTGTCAGGCACGCGTTCATAGTTGAGAATGATGATGATTGTCACGGATCATCACATTCATCCGGGTTAAGAACAAGTATTATCTTAGAATGGAAGCAAGCATGATTGAATGAGAAACAGTAGTAGTTGCATTAATCCATCAAGACACAGCAGAGCTCCTCACCCCCAACCATGGGGTTTAGAGACTCATGCCGTGGAAAGTACACAAAGAAAACGTGTAAAGTGTCATGAGGTACAGATACAATGTCAAAAGATCCTATTAATAGTAAACTAGTAGCCTAGGGTGTACAGAAATGAGTAAATGACGTAAAAATCCACTTCTGGGTCCACTTGGTGTGTGCTTGGGCTGAGCAATGAAGCATTTTCGTGTATAGACCTTTTCTGGAGTTAAACGCCAGCTTTCATGCCAGTTTGGGCGTTTAACTCCAAGTTTTATGCCAGTTCCGGCGTTTAACGCTGGAATTTCTGAGGGTGACTTTGAGAGCCGTTTTGGGCCATCAAATCTTGGGCAAAGTATGGACTATCATATATTGCTGGAAAGCCCAGGATGTCTACTTTCCAATGCCGTTGAGAGCGCGCCAATTGGGCTTCTGTAGCTCCAGAAAATCCACTTCGAGTGCAGGGAGGTCAGAATCCAACAGCATCTGCAGTCCTTTTTGGTCTCAGAATCAGATTTTTGCTCAGGGCCCTCAATTTCAGCCAGAAAATACCTGAAATCACAGAAAAACACACAAACTCATAGTAAAGTCCAGAAAAGTGAATTTTAGCTAAAAACTAATAAAAATATACTAAAAACTAACTAGATTATACTAAAAACATACTAAAAACAATGCCAAAAAGCATACAAATTATCCGCTCATCACAACACCAAACTTAAATTGTTGCTTGTCCCCAAGCAACTGAAAATCAAATAGGATAAAAAGAAGAGAATATACTATAGACTCCAAAATATCAAGGAAACATAGTTCCAATCAGATGAGCGGGACTAGTAGCTTTTTGCTTCCGAACAGTTTTGGCATCTCACTCTATCCCTTGAAGTTCAGAATGATTGGCATCTATAAGAACTCAGAACTCAGATAGTGTTATTGATTCTCTTAGTTGAGTATAATGATTCTTGAACATAGCTAGTGTATGAGTCTTGGCTGTGGCCCAAAGCACTCTGTCTTCCAGTATTACCACCGGATACATACATGCCACAGACACATAATTGGGTGAACCTTTCCAGATTGTGACTCAGCTTTGCTAAAGTCCCCAATTAGAGGTGTCCAGGGTTCTTAAGCACACTCTTTTTGCCTTGGATCACAACTTTATTTCTTTCTTTTTCTTTTTCTTTTCTTCTTCTCTTTTTTTTTCGAAATTTTTTTTGTATCCACTGCTTTTTCTTGCTTCAAGAATCAGTCTAATGATTTTAGATCCTCAATAACAGTTCTCTTTTTCCTCATTCTTTCAAGAGCCAACAATTTTAACATTCTCAAAACAACAAATTCAAGAGACATATGCACTGTTCAAGCATTCATTCAGAAAGCAAAAAGTATTGTCACCACATCAAACTAATTCAACTAGTTTCAATGATAATTTCTTTTTCTTTTCTTCTTCTCTTTTTTTTTTTCGAAATTTTTTTTGTATCCACTGCTTTTTCTTGCTTCAAGAATCAGTCTAATGATTTTAGATCCTCAATAACAGTTCTCTTTTTCCTCATTCTTTCAAGAGCCAACAATTTTAACATTCTCAAAACAACAAATTCAAGAGACATATGCACTGTTCAAGCATTCATTCAGAAAGCAAAAAGTATTGTCACCACATCAAACTAATTCAACTAGTTTCAATGATAAATTTCGAAATCCTGTACTTCTTGTTCTTTTGTGATTAAAGCATTTTTCATTTAAGAGAGTTGATGGATTCATAGGACATTCATATCTTTAAGGCATAAAATTTCAATTTTATTACTTATGAATTAAGAACAAGACTCAAAAATAGATATAAGACTAAAAAATAAAAATAGAAAACAAAACAAAAGAAAACGCAAAAACATAGGCTCCTAATGATAGAGATTTTCACAGAGTTAGGACTCAACAACCTTAATTTTGAGAAGTGGATGCTCCCTCAGCTTGAGAGGAGAGCTTTTGGCGTTTCAACTCTTGGAGTTCACGCCCCTGCTTCTCTTGTTCCTTCAGCAATTTGCAGAGCTTGCAGTTCTGATTCTGCTGTTCTTCCTTCAGTTGCTCCATAGTCTCTTGCAACTTGGTGATAGATGCTTCTAGGCTGGTTGGTGCGCGAAATTGTGAACAATACTTTTTTCACAACTCTTATAATCCCCGGTCATGAGCCCCAAAAACGTGGTAGCTCAATGCCATGGCATTACACAACTTCGCACAACTAACCAGCAAGTGCACTGGGTTGTCCAAGTAATAAACCTTACGCGAGTAAGGGTCGATCCCACGGAGATTGTTAGTATTGAAGCAAGCTATGGTCATCTTGTAATTCTTAGTCAGGCAAACTCAAATGTATATGGTGATGAACGAAAATAACATAAAAGATAAAGATAGAGATACTTATGTAATTCATTGGTAGGAACTTCAGATAAGCGCATGAAGATGCCTTCCCTTCCGTCTCTCTACTTTCCTACTGTCTTCATCCAATCCTTCTTACTCCTTTCCATGGCAAGCTTAAGCAAGGGTTTCACCGTTGTCAGTGGCTACCTCCCATCCTCTCAGTGAAAGCGATTGCATATGCTCTGTCACAGCATAGCGGAATTCATCTGTCGGTTCTCAATCAGGCCGGAATAGAATCCAGTGATTCTTTTGCGTCTGTCACTAACGCCCCGCCTTCAGGAGTTTGAAGCACGTCACAGTCATTCAGTCATTGAATCCTACTCAGAATACCACAGACAAGGTTAGACCTTCCGGATTCTCTTGAATGCTGCCATCAGTTCTCGCCTATACCACGAAGACTCTGATCTCACGGAATGGTTGGCTCGTTTGTCAGACGAGCACTCGGTTGTCAGGCGATCAACCATGCATCGTGCAATCAAGAATCCAAGAGATATTCACTAGAGCCTTGATCGCTTGTAGAACAGAGGTGGTTGTCAGTCACCTTGTTCATGGGTGAGAATGATGATGAGTGTCACGGATCATCACATTCATCAAGTTGAAGAACAAGTGATATCTTGGATAAAGAACAAGCGGAATTGAATGGAAGAACAATAGTAATTGCATTAATACTCGAGGTACAGCAGAGCTCCACACCTTAATCTATGGTGTGTAGAAGCTCCACCGTTGAAAATACATAAGCATAAGGTCTAGGCATGGCCGAATGGCCAGCCTCCCAGTGATCTAAGATAGCATAAAAATGAAGATGGCTACCCAAAGTCCCTTAATACAATAGTAAAAGGTCCTACTTATAGAAAACTAGTAGCCTAAGGTTTACAGAAATGAGCAAATGACATAAAAATCCTCTTCCGGGCCCACTTGGTGTGTGCTTGGGCTGAGCAATGAAGCATTTTTCGTGCAGAGACTCTTCTTGGAGTTAAACGCCAGCTTTTATGCCAATTTGGGCGTTTAACTCCCATTTGGGTGCCAGTTCCAGCGTTTAACGCTGGGATTCCTGAGGGTGACTTTGAACGCCGGTTTGGGCCATCAAATCTTGGGCAAAGTATGGACTATCATATATTGCTAGAAAGCCCAGGATGTCTACTTTCTAATGCCGTTGAGAGCGCGCTAATTAGGTTCTGTAGCTCCAGAAATCCACTTCGAGTGCAGGGAGGTCAGAATCCAACAGCATCTGCAGTCCTTTTTGGTCTCTGAATCAGATTTTTGCTCAGGTCCCTCAATTTCAGCCAGAAAATACCTGAAATCACAGAAAAACACACAAACTCATAGTAAAGTCCAGAAAAGTGAATTTTAACTAAAAACTAATAAAAATATACTAAAAACTAACTAGATCATACAAAAACATACTAAAAACAATGCCAAAAAGTATACAAATTATCCGCTCATCACTGGTCCAGTAGTCAATTCTTGGGAATTCAGGAAGGAATTCCTGCGCCCTCCTCTTGATAGAGTTGTCTTGCACTTGTCCTTCCATTGACTTCTTGGTGATTGGGTGTTCAATGGGTATGAACTCATCTACTCCCATCTTCACCCCAGCCTCTTTACAGAGTAAGGAGATCAGGCTTGGATAAGCCAATTTGGCTTCAGTGGAATTCTTATTTGCAATTGTGTAGATCTCACAAGCAATCACATGATGGACCTCCACCTCTTTTCCAAGCATAATGCAATGAATCATCACTGCTCTCTTGATGGTGACCTCAGAACGGTTGCTAGTGGGCAATATGGAACGCCCAATAAAGTCTAGCCAACCTCTTGCAATTGGTTTGAGGTCTCCCCTCTTGAGTTGGTTTGGGACACCCTTTGAATTGGTTATCCACTTAGTCCCAGGGAGGATATGTCTTGTAGAACTTGATCCAACCCTTTATCTACTCTCACCATCCTCCTATTGAAGGAATCAGGATCATCTTGCAGTTGAAGTAGTTTGAAGATTTCTCTTATTTTGTCCAGATGGAAGTACATAACTTTCCCTCTGACCATGGTTCTGTAGGTATGGTAAGCAGTTCCAGTCATTCTTTGCTTATCTGTTAGCCACAGATTAGAGTAGAATTTCTGAACCATGTTCCTTCCAACCTTTATTTCAGGATTGGTTAGAACTTCCCATCCTCTGTTTCGAATTTGCTCTTGGATCCCCGGATATTCATCTTCTTTCAGATCAAATTTAACTTCCGGGATCACTGACCTCAGACCCATTATTTTGTGATAATGGTCTTCATGTTCTTTGGTTAAGAACTTCTCTTGATTCCAAAGATTCTTTGGATTATTCTCTTTCTTTCCTCTTAAATTGGTTTGTTTTCCCTTAGGAGCCATGATCTTGATGAATCTTGGCTTAGTGATCACGGAAAAGCACACAACTTAGAGGTTTGCTTGTCCTCAAGCAAAAGAAAAGAAAGAAGAGAAGAGAGAGAGAGGGAGAGGAAATTCGAATGGTGTGGTGGAAGAGGGAGCCAAACGTTTATTTTAGAGTGGGGGGGAAGAGATTTTCGAAAAAAAGAAAAATTTGAAAGGAGATTTGAGGAGATATGGAAAGAAATTGAAAGAAGGGTGAGTTTTTTGAACAAAATTTGGGAATGATTTGGAAGATTTGAAGAATGATTTTGAAAATTTGAAAGTGAATGATGAGAGATTGAAATGTGTTTTTGTAGAAAAATATGGGAAAGAAAAGGAAAGTTTGAAAAAATCTGAGTTGAAAACAAAATTGTGGTCCCCCACCTTTCTGGCGTTAAACGCCCAGAATGGCACTCATTCTGGCGTTTAACGCCCAATTGGCACCCCTTTTGGGCGTTTAACGCCCAGCCAGGTGCCCTGGCTGGCGTTAAACGCCAGAAATCCTTTAGCACTGGGCGTTTTTCTGAACGCCCAGGATGCTGCACACCTGGCGTTAAACGCCCAGAATGGTGCCCATTCTGGCGTTTAACGCCCAAAATGGCACCATTACCCATTCTGGGCGTTTAACGCCCAAAATGCCCCTTACTGGCGTTTTTTCGCCAGTAAGCTCTTTTTCTCTGCTTTTTGAGCTGAATCCTTCTGTAACTCTGTGAATTCCTTCATTTTTGATACTTGCCTCTGTAAGAACAATTCATACAACTCCTAATGACTGGGTTGCCTCCCAGCAAGCGCTTCTTTACTGTCTTTAGCTGGACTTTCACTGAGAATCACTCAAGTCTCAGTTTTGAGCATTCCTGCTCAAAATTGCCTTCAAGATAATGTTTGATTCTCTGTCCATTAACAATGAACTTTTTGTCAGAATCAATATCCTGAAGCTCAACATATCCATATGGTGACACTCCTGTAATCACATACGGACCCCTCCACCGGGATTTGAGTTTTCCTGGAAACAGTCTGAGCCTAGAGTTGAAGAGCAGACTTTTGTCCTGGCTCAAAGACTCTGGTTGACAACTTCTTGTCATGCCATTTCTTTGCCTTTTCCTTATAAATTTTTGCATTTTCAAAGGCATTGAGTCTGAACTCCTCTAGCTCATTTAGCTGGAGCAGTCTTTTTTCACCAGCTAACTGTGCATCCATGTTTAGGAATCTGGTTGCCCAGTAGGCTTTATGTTCCAGTTCCACAGGCAAATGACAGGCCTTCCCATATACCAGTTGGTATGGAGAGGTTCCTATAGGAGTCTTGAATGCTGTTCTGTATGCCCACAGAGCATCATCCAAGCTCTTTGCCCAATCCTTTCTTCGGGCCATCACAGTCCGTTCCAGGATTCTCTTTAGTTCTCTGTTAGAGACTTCAGCTTGCCCATTTGTCTGTGGATGATACGGAGTTGCCACTTTGTGGCTAATTCCATATCTAACCATAGCAGAGTATAGCTGTTTGTTGCAGAAATGAGTGCCCCCGTCACTGATTAATACTCTGGGAACACAAATCTGCTGAAGATGTTTTTCTGGAGGAATTTCAGCACGGTCTTGGTATCATTAGTGGGTGTAGCAATTGCTTCTACCCACTTAGATACATAGTCCACTGCCACCAGAATGTAAGTGTTTGAGTATGATGGTGGGAATGGTCCCATGAAGTCAATTCCCCATACATCAAACAATTCTATCTCTAATATCCCTTGTTGAGGCATGGCATATCCATGAGGCAAGTTGCCAGCTCTTTGGCAACTGTCACAGTTACGCACAAACTCTCGGGAATCTTTATAGAGAGTAGGCCAGTAGAAGCCACATTGGAGGACTTTAGTGGCTGTTCGCTCACTTCCAAAATGTCCTCCATATTGTGATCCATGGCAGTGCCATAGGATCCTTTGTGCTTCTTCTCTGGTACACATCTGCGGATCACTCCGTCAGCACATCTCTTAAAGAGATATGGTTCATCCCAGAGGTAGTACTTGGCATCTGAAATTAATTTCTTTCTTGCACGTAGCTGTACTCCTTGGGAATGAACCTCACAGCTTTATAATTTGCAATATCTGCAAACCATGGAGCTTCCTGAATGGCAAAGAGTTGCTCATCTGGGAAAGTCTCAGAAATCTCAGTAGAAGGGAGGGACGCCCCAGCTACTGGTTCTATTCGGACAGATGATCAGCTACTTGGTTCTCTGTCCCTTTTCTGTCTCTTATTTCTATATCAAACTCTTGCAGAAGCAACACCCATCTTATAAGCCTGGGTTTTGAATCCTGCTTTGTGAGTAAGTATTTAAGAGCAGCATGGTCAGTGTACACAACCACTTTGGATCCACTAGATAGGATCTAAACTTGTCAATGGCATAGACCACTGCAAGTAACTCTTTTTCTGTGGTTTGTAGTTCTTCTGTGCGTCATTTAGAACACGGCTGGCATAGTAAATGACGTGCAGAAGCTTGTTATGCCTCTGTCCCAACACTGCACCAATGGCATGGTCACTGGCATCACACATTAGTTCAAATGGTAATGTCCAATCTGGTGCAGAGATGACTGGTGCTGTGACCAGCTTAGCTTTCAGGGTCTCAAATGCTTGCAGACACTGTGTGTCAAACACAAATGGTGTGTCAGCAGCTAACAGGTTACTCAGAGGTTTTGCAATTTTCGAAAAATCCTTTATAAACCTTCTGTAGAATCCTGCATGCCCCAGAAAACTTCTGATTGCCTTAACATTGGCAGGTGGTGGTAATTTTTCAATTACCTCTACCTTTGCCTTATCCACCTCTATTCCCCTGCTTGAAATTTTGTGCCCAAGGACAATTCCTTCAGTCACCATAAAGTGACATTTCTCCCAGTTTAAAACCAGGTTAGTCTCTTGGCACCTTTTCAAGACAAGTGCTAGGTGATTAAGACAGGAGCTAAATGAGTCTCCATATACTGAAAAGTCATCCATGAAGACTTCCAGAAATTTCTCTACCATATCTGAGAAGATAGAGAGCATGCACCTCTGAAAGGTTGCAGGTGCATTGCACAGACCAAAAGGCATCCTCCTGTAGGCAAACACGCCAGAAGGGCAAGTGAATGCTGTTTTCTCTTGGTCCTGAGGATCTACTGCAATTTGGTTGTAGCTGAATAGCCATCCAAAAAGCAGTAATAATCATGGCCAGCTAGTCTTTCTAGCATTTGGTCTATGAATGGTAAAGGAAAATGATCCTTTCTGGTGGCTGTATTGAGCCTTCTGTAGTCAATACACATGCGCCACCCTGTGACTGTCCTTGTAGGAACCAGTTCATTTTTTTCATTATGAACCACTGTCATGCCTCCTTTTTGGGAACAACTTGGACAGGGCTCACCCAGGGGCTATCAGAAATAGGATAAATAATCCCAGCCTCTAGTAATTTAGTGACCTCTTTCTGCACCACCTCCTTCATGGCAGGATTTAGCCTCCTCTGTGGTTGGACCACTGGTTTGGCATTATCCTCCAATAGGATCTTGTGCATGCATCTAGCTGGGCTAATGCCCTTAAGATCACTTATGGACCACCCAAGAGCTGTCTTGTGTGTCCTTAGCACTTGAATCAGTGCTTCCTCTTCCTGTGATTTAAAGCAGAGCTTATAATCACTGGAAAAGTGTCACCCTTTCCAGAAATGCATATTTCAGGGATGGTGGTAGTGGTTTGAGTTCAGGCTTGGGAGGCTTATCCTCCTTCTGAGGAATTTTCGAAAATTCCTTTGCCTCCTCTAGTTCTTCTTGATCAGGTTGAGCATCTTTGAAGATGTCCTCAAGCTCTGATTCTAGGCTTTCAACCATATTGATCTCTTCTACCAAGAGTCAATAATGTCAGCGCCCATGCAGTCATTTGGTGTGTCTGGATGCTGCATGGCTTTTACAGCATTCAACTTGAACTCATCCTCATTGACTCTCAAGGTTACTTCCCCTTTTTGTACATCAATGAGAGTTCGTCCAGTTGCTAGGAAGGGTCTTCCTAGAATGAGAGTTGCACTCTTGTGCTCCTCCATTTCCAGCACCACAAAGTCAGTTGGAAAGGCAAATGGCCCAACCTTGACAATCATGTCCTCAATTATGCCTGATGGGTATTTAATGGAGCCATCAGCAAGTTGGAGGCATATCCGGGTTGGTTTGACTTCTCCAGTCAACCCAAGCTTTCTGATAGTGGATGCAGGTATTAGATTGATGCTTGCTCCAAGATCACATAGAGCTGTCTTGGTGCAAGCACCTTCTAATGTGCATGGTATCATAAAGCTCCCTGGATCTTGAAGCTTTTCTGTAAGCTCTTTAATATGACTGCACTGCATTCTTCAGTGAGAAACACTTTTTCAGTTTCTCTCCAATCCTTCTTATGACTTAAGATTTCTTTCATGAACTTAGCATAAGAAGGTATTTGCTCAAGTGCCTCTGCAAACGGAATCTTTATTTCAAGAGTCCTTAGATAGTCTGCAAAGGGGCAAATTGCTTATCCTGTTCCACTTGGCGGAGTTTTTGAGGATAAGGCATCTTGGCTTTATATTCTTCAACCTTAGATGCTGCAGGTTATTCCTTACAGAAGTGGTTGAAGAAGCCTTGTTAGAGGGATTACTGTCAGCACTCTTAGGTGTCTGATTCTCCCCAGGCGTCTGAACGCCAGGATTGGGTGGAAATTGGGCGTTTAACGCCAACTTTTCCCCCTTTTCTGGCGTTTGAACGCCAGAACTGGGCAAGGAATGGGCGTTTAACGCCAGATTTCCTTCCCTTTCTGGCGTTTGAACGCCAATAATATTCCTCTTGGGCTCTTACTGTCCTCAGAGGGATTTTGAACAGTGGTTTGGTTGTCCTCTGTCAATTGTTCCTTGTTTGGCTTTTTACTCTTTTGAGCAGTGTTATTCAGGGTCTTCCCACTCCTCAATTGAACTGCTTGACATTCCTCTGTTATCTGTTTAGATATTTGCTGTTTTGCTTGTTCAACTGCAGTTCTATGCTCTTGTTAGCAACTTTAGTTCATGGAGCATCTCTTTAAAGTTGCTAACTGTTCTGTCATCAGAGCAATTGTTGATTAAGCTCAATTATCTGTTCTTGAGGACTAGGGTCAGTGACTACTGTCATGACTTCCTCTTTTGGAGAGAACTCATTGCTAGAATACAAATATTGGTTTCTAGCAACAGTGTCTATAAGCTCTTGAGCTTCTTCAATTGTCTTCCTCATGTGTATAGATCCACCAGCTGAGTGGTCTAAAGACATCTGAGCTTTTTCTGTAAGCCCATAGTAGAAAATGTCTAACTGTACCCACTCTGAAAACATTTCAGAGGGACATTTCCTTAGCATACCTCTATACCTCTCCCAGGCATTATAAAGGGATTCATTATCCTCTTGTTTAAAGCCTTGGATGTCCAGTCTTAACTGTGTCATCCTTTTTGGAGGGTAAAAATGATTCAGGAATTTGTCTGACAACTGTTTCCATGTCTTTATGCTTGCTGTAGGTTGGTTATTCAACCACCTTTTAGCTTGATCTTTTACAGCAAATGGAAACAATAATAGTCTGTAGACATCCTATCTACCTCTTTATCATGTACTGTGTCAGCAATTTGTAAAAACTGTGCCAGAAACTCAGTAGGTTCTTCCTGTGGAAGACCGGAATACTGGCAGTTTTGCTGCACTATGATAATGAGTTGAGGATTTAGTTCAAAGCTGCTTGCTTTGATGGGAGGTGTACAGATGCTACTCCCATATGCAGCTGTAATGGGGTTAGCATATGACCCCAGAGTCCTTTTGGACTGATTGATCCCACTTAAGTCCATAATGGACAAAAGGAAATGATAATGATTGCAAGGGATAAATTTTGTTTTTTTTTTTTTTTTGAATTTACGAAAAAAAATAGAATAAAACAAAATAAAATTAAAATAAAAATTCGAAAATCAAAAAGAAAATAAGATCAAAGCAAATTGAAAACTGAATCAATGAGTTAATCAAAAAGATTTTGAAAACAGCAATTAAAAAGATATGATTGAAAAATTTTTATGAAAAAGATTTGATTTTGAAAAGAGGAAAGAGAAAAACACAAAAAGACACCAAACTTAAAATTTTTAGAAAATCAAACACACAGTTTTCGAAAATTTTTAAGGGAAAAACACAAAGAGGACACCAAACTTAGAATTTTTATAAATCAAAAAGGGACTAAGAACATGCAAAAATCGAAAATTAAAAGAAAAAAAACAAAAGCATGCAATTGACACCAAACTTAGAATATGAAACTAGACTCAACTAAAAGACTCTAAACCAACAAAAATAAAACAGTCCTAATCTAAGCAACAAGATAAGCCGTCAGTTGTCCAAACTCAACAATCCCCGGCAACGGCGCCAAAAACTTGGTGCACGAAATTGCAATCACACTTTTGCAATCCCACACAACTAACCAGCAAGTGCACTGGGTCGTCCAAGTAATACCTTGCGTGAGCAAGGGTCGATCCCACGGAGATTGTCGGCTTGGAGCAAGCTATGGTTATCTTGTAAATCTTAGTCAGGATATCAGAAACTATCAGGATTGATTGTGAAAAGCTAAAGAACATGAAATGATTACTTGTTTTGCAGTAATGGAGAATAGGTTGAGGTTTGGAGATGCTCCATCTTCTGAATCTCTGCTTTCCTACTGTCTTCTTCTTCAAGCACGCAAGTCTCCTTCCATGGCAAGCTATATGTAGGGTTTCACCGTTGTCAATGGCTACCTCCCATCCTCTCAGTGAAAACGATTGCATATGCTCTGTCACAGCATGCGGAATTCATCTGTCGGTTCTCGGTCAGGCCGGAATAGAATCCAGTGATTCTTTTGCGTCTGTCACTAACGCCCCGCCTGCTAGGAGTTTGAAGCACGTCACAGTCATTCAATCATTGAATCCTACTCAGAATACCACAGACAAGGTTTAGACCTTCCGGATTCTCTTGAATGCCGCCATCAATTCTAGCTTATACCACGAAGATTCCGGTTAAAGAACCCAAGAGATAACTACTTAATCTAAGGTAGAACGGAGGTGGTTGTCAGGCACGCGTTCATAGTTGAGAATGATGATGATTGTCACGGATCATCACATTCATCCGGTTAAGAACAAGTATTATCTTAGAATGGAAGCAAGCATGATTGAATGAGAAACAGTAGTATTGCATTAATCCATCAAGACACAGCAGAGCTCCTCACCCCCAACCATGGGGTTTAGAGACTCATGCCGTGGAAAGTACACAAAGAAAACGTGTAAAGTGTCATGAGGTACAGATACAATGTCAAAAGATCCTATTAATAGTAAACTAGTAGCCTAGGGTGTACAGAAATGAGTAAATGACGTAAAAATCCACTTCTGGGTCCACTTGGTGTGTGCTTGGGCTGAGCAATGAAGCATTTTCGTGTAAGACCTTTTCTGGAGTTAAACGCCAGCTTTCATGCCAGTTTGGGCGTTTAACTCCAAGTTTTATGCCAGTTCCGGCGTTTAACGCTGGAATTTCTGAGGGTGACTTTGAGCGCCGGTTTGGGCCATCAAATCTTGGGCAAAGTATGGACTATCATATATTGCTGGAAAGCCCAGGATGTCTACTTTCCAATGCCGTTGAGAGCGCGCCAATTGGGTTTCTGTAGCTCCAGAAAATCCACTTCTAGTGCAGGGAGGTCAGAATCCAACAGCATCTGCATCCTTTTTGGTCTCGGAATCAGATTTTTGCTCAGGCCCTCAATTTCAGCCAGAAAATACCTGAAATCACAGAAAAACACACAAACTCATAGTAAAGTCCAGAAAAGTGAATTTTAGCTAAAAACTAATAAAAATATACTAAAAACTAACTAGATTATACTAAAAACATACTAAAAACAATGCCAAAAAGCATACAAATTATCCGCTCATCAGCAACCCATGATTTAATATTCCTGCTGTTTAAATCCAATAAGCTATGGTCACCTAGTATGATTTTGCATTCTCATAAACATAATTGATAAACGCATGCATTGTTTTGAAGCATATGTCAAATTTCTAAGTTTGGTGTGCCTTAAGGCACATCTTGATTAGTTTTTCAAAGTATTCTTGAAACATGTGCTTAGTCATCCTGGATGAAGCATATGACCAAACACTAAGTTTGGTGTCGGCATATGTAAAAATTTTCAGAAGATCATTTCTTGTTCATGAAATCAAGATCATATATAGATGGATCATGCATTATTACATTTTAGAACTCTATGATTGAAAAATTACATCTTATGATAAAGGTATCAATTGTGAGAAATTATCTACATTTTGCAGTCATCTTTCAGCAAGAGACAAGTTTGGTGTTCACCAAGTCTTGGCTCATTTATTGAAGGACACAATTGATCCTTTATAAATAAGAAACAAAAATATTTTCTTCTTTATTGCAACACACTTACCACCGTACCCAATTACATCCTAAGGCTAACTTGTTTTGCTTTAATCAAGGAAAGGAGATAGAGATAAAGACAAGAACTAAGAGGTGGCATGACAAGAAGATCTCAAAGAAAGAGTTTAAGCCAGGTCAGCAAGTGCTCCTATAACTCAAGGCTCAAGATCTTCCCTGGCAAGCTCAAGTCCAAATGGACAGGTCCGTATCTAGTAACAAAAGTTTTTCCTTATGGAAGTCTTGAGCTGTTAGATGAAGCTACACAGAGCCACTTCACAGCAAATGGACACAGGGCAAAGCCTTACTTAGGAGGACAATGGACAAGGAAAAGAAGTTCAGAATCTGAACTGAACAAGCATGGAAGATGTCAAGCTAGTGACAATAAAGAAGCGCTTGTTGGAGGCAACCCAACCTGAGTAGTTTTCTTTCATAGCTTTTCAATAAAATGCTGAATAATTGGTATGCATTGCAAGGAGCTAAGTTTGGTGTTGCACACCAAAACAATTTAAGGAGAATGAAGGATTCTAAGTTTGGTGTTCCACCAAAATCTCACTTAAAAGCACATTCTCACTTCCTACACAATGCTAACTCCAAGCAATCAGACAAATTATTCAACTATTTAACAGCTTTCTAGCTTTAATTCCATAACCTCTAGCAAAGACACAAGATTTCACATATGGTTAACTTGTTGGATCAGAGCAGTGGCAAGCAATTAAGTTTGGTGTTCCACACAAAATAAATCCAACAGACACACTCAATTCATGCATACTAACCATTCACTTAAAGGGCTTGAGAAGCAAGCAACTTTTGAGAATTATGCAGGAAACTAGCCAATGTTTGAAGACAATTTGCATTATGACTCAAAAGGGAGGCAACAGGAAGAAAAATGAAAAGCTGCAACTTAAAAGGTTGTATTTACACTTGATCCGTGTTGTTGTGAAATATTTTAATTCAGGAATTCTTGTATGTCTTGCTAAAGTATTCATCTAATTGCAAGTGAAGTTGTTTGATTAAGTATGCTGATCTGCATAATGTTTGTTATTGATGAGCGGATAATTTGTATGCTTTTTGGCATTGTTTTTAGTATGTTTTTAGTATAATATAGTTAGTTTTTAGTATATTTTTATTAGTTTTTAGCTAAAATTCACTTTTCTGGACTTTACTATGAGTTTGTGTGTTTTTCTGTGATTTCAGGTATTTTCTGGCTGAAATTGAGGGCCTGAGCAAAAATCTGATTCCGAGACCAAAAAGGATTGCAGATGCTGTTGGATTCTGACCTCCCTGCACTCGAAGTGGATTTTCTGGAGCTACAGAACCCAATTGGCGCGCTCTCAACGGCATTGGAAAGTAGATATCCTGGGCTTTCCAGAATATATGATAGTCATACTTTGCCCAAGATTTGATGGCCCAAACCGGCGCTCAAAGTCACCCTCAGAAATTCCAGCGTTAAACGCCGGAACTGGCATAAAACTTGGAGTTAAACGCCCAAACTGGCATGAAAGCTGGCGTTTAACTCCAGAAAAGGTCTCTACACGAAAATGCTTCATTGCTCAGCCCAAGCACACACCAAGTGGACCCAGAAGTGGATTTTTACGTCATTTACTCATTTCTGTACACCCTAGGCTACTAGTTTACTATTAATAGGATCTTTTGACATTGTATCTGTACCTCATGACACTTTACACGTTTTCTTTGTGTACTTTCCACGGCATGAGTCTCTAAACCCCATGGTTGGGGGTGAGGAGCTCTGCTGTGTCTTGATGGATTAATGCAATTACTACTGTTTCTCATCAATCATGCTTGCTTCCATTCTAAGATAATACTTGTTCTTAATCCGGATGAATGTGATGATCCGTGACAATCATCATCATTCTCAACTATGAACGTGTGCCTGACAACCACCTCCGTTCTACTTAGATTAAGTATTATCTCTTGGTTCTTTAACCGGAATCTTCGTGGTATAAGCTAGAATTGATGGCGGCATTCAAGAGAATCCGGAAGGTCTAAACCTTGTCTGTGGTATTCTGAGTAGGATTCAATGATTGAATAACTGTGACGAGCTTCAAACTCCTGAAGGCGGGGCGTTAGTGACAGACGCAAAAGAATCATGGATTCTATTCCGGCCTGATTGAGAACCGACAGATGAATTCGCGTGCTGTGACAGAGCATATGCAATCGTTTTCACTGAGAGGATGGGAGGTAGCCATTGACAACGGTGAAACCCTACATACAGCTTGCCATGGAAGGAGACTTGCGTGTTTGAAGAAGAAGACAGTAGGAAAGCAGAGATTCAGAAGATGGAGCATCTCCAAACCTCAACCTATTCTCCATTACTGCAAAACAAGTAATCATTTCATGTTCTTTAGCTTTTCACAATCAATCCTGATAGTTTCTGATATCCTGACTAAGATTTACAAGATAACCATAGCTTGCTCCAAGCCGACAATCTCCGTGGGATCGACCCTTGCTCACGCAAGGTATTACTTGGACGACCCAGTGCACTTGCTGGTTAGTTGTGCGGGATTGCAAAAGTGTGATTGCAATTTCGTGCACCAAGTTTTTGGCGCCGTTGCCGGGGATTGTTGAGTTTGGACAACTGAAGGCTTATCTTGTTGCTTAGATTAGGACTGTTTTATTTTTGTTGGTTTAGAGTCTTTCAGTTGAGTCTAGTTTCATATTTTAAGTTTGGTGTCAATTGCTTGCTTTTGCTTTTCTTTTAATTTTCGATTTTTTTTTTGCATGTTCTTAGTCCCTTTTTGATTCATAAAAATTCTAAGTTTGGTGTTCTCTTTGTGTTTTTCCCTTAAAAATTTTCGAAAAATTAGTGTTTGATTTTCTAAAATTTTAAGTTTGGTGTCTTTTTGTGTTTTTCTCTCTCCTCTTTTCAAAAACCAAATCTTTTTCATAAAAATTTTTCAATCATATCTTTTTAATTGCTGTTTTCAAAATCTTTTTAATTAACTAATTGATTCAGTTCTCAATTTGCTTTGATCTTATTTTCTTTTTTTTGATTTTCGAATTTTCACTTTAATTTTCTTTTGTTTTATTTTGTTTTTTTCGTTTAAATAAAAAAAACAAAATTTATCTCTTTACAATCATTATCATTTCCCTTTTGTCCATTATGGACTTAAGTGGGATTAATCAGTCCAAAAGGACTCTGGGGTCATATGCTAACCCCATTACAGCTGCATATGGGAGTAGCATCTGTACACCTCCCATCAAAGCAAGCAGCTTTGAACTAAATCCTCAACTCATTATCATAGTGCAGCAAAACTGCCAGTATTCCGGTCTTCCACAGGAAGAACCTACTGAGTTTCTGGCACAGTTTTTACAAATTGCTGACACAGTACATGATAAAGAGGTAGATCAGGATGTCTACAGACTATTACTGTTTCCATTTGTTGTAAAAGATCAAGCTAAAAGGTGGTTGAATAACCAACCTACAGCAAGCATAAAGACATGGAAACAGTTGTCAGACAAATTCCTGAATCATTTTTACCCTCCAAAAAGGATGACACAGTTAAGACTGGACATCCAAGGCTTTAAACAAGAGGATAATGAATCCCTTTATAATGCCTGGGAGAGGTATAGAGGTATGCTAAGGAAATGTCCCTCTGAAATGTTTTCAGAGTGGGTATAGTTAGACATTTTCTACTATGGGCTTACAGAAAAAGCTCAGATGTCTTTAGACCACTCAGCTGGTGGATCTATACACATGAGGAAGACAATTGAAGAAGCTCAAGAACTCATAGACACTGTTGCTAGAAACCAATATTTGTACTCTAGCAATGAGTTCTCTCCAAAAGAGGAAGTCATGGCAGTGGTCACTGACCCTAGTCCTCAAGAACAAATAATTGAGCTTAATCAACAATTGCTCCTGATGACAGAACAGTTAGCAGACTTTAAAGAGATGCTTTATGAAACTAAAGTTGCTAACAAGAGCATAGAACTGCAGTTGAATCAAGCAAAACAGCAAATATCTAAACAGATAACAGAGGAATGTCAAGCAGTTCAATTGAGGAGTGGGAAGACCCTGAATAACACTGCTCAAAGGAGTAAAAAGCCAAACAAGAAACAATTAACAGAGGACAACCAAACCACTGTTCAAAATCCCTCTGAGGACAGTAAGAGCCCAGAGAGGAATGTCATTGGCGTTCAAACGCCAGAAAGGGAAGGAAAGCTGGCGTTAAACGCCCATTCCTTGCCCAGTTCTGGCATTCAAACGCCAGAAAAGGGGGAAAAGCTGGCGTTAAACGCCCAATTTCCACCCAATCCTGGCGTCCAGACGCCCAGGGAGAATCAGACACCTGAGAGTGCTGACAGTAATCCCTCTAACAAGGCTTCTTCAACCACTTCTATAAGGAATAAACCTGCAGCATCTAAGGTTGAAGAATATAAAGCCAAAATGTCTTATCCTCAAAAACTTCGCCAAGCGGAACAGGATAAGCAATTTGCCCGCTTTGCAGACTATCTAAGGACTCTTGAAATAAAGATTCCGTTTGCAGAGGCACTTGAGCAAATACCTTCTTATGCTAAGTTCATGAAAGAAATCTTAAGTCATAAGAAGGATTGGAGAGAAACTGAAAAAGTGTTTCTCACTGAAGAATGCAGTGCAGTCATATTAAAAAGCTTACCAGAAAAGCTTCAAGATCCAGGAAGCTTTATGATACCATGCACATTAGAAGGTGCTTGCACCAAGACAGCCCTATGTGATCTTGGAGCAAGCATCAATCTAATACCTGCATCCACTATCAGAAAGCTTGGGTTGACTGGAGAAGTCAAACCAACCCGGATATGCCTCCAACTTGCTGATGGCTCCATTAAACACCCATCAGGCATAATTGAGGACATGATTGTCAAGGTTGGGCCATTTGCCTTTCCAACTGACTTTGTGGTGCTGGAAATGGAGGAGCACAAGAGTGCAACTCTCATTCTAGGAAGACCTTTCCTAGCAACTGGACGAACTCTCATTGATGTACAAAAAGGAGAAGTAACCTTGAGTGTCAATGAGGATGAGTTCAAGTTGAATGCTGTAAAAGCCATGCAGCATCTAGACACACCAAATGACTGCATGGGCGCTGACATTATTGACTCTCTGGTAGAAGAGATCAATATGACTGAAAGCCTAGAATCAGAGCTTGAGGACATCTTCAAAGATGCTCAACCTGATCAAGAAGAACTAGAGGAGGCAAAGGAATTTTCGAAAATTCCTCAGGAGGAGGATAAACCTCCCAAGCCTGAACTCAAACCACTACCACCATCCCTGAAGTATGTATTTCTGGGAGAGGGTGAAACTTTTCCAGTGATTATAAGCTCTGCTTTAAATTCACAGGAAGAGGAAGCACTGATTCAAGTGCTAAGGACACACAAGACAGCTCTTGGGTGGTCCATAAGTGATCTTAAGGGCATTAGCCCAGCTAGATGCATGCACAAGATCCTATTGGAGGATAATGCCAAACCAGTGGTCCAACCACAGAGGAGGCTAAATCCTGCCATGAAGGAAGTGGTGCAGAAAGAGGTCACTAAATTACTAGAGGCTGGGATCATTTATCCTATTTCTGACAGTCCCTGGGTGAGCCCTGTCCAAGTTGTTCCCAAAAAGGGAGGCATGACAGTAATTCATAATGAAAAAAATGAACTGGTTCCTACAAGGACAGTCACAGGGTGGCGCATGTGTATTGACTACAGAAGGCTCAATACAGCCACCAGAAAGGATCATTTTCCTTTACCATTCATAGACCAAATGCTAGAAAGACTAGCTGGCCATGATTACTACTACTTTTTGGATGGCTATTCAGGCTACAACCAAATTGCAGTAGATCCTCAGGACCAAGAGAAAACAGCATTCACTTGCCCTTCTGGCGTGTTTGCCTACAGGAGGATGCCTTTTGGTCTGTGCAATGCACCTGCAACCTTTCAGAGGTGCATGCTCTCTATCTTCTCAGATATGGTAGAGAAATTTCTGGAAGTCTTCATGGATGACTTTTCAGTATATGGAGACTCATTTAGCTCCTGTCTTAATCACCTAGCACTTGTCTTGAAAAGGTGCCAAGAGACTAACCTGGTTTTAAACTGGGAGAAATGTCACTTTATGGTGACTGAAGGAATTGTCCTTGGGCACAAAATTTCAAGCAGGGGAATAGAGGTGGATAAGGCAAAGGTAGAGGTAATTGAAAAATTGCCACCACCTGCCAATGTTAAGGCAATCAAAAGTTTTCTGGGGCATGCAGGATTCTACAGAAGGTTTATAAAGGATTTTTCGAAAATTGCAAAACCTCTGAGTAACCTGTTAGCTGCTGACACACCATTTGTGTTTGACACAGAGTGTCTGTAGGCATTTGAGACCCTGAAAGCTAAGCTGGTCACAGCACCAGTCATCTCTGCACCAGATTGGACATTACCATTTGAACTAATGTGTGATGCCAGTGACCATGCCATTGGTGCAGTGTTGGGACAGAGGCATAACAAGCTTCTGCACGTCATTTACTATGCCAGCCGTGTTCTAAATGACGCACAGAAGAACTACACAACCACAGAAAAAGAGTTACTTGCAGTGGTTTATGCCATTGACAAGTTTAGATCCTATCTAGTGGGGTCCAAAGTGGTTGTGTACACTGACCATGCTGCTCTTAAATACTTACTCACAAAGCATGATTCAAAACCCAGGCTTATAAGGTGGGTGTTGCTTCTGCAAGAGTTTGATATAGAAATAAGAGACAGAAAAGGGACAGAGAACCAAGTAGCTGATCATCTGTCCCGAATAGAACCAGTATCTGGGGCGTCCCTCCCTTCTACTGAGATCTCTGAGACTTTCCCAGATGAGCAACTATTTGCCATTCAGGAAGCTCCATGGTTTGCAGATATTGCAAATTTTAAAGCTGTGAGGTTCATTCCCAAAGAGTACAGCTACGTGCAGAGAAAGAAATTAATTTCGGATGCCAAGTACTATCTCTGGGATGAACCATATCTCTTTAAGAGATGTGCTGATGGAGTGATCCGCAGATGTGTACCCAGAGAAGAAGCACAAAGGATCCTATGGCACTGCCATGGATCACAGTATGGAGGACATTTTGGAAGTGAGCGAACAACCACTAAAGTCCTCCAATGTGGCTTCTACTGGCCTACTCTCTATAAAGATTCCCGAGAGTTTGTGCGTAACTGTGACAGTTGCCAAAGAACTGGTAACCTGCCTCATGGATATGCCATGCCTCAACAAGGGATATTAGAGATAGAATTGTTTGATGTATGGGGAATTGACTTCATGGGGCCATTCCCACCATCATACTCAAACACTTACATTCTGGTGGCAGTGGACTATGTATCTAAGTGGGTAGAAGCGATTGCTACACCCACTAATGATACCAAGACCGTACTGAAATTCCTCCAGAAAAACATTTTCAGCAGGTTTGGCATTCCCAGAGTGCTAATCAGTGACGGGGGCACTCATTTCTGCAATAAACAGCTACACCTTGCTATGGTTAGATATGGAATTAGCCACAAAGTGGCAACTCCGTATCATCCACAGACAAATGGGCAAGCTGAGGTCTCTAACAGAGAGCTAAAAAGAATCCTGGAACGGACTGTGATAGCCCGAAGAAAGGATTGGGCAAAGAGCTTGGATGATGCTCTGTGGGCATACAGAACAGCATTCAAGACTCCTATAGGGACCTCTCCATACCAACTGGTGTATGGGAAAGCCTGTCATTTGCCTGTGGAACTGGAACATAAGACCTACTGGGCAACCAGATTCCTAAACATGGATGCACAGTTAGCTGGTGAAAAAAGACTGCTCCAACTAAATGAGCTAGAGGAGTTCAGACTCAATGCCTTTGAAAATGCAAAGATCTATAAGGAAAAGGCAAAGAAATGGCATGACAAGAAGTTGTCAACCAGAGTCTTTAAGTCAGGACAAAAAGTTCTGCTCTTCAACTCTAGGCTCAGACTGTTTCCAGGAAAACTCAAATCCCGGTGGAGGGGTCCGTATGTGATTACAGGAGTGTCACCATATGGATATGTTGAGCTTCAGGATACTGATTCTGACAAAAAGTTCATTGTTAATGGACAGAGAATCAAGCATTATCTTGAAGGAAACTTTGAGCAGGAATGCTCAAAACTGGGACTTGAGTGATTCTCAGTGAAGGTCCAGCTAAAGACAGTAAAGAAGCGCTTGCTGGGAGGTAACCCAGTCATTAGTAGGTTGTATGAATTGTTCTTACAGAGGCAAATATCAAAAATGAAGGAATTCACAGAGTTACAGAAGGATTCAGCTCAAAAAGCAGAGAAAAAGAGCTTACTGGCGAAAAAACGCCAGTAAGGGGCATTTTGGGCGTTAAACGCCAGAATGGGTATCATTCTGGGAGTTTAACGCCAGGAATGGTGCCATTTTGGGCGTTAAACGCCAGAATGGGCACCATTCTGGGCGTTTAACGCCAGGTGTGCAGCATTCTGGGCGTTCAGAAAAACGCCCAGTGCTAAAGGATTTCTGGCGTTTAACGCCAGCCAGGGCACCTGGCTGGGCGTTAAACGCCCAAAAGGGGCATCTAATGGGCGTTAAACGCCAGAATGAGTGCCATTCTGGGCGTTTAACGCCAGAAAGGTGGGGGGACCACAATTTTGTTTTCAACTCAGATTTTTTCAAACTTTCCTTTTCTTTCCCATATTTTTCCACAAAAACACATTCCAATCTCTCATCATTCACTTTCAAATTTTCAAAATCATTCTTCAAATCTTCCAAATCATTCCCAAATTTTATTCAAAAACTCACCCTTCTTTCAATTTCTTTACATATCTCCTCAAATCTCCTTTCAAATTTTTCTTTTTTTCGAAAATCTCTTCCCCCCCCCCACTCTATAAATTAACGTTTGGCTCCCTCTTTCAACCACACCATTCGAATTTCCTCTCCCTCTCTCTCTCTTCTCTTCTTTCTTTTCTTTTGCTTGAGGACAAGCAAACCTCTAAGTTTGGTGTGCTTTTCCGTGATCACTAAGCCAAGATTCATCAAGATCATGGCCCCTAAAGGAAAACAAACCAATTTAAGAGGAAAGAAAGAGAATAATCCAAAGAATCTTTGGAATCAAGAGAAGTTCTTAACCAAAGAACATGAAGACCATTATCACAAAATAATGGGTCTGAGGTCAGTGATCCCGGAAGTTAAATTTGATCTGAAAGAAGATGAATATCCGGGGATCCAAGAGCAAATTCGAAACAGAGGATGGGAAGTTCTGACCAATCCTGAAATAAAGGTTGGAAGGAACATGGTTCAGGAATTCTACTCTAATCTGTGGTTAACAGATAAGCAAAGAATGACTGGAACTGCTTACCATACCTACAGAACCATGGTCAGAGGGAAAGTTATGTACTTCCATCTGGACAAAATAAGAGAAATCTTCAAACTACCTCAACTGCAGGATGATCCTGATTCCTTCAATAGGAGGATGGTAAGAGTAGATAAAGGGTTGGATCAAGTTCTAGAGGACATATGCCTCCCTGGAACTAAGTGGATAACCAATTCAAAGGGTGTCCCAAACCAACTCAAGAGGGGAGACCTCAAACCAATTGCAAGAGGTTGGCTAGACTTTATTGGGCGTTCCATATTGCCCACTAGCAACCGTTCTGAGGTCACCATCAAGAGAGCAGTGATGATTCATTGCATTATGCTTGGAAAAGAAGTGGAGGTCCATCATGTGATTGCTTGTGAGATCTACACAATTGCAAATAAGAATTCCACTGAAGCCAAATTGGCTTATCCAAGCCTGATCTCCTTGCTCTGTAAAGAGGCTGGGGTGAAGATGGGAGTAGATGAGTTCATACCCATTGAACACCCAATCACCAAGAAGTCAATGGAAGGACAAGTGCAAGACAACTCTATCAAGAGGAGGGCGCAGGAATTCCTCCCTGAATTCCCAAGAATTGACTACTGGACCAGCCTAGAAGCATCTATTACCAAGTTGCAAGAGACTATGGAGCAACTGAAGGAAGAACAGCAGAATCAGAACTGCATGCTCTGCAAATTGCTGAAGGAACAAGAGAAGCAGGGGCGTGAACTCCAAGAGTTGAAACGCCAAAAGCTCTCCTCTCAAGCTGAGGGAGCATCCACTTCTCAAAATCAAGGTTGTTGAGTCCTAACTCTGTGAAAACCTCTATCATTAGGAGCCTATGTTTTTGCGTTTTTATTGCCTTCTGTTTTGCTTTTATTTTTCGTTTTTCCAGTCTTATTTATATCTAATTTTGAGTCTTGTTCTTAATTCATGATTAATAAAATTGAAATTTTATGCCTTAAAGATATGAATGTCATATGAATCCATCACCTCTCTTAAATGAAAAATGCTTTAATCACAAAAGAACAAGAAGTACAGGATTTCGAAATTTATCATTGACACTAGTTGAATTAGTTTGATGTGGTGACAATACTTTTTGCTTTCTGAATGAATGCTTGAACAGTGCATATGTCTCTTGAATTTGTTGTTTTGAGAATGTTAAAATTGTTGGCTCTTGAAAGAATGAGGAAAAAGAGAACTGTTATTGAGGATCTAAAAAAATCATTAGATTGATTCTTGAAGCAAGAAAAAGCAGTGAAAAAAAAATTTCGAAAAAAAAAAGAAAAAGAAAGAAATAAAGTTGTGATCCAAGGCAACAAGAGTGTGCTTAAGAACCTTGGACACCTCTAATTGGGGACTTTAGCAAAGCTGAGTCACAATCTGAAAAGGTTCACCCAATTATGTGTCTGTGGCATGTATGTATCCGGTGGTAATACTGGAAGACAGAGTGCTTTGGGCCACAGCCAAGTGGGATACACTAGCTGTGTTCAAGAATCATTATGCTCAACTAAGAGAATCAATAACACTATCTGAGTTCTGAGTTCTTATAGATGCCAATCATTCTGAACTTCAAGGGATAGAGTGAGATGCCAAAACTGTTCGGAGGCAAAAAGCTACTAGTCCCGCTCATCTGATTGGAGCTATGTTTCCTTGATATTTTGGAGTCTATAGTATATTCTCTTCTTTTTATCCTATTTTGATTTTCAGTTGCTTGGGGACAAGCAACAATTTAAGTTTGGTGTTGTGATGAGCGGATAATTTGTATGCTTTTTGGCATTGTTTTTAGTATGTTTTTAGTATAATATAGTTAGTTTTTAGTATATTTTTATTAGTTTTTAGCTAAAATTCACTTTTCTGGACTTTACTATGAGTTTGTGTGTTTTTTTGTGATTTCAGGTATTTTCTGGCTGAAATTGAGGGCCCTGAGCAAAAATCTGATTCCGAGACCAAAAAGGATTGCAGATGCTGTTGGATTCTGACCTCCCTGCACTAGAAGTGGATTTTCTGGAGCTACAGAAACTCAATTGGCGCGCTCTCAACGGCATTGGAAAGTAGACATCCTGGGCTTTCCAGCAATATATGATAGTCCATACTTTTCCCAAGATTTGATGGCCCAAACCGGCGCTTAAAGTCACCCTCAGAAATTCCAGCGTTAAACGCCGGAACTGGCATAAAACTTGGAGTTAAACGCCCAAACTGGCATGAAAGCTGGCGTTTAACTCCAGAAAAGGTCTCTACACGAAAATGCTTCATTGCTCAGCCCAAGCACACACCAAGTGGACCCAGAAGTGAATTTTTACGTCATTTACTCATTTCTGTACACCCTAGGCTACTAGTTTACTATTAATAGGATCTTTTGACATTGTATCTGTACCTCATGACACTTTACACGTTTTCTTTGTGTACTTTCCACGGCTTGAGTCTCTAAACCCCATGGTTGGGGGTGAGGAGCTCTGCTGTGTCTTGATGGATTAATGCAATTACTACTGTTTCTCAATCAATCATGCTTGCTTCCATTCTAAGATAATACTTGTTCTTAATCCGGATGAATGTGATGATCCGTGACAATCATCATCATTCTCAACTATGAACGTGTGCCTGACAACCACCTCCGTTCTACTTTAGATTAAGTAATTATCTCTTGGGTTCTTTAACCGGAATCTTCGTGGTATAAGCTAGAATTGATGGCGGCATTCAAGAGAATCCGGAAGGTCTAAACCTTGTCTGTGGTATTCTGAGTAGGATTCAATGATTGAATGACTGTGACGAGCTTCAAACTCTTGAAGGCGGGGCGTTAGTGACAGACGCAAAAGAATCATTGGATTCTATTCCGGCCTGATTGAGAACCGACAGATGAATTCCGCGTGCTGTGACAGAGCATATGCAATCGTTTTCACTGAGAGGATGGGAGGTAGCCATTGACAACGGTGAAACCCTACATACAGCTTGCCATGGAAGGAGACTTGCGTGTTTGAAGAAGAAGACAGTAGGAAAGCAGAGATTCAGAAGATGGAGCATCTCCAAACCTCAACCTATTCTCCATTACTGCAAAACAAGTAATCATTTCATGTTCTTTAGTTTTTCACAATCAATCCTGATAGTTTCTGATATCCTGACTAAGATTTACAAGATAACCATAGCTTGCTCCAAGCCGACAATCTCCGTGGGATCGACCCTTGCTCACGCAAGGTATTACTTGGACGACCCAGTGCACTTGCTGGTTAGTTGTGCGGGATTGCAAAAGTGTGATTGCAATTTTGTGCACCAGTTATCCATCACTTATCTTTGAATTTTGTTTTGTTTCCCCTGCTGTTTGAATAAAAGAGAGATGTTTGACTTAGAAAAGTAATTGTTCAATGTTGCAAAAGTTAGAATGAAAGTTAGTGGTGGTATGTGTTTGATTCAATTATTAGCTCATAGAATAATTGCTGCATAATGACATGTTACTTGAAGCTTAAGCTAGTTTGCTGCTATGATCCTTCAAATTAATGAAAGTCCCTTGCAAATAAATCAAAACAAAAAGTAAAAGAAGAAGAAAAGCCAAAAGCTGGCAAGGAAACAAATAATAAGGCTAGACACCAATAGCTTGGACCCTAGGACACATGCCTGTGGTGTTTTTGTACTAGGATATGCTTGGACAAGTAAGTTCTAAGGAGTATTTCAAAACTTGGCCACTTAGATCAACTGATTTGGGATTTCCAAATGAAAGTCCACAATAAAGAGTAACCTAGCTACAAAACATTTAGTTATCCAAAGAGATGCTGGGCATCAATGATCCTAGGAAGAAAAAGGTGAGCCATGTGTCTGTGGTGAAGAAATGTTGAGTGAAATTAAGCCAAAGGCCACTGCAACATTTGCCACCAAGCTTTCAATAAGCAATAAGCTCTCTAATGCAAAAGAAAGAAGAAAAAGCTAACAAGGGAAATAAGCAAAAAGTAAGGTATTGTAGCAGCAACCTTGGTGAACCCTTTAGGAGACATTGTTTGTTTTGACAGCAAGTAATAAATGAACTACTATTGATCTGCATAAAACCCCATAAACCAAATTCAACTATCTGCCTAATAAGGACATATATACTTCTCTATTTCATTCTATCTTCTCTTATGTTTAGTGCTTGCTTGGGGACAAGCAAGATTTAAGTTTGGTGTTGTGATGACAAGTCATCATATGCCTATTTTTCATGCTAATTTCACTTGATTCACTAGTTTTTATGCACTTTCTTGCATTCTAAGTAAGTAATTTGGAATGGAAATGCATGGTTTCTTTGAATCAAACAACCACCATTTAATTGATGCTAAATCATGAGGTTTAAGCTAAATTTAATTGTATTTTAATGATTTATAAACCTTGTGAATTTGGTGATACTTTGATTGGTTGTTTTGATTATTTGTAGGTGAAGAAAAGAAGAAAATAAGAAAGTGTGGCTTAAGAAGCGTGACTCAATGAGGAAGAAAGTGTGGCAAAGAAAATGAAGAAGCGTGACTCAATGAAGAAGAAAGTGTGGCAAAGAAAATGAGGAAGCGTGACGCATGGAAGGTGGAAGCACACTGCTCTCCCCAAGAGCACAATGCTCTCCAAGGGAGCACAACAATGAACCAAGCATGCAAAGCTTCAATGCTCTGCCTTCCCTTGAGAGCGGAGCACAAACTTAAGCCAAGAAACAAGGAAGAGCAAAACATTGCTCTGCTCTCCTTGAGAGCATTATCGGGCTCCATCCAAAACAATTCAAAGAAAAAAAGTTTGCCAATGCTCTCCCCAAGGATCGAACCAAGCACCTAAGGGAGGAAGGGGAGCGTTATTCACAAGGAAAATAAGCCACACTTGGCCAAAATGCCACCTCCAAGGATCGAACACAGCACCTTGAGGAAGCAAGGAGCAAGGCGCTACAAGAAACCAAGGAAATTTGCACCAAAAAGCCACCCAGCAAGTTTCGAACTTGGGACCTCCCCTTGGAAGCACTACTGCTCCGCTCACAAGGAGAGCAGAGCGCTACTCCTTGGTGCAACACGCGCAACATTGACATGGCCAGGGAGCTTGGTGCGCGCATCATGGCACGCACACAAGGGAGCTTGGGCGCGCGCATCACAGCACGGGCAGGGAGGCAAGTGATGAGCGGATATTTTATACGCTTTTTGGGGTAATTTCATGTAGATTTTAGTATGTTTTAATTAGTTTTTAGTAGAATATTATTAGTTTTTAGGCAAAAATCATATTTCTGGACTTTACTATGAGTTTGTGTGTTTTTCTGTGATTTCAGGTATTTTCTGGCTGAAATTGAGGGAGCTGAGCAGAAATCTGAGTTAGGCTGAAAAAGGACTGCTGATGTTGTTGGATCCTGATCTCCCTGCACTCGGAATGGATTTTCTGGAGCTACATGAGTCCCATTGACGCGCTCTCAATTGGGTTGGAAAGTAGACATCCAGGGCTTTCCAGCAATATATAATAGTCCATACTTTGTGCGAAGATAGACAACGTAAACTGGCGCTCAACGCCAGTTTCATGCTACTGTTTGGCGTCCAGCGCCAGAAACAGGTTACAAGTTGGAGTTCAGCGCCCAAAACACGTCACAACCTGGCGTTCAACTCCAGAAACAGCCCAAGCACGTGAGAAGCTTTAGTCTCAGCCCCAGCACACACCAAGTGGGCCCCAGAAGTGGATTTCTGCACCAATTATCTTAGTTTACTCATATTCTGTAAACCTAGGTTACTAGTTTACTATTTAAACAACTTTTAGAGACTTATCTTGCATCTCATGACATTTTTAGATCTGAATTATACACTCTTTGGCAGCATGAGTCTCTAAACTCCATTGTTGGGGGTGAGGAGCTCTGCAGCGTCTCGATGAATTAATGCAATTACTTTTGTTTTCCATTCAAACACGCTTGTTCTTATCTAAGATGTTCATTCGCGCTTAATTATGGAGATGGTGATGATCCGTGACACTCATCACCTTCCTCAATCCATGAACGTGTGCCTGACAACCACCTCCGTTCTACATCAGATTGAATGAGTATCTCTTAGATTCCTTAATCAGAATCTTCGTGGTATAAGCCAGATTGATGGCGGCATTCATGAGAATCCGGAAAGTCTAAACCTTGTCTGTGGTATTCCGAGTAGGATTCTGGGATTGAATGACTGTGACGAGCTTCAAACTCCTGAAGGTTGGGCGTTAGTGATAGACGCAAAAGAATCAATGGATTCTATTCCAACCTGATTGAGAACCGACAGATGATTAGCCGTGCTGTGATAGAGCATTTGGACCATTTTCACTGAGAGGATAGGAAGTAGCCATTGACAATGGTGACACCCTACATAGAGCTTGCCATGGAAGGAGCCTTGCGTGTGGGAAAAGGATTTCAAGGAAAAGTTGAAATTCAGAGGACAAAGCATCTCCAAAACTCCAACATATTCTCCATTATTAAAGTAACAACTATTTATTTTATGCCCTTTTTACTTTATACGAGGCTAAAGAATCCTATTGGTATCCTGACTAAGATTAATAAAATAAACATAGCTTGCTTCAATCCAACAATCTCCGTGGGATTCGACCCTTACTCACGTAAGGTATTACTTGGACGACCTAGTGCACTTGCTGGTTAGTTGTACGGATTACAAATTCGTGCACCAAGTTTTTGGCGCCGTTGCCGGGGATTGTTCGAGTTTGAACAACTAAAGGTTTATTTTATTTCTTAGATTAGGAATAATTTATTTTTATTGTTATAGAGTCATTAAATCCTGATAGGATAGTTTCTTTTCAAAAATTTCTTTTCAAAAATATTATTTTTCTTAAATTAATTGTTAATTTTTCGTGAGTTTAGTGTCTTGTTCTAAGTTTGGCGTTAATTGCATATTTTATATTTTTCTTTAAATTTTCGACTTGTGTTCTTTGTTCTTCATTGATCTTCAAGTTGTTCTTGTTTATTTTTCTTGTTTGATCTTGAGTTTTTCTTGTTTTGTGTCTTTTCTTGTTTTTCTTGTGCTTTTTCAAAACATTAACTTTCAAAAAAAATTATACTTTTATCCATAAATATAATACATCTTTAAAATCAACACTGAAGTTACTGCCCAATTGGCTGGAGCATTAGTAGTTGTTCTTGATAATTGGGTATCTTCTTTGGAATCTTTTTCAAAAATAATTTTTCTTTGATTGAATCTTGTGCCAAAGTCTAAGTTTGGTGTTTCCTTGTTAATTTTTCTTTAATTTTCGAAAATTTGTCTTGGTTTTCTAAAAATTTTAAGTTTGGTGTTCTTTCTTTTGTTCTTGGTGTTCTTGTGAATCTTCAAGGTGTTCTTTAGTCTTTCTTGTGTTTTGATCTTAAAATTTTTAAGTTTGGTGTTCCTTGGTGTTTTTCCTCCAAAATTTTCGAAAATAAGGAGCATTGGATCTAAAAATTTTAAGTCTTGTGTCTTTTGTGTGTTTTCCTCTTTCCTCATAAAATTCAAAATTCAAAAAAAAATATCTTTTCTAACTAATTTTGAACTACATTTTCGAAAATTTTATATAAAAATTCAGATTTCAATTTCAAAATATTTTCAATTTCTTTTATTTATTTCGTTTTTATTTTATTTTATAAAATAAATTTTTATAAAATAAATAATATCAACATACATATCATCTCCTTTATTCCATCATGGAACTAAGTGGGAATGAACCATGGTTCTGAAAACCGGACCGGACCGGCCGGTTCAACCGGAAAAACCGGGAACCGGTCAGTTAACCGGTCCGGGTAAGCTAAAAAACCGGCCAGCAAAAAACCGGTAAAAAACCGGTCAAACCGGCCGGTTAACCGATAAACCGGTTAAACCGGCCGGTTTTTTAACGGTTTTTTAACGGTTTTTTATTAAATTAATATATTTAAAATTATTTTTAGATTTTTTAATAATTTTATTTAATATTTAATTAAACCGGTTGAACCCCGGTCGAACCATTGAACCATTGAACCAGTAACCTCACCAGTTCATTGACCGGTCCGGTTCTCGCAACCTTGGAATGAACAGTCCAGGAGGACTCTGGGGTCATATGCTAACCCCACTACTGCTTCATATGGGAGTAGTATCTGTATACCCTCCATTGGAGTTAGTAGCTTTGAGTTGTATCCTCAGCTCATTATCATGGTGCAACAAAGCTGCCAGTATTCCGGTCTTCCACAGGAAGAACCTACAGAATTTCTGGCACAATTTTTGCAAATTGCTGACATAGTACATGATAAGGAAGTAGATCAGGATGTCTACAGATTATTACTGTTTCCATTTGCTGTAAAAGATCAAGCTAAGAGGTGGTTAAATAACCAGCCTAAAAACATGGAAACAACTGTCAGAAAAATTCCTGAATCACTATTTCCCTCCAAAACGGATGACACAGTGAAGGCTAAGCATCCAAGGCTTCAAACAAGGAGATAATGAATCCCTTTATGATGCTTGGGAGAGATACAGAGAGATGCTAAGAAAATGCCCCTCTGAAATGTTTTCAGAGTGGGTGCAACTAGACATCTTCTACTATGGGCTTACAGAAAAAGCTCAGATTTCTCTAGACCACTCAGCTGGTGGATCTATACATATGAGAAAAACAATTGAAGAAGCTCAAGAGCTTATTGATACAGTTGCCAGAAATCAGCATCTGTACCTAAACAGTGAACCTTCCATGAAAGAAGAAGTTAAAACAGTAACTGCTGAACTCAGTCCTGTGGATCAAGCTAATGAATTCAATCAGCAATTAGACTTTCTAACTCAGCAGCTAGCCGAATTCAAGGAAATACTACAGGAAACAAGAATGGCTAACAGGAATATGGAAGTACAGTTAAGGCACACAGAAAAGCAACTGTCAAAACAAATAGCAGAAGAATGCCAAGCAGTTCAATTAAGAAGTGGGAAAACATTAAATACCTCACTTCAAAGCAGCAGGAAGCCAAGAAATGAACAAATGGCTACTCAAAATCCCTCTGAGGATAATCAGAGCCCAGAGAGGAATAAGTCTGGCACTGAACGCCCAGACCATACTCATTTCTGGCGTTCAACGCCAGAAACAAGCATGAATCCGGCGTTGAACGCCCAAGGGAAGCTTAGTTCTGGCGTTCAGACGCCAGTAACAGATAAGGAGATGGCGCCTAACACCACTCCAGCTTCCACCCCTGGCATTCAAACACCAGTGGGAGATCAGTCACACACAAGTGCTGATAACAACCCTTCTAAAAAGGCTTCCCAACCCACTTCTACAGGTAATAAACCTGCAGCAACTAAGGTTGAGGAATACAAAGCCAAAATGCCTTATCCTCAAAAACTCCGCCAAGCGAAACAGGATAAGCAATTTGCCCGCTTTGCAGACTATCTCAGGACTCTTGAAATAAAGATTCCGTTTGCAGAAGCACTTGAGCAAATACTATCTTATGCTAAGTTCATGAAAGAGATCTTAAGTCATAAGAAGGATTGGAGGGAGACTGAAAAAGTTTACCTCACTGAAGAATGCAGTGCAGTCATTCTGAAAAGCTTACTTGAGAAGCTTAAAGATCCCGGGAGCTTTATGATACCATGTACATTAGAAGGTACTTGTACCAAGCAAGCTTTATGTGATCTTGGGGCAAGTATCAACCTAATACCTGCATCTACTATCAGAAAGCTTGGTTTGACTGAAGAAATCAAACCAACCAGGATATGTCTTCAACTTGCTGATGGCTCCATTAAATACCCATCAGGTATGATTGAAGACATGATTGTCAAGGTTGGGCCATTTGCCTTTCCTACTGACTTTGTGGTGCTGGAAATGGAGGAGCACAAGAGTGCAACTCTCATTCTAGGAAGACCTTTCCTAGCAACTGGCCGAACCCTCATTGACGTCCAAAAAGGGGAAGTAACCTTGAGAGTCAATGAGGAGGAGTTCAAGTTGAATGTTGTCAAAGCCATGCAACATCCAGACACCCCAAATGACTGCATGAGTGTTGATATTATTGACTCTCTGGTAAGAGAGGTCAATATGGCTGAGAGTCTCGAATCAGAGCTAGATAACATCTTTAAAGATGTTCAGCCTGATTTGGAGGAATCAGAGAGAATAATAGAACCTCTGAAAATCCCTCAGGAAGAGGAGAAACCTCCCAAACCTGAGCTCAAACCATTACCACCATCCCTGAAATATGCATTTCTGGGGGAAGGTGATACCTTTCCTGTAATCATAAGCTCTACCTTAGAGCCACAGGAAGAGGAAGCACTAATTCAAGTGCTAAGGATACACAAGGCAGCTCTTGGGTGGTCCATCAGTGATCTCAAGGGCATTAGCCCAGCCAGATGCATGCACAAGATCTTACTGGAGGGTGACGCCAAGCCAGTGATTCAACCACAAAGGCGGCTGAATCCAGCCATGAAGGAGGTGGTGCAGAAAGAGGTCACTAAGTTACTAGAGGCTGGGATTATTTATCCTATTTCTGATAGCCCTTGGGTAAGCCCTGTCCAAGTCGTCCCTAAGAAAGGTGACATGACAGTGGTTCATAATGAAAAAAATAAACTAGTTCCTACAAGAACAGTTACAGGGTGGCGTATGTGTATTGATTATAGAAGGCTCAATACAGCCACCAGAAAGGATCATTTTCCTTTACCATTCATAGACCAGATGCTAGAAAGACTAGCAGGTCATGAATACTACTGCTTCCTGGATGGATATTCAGGTTATAATCAAATTGCAGTAGATCCCCAGGATCAAGAGAAAACGGCATTCACATGTCCATCTGGAGTATTTGCATACAGAAGGATGCCATTTGGCTTGTGCAATGCACCTGCAACCTTTCAAAGGTGCATGCTCTCTATCTTTTCTGATATGGTAGAGAAGTTTCTGGAAGTCTTCATGGATGACTTTTCAGTATTTGGAGACTCATTCAGCTCCTGCCTTAACCATTTAGCACTTGTTCTGAAAAGATGCCAAGAGACTAACCTGGTTTTAAACTGGGAAAAATGTCACTTTATGGTGACTGAAGGAATTGTCCTTGGGCACAAAATCTCGAACAAGGGAATAGAGGTGGATCAAGCTAAGGTAGAGGTAATTGAAAAATTACCACCACCTGCCAATGTTAAGGCAATCAGAAGCTTTCTGGGGCATGCAGGATTCTATAGGAGGTTTATAAAGGATTTTTCAAAAATCGCCAAACCTCTGAGCAACCTGCTAGCTGCTGACACGCCATTTATCTTTGATAAAGAGTGTCTGCAGGCATTTGAGACTCTGAAAGCTAAATTGGTTACAGCACCAATCATCTCTGCACCAGACTGGACATTACCATTTGAATTGATGTGTGATGCCAGTGACCATGCCATTGGTGCAATGTTGGGACAAAGGCATGACAAGCTTCTGCACGTCATTTACTATGCCAGCCGTGTTCTAAATGACGCACAGAAGAATTACACAACCACAGAAAAAGAGCTACTTGCAGTGGTTTACGCCATTGACAAATTCAGATCCTATTTAGTAGGATCAAAAGTGATTGTGTACACTGATCATGCTGCTCTTAAATATCTACTCACAAAGCAGGATTCAAAACCCAGACTTATAATATGGGTGTTGCTCCTGCAAGAGTTTAATATAGAAATAAGAGACAGAAAAGGGACAGAAAACCAAGTAGCAGATCACCTGTCCCGAATAGAACCAGTAGAAGGGGCGTCCCTCCCTCTCACTGAGATTTCTGAAACCTTTCCAGATGAGCAACTCTTTGCCATCCAGGAAGTGCCATGGTTTGCAGATATTGCAAACTACAAGGCAGTGAGATTCATACCCAAAGAGTACAGTAGGCTGCAATCAAAGAAATTGATCACAGATGCAAAGTACTATCTTTGGGATGAACCATATCTCTTCAAGAGATGTGCAGACGGAGTAATCCGTAGATGTGTGCCTAAGGAAGAAGCGCAGAAGATTCTATGGCACTGCCATGGATCACAGTATGGAGGACATTTTGGAAGTGAGCGAACAGCCACAAGAGTCCTCCAATGTGGCTTCTACTGGCCTACTCTCTATAAAGATTCCCGAGCGTTTGTACTTAATTGTGACAGTTGCCAAAGATCTGGCAATCTGCCTCACAGTTATGCCATGCCTCAACAAGGGATCTTGGAGATTGAGTTGTTTGATGTATGGGGTATTGACTTTATGGGACCTTTCCCACCATCATACTCAAACACTTATATTCTGGTGGCAGTGGATTATGTATCCAAATGGGTGGAGGCTATTGCAACACCCACTAATGACACTAAAACAGTGTTAAAATTCCTCCAGAAACACATCTTCAGCAGATTTGGTACCCTTAGAGTATTAATCAGTGATGGGGGCACGCATTTCTGCAATAAACAGCTTTACTCTGCTTTGGTTCGTTATGGAGTTAGCCACAGGGTAGCCACTCCATACCATCCACAGACTAATGGGCAAGTTGAAGTCTCAAATAGAGAACTCAAAAGAATCCTGGAACGGACTGTAATTAACCGTAGAAGGGATTGGGCAAGGAGCTTGGATGATGCTCTGTGGGCATACAGAACAGCATTCAAGACCCCTATAGGGACCTCTCTATACCAGCTTGTGTATGGAAAGGCATGTCACTTGCCAGTGGAACTGGAACACAAGGCCTACTGGGCAACCAGATTCCTGAACCTTGATGCCAAGTTAGCTGGAGAAAAACGTTTGCTCCAGTTAAATGAGCTAGAGGAATTTAGACTCAATGCTTTCGAGAATGAAAAAATATACAAAGAGAAAGTGAAAAGATGGCATGATAAGAAATTGTCATCTAGAGTCTTTGAGCCGGGGCAGAAAGTTCTGCTATTTAATTCTAGGCTCAAATTATTCCCTGGGAAATTAAAATCTCGGTGGAGAGGTCCGTATGTGATTACAAGTGTATCACCATATGGATACGTAGAGCTTCAGGATAATGACTCTAACAAAAAGTTCATTGTTAATGGACAGAGAATTAAACATTATCTTGAAAGTAATTTTGAGCAAGAATGCTCAAAACTGAGACTTGATTAGAGCTCAGTAATAGTCCAGCTAAAGACAATAAAGAAGCGCTTGCTGGGAGGCAACCCAGCCATTTACAAAGTTTATTTACTAATTAAATAAATTTCCTTTTCTTTACAGGTATATGTCAATGGTGCGCGAAATTGTGAACAATACTTTTTTCACAACTCTTATAATCCCCGGTCATGAGCCCCAAAAACGTGGTGGCTCAATGCCATGGCATTACACAACTTCGCACAACTAACCAGCAAGTGCACTGGGTCGTCCAAGTAATAAACCTTACGCGAGTAAGGGTCGATCCCACGGAGATTGTTAGTATTGAAGCAAGCTATGGTCATCTTGTAATTCTTAGTCAGGCAAACTCAAATGTATATGGTGATGAACGAAAATAACATAAAAGATAAAGATAGAGATACCTATGTAATTCATTGGTAGGAACTTCAGATAAGCGCATGAAGATGCCTTCCCTTCCGTCTCTCTGCTTTCCTACTGTCTTCATCCAATCCTTCTTACTCCTTTCCATGGCAAGCTTAAGCAAGGGTTTCACCGTTGTCAGTGGCTACCTCCCATCCTCTCAGTGAAAGCGATTGCATATGCTCTGTCACAGCATAGCGGAATTCATCTGTCGGTTCTCAATCAGGCCGGAATAGAATCCAGTGATTCTTTTGCGTCTGTCACTAACGCCCCGCCTTCAGGAGTTTGAAGCACGTCACAGTCATTCAGTCATTGAATCCTACTCAGAATACCACAGACAAGGTTAGACCTTCCGGATTCTCTTGAATGCTGTCATCAGTTCTCGCCTATACCACGAAGACTCTGATCTCACGGAATGGTTGGCTCGTTTGTCAGACGAGCACTCGGTTGTCAGGCGATCAACCATGCATCGTGCAATCAAGAATCCAAGAGATATTCACTAGAGCCTTGGTTACTTGTAGAACAGAGGTGGTTGTCAGTCACCTTGTTCATGGGTGAGAATGATGATGAGTGTCACGGATCATCACATTCATCAAGATGAAGAACAAGTGATATCTTGGATAAAGAACAAGCGGAATTGAATGGAAGAATAATAGTAATTGCATTAATACTCGAGGTACAGCAGAGCTCCACACCTTAATCTATGGTGTGTAGAAGCTCCACCGTTGAAAATACATAAGCACAAGGTCTAGGCATGGCCGAATGGCCAGCCTCCCAGTGATCTAAGATAGCATAAAAATGAAAATAGCTACCAAAGTCCCTTAATACAATAGTAAAAGGTCCTACTTATAGAAAACTAGTAGCCTAAGGTTTACAGAAACGAGCAAATGACATAAAAATCCTCTTCCGGGCCCACTTGGTGTGTGCTTGGGCTGAGCAATGAAGCATTTTTCGTGCAGAGACTCTTCTTGGAGTTAAACGCCAGCTTTTATGCCAGTTTGGGCGTTTAACTCCCATTTGGGTGCCAGTTCCAGCGTTTAACGCTGGGATTCCTGAGGGTGACTTTGAACGCCGGTTTGGGCCATCAAATCTTGAGCAAAGTATGGACTATCATATATTGCTGGAAAGCCCAGGATGTCTACTTTCCAATGCCGTTGAGAGCGCGCCAATTGGGCTTCTGTAGCTCCAGAAAATCCACTTCGAGTGCAGGGAGGTCAGAATCCAACAGCATCTACAGTCCTTTTTGGTCTCTGAATCAGATTTTTGCTCAGGTCCCTCAATTTCAGCCAGAAAATACCTGAAATCACAGAAAAACACACAAACTCATAGTAAAGTCCAGAAAAGTGAATTTTAACTAAAAACTAATAAAAATATACTAAAAACTAACTAGATCATACCAAAAACATACTAAAAACAATGCCAAAAAGTATACAAATTATCCGCTCATCACAACACCAAACTTAAATTGTTGCTTGTCCCCAAGCAACTGAAAATCAAACAAGATAAAAAGAAGAGAATATGCAATGAATTCCAAAAACATCTGTGAAGATCAGTATTAATTAGATGAGCGGGGCTTTTAACTTTTTGCCTCTGAATAGTTTTGGCATCTCACTCTATCCTTTGAAATTCAGAATGGTTGGCTTCTTTAGGAACTCAGAGTCCAGATAGTGTTAATGATTCTCCTAGTAAAGTATGATGATTCTTGAACAAAACTACTTATTTGAGTCTTGGCTGTGGCCCAAAGCACTCTGTCTTCCAGTATTACCACCGGATACATACATGCCACAGACACATAATTGGGTGAACCTTTTCAGATTGTGACTCAGCTTTGCTAAAGTCCCCAATTAGAGGTGTCCAGGGTTCTTAAGCACACTCTTATTTGCCTTGGATCACAACTCTTTATTCTCTATTTTTTTTCGTTTTCTTCTCTCTTTTTTTTCGGTTTTTTTTTTTTTGAATAGAAATGTCTTTTTTTCTTGCTTCAAGAATCATTTTTATGATTTTTCAGATCCTCAGTAACATGTCTCCTTTTTCATCATTCTTTCAAGAGCCAACATTCATGAACCACAAATTCAAGATACATATGCACTGTTTAAGCATACATTCAGAAAACAAAAATATTGCCACCACATCAAAATAATTAAACTGTTATAAAATTCAAAATTCATGCAATTTTTTTTCTTTTATCAATTAAGCACGTTTTTATTGAAGAAAGGTGATGGATTCATAGGACATTCATAACTTTAAGGCATAGACACTAAGATACTAATAATCACAAGACACAAACATGGATAAACATAAGCATAAAATTTGAAAAACAGAAGAATAAAGAACAAGGAAATTAAAGAACGGGTCCACCTTAGTGATGGCGGCTCTTTCTTGCTCTTGAAGATCCTATGGAGTGCTTGAGCTCCTCAATGTCTCTTCCTTGTCTTTGTTGCTCCTCCCTCATGATTCTTTGATCTTCTCTAATCTCATGAAGGATGATGGACAAAGCACTCTGTCTTCCAGTATTACCACCGGATACATACATGCCACAGACACATAATTGGGTGAACCTTTTCAGATTGTGACTCAGCTTTGCTAAAGTCCCCAATTAGAGGTGTCCAGGGTTCTTAAGCACACTCTTATTTGCCTTGGATCACAACTCTTTATTCTCTATTTTTTTTCGTTTTCTTCTCTCTTTTTTTTCGGTTTTTTTTTTTGAATAGAAATGTCTTTTTTTCTTGCTTCAAGAATCATTTTTATGATTTTTCAGATCCTCAGTAACATGTCTCCTTTTTCATCATTCTTTCAAGAGCCAACATTCATGAACCACAAATTCAAGATACATATGCACTGTTTAAGCATACATTCAGAAAACAAAAATATTGCCACCACATCAAAATAATTAAACTGTTATAAAATTCAAAATTCATGCAATTTTTTTTCTTTTATCAATTAAGCACGTTTTTATTGAAGAAAGGTGATGGATTCATAGGACATTCATAACTTTAAGGCATAGACACTAAGATACTAATAATCACAAGACACAAACATGGATAAACATAAGCATAAAATTTGAAAAACAGAAGAATAAAGAACAAGGAAATTAAAGAACGGGTCCACCTTAGTGATGGCGGCTCTTTCTTGCTCTTGAAGATCCTATGGAGTGCTTGAGCTCCTCAATGTCTCTTCCTTGTCTTTGTTGCTCCTCCCTCATGATTCTTTGATCTTCTCTAATCTCATGAAGGATGATGGAGTGTTCTTGATGCTCCACCCTTAGTTGTCCCATGTTGGAACTCAATTCTCCTAGGGAGGTGTTTAGTTGCTCCCAATAGTTTTGTGGAGGAAAGTGCATCCCTTGAGGAATCTCAGGGATCTCATGGTGAGTGGGATCTCTTGTGTGCTTCATCCTCTTCTTAGTGATGGGCTTGTCCTCATCAATGGGAGTGTCTCCCTCTATGTCAACTCCCACTGAATAACAGAGGTGACAAATGAGATGAGGAAAGGCTAACCTTGCCAAGGTAGAGGACTTGTCCGCCACCTTATAGAGTTCTTGGGCTATAACCTCATGAACCTCTATTTCTTCTCCAATCATGATGCTATGGATCATGATAGCCCGGTCTATGGTAACTTCGGACCGGTTGCTAGTAGGAATGATTGAGCGTTGTATAAACTCTAACCATCCTCTAGCCACGGGCTTGAGGTCATGCCTTCTTAATTGAACCGGCTTTCCTCTTGAATCTCTCTTCCATTGGGCGCCCTCTTCACATATGACTGTGAGGACTTGGTCCAACCTTTGATCAAAGTTGACCCTTCCAGTGTAAGGATGCTCATCTTCTTGCATCATAGGCAAGTTGAACGCCACCCTCACACTTTCCGGACTAAAATCCAAGTATTTCCCCCGAACCATAGTAAGATAATTCTTTGGATTCGGATTCATACTTTGGTCATGGTTCTTGGTGATCCATGCATTGGCATAGAACTCTTGAACCATCAAGATTCCGACTTGTTGAATGGGGTTGGTAAGAACTTCCCAACCTCTTCTTCGGATCTCATGTCGGATCTCCGGATATTCACCCTTTTTGAGTGAAAAAGGGACCTCGGGGATCACCTTCTTCAAGGCCACAACTTCATAGAAATGGTCTTGATGCACCCTTGAGATGAATCTTTCCATCTCCCATGACTCGGAGGTGGAAGCCTTTGCCTTCCCTTTCCTCTTTCTAGAGGTTTCTCCGGCCTTGGATGCCATAAATGGTTATGGAAAAACAAAAAGCAATGCTTTTACCACACCAAACTTCAAATGTTTGCTCGTCCTCGAGCAAAAGAAGAAAGAAGAGAGTAGAAGAAGAAGAAATGGAGGAGATGGAGAGGGCTTTGTGTTCGGCCAAAAGGGAGAAGAAGAAGTGTTTAAGGTGTGTGAAAATGAAGGAGTGAAGGAGGGTTTATATAGGAGAGGGGGAGAGAGAGGTTCGGCCAATTGAGGGTGGGTTTGGGTGGGAAAGTGGTTTGAATTTGAATGGTGAGGTAGGTGGGGTTTTATGAAGGATGGATGTGAGTGGTGAAGAGAAAGATGGGATTTGATAGGTGAGGGGTTTTTGGGGAAGAGATGTTGAGGTGATTGGTGAAGAAGAGAGAGAGTGGTAGGGTAGGTGGGGATCCTGTGGGGTCCACAGATCCTGAGGTGTCAAGGAAAAGTCATCCCTGCACCAAATGGCATGCAAAATCACGTTTTGTGCCATTTCTGGCGTTAAACGCCGGGCTGGTGCCCATTTCTGGCGTTTAACGCCAGCATCTTGCTCCTTTCTGGCGTTTAACGCCAGTCTGGTGCCCCTTTCTGGCGTTAAATGCCCAGAATGGTGCCAGACTGGGCGTTAAACGCCCAACAGCTAACCTCACTGGCGTTTAAACGCCAGTAGGTGCGTCCTCCAGGGTGTGCTGTTTTTCTTCCTGTTTTTCATTTTGTTTTTGCTTTTTTCATGGATTTTGTGACTTCTTATGATCATCAACCTACAAAAGACATAAAATAACAAAAGAAAATAGTTAATTATAAAACATTGGGTTGTCTCCCAACAAGCGCTTCTTTAATGTCATTAGCTTGACAGAGGACTCTCATGGAGCCTCAGAAATGCTCAGAACCGTGTTGGAACCTCCCAACACCAAACTTAGAGTTTGAATGTGGGGGTTCAACACCAAACTTAGAGTTTGGTTGTGGCCTCCCAACACCAAACTTAGAGTTTGACTGTGGGGGCTCTGTTTGGCTCTGTTTTGAGAGAAGCTTTTCATGCTTCCTCTCCATGATGACAGAGGGATATCCTTGGGCCTTAAACACCAAGGATTCTTTATTCACTTGAATGATCAACTCTCCTCTATCAACATCAATCACAGCCTTTGCTGTGGCTAGGAAGGGTCTGCCAAGGATGATGGATTCATCCATGCACTTCCCAGTCTCTAGGACTATGAAATCAGTAGGGATGTAATGGTCTTCAACTTTGACCAGATCATCCTCTACAAGTCCATAGGCTTGTTTTCTTGAGTTGTCTGCCATCTCTAGTGAGATTTTTGCAGCTTGCACCTCAAAGATCCCTAATTTCTCCATTACAGAGAGGGGCATGAGGTTTACACTTGACCCTAAGTCACACAAGGCCTTCTTGAAGGTCATGGTGCCTATGGTACAAGGTATAGAAAACTTCCCAGGATCCTGCCTCTTTTGAGGTAGTTTCTTCCTAGACAAGTCATTCAGTTCTTTGGTGAGCAAAGGGGATTCATCCTCCCAAGTCTCATTTCCAAATAACTTGTCATTTAGCTTCATGATTGCTCCAAGGTATTTAGCAACTTGCTCTTCAGTGACATACTCATCCTCTTCAGAGGAAGAATACTCATCAGAGCTCATGAATGGCAGAAGTAAGTCCAATGGAATCTCTATGGTCTCAGTTTGAGCCTCAGATTCCCAAGGTTCCTCATTGGGGAACTCATTGGGGGCCAGTGGGCGTCCAGTGAGGTCTTCCTCAGTGGCGTTCACTGCCTCTTCTTCCTCCCAGGATTCGGCCAATTTGATGGCTTTGCACTCTCCTTTTGGATTTTCTTCTGTATTGCTTGGGAGAGTACTAGGAGGGAGTTCAGTAATTTTCTTGCTCAGCTGTCCCACTTGTCCTTCCAAATTCTTAATGGAGGACCTAGTTTCAGTCATGAAACTTTGAGTGGTTTTGATTAGATCAGAGACCATAGTTGCTAAGTCAGAGGTATTCTGCTTAGAACTCTCTGTCTGTTGCTGAGAAGATGATGGAAAAGGCTTGCTATTGCTAAACCTGTTTCTTCCACCATTATTGTTGTTGAAACCTTGTTGAGGTCTCTGTTGATCCTTCCATGAAAGATTTGGATGATTCCTCCATGAAGGATTATAGGTGTTTCCATAGGATTCTCCCATGTAATTCACCTCTTCCATTGAAGGGTTCTCAGGATCATAAGCTTCTTCCTCAGATGAAGCTTCCTTAGTACTGCTTGGTGCATTTTGCATTCCAGACAGACTTTGAGAAATCATATTGACTTGTTGAGTCAATATTTTGTTCTGAGCCAATATGGCATTCAGAGTATCAATCTCAAGAACTCCTTTCTTCTGACTAGTCCCATTGTTCACAGGATTTCTTTCAGAAGTGTACATGAATTGGTTATTTGCAACCATTTCAATCAGTTCTTGAGCTTCAGTAGGCGTCTTCTTCAGATGAAGAGATCCTCCAGAAGAGCTATCCAAAGACATCTTGGACAGTTCAGAGAGACCATCATAGAAAATACCTATGATGCTCCATTCAGAAAGCATGTCAGTGGGACATCTTCTGATCAATTGTTTGTATCTTTCCCAAGCTTCATAGAGGGATTCTCCTTCCTTCTGTCTGAAGGTTTGGACTTCCACTCTAAGCTTACTCAATTTTTGAGGTGGAAAGAACTTTGCCAAGAAGGCATTGACTAGCTTTTCCCAAGAGTCCAGGCTTTCTTTAGGTTGGGAATCCAACCATGTTCTAGCTCTGTCTCTTACAGCAAAAGGGAATAGCATAAGTTTGTAGACCTCAGGGTCAACCCCATTAGTCTTGACAGTGTCACAGATTTGCAAGAACTCAGCTAAAAACTGATGGGGATCTTCCAATGGAAGTCCATGGAACTTGCAATTCTGTTGCATTAGAGAAACTAATTGAGGTTTAAGCTCAAAGTTGTTTGCTCCAATGGCAGGGATAGAGATGCTTCTCCCATAGAAGTCGGGAGTAGGTGCAGTAAAGTCACCCAGCACCTTCCTTGCATTGTTGGCATTGTTGTTGTTTTCAGCTGCCATTTGTTCTTCTTCTTTGAAGAATTCGTTCAGGTGCTCTAAAGAGAGTTGTGCTTTGGCTTCTCTTAGCTTTCTCTTCAAGGTCCTTTCAGGTTCAGGATCAGCCTCAACAAGAATGCCTTTGTCTTTGCTTCTGCTCATAAGAAAGAGAAGGGAACAAGAAAATGTGGAATCCTCTATGTCACAGTATAGAGATTCCTTTAGGTGTCAGAGGAAAAGAAGAGTAGAAGACAGAAGTGGAAAATTCGAACTTAACAAAGGAGATGGAGTTCGAATTTTGCATTAAGGGGTAGTGTTAGTCCATAAATAGAAGGATGTGAGAAGGAGGGAAGTGATTTTCGAAAATTAAGTAGAAAATTTGAAAACATTTTTGAAAAACATTACTTAATTTTCGATAATGAAAAATGGAAAAGAAATCAAGTGATTTTTGAAAAAGATTTTGAAATTAGAAATCAAAATCATTTGATTGAAAACTATTTTGAAAAAGATGTGGTTAAGAAGATATGATTGGTTTTAAAAAGATGTGATTGAGAAAATATGATTTGAAGAACATTTTAAGAAGATTTGATTTGAAAATTAAAAAACTTGACTAACAAGAAAAGATATGATTCAAACATTAAACCTTTTTCAACAGAAAAGGCAACATACTTGAAATGTTGAATCAAATCATTAATTGATAGTAAGTATCTTTAAAAATGGAAAGAAATTGATTTTGAAAAGGATTTGATTGGAAAATTGATTTGAAAAAGATTTGATTTTGAAAAGATTTTGAAAACTTAAAAAAACTTGATTTGAAAACAAAATCTTCCCTTCTAGCCATCCTGGCGTTAAACGCCCAGAATGGTGCACATTCTGGCGTTTAACGCCCAAAATGCTACCCTTTTGGGCGTTAAACGCCCAACCAGGTACCCTGGCTGGCGTTTAAACGCCAGTCTGTCCTTCTTCACTGGGCGTTTTGAACGCCCAGCTTTTTCTGTGCAATTCCTCTGCTGTATGTTCTGAATCTTCAATTCTCTGTATTATTGACTTGAAAAGACACAAATTAAAAATATTTTTGGATTTTTAATGGTCAAAATGCAATTAAAATTAAATAACAATGCATGCAAGACACCAAACTTAGCAGTTTGTATACTACTGACACTAACAAAATGCAAATGCATATGAGACACACAAAACAATCAAGTCAATAGAATTCAAAGATCAGAGCACGAAAATCATCAAGAATTACTTGAAGATTCTTAAGACACATGAATGAATGCATATAATTGACACCAAACTTAAAATGAAACACTAGACTCAAACAAGAAATTTTTGGATTTTATGATTTGTAAAATTTTTTTGTGTTTTTCGAAAATTAAGTGGAAAAGGGTATCAAAATTCTTAATGAGAATTCCAGGAATCAGTGCAATGCTAGTCTAAGACTCCGGTCCAGGAACTAGACATGGCTTCACAGACAGCCAAGCTTTCAAAGAAAGCTTCGGTCCAAAACACTAGACATGGCCAGAGGCCAGCCAAGCCTTAGTAGATCACTGCTCCAAAAGCAAGATTGATAAAAATCAACAAGCTCTTGTGGTGATAAGTTGAAACCTCGGTCCAATGAGATTAGACATGGCTTCTCAGCCAGCCAGACTTCAACAAATCATCATGAAACTCTAGAACTCATCTTCAAGAATTTCGAAAAAAATAAATACCTAATCTAAGCAACAAGATGAACCGTCAGTTGTCCAAACTTGAACAATCCCTGGCAATAATGCCAAAAACTTGGTGTTGTTGCCAGATCTTGGCACTGATGTTACCAAAAGCTTGCTCAAAACTTGAACAATCCCCAGCAACGGCGCCAAAAACTTGGTGCGCGAAATTGTGAACAATACTTTTTTCACAACTCTTATAATCCCCGGTCATGAGCCCCAAAAACGTGGTGGCTCAATGCCATGGCATTACACAACTTCGCACAACTAACCAGCAAGTGCACTGAGTCGTCCAAGTAATAAACCTTACGCGAGTAAGGGTCGATCCCACGGAGATTGTTAGTATTGAAGCAAGCTATGGTCATCTTGTAATTCTTAGTCAGGCAAACTCAAATGTATATGGTGATGAACGAAAATAACATAAAAGATAAAGATAGAGATACTTATGTAATTCATTGGTAGGAACTTCAGATAAGCGCATGAAGATGCCTTCCCTTCCGTCTCTCTGCTTTCCTACTGTCTTCATCCAATCCTTCTTACTCCTTTCCATGGCAAGCTTAAGCAAGGATTTCACCGTTGTCAGTGGCTACCTCCCATCCTCTCAGTGAAAGCGATTGCATATGCTCTGTCACAGCATAGCGGAATTCATCTGTCGGTTCTCAATCAGGCCGGAATAGAATCCAGTGATTCTTTTGCGTCTGTCACTAACGCCCCGCCTTCAGGAGTTTGAAGCACGTCACAGTCATTCAGTCATTGAATCCTACTCAGAATACCACAGACAAGGTTAGACCTTCCGGATTCTCTTGAATGCTGCCATCAGTTCTCGCCTATACCACGAAGACTCTGATCTCACGGAATGGTTGGCTCGTTTGTCAGGCGATCAACCATGCATCGTGCAATCAAGAATCCAAGAGATATTCACTAGAGCCTTGGTTACTTGTAGAACAGAGGTGGTTGTCAGTCACCTTGTTCATGGGTGAGAATGATGATGAGTGTCACGGATCATCACATTCATCAAGTTGAAGAACAAGTGATATCTTGGATAAAGAACAAGCGGAATTGAATGGAAGAACAATAGTAATTGCATTAATACTCGAGGTACAGCAGAGCTCCACACCTTAATCTATGGTGTGTAGAAGCTCCACCGTTGAAAATACATAAGCACAAGGTCTAGGCATGGCCAAATGGCCAGCCTCCCAGTGATCTAAGATAGCATAAAAATGAAAATAGCTACCAAAGTCCCTTAATACAATAGTAAAAGGTCCTACTTATAGAAAACTAGTAGCCTAAGGTTTACAGAAACGAGCAAATGACATAAAAATCCTCTTCCGGGCCCACTTGGTGTGTGCTTGGGCTGAGCAATGAAGCATTTTTCGTGCAGAGACTCTTCTTGGAGTTAAACGCCAGCTTTTATGCCAGTTTGGGCGTTTAACTCCCATTTGGGTGCCAGTTCCAGCGTTTAACGCTGGGATTCCTGAGGGTGACTTTGAACGCCGGTTTGGGCCATCAAATCTTGAGCAAAGTATGGACTATCATATATTGCTGGAAAGCCCAGGATGTCTACGTTCCAATGCCGTTGAGAGCGCGCCAATTGGGCTTCTGTAGCTCCAGAAAATCCACTTCGAGTGCAGGGAGGTCAGAATCCAACAGCATCTACAGTCCTTTTTGGTCTCTGAATCAGATTTTTGCTCAGGTCCCTCAATTTCAGCCAGAAAATACCTGAAATCACAGAAAAACACACAAACTCATAGTAAAGTCCAGAAAAGTGAATTTTAACTAAAAACTAATAAAAATATACTAAAAACTAACTAGATCATACCAAAAACATACTAAAAACAATGCCAAAAAGTATACAAATTATCCGCTCATCAGTCAAGTATCTTCAAAAGGTAAAATAGCAATTGTTTGAGTTCACAGAATTACAGTGAGAAACACTTTGGGCGTTAAACGCCCAAAAGAAGCATCCACTGGGCGTTCAACGCCAGTAAGGGTAGCCCTCTGGGCGTTAAACGCCAGAAAGGAGCATCTTCTGGGCGTTGAACGCCAGAAAGAAGCACCTTCTGGGCGTTTAACGCCAGATTGACAGCGTCCTGGGCGTTCAAAAAAACGCCCAGTGACAAAGGGCTTCCTGGCGTTCAACGCCAGAAAGAAGCAACAGCTGGGCGTTGAACGCCCAGGAGAAGCATCAATTGGGCGTTAAACGCCCAAAACATGCAGCGTTTGGGCGTTTAATGCCAGGATGGTGGGGAGGAGGTAAAATTTGTTTTTCTTTACAAATTTTCTAATTTTTTTATGTTTCAATTCATGATTTCTTGCATAAACATGTTTCAAATTGTCATCCCTCAAATCAAATTAGATTTCTAAAAATCCTAATTTCTAAAACCCTTTTTTTAATATGGCTTCATACATAAACATAAATTTTTTTTCAATCCAATCTAACTCTTTTTCCAATTTCTTTTCAAACTTCATTATCTTTTAAAATCTTTTTCAAATTATATATTTCAAATTTAATTTTTTAAATATCATTCATATCTTTTTAAATTATATCCTTTTCTTATCATGTTTATCTTTTATAAATCATATCTTTTATCTTATATCTTTTTCTTATTTTCGAATACCCACCCCTCCCTTTATATCCACTTTCGGCGCCCCTCTCTTCATCCACGATTCCATACTTGCTCTCCTCCTATTCCTCTTCTCTCTTTTCTTTTGCTTGAGGACAAGCAAACCTCTAAGTTTGGTGTGCTTATCCGTGATCACAAAAATATTCTCACTTTGATCATGGCCCCTAAAGGAAAACAACCCAACCCAAGAGGCAAGAAAGAGAATATTCCAAAGCCACTTTGGAATCAAGGGAAGTTATTAACTAAAGAATATTCAGACCACTACTACAAAATAATGAGTCACAGATCAGTGATCCCGGAAGTCAAATTTGATCTGAAGGAAGATGAATATCTGGAGATCCAAGAACAAATTCGAAACAGGAACTGGGAAATCCTAGCTAATCCTGAAACGAAAGTGGGAAGGAACATGGTTCAAGAGTTCTATGCTAATCTATGGCAGACAGACAGGCAAAGAATAATTGGAGCTGCCCTCTATGACCATCGGACCTTAGTCAGAGGAAAGATTGTTCATACCCATCCTGACAAAATCAGGGAGATCTTTAAACTTCCTCAACTGAAAGATGACCCAGACTCCTTTAATAGGAGAATGATGAGGGTAAATAAAGGTCTGGACAAGATCCTAGAGGATATATGCATCCCCGAAGCCAGGTGGACCACCAGCACGACAGGCATCCCAAATCAACTCAAAATAGAAGATCTCAAACCAGTAGCCAAAGGCTGGCTGGATTTCATTGGGCGTTCCATATTGCCCACCAGCAACCGTTCTGAAGTTACCATTAAAAGAGCAGTGATGATTCACTGCATCATGTTAGGAAAAGAAGTAGAAGTCCATCAACTGATCTCATGTGAACTATACAAAATAGCAAACAGGAATTCCAAGGATGCCAGATTAGCCTATCCAAGCTTAATTTCTATGCTCTGCAGAGATGCCGGAGTGAAGATGGGAATAACAGAGTATATCTCAATTGAAAGGCCAATCACTAGAATATCAATGGACAGACAACAGCTGCAGGATGATCCAATCAAAAGGAGAGCACAGGAAGCCCTTCCAGAACTTCCTCAATTCGAATATTGGGAACATATTGAAGCATCTATTTCCAAATTGCAAAAAGCTATGAACCAAATAAAGGAAGAACAGAACAATCAAAGTAGCATGCTTTGCAAACTGCTTAAGGAACAGGAAGAGCAAGGGCGTGATTTAAGAGAGCTGAAGCGCCAGAAATTAATCCTTGAAGGACCAAGCACCCCACAGATCAGAGTAACATCTACTTCTCAAAACACAGGTTGTTGAGTTCTCATTTTAGCTTTAACCCTATGATAGTGTTATTATAGAAATTTACCTTAGGAGATATATAGTAGTAGTAGTAGTAATTAGTATATCTATTCTGGTTTTATGTCCAATTAAGTTATAATTTATTTTCTCATCATCATCAAACATGAATAAAATAGTAGATAATTAGAATAAAGAAGTAATTTATTTTTTCGAGTTCTTAATAATAAAAAAATTATAATCAACTATATGTGGTGGCAACACTTTTTGTTCTCTGAATGAATGCTTGAACAGTGCATAAATTTTATCTTGAATTTTATGAATATTGGCTCCTGAAAGAATGAGGAACACGAAAAATATTATTGATGATCTGAAAAATCATGAATTTGATTCTTGAAGCAAGAAAAAGCAGTGAAAAAAATTTTTTTACAAGAAATCATTGGATCAAGAAAAGGAATAAAAGCCAAGAGCCCTTAAAACCAAAAGGCAAGGGTGAAAAGGATCCAAGGCTTTGAGCATCAGTGGATAGGAGGGCCCAAGGAAGTAAATCCAGGCCTAAGTGGCTAAATCAAGCTGTCCCTAACCATGTGCTTGTGGCATGCAGGTCCAAGTGAAAAACTTGAGACTGAGTGGTTAAAGTCGTGATCCAAAGCAAAAAGAGTGTGCTTAAGAGCTCTGGACATCTCTAACTGGGGACTTTAGTAAAGCTGAGTCACAATCTGAAAAGGTTCACCCAGTCATGTGTCTGTGGCATTTATGTATCCGGTGGTAATACTGGAAAACAAAGTGCTTAGGGCCACGGCCAAGACTCATAAAGTAACTATGTTCAAGAATCAACATACTACAGTAGGAGAATCAATAATACTATCTGAATTCTGAGTTCCTATGGATGCCAATCATTTTGAATTTCAAAGGATAAAGGGAGATGCCAAAACTGTTCAGAAACAAAAAGCTACTAGCCCCGCTCATCTAAATTAGAATCTGAGCTTCACTTAAAACTCGGAGATTTTATTACTCCTTAAATTCTTTTTATCCTATTTTATTCATCTAGTTGCTTGGGGACAAGCAACAGTTTAAGTTTGGTGTTGTGATGAGCGGATATTTTATACGCTTTTTAGGGGTAATTTCATGTAGATTTTAGTATGTTTTAATTAGTTTTTAGTAGAATATTATTAGTTTTTAGGAAAAAATCATATTTCTAGACTTTATTATGAGTTTGTGTGTTTTTCTGTGATTTTAGGTATTTTCTGGCTGAAATTGAGGGAGCTGAGCAGAAATCTGAGTTAGGTTGAAAAAGGACTGCTGATGCTGTTGGATCCTGACCTCCCTGCACTCGGAATGGATTTTCTGGAGCTACAGGAGTCTAATTGACGCACTCTCAATTGGGTTGGAAATTAAACATCCAGGGCTTTCCAGCAATATATAATAGTCCATACTTTGCGCGAAGATAGACGACGTAAACTGGCGTTCAACGCCAGTTTCATGCTGCTGTCTGGCGTCCAGCGCCAGAAACAGGTTACAAGTTGGAGTTCAGCGCCCAAAACACGTCACAACCTGGCGTTCAACTCCAGAAACAGCACAAGCACGTGAGAAGCTTTAGTCTCAGCCCCAGCACACACCAAGTGGGCCCCAAAAGTGGATTTCTGCACCAATTATCTTAGTTTACTCATATTCTGTAAACCTAGGTTACTAGTTTACTATTTAAACAACTTTTAGAGACTTATCTTGCATCTCATGACATTTTCAGATCTGAATTATACATTCTTTGGCAGCATGAGTCTCTAAACTCCATTGTTAAGCGTGAGGAGCTTTGCAGTGTCTCGATGAATTAATGCAATTACTTTTGTTTTCCATTCAAACACGCTTGTTCTTATCTAAGATGTTCATTCGCGCTTAATTATGGAGAAGGTGATGATCCGTGACACTCATCACCTTCCTCAATCCATGAACGTGTGCCTGACAACCACCTCCGTTCTACATCAGATTGAATGAGTATCTCTTAGATTCCTTAATCAGAATCTTTGTGGTATAAGCCGGATTGATGGCGGCATTCATGAGAATCCAGAAAGTCTAAACCTTGTCTGTGGTATTCCGAGTAGGATTCTGGGATTGAATGACTGTGACGAGCTTCAAACTCCTGAAGGCTGGGCGTTAGTGACAGACGCAAAAGAATCAATGGATTCTATTCCAACCTGATTGAGAACCGACAGATGATTAGCCGTGCTGTGACAGAGCATTTGGACCATTTTCACTGAGAGGATGGGAAGTAGCCATTGACAACGGTGACACCCTACATAGAGCTTGCCATGGAAGGAGCCTTGCGTGTGGGAAAAGGATTTCAAGGAAAAGTTAAAATTCAGAGGACAAAGCATCTCGAAAACTCCAACATATTCTCCATTATTAAAGTAACAACTATTTATTTTATGCCCTTTTTACTTTATACGAGGCTAAAGAATCCTATTGGTATCCTGACTAAGATTAATAAAATAAACATAGCTTGCTTCAATCCAACAATCTCCGTGGGATTCGACCCTTACTCACGTAAGGTATTACTTGGACGACCCAGTGCACTTGCTGGTTAGTTGTACGGATTACAAATTCGTGCACCAGCAAGGCGCGCGCAAGACGCACACTGCTCCGCTCTCTCCAAGAGCAGGGCAGTCCCTTGTTGCTTCTCCAAAACCTTGGCGCACAATTTGGATCCCCACACAAAGCTTCACTGCTCTGCTCTCCATAAGAGCAGAGCAGCCTCCTGGGAGCAACATGGGCTGAAATTCACTTAAAAATCCAATTTAATTCAATTCTTCACCCATCTTTCAAGCCCACTCAAAATTCTTATATCTAAAATTGAAAGTGTATAAATATGTGTTAGTTAGGATTAGAAAAAAACTTTTACTTTGAATTTTTAATTTTCATCTTTTTGTAAAACTTGAGAGCTCACTTTTCATTTTCTGCTTTTGAACTTCTGGTTTTGACTTTTCATTTTCTTTTTCTGCAATTGGCTTGAGAATAGGAAGAGAGAATTCACTTCGTCTTCCTCTGATCTTTTTGTTTCCTTTACTGGGTTTTGATTGAGTCTTAAGTGTGAAGAATTGAGGAACTTCTGTCTCAATCTCCATTTAAGATCTCTTTGATTTTCCTACTGCATAATTGAGTTGAATTCAATTTCCTTTACTGCTTCAATCTTCAATTTCTCTTTAATTGCTTTGTGACTTTGGATCAAGGAAGAATTTGAGATCTAGACTTGCTTTCTAGTCTCTTTCACTCCTGAGATCTTCAACCATCTTTTAATTTGCTTTAATTAAGCACAAGTCATTTTCTGTTTTATGTTTCAAAGCATTCTACCCTGACTTTTTGAGATCTATTTCAATTCAATTCATCTTCTACTCTTCTGTTTAATGCAATTTACTTCTGCTTGTTTAAATTCTGTAATCCCAGTCCCTCAATCCCTTTATCATTCAAGAAATTTATATTTCTTGCACTCTAAGTTACCGCAATTTACATTTCTTGCACTTTAAGTTTCAGTCATTTAATTTCTTGTTCTTTAAGATTCAGCACCTTTACTTTCAGTTGTCTTTAATTTCTGCAATTCATCCCTCTCCCTTTACATTTCCTGCAATTTACTTACTGTCGGATACAAAATCACTCAACTAATACTTGATTCGCTTGACTAAATCAACCACTAAACTAAAATTGCTCAATCCTTCAATCCCTGTGGGATCGACCTCACTCATGTGAGTTATTATTACTTGATGCGACCCGGTACACTTGCCGGTGAGTTTCGTGTTGGATCGTTTTCCACACATCAGGGATATCAACACCCCTCTTAAAGTGCATTTCGACCTCCAACACAAAGCAAGTCTTAGGGGACATGCACAATGGCATATGTGGGAATCATTTGGGAGCCCAATCACTAGCTAAAAAGGTGATCCAAGCTGAATTCTTTTGTCCGACCTTGCAAAGGAAATGAACTAGGAAAGAAAACTCATAAATAAATTCACTATTTATCACAAAAAGTTGCCAGAAATCCAGCAACTATACTTAGCTTTTAAGACCTAACTTTATTTACTTAAAGGTAGAAAATTTCTTAAAAGTCTAAAAAAGCAACTTGAATACAACTTTAAAAAGTTGTTAAAAATGCAACTGTAATAAAAATAAAGAATTCAAAGAGTTACTAAGCTATTACAAAGAAAAGTGTTCTTAAAACCCACAAGCTGGGTAATCTTAAAAAAATCACAAAATAAAAACAACTTAAGGACCAATGCCAAGTAGCAAATTAAGATCCTCACCAGTTTTGGCATCCTTACCTCGTACAGGAGGAGTCGGAGGATGCACCGAGACCGGGATAGCCGAGATGGGATCAAGAGGCGAAAAAAGGGCTTCAACATTCAAAACCTCGGGAATCTTAGAGGCTTGCTTGTTTTAAGTCTTCAAATCGGACAAAGCACCCTCCTCCTCATCCTTAAGGGCTGGTATGATCTTTCCATCCACAACAATGTTGTCCTTACTAAATAAGGAAAGATTAACCCCGGAAGCTAAGACCTGGACTCGAGCCTTCAAGTTCTCAAACATTTCAACCATCCCCACAGCCACAGATTCCTAAAGGGAAGCATACTCTTCTCGGGCAGTTTTCAACTCTTCTTAGAGGTCGAGCTTTTCCCCGTAAACCAGGGTATAACTCTCCTCAGCTCTCTTCTAAATCCCCTCTGCCCTGGTCGCAGTAGCCTCCGCCGTCTTCACCCGAGCTCGAGCCTTCTCCAAGTCAAAATTAAGCATGTCCTTCTCCTTCTCCAGCTCCTCTTTTAACCCCTTCAGTCTTTCCACTTCAACACGGGCAGCCTCGAGAGATCTTTGGGTAAAACCAATGAGAGCCTTCTTCAACTCATTGGACAAAGCTGTGTACATCCCAGCTATCCGGATCCCATTCCGAGCCATAAATTGAAGATGGTTTTAGATGACCACGTCATCCATACTGATACGACTATGAGGGAGAATTTTTCTTTCGCCCAAAAAAATCTTGTCAAAGTCTTTGTCGTAAATGCTCCCACTTTCGACATTTTTTTTGGAAAGTGGCTCTGACGACGAGGGAGAAAGAGGAACAACGGCACTATCCTGAAGAGAATCAGAAGGGATGAGCCAACTCCATGCTGGAGTTGGGATGATCTTTTTTCAAGCTGTGGGGCCAAAATCCAACTTCCTAGGGAAGATCGGGAGGAAACACCCCTAACCTCTTTTTCTTGAAGGCCCCGAGCTGCCACGGTCTTCCAGGTATGGTGTAGTTGTTTCATAGTAGTTGTCTTAAGGCCCATCATATCTATTAAACAAAAACAAAGACACATAAAAAAAAATAAAATACAATTAATAAACCATAGAAGTTAAAGGTCGGTAGACTACCTTGCTCAGACCGAAGATGACTAGGGTCCCCTAAGAATCTTTTTGTGTCCAAGTAAGGAGTCCGGCCTCAGCACTCTTGCAACACATTCACAAAACATTTTTTGACCTCATCTAGGGGATCTATAGTAGACTTAGCTATAACAAGCTCTTCTTGCTAGTACAAAGGAAAGGAGGGTTCATCATTCTATCATCTAAATAGAAAGGTCGGATACCCTCTACCGACCGGATTTTGAAGAAATAATTCATGAAGTCATGAAAAGACTCATCAAAAATGGAAAAAATCCTTTCAACCCTAGACGGTGCAAAAGGAAAACTAAGAAGCTTTTCCTTTCAACGTCCTGAGCTTGGTCAAGACGAACAAGTAAAGAAGACCTTAGTAGAAGGTCGGATATCAAGTTCTCATAGAGAAGTTGGAAAATCTTTAGGAAGGCTAGAAATTTGGTTAGAGTTGAGAAGGAGCGACTTTACAAGCCCAAAGAATGAAAAGACATTTCGAGCTATCTAGGGGAGGAAAACATATTCTCTCTTCGGGACTGGGCACTACTAGTTCGTAATTTCTCTCATCCTCTCTGTTCTCACAAATTTTATGATGTCTACGGAATTCCTTATAATATTGCTTATCAACTACGGGGACACAAAAAAGAACAGAGGTATCTACCCAATTATGGAGATCAGGATGAACCTTAGTCAACATACTGAGAACAATAGAGCGTGACATAAAAGTTATACCTACAAATGCAAAGTAAAGAAGTCATTACTAAAAGAGCTCGGACATCATCCAAAATAATTCGGGTAAAAGCAAACAAAACCAATCAACATAGTTTCACAACTCTTCTACATATAGAGAGCATCAAAATGGTGGCCCTTTTATGCTATCAATGACGACATCATCACATAGCAGTGAAACCATTGGGGGCAACACAAACGCAATCGATAATCAATAAATTCAAAATTATTACAATTTTTAGGAATTCCAGAAAAGTAATCAAAGTCATCAAAAGGAAATTTTTCAGGTTTTTAGTCAAAGTAATACTAGTGAAACAAAGGAAGGTCTTTTAGGAAAACGTTTTTAGGAACAAGGCAAAATCCTCATCAAAATCCAAGTATCAACAACAACCCATTTTTGACATTTAAAGATCATTCAAGAATAACCGCGAAACAGACAAAAATACTGAGCTACTGATAAAGTAAAATACAAATATTTTCAAGAAAATAAAACACCAACCACGATGAAAGTCGAAATGGAGGGGAGCATGTCAAATAGAAAATCACAGATGATTCTCTTCAATTAAATGCAAGCCAAGATAAAGAAAATATTGGGACAGGAAATCGCAAACAAAGGAGGAAAATTTTTTCTGTGACAAAAAGAAATTTTGGGTAATGCGAAGAAGAAAGTAATAGAAGATCTTTTTAGGATTGTGAAAAGGGAGAAGAAGATGAGCCAAGGTGCTTTTATAAGAAACAAAGGGCAAAAAGACTTTTTAACTCCTCTTTAAAAACTTGCGAGGATCCCAAGAAAAACTGCCACGCAATGTTCGCCCCGCATTAAACGAGGAAACGCTCGAATTTTTGAAAACACGTCAATAATCCGAACTTTAAAAAGCAAAGTACCCGACGTCAAGTCAGAGGACTGATAAACCCCATTTGTAGGGTTTATCTTGTGTTGAATTAAGGGGACTTTATCACCTTTTACCCATATTTATTCAATGAAATAGCATGCTTTTGTAAATTCTCCTTTAATTGTGCTTAAGAGTGAATACATGCTTTTAGGACTCAAAATAGATAAAATTGGTTCATCTTGATTCCATTAGATGCCTTGATATGTTTTTTGAGTGATTTCAGATTTAGGAGGCAAAGAGTGGATCTAGGGAATGAAGGAAAAGCATGTAGAAATGGAGAACTCATGAAGAAATGAAGGAATCGCAAAAGCTGTCAAGCCGACCTCTTCGCACTTAATCAACCATAACTTGAGCTACAGAGGTCCAAATGATGCGGTTCTAGTTGCGTTGGAAAGCTAACATCCGGGGCTTCGAAATGATATAAGATTTTTCATAGTTGCATTGTGCATAGGGGCGCGCACGCGCTCGGTACGCGGACGCGCCGATTTGCATGTGATTCATTAAATACAAATTCGTGGCCAGTGAATTTTAAAGCCTCGTGGGCCCAATCCAACTCATTTCTAATGCTATTTAAGCCAAGGATTGAAGGGGAATTGACATACTTTTACACTTAGTTACCATTAGTTTAGTTTTAGTTTCGTTTTGGACGGAAAGTTAGTTTTAGAGAGAGAAGCTCTCACTTCTCTCTAGGATTAGGTTAGAGGTAGATTAGGATTTCTTAGATCTAGTTTAATTTCATGCTTTGATTCACTTTTCCTTTATCAATTCTTGTTCCTCTACTCTTCCCCTCTCTACTTTTGTATTTCATTCTTGTAATTGTTACTTTGTTGTTGATGTACTCTTTCTTCCTCTATTTTCCTTTAATGCAATTTGAGGTAATTCATGTAGATCCTGTTTCCTTTAATTGTTGTTGTTTAATTACTTGTAATTGAGTAGTGTAGATTTACTTTCCTTGCAATTTTACTATGCTTTCCTTTTATGCCTTCCAAGTGTTTGATGAATGCTTGGTTGGATTTTAGAGTAGAATTTTATGCTCTTGGCTTGGAAAGGTAACTTAGGAACTCTTGAGTTACTAATGTCCAAGTGATTGATGATTGGGAGCCATTGACTCTAGCTCTCACTAATCGAATTATTGGAGAGTTAGGACCTATGGACTTGGATTGATATATCTCATTTAACTTTCCTTTACTACTAGTTAGAGGATAATTTAATGAGATTAATCCATGCCAATTCTCATATTGTGGTTAGTGATAGGGATAGAGATCATTGACCACCAAATCTTGCCAAGACCTTTCTAGCCATTAGTTTACTTTCTTGCCATTTATCTTTCATGTTTCTAATTAAAACCCTAAAAATAACTCATAACCAATAACAAGACATTTTATTGAAATTCCTAGGGAGAACGACCCGAGGTTTAAATACTTCGGTTTATAATTTTAGGGGTTTGTTTTAGTGACATACAATCTTTTGTATGAAAGGATTATTGTTGGTTTAGAAACTATACTTGCAACGAGAATTCATTTGTGAAATTCTAAACCGTCAAAAATCCAAATCATCAAAATGGCGCCGTTGTCGGGAAATTGCAATGGTGTTATGTTATTGGTTATTGTATATATGTGAATATTGTGAATAGCTTGATTTTTGGATTGTTTGTTAGTTTTTGCTAGCTTTAGGATTTTGTTTCATTATTTCTTATTAGCTTTTATTTCTTATTTTCTCTTTTCAATATGAATTCTCACTTTGGCTATGAGTTTGGTTCTAACTATGTTGTAGTTAATGAGAGCTTCAATGAGGATGTGTATCAAGGATGGGATAACCAAAGGTGGGAGGAGCCATATGCATATGATCAATCCTCATGGCAACAACCACCACCATATGCCTATGAATCATATCCTCAACATAAACCTCAACCACACTCACGAGCTTCTTTTCACCAAACACCTTCAATGACCCCAATCCATATCCACCATACCAACCACCTTTTGAGCCATATGAGCCCTACATAGAACCACCATTCCAAGATTACTACTCCCAAGAACCACCTCCTCCACACCCCTACCAAGAAGAACCACTTTTCTATCATGAATCCTTTCTCCAAAATAATAAACTCTCCTATCCACCCCAATCTCTAATGGATGAAACCCTTGGTGTTCTTCTTTAAGGGCAAGATGAAATAAAAAGGAATGTGCAACAATTTGTGGCTACCTTGACCGAGGTAGTAAGCCGATTAGCCTCTCAATGTTTGAACAACCAAAGAACTCCCATGGCTACATGTGGAGAATCCAAGGAAGAGCATAGCATGAAAGAGAGATTGAAAACTCTGGTGGAAAAGGAGGAAAGCTACTTTGTGTTGGAACAATTGGAGGAGCCTATGATTATTGAAGAAGAGGAAGAAGTGGTTGAAGTCTTAGGAGATGCAGAACCTCCGTGGGAACCTAGAGTTATAGAAAACCCCTCCAAGAAGATTGAAGGTGATGTTGAGGAGGAACGTGCACAACCTCCAAGGCATATCCCATATGAAGACTTGGAAGGAATGGAGCAAGAATTGAGTTCCCTTGGTGATGAAGATCAAGCATAAAATCTTAGCGGTGGTGAATCCTTTGAACTTGAAGAACCTTCTCTTGATGAGATAGAAAGTGATGTGGAGGTAGATTTCTCTCGTCCTCCCATTTATGATTTGAGTGACGGAGAAGAGTTAGATGGAATTGACGAACAAAGGATTGAATTTGAAAAATCTTGTGAAGAGGTGGAAGTCCTTAGAAAAAGAAGGACGGGAGTTGATTACGCCCTGTCAAGATCTTTGGAAGGTTTTTTGCCTAGGTTGTCATATATTCCTTCACTTGAGTGGGTAAAACTCATTTCTATTAGCTTTATTATCCCACTTGAGTATGGTTTTCTTGAAACGGATGGTCAACTTAGGATGATTTGTGGGATAAAGCGTAAGAGAAGAATGTTTAGTGGATGGCGTTATAAATCAAGGCTCATTTTGGTTGATACTTCAAGGCTTAGATGCAAGGGTTGGGCTAGTGCTTAATTGAATGGGTCTAATAGAAGAGTTTGGTATCACCTTGAGAATTCCTCTTGCTTACCACCCGGATGGATTAATGATTATCAAGCTCAAGACGGGTGTGAAAATAAAGTGTAGGATCCCAGATTACAAGATGCGGATCAAATTTGGGAGCCCATGGTGTGTGTAGAACTCCATCAAAGCTTGGAGCTATTAATTTTGAATGATGGAGCTTATTGGAGAACCAAGCATTGGTGGATGTTCCAAGATGAGTTTAAGCACAAGCCACCTTAAGAGGAGCCCCCCAAAAGTCCAACTTAAAGACAATAAACAAAAGTGCTAGGTGGGAGACACCCCACCATGGTAACTGATAGGCAAAATTGTGATTCATAAATGGCTCCAAAAACTTGGTACATAATACTATGGTTCACTCACAATCTTCACAACTTCGCACAACTAACCAGCAAGTGCACTGGGTCGTCCAAGTAATAAACCTTACGTGAGTAAGGGTCGATTCCATGGAGATTGTTGGTATGAAGCAAGCTATGGTCATCTTGTAAATCTCAGTCAGGCGGATAATAATGGTTATAATGGTTTTCGAATATAAAGATAAATAAAGCATAAAATAAAGATAGAGATACTTATGTATTTCATTAGCGGGAATTTCAGATAAGCGCATGAAGATAATGTGTTCCTTCTGAATCTCTACTTTCCTACTACTTTCATCCAATCATTCTTACTCCTTTCCATGGCAAGCTGTATGTTGGGTTTCACCGTTGTCAATGGCTACCTCCCGTCCTCTTAGTGAAAATGGTCCAAATGCTCTGTCACAGCACGGCTAATCATCTGTCGATTCTCGATCATGTCGGAATAAAATCCAGTGATTCTTTTGCGTCTGTCACTACGCCCAACACTCGCGAGTTTGAAGCTCGTCACAGTCATCCCATCTCAGATCCTACTCAGAATACCGCAGATAAGGTTTAGACTTTCCGGATCTTAGGAATGGCCACCAGTAATTCTAGCTTATACCATGAAGACTCCGATCTTTCGGAATGGAGGCTAAGAGAGACATGCTCGTTCTAAGGTAGAACGGAAGTGGTTGTCAGTCACGCGTTCATAGGTGCGAATGATGATAAGTGTCATGGATCATCACATTCATCATGTTGAAGTGCAGCGAATATCTTAGAATAAGAATAAGCAGGAATTGAATAGAAGATAGTAGTAATTGTATTAAAACTCGAGGTACAGCAGAGCTCCACGCCTTAATCTATAGTGTGTAGAAACTCCACCGTTGAAAATACATAAATGATGGTCTAGGCATGGCCGAATGGCCAGCCCCCATGAAGGTCTAAAATCCCATACACTGATTAAAGATCAATCAAAAGACTGGACACTAGTACAATAGTAAAAAGTTCTATTTATACTAGACTAGCTACTAGGGTTTATAGAAATAAGTCTAAGTGCAAAAATCCACTTCCGGGGCCCATTTTGGTGTGTACTTTGGCTGAGCTTGAGCTTTAAACGTGCAGAGGCTTCTCTTGGGGTTAAACGCCAAGTTGCAACGTATTTTTGGCGTTTAACTCTGGTTTGTGACGTGTTTCTGGCGTTTTACTCCAGAATGCAGCATGGAACTGGCGTTGAATGCCAGTTTACGTTGTCTAAACTTGAATAAAGTATAAACTATTATATATTTCTGGAAAGCCCTGGATGTCTACTTTCCAACGCAATTGAGAGCGCATCATTTGGAGTTCTGTAGCTCCAGAAAATTCATTTCAAGTGCAGGGAGGTCAGAATCCAACAGCATCAGCAGTCCTTTTTCAGCCTGAATCAGATTTTTGCTCAGATCCCTCAATTTCAGCCAGAAAATACCTGAAATCATAGAAAAATACACAAACTCATAGTAAAGTCCAAAAATGTGAATTTTGCATAAAAACTAATAAAAACATCCCTAAAAGTAGCTAGATCCTACTAAAAACTACCTAAAAATAGTGCCAAAAAGCGTATAAATTATCCGCTCATCACAACACCAAACTTAAATTGTTGCTTGTCCCCAAGCAACTGAAAATCAAATTGGATAAAAAGAAGAGAATATACTATAAATTCCAAAATATCAATGAATATTAGTTCTAATTAGATGAGCGGGACTTGTAGCTTTTTGCTTCTGAACAGTTTTGGCATCTCACTTTTTCCTTTGAAGTTCAGAATGATTGGCATCTATAGGAACTCAGAGTTCAGATAGTGTTATTGATTCTCCTAGTTAAGTATGTTGATTCTTGAACACAGCTACTTTTATGAGTCTTGGCCGTGGCCCTAAGCACTTTGTTTTCCAATATTACCACCGGATACATAAATGCCACAGACACATGACTGGGCGAACCTTTTCAGATTGTGACTCAGCTTTGCTAAAGTCCCCAGTTAGAGGTGTCCAGAGCTCTTAAGCACACTCTTTTTGCTTTGGATCATGACTTTAACCACTCAGTCTCAAGGTTTTCACTTGGACCTGCATGCCACAAGCACATGGTTAGAGACAGCTTGATTTAGCCGCTTAGGCCTGGATTCTATTTCCTTGGACCCTCCTATCCATTGATGCTCAAAGCCTTGGATCCTTTTTACCCTTGCCTTTTGGTTTTAAGGGCTATTGGCTTTTTCTACTTGCTTATTCTTTTTCTTTCTCTTTTTTTGTCTCTTTTTTTTTCGCAAGCTTCTTTTTCACTGCTTTTTCTTGCTTCAAGAATCAATTTTTTGATTTTTCAGATTCTCAATAACATTTCTCTTTTTCATCATTCTTTCAAGAGCCAACAATTTTAACATTCATAAACAACAAGATCAAAAATATGCATTGTTCAAGCATTCATTCAGAAAACAAAAAGTATTGTCACCACATCAATATAATTAAACTAATTTCAAGGATGAATTCGAAACTCATGTACTTCTTATTCTTTTGTATTAAAAATATTTTTCATTTAAGAAAGGTGAAGAATTTATGGAATTATTCATAGCCTTAAGACATAGTTACTAAATACTAATGATTATGCAATAAAGACTCAAAACATAGACAAACATATAGCATAAAATCGAAAAACAGAGAAATAAGAACAAGGAAGTTAAGGAATGAGTCCAACTTAGTGATGGTGGAACCTTCTTCTTGAAGGACCAATGGTGTTCTTGAGCTCCTCTATGTCTCTTCCTTGCCTTTGTTGCTTCATCCCTAGTGATTTTAGTGCTCCTATCCTTAGTTGCTCCCAATAGTTGTGTGGAGGAAAATGTATCCCTTGAGGTATCTCAGGAATTTCTTGATGAGGGAATTCCTCATGCTCTTGTTGAGGTCCATGAGTGGGCTCTCTTGATGTGTAATCAAATGCTCTATTACTGAGCTATGGACCCTTGAGATGAATCTCTCCATCTCCCATGACTCGAAGGTGGAAGCTTTTGCCTTCCCTTTCCTCTTTCTAAAGGTTTCTCCGGCCTTAGGTGCCATAAATGGTTATGGAAAAACAAAAAGCAATGCTTTTACCACACCAAACTTAAAAGGTTGCTCGCCCTCGAGCAAGAGAAGAAAGAATAGAAGAAGAAGATGATGATATAGAGGAGAGGGAGAGAGGTGTGGGTTTCGGCCAAGGGAGAAGAGAGGGTAGTGTTGTGTAAAAATGAAGAAGGATGAAGGGGTTTATATAGTGGAGGGAGAAGGGTTTGGGTTCGGTCATTTAGGGTGGGTTTGGGTGGGAAAGAGATTTTGAATTTGAAGGTAGGTGCGGTTTATGGGGAAGAGTGGATGGATGTGATTGGTGAAGGGGTAATGGCAAAGAGAGATTGAGGTGATTGGTGAAGGAAATAGTGTTATTGGATTGTGTGAAGAAGAGAGAAGTGGGGTAGGTGGGGATCCTGTGGGGTCCACAGATCCTGAGGTGATCCTGTGGGGTCCACAGATCCTGAGGTGTCAAGGATTTCTCATCCCTGCACCTATTAGGCGTGTAAAATGCCCTCTGTATGAAATCCTGGCATTTAACGCCAGACTGATGCTTATTTCTGGCGTTAAATGCCCAGATATAGCATGTTTCTGGCGTTTAACGCCAGCCTGATGCTTGTTTCTGGCGTTAAACGCCAGCTTGGTGCTTGTTTCTGGCGTTAAACGCCAGACAAATGCTTGTTTCTGGTGTTTGAACGCCAGACAGATCTTCCTCTAGGGTGTGCTTTTTCTTTTGCTATTTTTTATTCTATTTTTAATTTTTTTTGCAATTGTTTTGTGACTCCACGTGATCATAAACCTAATAAAACATAAAAGAACAATAAAAATATAGATAAATAAAAAATTGGGTTGCCTCCCAATAAGCACTTCTTTAATGTCAATAGCTTGACAGTGAGCTCTCATGGAGCTTCACAAATGTTCAGAGCATCGTTGAGGGCTTCTCAACACCAAACTTAGAGTTTAATTGTGGCCTCCCAACACCAAACTTAGAGTTTGATTGTGGGGGCTTTGTTTGACTCTGTATTAAGAGAAGCTTATCGTGCCTCTTTTTCCATGTTTACAGAAGGATAACCTTGAGCCTTAAACACAAGGTAATCCCCATTCAATTGAAGGACTAGTTCTCCTCTGTTAACATCAATCACAGCTTTTGCTGTGGCTAGGAAGGGTCTTCCAAGAATGATGGATTCATCCTCATCCTTCCCAGTGTCTAAGATTATGAAATTAGCAGGGATATAAAGACCTTTAACCTTTACCAACACATCCTCTACTAATCCATAAGCTTGTTTTAATGATTTGTCTGCCATCTCTAATGAGATTCTTGCGGCTTGCACCTCAAAGATCCCTAGCTTCTCCATTACAGAGAGTGGTATAAGGTTTTGGTGCACGAAATTGAAAATCACAATTCTTGACAATTCCGCACAACTAACCAGCAAGTGCACTGGGTCGTCCAAGTAATACCTTACGTGAGTAAGGGTTGATCCCACGGAGATTATTGGTTTGAAGCAAGCTATGTTTATTTTATTAATCTTAGTCAGGATGCCAAAAAGGTTATTTGGATTTAATTGTAAGAAGTAAAAGTGTTTGGAATAAGTAATTGTTACTTTATTAGTGGAGAATATGTTGGAGTTTTGGAGATGCTTTGTCCTCTGAATTTCTGTAATGTAATATTCCATGCATGGAAAAGTGCAAAGTTCCCTCCATGGCAAGCTGTATGTAGGGTGTCACCATTGTCAGTGGCTACCTCCCATCCTCTCAGTGAAAACGGTCCAGATGCTCTGTCACAGCATGGCTAATCAGCTGTTGGTTCTCGATCATGTTGGAATAAGATCCATCGATCCTTTTGCATTTGTCATCACGCCCAGCAATTGTGAGTTTGAAGCTCGTCACAGCCATTCAATCCTTGAATCCTACTCTTAATACCACAGACAAGGTTTAGACTTTCCGGATCCTCAAGAGTGGCCGCCATCAATTCTAGCTTATACCACGAAGATTCTGATTAAGGAATCTAAGAGAAGCTCATTCAATCTGATGTAGAATGGAGGTGTTTGTCAGGCACACGTTCATGGGTTGAGGAAGGTGATGAGTGTCACGGATCATCACCTTCTTCATAATTAAGCGCGAATGAACATCTTAGATAGGAACACACACGTTTGAATGGAGGAATAGAAACAATTGCATTAATTCATCGAGACGCTGCAGAGCTCCTTGATGAATGAATTTTTGCCGGTATAGAAATTATCGAGTAATCAATCGTAGTATAGTCTAAACCGACGCAAAATCCATCATCAAACAATTCTACAATTCATAACCGAGAGTATTAGTCCCGAGTCGTTCTTCCCTAGGAATGCTACAAGGATGCATGTTATTGGTTAAGTGGTCTTTTGTGGCTTGAAGAGAGTGGCATAAAAGTGCTAATAAAAGAAAACAACAATCAATCAATATTAAAAGCCTTGGCCAAGGTTGAACATTGGAAGTTCCATCACTATAGCTTCCTTCAATTGTGATAACATAGGAGTGTTGCTTCACATAGTTAACCCCTAATTATAGAGGAAAGCCAAGTAAAAGTAACTAACTTGAGTCACAAGTCCTAGTCTTACCCTAGGGAAGTCTAGCTTTAGTGCACTCTAAGTCAATTAGCAATTCTCAATTCTTAATCAACAATTGACATCCATTATTCAAGTGTGTCCAATGACTCAACCACTAGGCCAAGTGAGGGGGTGCTACTCCATATCTAAAGTTGGCATTTTCTCAAACATTTGGAGAGCAAGAACGAAAGACATAGTAAAATTGAGAAGAGGTTTAGAATCAAAGTGATTTAACACAAGAGATTAACAAGAATCAACAATGAACAACAATGAAAATGAGATCTTCAATGAATTAATAGAATCCAAAACAACAAAGTTAAATCTAAGATCTATGAGAATTGAACAATTACAAACACTAATTGAGATTAGAGAAGATGATCTTCAACATGAACAAAGTAAAGTGAGAGTTGCAATAGATCTCACCAAGGAATGGTTGAGAATTGAGAAAATGAAGATGAATCCTAGAGAGAGGTTGGAGTTTCTCTCTCTACAAATGTAACTAACTAAAAATATCTAAGAAAACTTGTAAAATGAGTCTATGGATGTGAATGTGTATTAATCCCCTTCAATCCTTGGTTCTTATATGCAATTTGGCGCCAAAGTTGGTTGCTGAAACCTTCCAAAATCGCCAGGCACGTGTTGCAATAACAGAATCACGTGCGGACTACGACGCGTGCACGCACGGTACGCGTACGCGTCCCTGGCCGATTTTGCAATGTGCGCGCGGGCGCCTTGTGCGCGTGCGCGTGCTTGGCTGATTTCACTTCTTTGACTTTTTATGCTTCTCTCCACTTGTATGCTTCCTTCCTTGCTCCCTTTGATCCATGCCTAGCCTATTTCAATCCTGGAATTACTAGCAAACACATCAAGGCATCTTATGGAATCAAAGAGGAATTAGAATTCATCAAAATAAGGCTTAAAAAGCATGTTTTTACACTTAAGCACAAATACGGGAGAGATAACAAAACCATGCTAATTCATAGGCTAAATGTGAGAAAAGGTCATCAAAATACTCTAAATTCAATACAAGATAAACCCTAAAAATGGGGTTTATCAACCTCCCCACACTTAAACCTTAGCATGTCCTCATGCTAAAATAAGAAGGAACTAAGGGGTGTGACATTTATTGAATGCAACTAAACTATATGAACTTATCTAAATGCAACTATCTAAAGCAAATGGAAATGCTTAGTTCAAACAAATCAATTCCCAAGAGGACATGTGTAAGCACAACAGCTAGGGCAATAGGATTAAGTCCTAACCACAATTGTATTGAATTATCAAAAAGAGTTCAAACTTGCAAGAATATAAATAATATGAGTGAACACATGTACTTGAACTTTTGAACCCTCACCGGATGTGTATCCGCTCTATTCACTCAAGTGTTTAAGGGTTAATTCACTCAATTCTCTTCTAATCATGCTTTCCAGAATTTGATTTTCTTCTAACAATCAACACTTATTCAACGCATGCATACATTTATCATGAGGTCTTTCATTTAGGTTGTAATGGGGTTAAGGTCAAGGTAGGTTCATTTATGGTTAAGTGGACTAGAGTTTGGATCTTGGATTAGTATAGACTTTCCCACCTAACCTATATAATGACCTATACAAATTCAAACTACTCTAACTACCCATTCTTCACTTTTTTTCTTACATATTCATACATCTTATTTCTTGATTCATAACACTTATGCATTGATTCCCTTTTGTTGAACTTCACCTTGGGGCATTTTGTCCTCTTTTATTATTTTTTTCTTCTCTCTTTTTTTTTCTTTTTATTTTTCTATATACATTTTTTCTTTTCTTTTCGTTTCTTTTTTTTTCACTTTTTTTTCTTTTTCTTTTCATTTTTCTTTTTTTTTCCTTTCAAACTATATACAAGAACATCAATGCATAAGGTCTATACATTTAATCAATACATGAGTATGTACCCAATTCCTAAACATGAAAGTGTACTACCCCTTTTTTCCCATCCAATGTTCCCAAGCCTCACCAACTTTGAATAATGAGCAATCTCACTAGTCTAGGCTAATCAAAGATCCAAACAAGGACTTTTCATTGGTTTTCCGCCTTAGGCTTGTAATGTGCTAAATTTAGAATAAGTTGGTTAAGCTTAGGCTCAAAATTGGCTAACAATGAAGAGTAAAAGGTTGGCTATTTGGGTAAGTGGGCTAATGAAATAATAGCCTCAATCATACAAATGCATGAATACAAGAAATAAATGGACATATAGAATCAAACAAATCAAGGATCACAATCATAGATAGAGAACAATTTGACACAAGAATGGAAAATAAGTGGTTATAAAATGTAACCACATCAATAGGCTCAAGTCTCACAAGCTTGTGTTCTAGGCTCAATACATGCTTCACAAAGTATGAATTCGAGCAAGTTTCACCAAGAATTTTCTTCAATCAATTGGGTTGGTGCCCTATAATTAAATTTCTTGAAAAATCTCAATATTTAACTAAGCATTATTGTGATTGAAAAATTCAAAATTTTCCTTAGTTTACCCTTTCCTTTTCCACTTAAAACCAATCAAAAAGGGTGACTAAGTTTTTGCAATTCAAAGTATGATTTCTAATCACAACCCAAACTAAAAAGAAAGATATGCAAAAAATGTATAAAGACAAATCCAACTAAAAGTATGGAATCTATCATCCAAAACATCTAAAAATATCCAAAAGCATCAAAATATCTAAAATCCAAAATAAGCAGTAAAGGTATCCAAAATAAACTCAAAATGCATCAAAAATATACAAAGGGTATGCAGAGTAAGGTAGCTAGGAAAGTGGCCAAAATGTTCACCGGTCCTCTAATGATGCCACTGGCTACCTCCCCACACTTAAGATCAAGCATCGTCCTCGATGCTAATCCTGAGGATCAGGGATAGGTACACCGATAGGCTCTGGCTGTGGCTGTGGTACCGGCTGAGACTCCTGTGTCTGAGGTGTTGCCTCCATATGTGCTGGCTCATCTGCATGAATACCCTCAGTCTGTAAATCTGCATGCTCCTCCGCATGGGTCTCCTCATCGGAACCGGAAGACTCTGGTAGAGGGGGCAGCTCAAGGCCCTAGGCTACAAACATCTGGTCAATCCGATCCAGGTGACGCATGATCTGGCGCTTGCTGCGCTCCATGTACCGAAAGAGACTCTGAACTAGTAAGTAAATCGGCTGAGGTGCGGCTGCGGTAGATGCTCCTGCAGGGGCTGATGATGAAAAGGGTCCAGCTCCCTCAACTGCTGCTCTGGCTCGAGATCGGGCGCAGGAGGCAGGCTTCTCGTGCACCCAGGATCCCCACGGAATAGTAACTGGCTCCTTCTGAGGGAGAGGTAGAGGTGGTGATACATCATCCTGGTGCCACAGAACTCCGGCTCGCTGAATCATCTGAGTGACCATGACTGGAAAAGGAAAGAGACCTCGGATGTGGGCTCTCCACATGAACCGCCTGATCAGCTGGGGGTAATAAACCTCCTTCCCTTCCATCACACAGCTGATCAGGATTGTTCCGGGGGTTACCTGAATCGCGTAGCTCGGTCGTCTTTGGAGAGGCCCGAGGTGGGGGTCAGGGACCCGAGCTGGATATGTGAAGTGGTTGGTGGTTGTACCTGCAATGACACTCCGATGCTTAAGTTAGCATGGGTTCAAGCAGGTATGTATAGAGTGTGGAATGTGTGTCATACCTGGGTGTTCCAGTGTATTTATAGTAGTTGGCCGTGATCTTCCCTGGATAAGATATTCTTATCTTATCTTATCTTTTGGGAGTTTTATCTCTATCTTTGTGGAACCGCCTTTCCTAGGCCTTTTCGGCCTTTAGGTTTTGGGCTGCGTTCCTTCTGATGGGCCTTCTTAGCTTTGTTGTCCGAGGTCCGACCTCAGGCGTGGGCCTTGGGACGAGGTCGGACCTTTCATGGATTTTGCCGATTTGGAGGAGCTCGGTCAGGGTATGAACAGTGCCCCTGCCCGAGTTCATCCTTTTTTGAGAGGTCGAGCTCGGGCATAGTAGTTTTTCAAAATTCAAAAATGGCCGTTCCTGCATTTATTGCATTTTACCGTTTCTCCTCGATTTCCGTTCGGGCTCTGTGAAGGCATTATTTATTTGCCCCTTTCCCCCCTTTTCTTCGTTTATTCTGTTCCCTTCCTTTTTTCTGAGTTTTCGCCATTCTCCTTTTTTGAGCATCGCTTCCTTTTTCTTTTGTTCTTCTTCCCTGAATCTTTCCGCGTGTCTTTCCGGGGTTTCCTCTGCGCCGCCGTTCCGTTCTCCTTGCTTCGGAGCTCGTCGTCCTTGCTTCTTTCTTCCAGGTTTGTTCCCATCTCTTTCCTTGTGCACATATGCTTCTGTTTCTTTTTCTCTATGCCTGGGTTGCCCCGAAAAGAGGCGCCGCCCTTGCTTTGTTTGTTTGTACATGGGGGGGACTCTTTTTTGCTCTCTGGTTTTTTGCTCCAGGTTGCTGTATTTTCCTCTCAAAGATCGTTTGTTTCTTGTTTTGCTGAATGGGTTTTCGCTGTCTGCTTTTTATGTGATTTTTTGCTTGCTGTTGTATTCTTCTTTGTAGGCAAGAATTTTATGTCTCGAAAGGTTCTTCAAGCGATGTCGACCAAGATTCCAAGTGGTCTTGGTTGGGTAGATCATGTTCCTCTAAGAGTCCCTTCTGTGGTAGATTCTGAGTATTTAGCTAGGTTTCGTAGGCAATGTAGCATATGTGAAGATAGAGAGTCTGAGAGGGATTATGAACTAGTAGCCCCGGATTCCGAGGAGAGAGTGTGCTTCCCGCCCTTAGATAGTTCCGAGAAGCTCTTCTTTTATGCTTATGATTGCTTTTTCTCTAAGCTGAGTGTCCGACTTCCTTTTACCGACCTGGAGTCCGAGGTGTTATGGTCTTGTAACCTTGCTCCTACGCAGCTTCATCCAAATTCTTGGGCGTTTTTAAAGCTGTTTCAACTTTTGTGTCAGTTTTTGGGTGTCTCTCCCTCTATTTCTCTTTTTTCCTATTTGTTTGTGTTGACGAAGCCGGGTTCGGGTGGGGGGAAGGTATCTTGGGTCTCTTTTAGGGCTAACCAGGGGAGGAAGTTTTGTACCCTGTATGATGAGTCTTTTCACGATTTTAAGAACTTTTATTTCAAGGTCCGGGCTGCTGGAGACGTCCGACCTTTCTTTCTAGATGAGAGTGGGGAGCCTTCTTTTCCTCTTTGTTGGCAGGAGAATATAGTGTCTGCTAAGTATACTTTTGAGAGTCTAGATGAGGTGGAGCAGGCTTTTGTGGGTGTGGTGAGCAGTTTATGGGGTCGGGCACCTCACTTGGACACGAAGAAAATGTTGGGAGATCCAAGCCTTCTCCGTTCCGAGTTAGGTAGTTCCCGACCTCTTTGAGATTCGCCTTTTCTTAGTATTTTGGTTTTGCTTATTTTTGGTGGAATTTCTGTTGTGGTAATCCCTTTCTTTATTTCTTGCAGAGATGTCTTCTCAGGCGGTTTCCATGAAGTTCCTTCGTCGGACGAAGAAGTCTGTGGCTGCTCGGAATATCGAGGCCGGGGAGGCTTCTGCCCGATCTTCTCCGCAGAAGACTACTGTGGGTGTTCAGACTCGGTCGAAGACTATTCCGACTCCCCAGTTCCGAGCTATAAGTCGGGATCCTCCGACCTCTGGGCCTGCTACTTCTTCTCCTCCTTCGTTCTCGGGCCCTCCTCCCAAGAAGCAGAAGACCTCTCAAGAGCTTGCCGGTTTCAATGATAAGGACTTTGACGCTCTTGGTTGGATTGAGCAGCATATTCTCCCTCAGACCTTTATTTCCACTGATGATGTATCTATGGAGCATCATTTTCAGTATATGGCGTGGAGCTGTGTCCGGATGGCTAGTCTCCATGCCGCTATTGCCCGGGAGTTCAAGAAATCCCCCCTTGGGGCGACCAGCTCCCGACTTGAGAAGGCTCAGTCCGAGCTTGATAGGATTAGTCAACTGAAGGCTGCCAGGATTACTGAGTTGGAGGCCTCTTTGGAGAAAGAGAAAACTAAAGCTACCGCGGCTGTGGCGGCAGCGAAGACATCTGAGGAGATGGCGAAGGCGGCTACAGAGAATTATACTCGGCTATATACCGAGCTTGTGGAGACAAAGGAGAAGTTGCAATCCGCGCAGGACGAGTTTTACGAGCTGGAAGGTCATGTGGCCAAGGGTATGGATGCTATGTTTGAAAATTTGAAGGCTCAGGTCCGGGTTCTTGCTCCCGACCTGGATCTGAGTTTATTCAGTACGGACAACGTTGTTGTGGAGGGAAAGATTGTTCCTGCTCCTAACGAGGATGAGGTTCCGATGTCCGACCCCAAAGTTCCGGTTGAGAACCCGACTTCACCTTTGGTCGGGGATGGTTCTGGCGTGGAGGTTTCAAACCGGGATGACGTTGCTGTTGATGCAGTCCCGCTATCTATGTTTCCTCCGCAGCCTTCTGTTGATGTGGAGTCTGGAAAGGATCTTGATCCTCTGTAATCTTTTTGGTGTTTTGCCCGGCCTGTGGGCTTTTTGGATGGTTTCTGTAAACGCTTTGGACACCTTTTGCTTATTTAGCTACTTGTAGTAGCTATATTATGCGGTGTTTTTGTTCGCGTTTTGACTTTTTGTTTCCGCTTTTGTGCTTTTTAGTTTGTTTTTGGATAACAACTTTTTAGCTAGCGTTTCGAAACTTCCTTTGCTTTCGTGCTTGTACTTTTTAGCCGCTTTTTGTAAAGCAACTTTTTAGTAAGCGTTTTCGAGATTTCCTTTGATTTCGTTCTTTCGCTTGTACTTTTCAGTTGTTTTTTTGTAAAGCAACTTTTTAGTAAGCGTTTTTCGAAATCTTGGTTCTCGCCGTTTTAAGGCTTCTTTCTAGGATCCGAGCTTTTTCTCGGACCTCGGGCGCTCGAGTACCTCCTTTTTGTTGGGTCCGACTTTGTCGTTGGTCGGCCTTTTTAAGTTATTTTTGTAATCTCTTTTTATTTGGCTTTTTTGAGCCATTTCAGAGTTACTTTATAACTTTCCCTTTGTTGGGTCCGACTTTGTTGTTGGTCGGCCTTTTTAAGTTATTTTTGTAATCTCTTTTTATTTGGCCTTTTGAGCCTTTTCAGAGTTACTTTATAACTTCTCACATTAATTTGAACCTCGTCGCTTTATCTTTGCCGACCTTGTGTGGTCTCTTGGCAAATGATTTTTTGCGTTTTGCCGAGCATAAATTAATGCGCCTTGGTGGGGTACTTTCCAGGATTTGTTTCATCATGAGGAAGAAGAAAAGAAAATAGAGAAATTTGATTAGTATTTAAAAAAGAAAGAATATTTACAGAGTGTTTACCCTTTGACTAGGTCGGGTGTCTTACTTTAACCGGGTGTCTCATTAAAAAACCCTTGTAGGGAAAAAGAGTACACCTCGGGTTAAGTTTTTCTAGCTGTAGTACCGCCTTAGATTACAGGCGTGCCAGGCCCTGGGCAGCTCATTGCCTTCTAGGTCGGATACTTTGTAGTAGCCTGTCCCTAAGACTTCTGTTACCTTGTAGGGTCCTTTCCAATTTGCAGCTAGCTTTCCTTCTCCCGACTTTTGTGTTCCGATGTCATTTCGGATTAGAATCAGGTCGTGAATGGAGAAGCTTCGCTTTATTACTTTCTGATTGTATCTGAGGGCCGTTCGTCGTTTTAAGGCTTCTTCTCGGATTCGGGCTCTTTCTCGGACCTCGGGGAGGAGGTCGAGTTCTTCCCTTTGTGCCTGTGGGTTGCCTCCTTCGTTGTAGAAGATGATTCTGGGTGACCCTTCATCTATTTCGATAGGAATCATTGCCTCCATCCCGTAAGCTAGTCGGAATGGGGATTCTCCCGTTGTAGAGTGTGGGGTTGTCCGATATGCCCATAGTACCTGGGGGAGTTCCTCGGCCCATGCCCCTTTGGCCTCTTGGAGTCTTCGTTTTAACCCGGCCAAGATGACTTTATTTGCAGCCTCTGCTTGTCCATTGGCTTGTGGGTGCTCGACTGATGTGAATTGCTGTTTGATTTTTAGTTCGGCCACCAAGTTCTGAAAACTTGTGTCCGTGAACTGTGTTCCATTGTCTGTTGTGATGGAGTAGGGGACTCCGAACCTTGTGACAATGTTTTTGTATAGGAATTTGCGACTTTTCTGAGCCGTAATGGTGGCTAAGGGTTCAGCTTCGATCCATTTTGTGAAGTAGTCGACCCCTACTATGAGGTATTTGACTTGCCCCGGTCCTTGGGGGAATGGGCCGAGTAGGTCTAGTCCCCATTTTGCGAAGGGCCATGGTGCGGTGATGCTGATAAGGTCTTCGGGTGGTGCCTTGTGAAAATTTGCGTGTTTTTGACAGGGGGGGCATATTTTCACAAATTCTGTTGCGTCTCTTTGCAAGGTCGGCCAGTAGAACCCGGCCCGGACTACTTTCTTGGATAGTGCCCGAGCTCCGAGATGGTTCCCACACATGCCTCCGTGGACTTCTTCGAGGACGCTCTTTGTTTCTGAGGTCGGGACGCACCTAAGGAGGGGGTTTGAGAATCCTCTTCTGTATAATACGTCGTGAATTAGTGTATAATTCTGGGCGTCTTTCGTGAGTCTTTTAGCTTCCTTTCTTTCGGTGGGGAGAGTTCCCGACTTCAGGTAGTTGAGTATGGGGGTCATCCATCCTTGCTGTTGGTTGGATATATTTAGCGTTTCTTCCTCTTTTATCACGGAGGGGGATTGTAAGGTTTCCTGGAGGAGACTTCTGTTGTTGCCTCCGGGCTTGGTGCTGGCGAGTTTTGAGAGGGCGTCCGCCCGGGCGTTTTGCTCCCGAGGTATATGCTGGATCTGTATTTCTGAAAAGTGGCATAATTGTGTCTGTGTTTGGTCTAGGTATTTTTTCATAGTTGGGTCTTTGGCCTGGTAGCTTCCATTTACTTGTGATGTGACGACCTGGGAGTCGCTGAAGATCGTGATTCTCTGGGCTCCGACCTCTTCGGCTAGTTTTAGACCTGCTAGTAGGGCCTCGTATTCGGCTTGGTTGTTCGAAGCTTGGAACTCGAATTTTAGGGATAGTTCTATCCGTGTTCCTTGGTCGCTTTCGAGTATAACCCCGGCTCCGCTTCCTGTTTTGTTTGAGGACCCGTCGACATACAGGTTCCATGAGAGTGGGGTTCCAGGGGTCTCAGTGTATTCTGCGATGAAGTCGGCTAGGTACTGAGATTTTATGGCAGTCCGGGCTTCATAGTGGAGGTCGAACTCGGACAGTTCCACCGCCCATTGTAGTATTCGTCCTGCCAGGTCTGTTTTTTGTAGGATGTGTCTCATGGGTTGATTTGTCCGGACTTTGATGGTGTGGGCTTGAAAGTAGGGGCGAAGCCTCCGAGCTGTGAACACTAGGGCGTAGGCGAATTTTTCTAGTCTGATAGTTTAATTCGGCCCCTTGTAGTGCCTTGCTTACAAAGTATATGGGGTGTTGTCCCTGGTCTTTTTCTCGTATTAATGCTGAAGCGACTGCTCGATGTCCGACTGAGAGGTATAGTACGAGCTCTTCCCCTTTTAAAGGTCGGGTTAGGATTGGTGGCTGCCCGAGGAATTCCTTGAATTCTTGAAAGGCTTTTTCGCACTCCGGGGGCCACGAGAAGGGTTTCCCTTTCTTTAGGAGTGAGTAGAGAGGTAGTGATTTTATCGCTGATCCTGCCAAGAATCTTGATAGGGCGGCCAGCCTTCCATTCAGCTGTTGTACTTCTTTGACACACGTCGGGCTCTTCATATTGAGTATCGCTTGGCATTTGTCCGGGTTTGCTTCGATGCCCCTTTGAGTCAACATGAAGCCTAAGAACTTTCCGGCTTCTGCGGCGAAGGTGCACTTCGTCGGGTTGAGTCTCATGTTGTGTTTTCTGAGGGTGCCGAAGACACTAGTGAGGTCGGTCAGCAAGTTTCTGTCTTTTTGCGTCTTTACCAGCATGTCGTCGACGTACACCTCTAGTTGTAGTCCGATGTGTTCTGAGAACACTTTGTTCATTAGCCTCTGGTAGGTTGCCCCTGCGTTCTTCAGCCCGAAGGGCATTACTACGTAGCAGTAGTTTGCCCTTGGGGTTATGAACGAGGTCTTTTCTTGGTCGAGTCCGTACATCGGGATTTGATTGTATCCTGAGTATGCGTCCATGAAGGAGAGATATCTATAGCCTGAGGCTGCGTCTACTAAGGCGTCGACGTTTGGTAGTGGATATGGGTCTTTGGGGCAGGCTTTGTTGAGATCCGTGTAATCGACGCACATCCTCCATTTTCCGTTGGGCTTTTTTACCAGGACCACGTTTGCGAGCCATAGGGGGTATTTTACTTCCCGAATGAACCCTGCATCTAGTAGTGCTTGTACTTGTTCTTCTATTGCTTGCATGCGTTCAGGCCCGAGCTTTCGGCGTCTTTGTTGGACAGGTCTGGATCCCGGGTATACTGATAGCCTATGGCACATCAGGTCGGGGCTTATGCCTGGCATGTCAGAGGCTTTCCAGGCGAAGAGGTCGGAATTCTCCTTTAAGAGGGTTACGAGTTCCTCCTTTAGGCCTGCTTCGAGGTTTGCTCCTATGTTTGTTATTTTTTCAGGTGTGTTCCCGATCTGGACTTTTTCGGTTTCTCCCTCTGGTTGTGGTCGAAGGTCTTCTCGGGCTTGAACTCGTCCGAGTTCTATTGTGTTGACCTCTTTCCCTTTTAGGCTCAGGCTTTCGTTGTAGCACCGCCGTGCTAGTTTTTGGTCGCCTTTTAGGGTAGCGATTCCTTTCGCGGTAGGGAACTTCATACAGAGGTGTGGGGTTGAGACTATAGCTGCTAGTTTGTTTAGGGTTGGTCGCCTGATGAGCGGATAATTTATACGCTTTTTGGCATTGTTTTTATATAGTTTTTAGTAAGTTTAAGCTACTTTTAGGGATGTTTTCATTAGTTTTTATGCTAAATTCACATTTCTGGACTTTACTATGAGTTTGTGTGTTTTTCTGTGATTTCAGGTAAATTCTGACTGAAATTGAGGGACTTGAGCAAAACTCTGAAGAAGGCTGACAAAAGGACTGCTGATGCTGTTGGAATCTGACCTCCCTGCACTCGAAATCGTTTTTCTGGAGCTACAGAACTCCAATTGGCGCGCTCTCAACGGCGTTGGAAAGTAGACATCCAGGGCTTTCCAGCAATATATAATAGTCCATACTTTATTCGAAGAATGACGACGTAACTTGGCGTTGAACGCCAAGTACACGCTGCTGTCTGGAGTAAAACGCCAGAAAAACGTCATGATCCGGAGTTGAACGCCCAAAACACGTCATAACTCAGAGTTCAACGCCAAGATATGCCTTAGCACGTGAATTCATCAAGCTCAGCCCAAGCACACACCAAGTGGGCCCCGGAAGTGGATTTATGCATCAATTACTTACTCATGTAAACCCTAGAAGCTAGTCTAGTATATATAGGACATTTATCTATTGTATTAGACATCTTTTGACCACTTTAAGTCTTTCATTATTCGGTCACTTGATCATGGAGAGGGCTGGCCATTCGGCCATGCCTGAACCTTTTGCTTATGTATTTTCAACGGTGGAGTTTCTGCACACCATAGATTAAGGGTGTGGAGCTCTGCTGTACCTCAAGTATTAATGAAATTCTATCTTCTTTTATTCAATTCTCTTTTATTCTTATTCCAAGATATTCATTCGTACCCAAGAACATGATGAATGTGATGAGTCAGATTACCCTCATTATCATTCTCACTTATGAATGTGCGTGATTGACAACCATGTCCGTTCTACATGCAACAGAGCTTGAATGCGTATCTCTTAGATTCCCCAACAGAATCTTCGTGGTATAAGTTAGATAGTTGGCGGCATTCATCTGGATCCGGAAAGTCCAACCTTGTCTGTGGTGTTCCGAGTAGGATCCTGGGAGTCCGGAAAGTCCAACCTTGTCTGTGGTGTTCCGAGTAGGATTCCGATCATGAATGACCGTGACGTGCTTCAAACTTTAACCTGCTGGGCGTTGGTGACAGACGCAAAAGAGGGATTCTATTCCAGTAGGAGCGGGAACCAACCGGTGATTAGCCGTACTGTGACAGAGTGCGTTAGCATAGTTTTCACTGCGAGGATGGGATGTAGCTATCAGCCATGGGTGATGCCTCCAGACTGGTTAGCTGTGCGAGTGACAGCCGCACAGGTTATTTCCCCGTGAGGAATGAAAGTAGCCACAGTTGATGGTGAACCCCTATACAAAGCTTGCCATGGAAAGGAGTAAGAAGGATTGAGTAGAAGGAGTAGGAGAGCAGGCGTCCAAGAGCTCTACAGCATCTCCATCCGCTTATCTGAAATTCCCACCAATGAATCTGCATAAGTGTTCTATCCCTTTTATTATTTATTTCTTTTTATTATTCCTATCCTCAAACCCATAAATAATGTTTAATTTGCCTGACTAAGATTTACAAGGTGACCATAGCTTGCTTCATACCAACAATCTCTGTGGATTCGACCCTTACTCACGTAAGGTTATTACTTGGACGACCCAGTACACTTGCTGGTTAGTTGAACGAGATTGTGAAGAAAATAAACAATGCCCTCAGAGTATACATCCTTTATAAATACATAACAAGTGATCACAATTTCGTCCACCAAGTTTTTGGCGCCGTTGCCGGGGATTGTTCGAGTATGGACAACTGACGGTTCATCTTGTTGCTCAGATTAGGTAATTTTCTTTTCAAAAATCTTTTTCAAAATTTTTCTTTTATTTTTCGTTTTCCCAAAAATGTTTTTCGAAAAAAATTTATAAAAATACAAAAAAAATTAGAAAATCATAAAAATCAAAAATATTTTGTGTTTCTTGTTTGAGTCTTGTGTTAATTTTAAGTTTGGTGTCAATTGCATGTTTTTAAAATTTTTCTTGCATTGTTTTCAAAAATCCATGCATTCATAGTGTTCTTCATGATCTTCAAGTTGTTCTTGACAAGACCTCTTGTTTGATCTTGATGATTTCTTGTTTTGTGTCTTTTGTTGTTTTTCATGTGCATTTTTGCATTCATAATTTTCATGCATTAAAAATCTCTAAGTTTGGTGTCGTGCATGTTTTCTTTGCATCAAAAATTTTTCAAAATTATGTTCTTGATGTTCATCATGATCTTCATAGTGTTCTTGGTGTTCATCTTGACATTCATAGCATTCTTGCATGCATCTTGTGTCTTGATCCAAAATTTTCATGTTTTGGGTCATTTTTGTGTTTTTCATTCAAAATTTGATTTCAAAAATATCTTTTCCTTATTTCCCTCCAAAATTTCGAAATTTTGGGTTGACTTGGTCAAAAATTTTTAAAATTAGTTGTTTCTTACAAGTCAAGTCAAAATTTCAATTTTAAGAATCTTATCTTTTCAAAATCTTTTTCAAAAATCATATCTTTTTCATTTTTTTTATTATTTTCGAAAATTTTAAAAATTAATTTTCAAAAATATCTTTCTTATCTTTTATATCATATTTTCAAAAATTAAGCTAACAATTAATGTGATTGGTTCAAAAATTTGAAGTTTGTTACTTTCTTGTTAAGAAAGGTTCAATCTTTAAATTCTAGAATCTTATCTTGTAGTTTCTTGTTAGTTAAGTCAATTTTTAAAAATTAAATCTTTTTCAAAATATCTTCTTCAAATATATCTTTTTATCTTTTTATCTTATCTTTTTCAAAAATTTTATCTTTTTCAAAATTTGATTTCAAAATATCTTGTCTAACCTCTTATCTTCTTATCTTTTTCAAAATTTGATTTCAAATCTTTTTCAATCAACTAACTAACTTTTTGTTTGTTTCTTATCTTTTTCAAAACCAACTAACTACTTTTCCCTCTCTAATTTTCGAAAATTCCCCCTTTTTTTTTCAAAAATTCTTTTTTTGTTCTAAATTTTAATTTTAATTATACTTTGTCTTTGATTTTCGAAAATTACTAACTTCTTTTTCAAAAAAATTATTTTCGAAAATCTTCTTTCTCTTTTCTTATTCTTTTTTTTATTTATTTAATTACTAACACTTCTCTTCACCTCTCTTCATTCATATCCTAACATCTCATCTCACATCTCTGCCATCCTCACAGTTGTGTTTCTTTTCCACTCTTCTTCTACCCCCTTCCTCTTCTACTAACATAAAGGAATCTCTATACTAGATTCCTTTTTCCTTTCTTGTTTTCTTCTCTTTCTTATGAGCAGGAACAAGGATAAAGGCACTCTTGTTGAAGCTGATCCAGAACCTGAAAGGACTCTGAAGAGAAAATTAAGAGAAGCTAAATTACAACAATCCAGAAACAACCTTTCAGAAATTTTCGAACAGGAGAAGGACATGGCAGACGCAAATAATAATAATAATAATGCAAGGAGAATGCTTGGTGACTTTACAAAGCCAACATCCAAGTTTGATGGAAGAAGCATCTCCATTCCTGCCATTGGAGCCAATAACTTTGAGCTTAAGCCTCAACTAGTTGCTTTAATGCAACAAAACTGCAAGTTTTATGGACTTCCATCTGAAGATCCCTATCAGTTTTTAACTGAGTTCTTGCAAGTTTGTGATACTGTAAAGACGAATGGAGTTAATCCTGAAGTCTACAGACTCATGCTTTTCCCTTTTGCTGTAAGAGACAGAGCTAGAATATGGTTGGATTCACAACCTAAAGATAGCCTGGACTCCTGGGATAAGCTGGTCACTGCCTTCTTGGATAAATTCTTTCCTCCTCAAAAGCTGAGCAAGCTGAGAGTGGATGTTCAAACCTTCAAGCAAAAAGATGGTGAATCCCTCTATGAAGCTTGGGAAAGATATAAGCAGCTGACCAAAAGATGTCCATCTGACATGTTTTCAGAATGGACCATGTTAGATATATTCTATTATGGTCTCTCTGAATTTTCGAAAATGTCATTGGACCATTCTGCAGGTGGATCTATTCACCTGAAGAAAACGCCTGAAGAGGCTCAAGAACTCATTGACATGGTTGCAAACAACCAGTTCATGTATACCTCTGAGAGGAATTCCGTGAATAATGGGGTCCCTCAGAAGAAGGGAGTTCTTGAAATTGATGCTCTGAATGCCATACTGGCTCAAAACAAAGTGTTGACTCAACAGATCAACATGATCTCTCAAAATCTGAATGGATTGCAACATGCATCCAACAGTACTAGAGAGGTAGTTTCTGAAGAAGCTTATGATCCTGAGAACCCTGCCATGGCAGAGGTTAATTATCTGGGTGAACCATATGGAAATACCTATAACCCATCATGGAGAAATCATCCAAATTTCTCCTGGAAGGATCAACAAAAACCTCAACAAGGTTTTAACAATGGTGGACGCAATAGGCTGAATAATAGTAAGCCATATCCATCATCTTCTCAGCAACAGACAGAGAACTCTGAACAAAATAATTCTAATTTAGCTAATATAGTCTCTGATCTGTCAAAAGCCACTTTCAGTTTCATGAATGAAACAAGATCCTCCATTAGAAATTTGGAGGCACAAGTAGGCCAGCTGAGTAAGAAAGTTATTGAAACTCCTCCCAGTATTCTCCCAAGTAATACAGAAGAGAATCCAAAAGGAGAGTGCAAAGCCATTGACTTAGTCAACATGGCCGAATGCACAAAGGAGGAGGAGGACGAAAATCTTAGTGAGAAAGACCTCCTGGGACGTCCTCCAAGCAAGAAGGAGTTTCCTATCAAGGATCCTGAGGAATCTGAGGCTCACACAGAGACCATAGAAATTCCACTAAATCTCCTTCTGCCATTCATGAGCTCTGACTATTATTCATCCTCTGAAGAGGATGAAGATGTGACTGAAGAGCAAGTTGCTCAATACTTAGGAGCTATCATGAAGCTGAATGCCAAGTTATTTGGTAATGAGGCTTGGGAAAGTGAACCTCCCTTGCTCATTAGTGAATTAGAGACTTGGATTCAGGAAACTCTACCTCAAAAGAAACAAGATCCTGGCAAGTTCTTAATACCTTGCACCATTGGCACCATGAGCTTTGAAAAAGCTCTGTGTGATCTTGGGTCAGGGATAAACCTTATGCCACTCTCTGTAATGGAGAAGCTAGGAATCATTGAGGTACAACCTGCCTTGTTCTCATTACAATTGGCAGACAAATCCATGAGAGAAGCTCATGGGATAGTAGAGGACGTGCTAGTAAAAGTTGAAAACTTTTACATCCCTGCTGATTTCATCATCCTAGATACTAGGAAGGAAGATGATGAATGCATCATCCTAGGAAGACCTTTCCTAGCCACAGCAGAGGCTGTGATAGATGTCAACAGAGGAGAGTTAGTCCTTCAATTAAATGGGGAATACCTTGTGTTTCAAGCACATGGCCATCCCTCTGTGACAAAAGAGAGTAAGCATGAAGAGCTTCTCTCAGTTCAAGGTCAAGAAGAGCCCACACAGTCAAACTCTAAGTTTGGTGTTGTGAAGCCACAACCAAACTCTAAGTTTGGTGTTCAAACCCCATATCCAAACTCTAAGTTTGGTGTTGGGACTAGACAACATTGACTTGATTGCTCTGTGGCTCTATGAGAGCCACTGTCAAGCTATTGACATTAAAGAAGCGCTTGTTGGGAGGCAACCCAATTTTATTTATCTAATTTTATTTTATTTTGTTTTGGTGTTATTTTTGTGTTGAATTAGGTACATGATCATGAGGAGTCACGAAAAAAATCAAAAAAATTAAAAACAGAGTCAAAAACAGAAGAAAAAATTTTCACCCTGGAGGACGCACGGGCTGGCGTTCAACGCCCAGAAGGTGCATCTGGCCGGCGTTTAACGCCAGAACGTGCACCATTCTGGCGCTGAACGCCCAAAACAAGCAACAACCTGGCGCTAAACGCCAGGATGGTGCACAGAGAGGACAAACTGGCGCTGAACGCCAGGAACAAGCATGAAACTGGCGTTCAACGCCAGAAACATGCATCACATGGGCGTTTAACGCCCAGAACATGCACCAATGGGCGTTTGAACGCCAGAATGGTGCATGAAGGCAATTTACACGCCTATATGGTGAAGGAATGGTATTTCTTTTCACCTCAGGATCTGTGGACCCCACAGGATCCCCACCTCAGGATCTGTGGACCCCACAGGATCCCCACCTACCCAATTCTCACCTTCCCTCTTAATCCTACTTTTGTGACTTGAATATCCATGTCACAATTCCCAAAACCCTTCACCAATCATCTCAATTCCTCTTCCCCATTACCCCATGCACCATTCACATCAACCTCCTCTTCCCCATAAACCCCACCTACCTCCATTACATTCAAATTCAATTTCCCACCCTTTCCCACCCAAAATGGCCGAAACATAACCCTCCCCCCCTCCCTATAAATACCTCTCCTTTCTTCTTCATTTTCACACAACACTACCCATTCTTCTCTCATATAGCCGAACCCCCCTCTCTCCTTCTCTACCAAATTCTCTTCTTCTTCTTCTTCTACTCTTCTTTTCTTTTTGCTCGAGGACGAGCAAATTTTAAGTTTGGTGTGGTAAAAAGCCTAGCTTTTTATTTTTCATTCACCATCAATGGCACCCAAGACCGGAGTTTCCTCAAGAAAAGGAAAAGGGAAGGCAAAAGCTTCCACTTCCGAGTCATGGGAGAAGGAGAGATTCATCTCCAAGAGCCACCAAGACCACTTCTATGATGTTGTGGCAAAGAAGAGGGTGATCCCTGAGGTCCCCTTCAAGCTCAAAAAGAATGAGTATCCGGAAATTCGACATGAGATCCAAAGAAGAGGGTGGGAAGTCATAACCAACCCCATGCAACAAGTCGGATTATTGATGGTTCAAGAGTTCTATGCTAATGCATGGATCACTAGGAACCATGATCAAAGTATGAACCCGAATCCAAAGAACTATCTCACAATGGTTCGGGGGAAATACTTAGATTTCAGTCCGGAAAATGTGAGGTTGGCGTTTCATCTACCCATGATGCAAGGTGATGAACGCCCCTACACAAGGAGGGTCAACTTCAATCAAAGGTTGGACCAAGTCCTAATGGACATTTGTGTGGAAGGCGCCCAATGGAGAGTAGACTCCAAAGGCAAACCAGTCCAACTAAGAAGACTGGACCTCAAGCCTGTAGCTAGAGGATGGCTGGAGTTCATCCAAAGATCCATCATCCCTACAAGCAACCGATCTGAAGTTACTGTGGATCGGGCAATCATGATCCATAGCATCATGATTGGAGAGGAGGTAGAGGTTCATGAAGTCATAGCCAATGAACTCTACAAAATAGCTGACAAGCCTTCATACATGGCACGGCTAGCCTTCCCCCACCTCATATGCCATCTATGTTATTCAGCTGGAGTTATCATAGATGGAGATGTCTCCATTGAAGAAGACAAGCCCATCACCAAGAAGAGGATGGAGCAAACAAGGGAAGTCCCTCACGGCCCCCAAGGAGAACATGAGGAAGTTCATCAACAAATGCCTCATGGAATGCACTTTCCTCCCAGCAACTATTGGGAGCAACTCAGTACCTCCTTAGAAGACTTGAGCCAAAACGTGGAACAACTAAGGGTGGAACACCATGAACACGCCCTCACTCTCCAAGAAATAAGAGAAGATCAAAGAGCTATGAGAGAGGAGCAACAAAGGCAAGGAAGGGACATAGAAGAGTTAAAGAACATCATTGGTCCTTCAAGAAGAAGACGCCACTAAGAGGTGGATTCATTCCTTGTTCTTTATTTTCTTTCTGTTTTCGGTTTTTAAGTGTTATGTTTATCTATGTTTTTGTGTCTCTACTTCATGATCATTAGTGTGTAACCATGCCTTAAAGCTATGGATAAAATCCATTAGTCTTTCACCTCTCTTAAAAGAAAAATGTTTTAATTCAAAAGAACAAGAAGTACATAATTTTCGAAATTATTAGTGAATTTAATTTAATTATATTGATGTGGTGGCAATAACTTTTGTTTTCTGAATGAATGATTGAACAGTGCATATTTTTGATCTTGTTGTTTATGAGTGTTAAAATTGTTGGCTCTTGAAAGAATGATGAACAAAGAGAAATGTTATTGATGATCTGAAAAACATCATGAAATTGATTCTTGAAGCAAGAAAAAGCAGTGAAAAAGCAAAAACTTGTGAAAAAAAAAATTGGCGAAAAATTGAGAAAGAAAAAGAAAAAGCAAGCAGAAAAAGCCAATAGCCCTTAAAACCAAAAGGCAAGGGTAGCAAGGATCCAAGGCTTTGAGCATCAATGGATAGGAGGGCCCAAGGAAATAAAATCCAGGCCTAAGCGGCTAAATCAAGCTGTCCCTATTCATGTGCTTGTGTCATGAAGGTCCAAGTGAAAAGCTTGAGACTGAATGGTTAAAGTCGTGATCCAAAGCTAAAGAGTGTGCTTAAGAGCTCTGGACACCACTAACTGGGGACTTTAGCAAAGCTGAGTCACAATCTGAAAAGGTTCACCCAGTTATGTGTCTGTGGCATTTGTGTATCCGGTGGTAATACTGGAAGACAAAGTGCTTAGGGCCACAGCCAAGACTCATAAAGTAGCTGTGTTCAAGAATCAACATGCCTAACTAGGAAAGTCAATAACACTATCTGAAATTCTAAGTTCCTAGAGAAGCCAATCACTCTAAACTTCAAAGGAAAAAGTGAGATGCCAAAACTGTTCAGAAGCAAAAAGCTACAAGTCCCGCTCATCTAATTAAATTAATATTCATTGATATTTTGGACTTTATAGTATATTCTCTTCTTTTTATCCTATTTGATTTTCAGTTGCTTGGGGACAAGCAACAATTTAAGTTTGGTGTTGTGATGAGCGGATAATTTATACGCTTTTTGGCATTGTTTTTATATAGTTTTTAGTAAGTTTAAGCTACTTTTAGGGATGTTTTCATTAGTTTTTATGCTAAATTCATATTTCTGGACTTTACTATGAGTTTGTGTGTTTTTCTGTGATTTCAGGTAAATTCTGACTGAAATTGAGGGACTTGAGCAAAACTCTGAAGAAGGCTGACAAAAGGACTGCTGATGCTGTTGGAATCTGACCTCCCTGCACTCGAAATGGATTTTCTGGAGCTACAGAACTCCAATTGGCGCGCTCTCAACGGCGTTGGAAAGTAGACGTCCAGGGCTTTCCAGCAATATATAATAGTCCATACTTTATTCGAAGAATGACGACGTAACTTGGCGTTGAACGCCAAGTACACGCTGCTGTCTGGAGTAAAACGCCAGAAAAACGTCATGATCCGGAGTTGAACGCCCAAAACACGTCATAACTCAGAGTTCAACGCCAAGATATGCCTTAGCACGTGAATTCATCAAGCTCAGCCCAAGCACACACCAAGTGGGCCCCGGAAGTGGATTTATGCATCAATTACTTACTCATGTAAACCCTAGAAGCTAGTCTAGTATATATAGGACATTTATCTATTGTATTAGACATCTTTTGACCACTTTAAGTCTTTCATTATTCGGTCACTTGATCATGGAGAGGGCTGGCCATTCGGCCATGCCTGAACCTTTTGCTTATGTATTTTCAACGGTGGAGTTTCTGCACACCATAGATTAAGGGTGTGGAGCTCTGCTGTACCTCAAGTATTAATGAAATTCTATCTTCTTTTATTCAATTCTCTTTTATTCTTATTCCAAGATATTCATTCGTACCCAAGAACATGATGAATGTGATGAGTCAGATTACCCTCATTATCATTCTCACTTATGAATGTGCGTGATTGACAACCATGTCCGTTCTACATGCAACAGAGCTTGAATGCGTATCTCTTAGATTCCCCAACAGAATCTTCGTGGTATAAGTTAGATAGTTGGCGGCATTCATCTGGATCCGGAAAGTCCAACCTTGTCTGTGGTGTTCCGAGTAGGATCCTGGGAGTCCGGAAAGTCCAACCTTGTCTGTGGTGTTCCGAGTAGGATTCCGATCATGAATGACCGTGACGTGCTTCAAACTTTAACCTGCTGGGCGTTGGTGACAGACGCAAAAGAGGGATTCTATTCCAGTAGGAGCGGGAACCAACCGGTGATTAGCCGTACTGTGACAGAGTGCGTTAGCATAGTTTTCACTGCGAGGATGGGATGTAGCTATCAGCCATGGGTGATGCCTCCAGACTGGTTAGCTGTGCGAGTGACAGCCGCACAGGTTATTTCCCCGTGAGGAATGAAAGTAGCCACAGTTGATGGTGAACCCCTATACAAAGCTTGCCATGGAAAGGAGTAAGAAGGATTGAGTAGAAGGAGTAGGAGAGCAGGCGTCCAAGAGCTCTACAGCATCTCCATCCGCTTATCTGAAATTCCCACCAATGAATCTGCATAAGTGTTCTATCCCTTTTATTATTTATTTCTTTTTATTATTCCTATCCTCAAACCCATAAATAATGTTTAATTTGCCTGATTGAGATTTACAAGGTGACCATAGCTTGCTTCATACCAACAATCTCTGTGGATTCGACCCTTACTCACGTAAGGTTATTACTTGGACGACCCAGTACACTTGCTGGTTAGTTGAACGAGATTGTGAAGAAAATAAACAATGCCCTCAGAGTATACATCCTTTATAAATACATAACAAGTGATCACAATTTCTTCCACCATCGACCAATGAGGGCATTGTATGCTGAAGTGACGTCGACTACAATGTAGTCGATGCTTAACGTTTTAGATTGCTCGCCTTTTCCGAAGGTAGTGTGTAGCGAGATGTATCCTAAGGGATGGATCGGGGTATCTCCTAGCCCAAACAGGTCGGTGGGATAGGCCTTTAGTTCTTTTTCTTCAAGTCCGAGTTTGTCGAAGGCCGTTTTGAACAGGATATCTGCAGAGCTTCCCTGGTCAATCAGGGTTCGATGTAAGTTGGCGTTTGCCAGGATAATGGTGATTACCATTGGATCGTCGTGCCCGGGTATTATCCCTTGAGCATCTTCTCGGGTAAACGAGATAGTAGGTAGTTCGGGCAGGGGATTGTCTTCTCGGACGTGGTAGACTTCTTTGAGGTGTCTTTTTCGCGAGGATCTGGATGTTCCTCCGCCTGCAAAACCTCCATTTATCATGTGAACGTGCCTTTCAGGGGTTCGCGGGGTTTGTTCAGCCCGATCTTCGTTATCTCCCCTCCTTCTCTTCTTGGTCTCTTCTCCTTTCTCTGCTATGTATCTGTCGAGTTTTCCTTCTCTGGCTAGCTTTTCTATAACATTCTTTAGGTCGTGGCAGTCGTTAGTAGAATGACCGTAGAGCTTGTGATATTCACAGTATTCGGACCGATCTCTCCCCGCTCTCTTGTGTTTTAGCGGTCGAGGTGGTGGGATCTTTTCGGTGTGGCATACTTCTCTGTAGATGTCTACCAAGGAGACTCGGAGGGGGGTGTAACTGTGGTACTTCCGTGGCTTGTCCGAGTTGGTTTCTTCTTTCTTCCTTTGTTCCCGATCTCGATCTCGGAGTGGGTAGGTCGATTCCTTCCTAGAAGAGTCTCTTAGCTGGGAGGTTTCCTCCATGTTGATATATTTTTCTGCTCGCTCCTGCACCTCGTATAGGGAGGTCGGGTATCGTTTGGATAGGGATTGGCTAAATGGTCCCTCCTTTAGGCCGTTTGCTAGTCCCATGATGGCTGCTTCAGTGGGCAAGTGTTGTATGTCCAGGCAGGCTCTGTTGAATCGCTCCATGTACTCTCGGAGAGTTTCTTGGTTACCTTGTTTGATTCCGAGTAGACTGGGGGCATGTTTCGTTTTGTCCTTTTGAATAGAGAACCTTGTCAGGAATTTTTTGGTTAGGTCTTCGAAGCTGGTGATTGATCTTGGTGGCAGGTTGTCGAACCACTTCATGGCCGACTTGGTGAGAGTGGTGGGGAAGGCTTTGCATCGAATCGCGTCGGGGGCGTCGACTAGGTACATTCTGCTTCTGAAGTTGCTGAGGTGGTGGCTTGGATCGGTGGTGCGGTCGTAGAGATCCATATCGGGTGGCTTGAAGTTTCGTGGTACCTTCTCCTTCATGATCTCTTGCGTGAAGGGATCATGGTTGCATTCGGGGGTGGTGCCGCGTTCTGTCCGGTCTTTTAGATTGGCCTCTATTTTCCGTAGTTTTTCTTCTAGTTCTCTGCGCTTTCGAGCCTCCCTTCTCAGATCTTGTTCAGTTTCCTTTTGCTTCTTTATATCCTCTTCGAGTTGTTTCAGTCGGTTCTGTTGTGCCCGAACTGCTTCTAGAATTTCCGAGCTCTTTTCTTTTTCGGAATTTTGTGGATCTTTGTTTGGGAGTGATGTCTTTGGGCGATTCTGTTTGTTTCCTCCTGGAGTGCGTGGTGATAGAGGGCTGTCCGGTCGTTCTCCGGTGTCAACTTCCTCCTCTTGTTCTGATGCGTGGTCATTGTTGAGAGGGTCGTCCGCCATGGTAGAGGGATGACTTCCAGGTCCCCGGCAACGGCGCCAATGTTCCGGGGGTTACCTGAAACGCGTAGCTCGGTCGTCTTTGGAGAGGCCCGAGGTGGGGGTCAGGGACCCGAGCTGGATATGTGAAGTGGTTGGTGGTTGTACCTGCAATGACACTCCGATGCTTAAGTTAGCATGGGTTCAAGCAGGTATGTATAGAGTGTGGAATGTGTGTCATACCTGGGTGTTCCAGTGTATTTATAGTAGTTGGCCGTGATCTTCCCTGGATAAGATATTCTTATCTTATCTTATCTTTTGGGAGTTTTATCTCTATCTTTGTGGAACCGCCTTTCCTAGGCCTTTTCGGCCTTTAGGTTTTGGGCTGCGTTCCTTCTGATGGGCCTTCTTAGCTTTGTTGTCCGAGGTTCGACCTCAGGCGTGGGCCTTGGGACGAGGTCGGACCTTTCATGGATTTTGCCGATTTGGAGGAGCTCGGTCAGGGTATGAACAAGGATCAACATAGCAACTGGGATCTCTGTGAAGTGAGTCGTAGGCATGACATAATGAGCAAAGATTTGCTGCCAAGTCTTGGCCTCTCGGCTCAGATAACTAAAGTGCATCCCCTTGGGTGCCGTGTTATCGGCATCCATAACCCAAGGAGAATCCGGGGTGGCTACCACTGCTCTCAATGCCTCAAAATCAAAAGTCATGCAATGAAGGTCTATCTCGGCCTGCATGAATGCATCAGTGTCACTGGTCTTAGGCTGGCAAGTAAGGGCATCCTCAATGGCCTGCTCGGTGATAGGTACCTCAATCCCCCTAACAAGTACCGAGTCAAGGGTATGGCGGAAGAAATTGCAGTAGAACTCCTGCACCCAAGATCGGTTCACCCGGCTCAATTCCCTATCCAGAAAAGCCAAACCCATCCGGTCAATACGCTGGTGGATGATGTCGGTCAAATCCGATGGAATAACCAGCTTTTTCTCAGTATTCAGATTCTTTGAATTGTAGCTTGGGAATCTGAGTTCACAATAGAGATTGGGAAATTTGACCGTATCATGAGCCGGTAGTAATTGGTTTGCTTTATCTATGTCATTCAGAGGGTTCTGAGCATAGGCAAGCAGTGAGGCAAAAGTGGGGTCTGGTGTTTTCTTCCTCTTTTTGGAAGATAATGCTTTTCCTTTCCCTTTATCCGACATCCTGAAAAATAGAATAGAATATAGGCAATTAAGCACTTAGCACGAAGCAAGTAAAACATGTTCAGGATGTAAAATAGATGGCATGCAAACATGATGTGAATTAAACCTGAAACATGGACAGCAAGTAAAAATAGAAAACATAGCCATAAACCAAGAATTCAATGTTTCAAACAATTGCACAATTCTTAAGGAATAGGCATGTTCATCATCATGACTTAAAAGAATGGTTAAAAGGTTAAAATGCAAGTGAAAGTGAAGTTGGTAAGTAAAGAAGTCAGTGAGTTAGAAAAGTGGAGTTAGAAATTAGTAGTATGATGAGAGATGAACCTTTCAAGCATACAAATCATGTTTACAAGCATGAGGGTATGGACCTAACAGAAGTTGCTTTCACAAGAATTGGTGCTGTGAACTTTAGAAAGTAAATGTGCAGCTCTGAACAAGTATAAATTGAATTTGGAAGAAAGAAGAAGTTGCACATAGAAGTACACCAACACTTGATTCCATTAGGCCAATGTCGAACCCAGGAATCAAATAGAAACGGAAATTAGCCCAAGATGAACTTGGTGTGCAGTAAGAAAAGGTTTAGAAAGTGTATATGCCAAGTCCAATTTGTCAGTAGAAATTAGAAGGGAAAATAGTTCCTTGAAAATTGGGCAGCATTCCGGCTTAAAATTGGACGTTCCTGGATGGCAACATAGCACAACTAGCATGATTACAATATTAATTAATTACAGCGGCAATAAGATAGCATCCAGGCAACACAGATTGCATACAGAGCAACTCAAAATTAGCACTCATCAGACAAGTGATCAAACAGAATATGAACACAAACGGAGCACTTATCAGTTCTAGAATCCTCTATCCAGTCCTAGCTACCTAACCGCAATTATTTCTAACTAATCCTAACATGCAACATTTCAATTTTTAACCAACTAACAGAAAACCAACAGAAATGAAAGATTGATAGAAAGCAGAATTAGGGCAGGAACCTGGGAGCTGGGCAGAATCAAAAATGAAAAAGGGAATTGGAGTCGGAGCGGAAGCAATCAGGATCAGTGAGTCGCGCCGTGGTGGATGGTGGCGGTAATGGCAGGGCGGCCGCTGTGACGGCGTTCGGAAGAGGGAGAGGGGAAGCTGGCTATGGTGAGAGGAGGAAAGTGAGAGGAGAATGTGAGATGGGGGAGGTGAGGGAGAGAGAGGGCTGGCCGGTAGCCGGTGGAGCGGAGGTTGCGGAAAGGAGAGAGGAAGAAGAAGACGGTGGAAAGGAGAGGAAGAAGGAGTGCGCGACTGCGCAATGCTCGTCGCACATTAGGTTATCATCCTTTTGAATCGACGCGCGCGTGCATCTTGCGCGTCCGCGTGCATTGATGAAACTCGGGACCTACGCGTACGCGTACAACGCGCACAAGCGTGGATGATCAAAATAGGTAAACACGCGTGCGCATACCGTGCGCGCACACGTGCAAGGAGTTGGGCTGGAGGCTTAAGGTTGGCCTAGATTAGGCCTAACTCTCTGGAAAATGGCCTCGAGGTTGCGCTACTAGACCTGCGCACACGCGGCAAGTGCGCGTCCGCGCGGGTTGAGTTGGGCTGGGGGCTTGAAGTTGGCCCAGATCCAGCGTAACTCTCTGGGGATTGGCTCAAGATTTTGCAGCAGCAGATCGATGCGGACGCGGCAGGTGCACGTTTGCGCGGGTTTCCCTATTGCTGTATGGACGCGCACGCACGTAGTGCGCGTCAGCGTGCGATGAATTGGGCTTGAGGCATAACGCTGGCCTAGGAGAGGCCCAACTCTCTGGAATATGGGTGATGATGTATCTGCTCATGGACGCGTGCGCATACATTGTGCGTCCGCGTCCACTCCCCCTCTCTTTTTTTTTTAATAGAAAATGACTAAAAGCTCTAAATTGCCCAAAGACTCCCCATGATGTTTACAACACCTTATTTAGTCAAAAACCACATACTTTCTAAAATGCAAGTTGGTTTTGAGATTTATTCTATTTCTACTAAGTACAACATGCATGTTGATATGCTAGCAACTAATGTACACAAACAAGCTAATTATGAGATGAAAAAAAACTACCTACAATGGTGACTCAAATCACTTATTAAACAAAATTAGAAGAGAGTGGAAAGAGTTTACCATGGTGGGTGTCTCCCACCTAGCACTTTTAGTTTAAGTCCTTAAGTTGGACATTTTGATGGAGTCCTTGCTAGAGTGGCTTATGCTTGAACTCTTCTTCGAATCCCCACCAGTGTTTGCACTTCCAATAGCCTCCGGGGTCCCAACTTAAACGTACGAGGCTTTCAAGGGGGCCTAAGCAAGTAACAAGGCCCCTAAGTTGATAGTGGTCTATGTATGTTCCGGGGTCCCATACTTTATTTGTCAACCCCTTTTCTTCTTGAGCTTCATGCTTCCATTTGAGTGGCAAACTCATTGAATTCTCGATTAGGCCTCCAAACATTCTCCTAGACCCACGCAATTTGGTTCTACACCATCCATTGCCATTCAACCTTGAGCAAGCGCCCATCATGAACTTAGAGTGATGTTTCCAACCACTACATGACCCTTTTCTTACTCCTCAATCCACAAAGAGCTCTAAGTTGCCCATCCGTCTTAAGTAAACCATATTCAAGTGGGAAAGTAAAGATTAGAGATAAGGATTTTACCCACTTGAATGTTATGTTGGATGGTGACTTAGGAAGGGGTGGTCCCAATGATCTTGCAAGCTCCACTCCCTTGTACTCTTCCTTGATTACCTTCACCTCTTCACAAGCTTCTTCAAATTCAACCTCATCCTCTTGGTGGCTTCTTTCCAATTCATTCTCTTCTTCATTGCTTACCAACGGCATGGGAGAGGATTCAGTCGTAGATAAGAAATTCTCAATGATTGAATCCATCTCTCGATCAACCTCTTCCAATCTTTCATTACTCATACTATGCCTTGGAGGTTGCGCATCATCCTCCTCAACATCATTTTCAAGTTTAATGGGAGAGACTTCAACAACTTCCACAAGATCATCAACAATATCACTTGGTGTGGAAGTGTTCTCAAGCTTGAAATCCACCTCTTGTTTAACTTCCTTTAACTCTTCAACCATTTCTTCTTTCTCAATGATCTCTTCCTCCTTCACTTGTTGCAAGACATATCCCATCTCCTTGTCCTCGTGTTGGGATCTTAAAATCTCCTTCATGCTCATCTCTTCGATTGATTTCTCACATTCATCCGTGGAGATGCTTTGCTTGTTGTATGAATCCCAAGAATATATCTTTTGACGGATGGTTGCTTGAAGTCGATCCATTTCTTCCTTAAAACGATCCCTTAATTCCGGTTCCGCTTTACTAATATAAGTAGGATCATACTGCTCTTGGATTAATGGACATTGATATGCTTCCATGAAGGTCTGTGGCAGAGAGGGAAAATCATGATATAGTTGGAAAGGAGATTCATCAAGGTTTTGAGGTGGGAAGTTATTTTGGTTATTGGTAGAGGGTGGAATTATACGGGACGTAAATTCTTGGAGGGTAGAGGTGAAACTCGTGAGTGCGGTTTGGAGCTCTTCTTGCTCTTGAAGAATGATACCAAGTGTATCATTCATGGGGACTTGGGTTGGAGGGTAAAGATGTTGGAGTGGTGGTGATTCAAGGGTTGCTTGTTCATAATCGTCACAAGGGTATGCATAGGGGGAATATAGACTTGGATCATATGTAGGCAATTGGTGGAAATAAGATGTGGGTTGAGAATATGGTGTATAGAATGATGGTGGTTGAGTGGTATAACCATGATAAGAATCATCATATCCGTAGGAATGATATGCATTATAAGAAGGATTACCATCATAGTAACTTGAAGGGGAAGGTTGCCATGATGATTTCTCAAATGGATGTGGTTCCCTTCCTAAGAATTCATCTCTCCCATAATGTGAGCCATCATTCAAGTTTTCCTCGCCTACAACGTAGTCATAGTCATATCCAAAATCACAAGGACGAGAATTCATAGTGGCAAATAGGAACAAAACTAATGGAGATCTAATGAAAACTAACAAACAAGCAAAAGACAAATATATCTACAATATTCACATATTTACATTAACCAAAAACATGGCACTCATGTGCATTCCCCGGCAACGGCGCCATTTTGATGAATGAATTTTTGCCGGTATAGAAATTATCGAGTAATCAATCGTAGTATAGTCTAAACCGACGCAAAATCCATCATCAAACAATTCTACAATCCATAACCGAGAGTATTAGTCCCAAGTCGTTCTTCCCTAGGAATGCTACAAGGATGCATGTTATTGGTTAAGTGGTCTTTTGTGGCTTGAAGAGAGTGGCATAAAAGTGATAATAAAAGAAAACAACAATCAATCAATATTAAAAGCCTTGGCCAAGGTTGAACATTGGAAGTTCCATCACTATAGCTTCCTTCAATTGTGATAACATAGGAGTGTTGCTTCACTTAGTTAACCCCTAATTATAGAGGAAAGTCAAGTAAAAGTAACTAACTTGAATCACAAGTCCTAGTCTTACCCTAGGGAAGTCTAGCTTTAGTGCACTCTAAGTCAATTAGCAATTCTCAATTCTTAATCAACAATTGACATCCATTATTCAAGTGTGTCCAATGACTCAACCACTAGGCCAAGTGAGGGGGTGCTACTCCATATCTAAAGTTGGCATTTTCTCAAACATTTGGAGAGCAAGAACGAAAGACATAGTAAAATTGAGAAGAGGTTTAGAATCAAAGTGATTTAACACAAGAGATTAACAAGAATCAACAATGAACAACAATGAAAATGAGATCTTCAATGAATTAATAGAATCCAAAACAACAAAGTTAAATCTAAGATCTATGAGAATTGAACAATTACAAACATTAATTGAGATTAGAGAAGATGATCTACAACATGAACAAAGTAAAGTGAGAGTTGCAATAGATCTCACCAAGGAATGGTTGAGAATTGAGAAAATGAAGATGAATCCTAGAGAGAGGTTGGAGTTTCTCTCTCTACAAATGTAACTAACTAAAAATATCTAAGAAAACTTGTAAAATGAGTTTATGGATGTGAATGTGTATTAATCCCCTTCAATCCTTGGTTCTTATATGCAATTTGGCGCCAAAGTTGGTTGCTGAAACCTTCCAAAATCGCCAGGCACGTGTTGCAATAACAGAATCACGTGCGGACTACGACGCGTGCGCGCACGGTACGCGTACGCGTCCCTGGCCGATTTTGCAATGTGCGCGCGGGCGCCTTGTGCGCGTGCGCGTGCTTGGCTGATTTCACTTCTTTGACTTTTTATGCTTCTCTCCACTTGTATGCTTCCTTCCTTGCTCCCTTTGATCCATGCCTAGCCTATTTCAATTCTGGAATTACTAGCAAACACATCAAGCCATCTTATGGAATCAAAGAGGAATTAGAATTCATCAAAATAAGGCTTAAAAAGCATGTTTTTACACTTAAGCACAAATACGGGAGAGATAACAAAACCATGCTAATTCATAGGCTAAATGTGAGAAAAGGTCATCAAAATACTCTAAATTCAATACAAGATAAACCCTAAAAATGGGGTTTATCATTCCTCACCCCCAACAATGGAGTTTAGAGACTCATGCCATCAAAGTGTATAAAATTCAGATCTGAAAATGTCATGAGGTGCAAAGTAAGTCTCTAAAAGTTGTTTAAAAAGTAAACTAGTAACCTAGGTTTACAGAAAATGAGTAAACTATGATAGATAGTGCAGAAATCCACTTCTGGGGCCCACTTGGTGTGTGCTGGGGCTGAGACTTAAGCTTCTCACGTGCCTGGGGCTGTTTTGGGCGTTCAACGCCAGGTTGTAACCTGTTTCTGGCATTGAACTCTAGCTTGTAACCTGTTTCTGGCGCTGGATGCCAGACAGCAGCATGATACTGGCGTTTAATGCCAGTTTACGTCGTCTATCTTCGCGCAAAGTATGGACTATTATATATTGCTGGAAAGCCCTGGATGTCTACTTTCCAACGCCGTTGAGAGCGCGCCAATTGGACTTCTGTAGCGCGAGAAAATCCATTTCGAGTGCAGGGAGGTCAGAATCCAACAACATCAGCAGTCCTTTTTCAGCCTAACTCAGATTTTTGCTCAGCTCCCTCAATTTCAGCCAGAAAATACCTGAAATCACAGAAAAACACACATGTCCAGAAATATGATTTTTTTCCTAAAAACTAATAATATTCTACTAAAAACTAATTAAAACATGCTAAAATCTACATGAAATTACCCACAAAAAGCATATAAAATATCCGCTCATCACAACACCAAACTTAATCTGTTGCTTGTCCCCAAGCAACTAGATGAAAAAAATAGGATAAAAAGAATTTAAGGAGTAATAAAATCTCTGAGTTTTAAGTGAAGCTCAGATTCTAATTTAGATGAGCGGGGCTAGTAGCTTTTTGTTTCTGAACAGTTTTGGCATCTCCCTTTATCCTTTGAAATTCAAAATGATTGGCATCCATAGGAACTCAGAATTCAGATAATATTATTGATTCTCCTAGTGTAGTATGTTGATTCTTGAACACAGTTACTTTATGAGTCTTGGCCATGACCCTAAGCACTTTGTTTTCCAGTATTACCACCGGATACATAAATGCCACAGACACATGACTGGGTGAACCTTTTTGGATTGTGACTCAGCTTTGCTAAAGTCCCCAGTTAGAGGTGTCCAGAGCTCTTAAGCACACTCTTTTTGCTTTGGATCACGACTTTAACCACTCAGTCTCAAGCTTTTTACTTGGACATGCATGCCACAAGCACATGGTTAGGGACAGCTTGATTTAGCCGCTTAGGCCTGGATTTATTTCCTTGGGCCCTCCTATCCATTAATGCTCAAAGCCTTGGATCCTTTTTACCCTTGCCTTTTGGTTTTAAGGGCTATTGGCTTTTTTTGCTTACTTTTTCTTTCTCTCTTTTTTTTCTTCTCTCTTTTTTTTCTTTTTTTTTTCACTGCTTTTTCTTGCTTCAAGAATCAATTTCATGATTTTTCAGATCATCAATAACATTTCTCTTGTTCATCATTCTTTCAGGAGCCAACAATTTTAACATTCATAAAATTTCAATATAAAAAATATGCACTGTTCAAACATTCATTCAGAAGACAAAAAGTATTGCCACCACATATAAATAATTAGAATTTTCCTTATTAAGAACTCGAAAAAAAATTAAATTGCCTCTTTATTCTAAAAATCTACTATTTTATTCATGTTTGATGATGATGAGAAAAATAAATTATAACTTAATTGGAAATAAAACCAAAATAGACATGCTAATTACTAGTACTCCTATATAACTTCTAAGGTAAATTTCTATAATAATACTATCACAAAGTTAAAGCTTAAAATTAGAACTTAACAACCTGTATTTTGGGAAGTGGATGTTCCTTTAGTCTGTGGGGTGCTTGGTCCTTCAAGGAATGGCTTCTGACGCTTTAGTTCCTTCAGTTCACATCCTTGCTCTTCCTGTTCCCTTAGGTGCCATGATCTTGATAAGTTTTAGCTCAGTGATCATGGCAAATCACACCAAACTTAGAGGTTTGCTTGTCCTCAAGCAAAAGAAAGGAAAGGAGAGGAATAGAGGGAGAGGCAATTTCGAAATCCAAAAGATATGATGAGTTGAAAAAGAATTGAAAAAGATTTGGATTGGAAAAAGATTTGTGTTTATGAATTAAGATACATTTGATATTTTTGAAAAAGGGATTTTTGAAATTAGGGTTTTTAGAAATTAGGATTAAAATTTTTGGAATTGAAGGATGATATTTTGAAACATGTTTATGCAAGAAATCATGAATTGAAACATAAAAATTAGAAAATTTGTGAAGAAAAATGAATTTTACCTCCTCCCCACCATTCTGGCGTTAAACGCCCAAATGCTGCTTGTTTTGGGTGTTTAACGCCCAATTGCTGCTTCTCCTGGGCGTTCAACGCCTAGCTGTTGCTTCTTTCTGGCATTGAACGCCAGGAAGTCCTTTGTCACTGGGCGTTTTTCTAAACGCCCAGGATGCTGTAATTTGGCGTTAAACGCCCAGAAGGAGCTTCTTTCTGGCGTTGAACGCCTAGTGGATGCTTCTTTTGGGCGTTCAACGCCCAAAACGTTTCTTACTGGCTTTTTCACGCCAGTGAGCTTCCAAATCCCCTGTAACTCTGTGAATTCAATCAATTGCTATTTTACCTTTTGAAGATACTTTGACCTATACCTGTAAAAATTAATTAACAAAAACAAATAAAATTGAATTTTGTGAATGGCTAGGTTGCCTCCCAGCAAGCGCTTCTTTATTGTCTTTAGCTGGACTATTACTGAGCTCTAATCAAGTCTCAGTTTTGAGCATTCTTGCTCAAAATTGCCTTCAAGATAATGTTTAACTCTCTGTCCATTAACAATGTCTGCAATGTCTGCACACCATGGTACTTCCTGGATGGCAAAGAGTTACTCATCTGGAAAGTTTTCAGAGATTTCAGTAAAAGGGAGGGACGCCCCTTCTACTGGTTCTATTCGGGACAGGTGGTCTGCTACCTGATTCTCTGTCCCTTTTCTGTCTCTTATTTCTATATCAAACTCTTGCAGAAGCAACACCCATCTTATGAGTCTGGTTTTGAATCCTGCTTTATGAGTAGATACCTAAGAGCAGCATGGTCAGTGTACACAATCACTTTTGATCCTACTAAATAGGATCTAAACTTGTCAATGGCGTAAACCACTGCAAGCAGCTCTTTTTCTGTGGTTGTGTAATTCTTCTGTGCGTCATTTAGAACACGACTGGCATAGTAAATGACGTGCAGAAGCTTGTCATGTCTCTGTCCCAACACTGCACCGATGGCATGGTCACTGGCATCACACATTAATTCAAATGGTAATGTCCAGTCTGGTGCAGAGATGACTAGTGCTGTGACCAGCTTAGCTTTCAGAGTCTCAAACGCCTGCAGACATTCCTTATCAAAGATAAATAGCGTGTCAGCAGCTAGCAGATTACTTAAAGGTTTGGCGATTTTTGAAAAATCCTTTATAAACCTCCTATAGAATCCTGCATGCCCCAGAAAGCTTCTGATTGCCTTAACATTGGCAGGTGGTGGTAATTTTTCAATTACCTCTACCTTAGCTTGATCCACCTCTATTCCCTTGTTCGAAATTTTGTGCCCAAGGACAATTCCTTCAGTCACTATAAAGTGACATTTTTCCCAGTTTAAAACCAGGTTAGTCTCTTGGCATCTCTTTAGAACAAGTGCTAGATGGTCAAGACAGGAGCTGAATGAGTCTCCAAATACTGAAAAGTCATCCATGAAAACTTCGAGAAATTTTTCCACCATATCAGAGAAAATTGAGAGCATGCACCTCTGAAAGGTTGCAGGTGCATTGCACAGGCCAAATGGCATCCTTCTGTACGCAAATACTCCAGATGGACATGTGAATGCTGTTTTCTCTTGATCCTGGGGATCTACTGCAATTTGATTATAACCTGAATATCCATCCAAGAAGTAGTAGTATTCATGACCTGCTAATCTTTCTAGCATCTGGTCTATGAATGATAAAGGAAAATAATCCTTTCTGGTGGCTGTAATGAGCCTTCTATAATCAATACACATACGCCACCCTGTAACTGTTCTTGTAGGAACCAGTTCATTTTTTTCATTATAAACCACTGTCATGCCTCCCTTCTTAGGGACGACTTGGACAGGGCTTACCCAGGGGCTGTCAGAAATAGGATAAATAATCCCAGCCTCTAGTAATTTAGTGACCTCCTTCTGCACCACTTCCTTCATGGCTGGATTCAGCCGCCTTTGTGGTTGGACCACTGGCTTGGCGTCACCCTCCAATAGGATCTTGTGCATGCATCTAGCTGGGCTAATGCTCTTAAGATCACTGATGGACCACCCAAGAGCTGTCTTGTGTGTCCTTAGCACTTGAATTAGTGCTTCCTCTTCCTGTGGCTCTAAGGTAGAGCTTATGATTACAGGAAAGGTATCACCTTCTCCCAGAAATACATATTTCAGGGATGGTGGTAATGGTTTGAGCTCGGGTTTAGGAGGTTTCTCCTCTTCCTGAGGGATTTTCAGAGGTTCTATTATTCTCTCTGATTCCTCCAGATTAGGCTGAACATCTTTAAAGATGTCCTCTAGCTCTGATTCGAGACTTTCAGTCATATTGATCTCTCTTACCAAAGAGTCAATAATATCAACACTCATGCAGTCATTTGGGGTGTCTGGATGTTGCATGGCTTTGACAACATTCAACTTGAACTCCTCCACATTGACTCTCAGGGTTACTTCCCCTTTTTGGACGTCAATGAGGGTTTGGCCAGTTGCTAGGAAAGGTCTTCCTAGAATGAGAGTTGCACTCTTGTGCTCCTCCATTTCCAGCACCACAAAGTCAGTGGGAAAGGCAAATGGCCCAACCTTGACAATCATGTCTTCAATCACGCCTGATGGGTATTTAATGGAGCCATCAGCAAGTTGAAGACATATCCGGGTTGGTTTGACTTCTTCAGTCAAACCAAGCTTTGTGATAATAGATGCATGTATTAGGTTGATACTTGCCCCAAGATCACATAGAGCTTGCTTGGTACAATTACCCTCTAATGTCCCGGGGTCTTTAAGCTTCTCAGGTAAGCTTTTCAGAATGACTGCACTGCATTCTTCAGTGAGGTAAACTTTTTCAGTTTTCTCTCCAATCCTTCTTATGACTTAAGATCTCTTTCATGACTTAGCATAAGAGGGTATTTGCTCAAGTGCTTCTGCAAACGAAATCTTTATTTCAAGAGTCCTGAGATAGGCTGCAAAGCGGGCAAATTGCTTATCCTGTTCCGCTTGGCAGAGTTTTTGAGGATGAGGCATTTTGGCTTTATATTCCTCAACCTTAGTTGCTGCAGATTTATTACTTATAGAAGTGGGTTGGGAAGCCTTTTTAGAAGGGTTGTTATCAGCATTTGTATGTGACTGATCCCCCACTGGCGTTTGAATGCCAGGGGTGGAAGCTGGAGTGGCATTAGACGCCAACTCCTTATCTGTTACTGGCGTCTGAACGCCAGAACTGAGCTCCCTTTGGGCGTTCAACGCCGGATTCATGCTTGTTTCTGGCGTTCAACGCCAGGAATGAGCATGGTCTGGGCGTTCAGCGCCAGCATTATTCCTCTCTGGGCTCTGATTATCCTCAGAGGGATTTTGAGTAGCCATTTGTTCATTTCTTGGCTTCCTGCTGCTTTGAAGTGAGGTATTTAATATTTTCCCACTTCTTAATTGAACTGCTTGGTATTCTTCTGCTATTTATTTTGACAATTGCTTTTCTGTTGGCTTTAACTGTACTTCCATATTCCTGTTAGCCATTCTTGTTTCTTGTAGTATTTCCTTGAATTCGGCTAGCTGCTGGGTTAGAAAGTCTAATTGTAGATTGAATTCATTAGCCTGATCCACAGGATTGAGTTCAGCATTTACTGCTTAGGTACAAATGCTGATTTCTGGCAACTGTATCAATAAGCTCTTGAGCTTCTTCAATTGTTTTTCTCATATGTATAGATCCACCAGCTGAGTGATCTAGAGAAATCTGAGCTTTTTCTGTAAGCCCATAGTAGAAGATGCTAATTGCACCCACTCTGAAAACATTTCAGAGGGGCATTTTCTCAGCATCTCTCTGTATCTCTCCCAGGCATCATAAAGGGATTCATTATCTCCTTGTTTGAAGCCTTGGATGCTTACCCTTAGCTGTGTCATCCGTTTTGGAAGAAAATAGTGATTCAGGAATTTTTCTGACAGTTGTTTCCATGTCTTTATGTTGTTCTTAGGTTGGTTATTTAACCACCTCTTAGCTTGATCTTTTACAGCAAATGGAAACAGTAATAATCTGTAGACATCCTGATCTACTTCCTTATCATGCACTGTGTCAGCAATTTGTAAAAATTATGCCAGAAACTCTGTAGGTCCTTCATGTGGAATACCGGAATACTGGCAGCTTTGCTGCACCATGATAATGAGCTGAGGATTCAACTCAAAGCTACTAACTCCAATGGAGGGTATACAAATACTACTCCCATATGAAGCAGTAGTGGGGTTAGCATATGACCCCAGAGTCCTCCTGGACTGTTCATTTCCACTTAATTCCATGATAGAACAAGGGGGATGATATGTATGTTGATATTGTTTATTTTATTATAAGAATAATCTTTGAAATAATAAAATAAAACAAAAACCGAAATAAAAATAAAATAAATAAAGAAAGAAAATTAAGAATTAAAAATTTGAAAACTTTTACGAAGATTTTCGAAAATTTGAGGAGAGAGAGAAAGTGGTTCGGATATTTTTGAAAAAGATTTTTTTTTTTGAAACTTAAAAAGATAAGAATTGAAAAATTTTTGAAATTGAAATTTGAATTTTTATCTAGAAATTTCGAAAATATAGTTTATAATTAGTTAGAAAAGATATTTATTTTTTTGTTTTGAATTTTGAATTTTATGATGAAAGAGAAAAACACATAAAAGACACAAGACTTAAAACTTTTAGATCTAATGCTCCTTATTTTCGAAAATTTTAGAGGGAAAACACCAAGGAACACCAAACTTAAAAATTTTAAGATCAAAACACAAGAAAGACTCAAGAACACCTTGAAGATTCACAAGAATACCAAGAACAAAAGAGAGAACACCAAACTTAAAATTTTTAGAAAACCAAGATAAATTTTCGAAAATTAAAGCAAGATCAACAAGAAAACACCAAACTTAAAGTTTGGTACAAGATTAACTTAAGAAAAATTATTTTTGAAAAAAAAGATTTTAAAAAGAAGATGCCTAGTTGCCAAGAACATAAGCCAACGCTATAACCAACTGAGCTAAAAATGTAACGTATTTTAAAGATGTATTATTTTTATGGATAAAAGTATAATTTTTGAAAGTTAATGTTTTGAAAAAGCACAAGAAAAACAAGAGAAGACACAAAACAAGAAAAACTCAAGATCAAACAAGAAAAATAAACAAGAACAATTTCAAGATCAATGAAGAACAAAGAACACAAATTTGAAAAGTTAAAGAAAAATATAAAATATGCAATTAACACCAAACTTTGAACAAGACACTAAACTCACGAAAAAAATTAAAAATTGATAAAGAAAAATAATATTTTTGAAAAAAATTTTTGAAAAGAAATTATCCTATCAGAATTTAATGACTCTATAGTAACAAAAATAAATTATTCCTAATCTAAGCAATAAAATAAACCTTTAGTTGTTCAAACTCGAATAATCCCCGGCAACGGCGCCAAAAACTTGGTGCACGAAATTGAAAATCACAATTCTTGACAATTCCGCACAACTAACCAGCAAGTGCACTGGGTCGTCCAAGTAATACCTTACGTGAGTAAGGGTCGATCCCACGGAGATTACTGGTTTGAAGCAAGCTATGTTTATTTTATTAATCTTAGTCAGGATGCCAAAAATGTTATTTGGATTTAATTGTAAGAAGTAAAAGTGTTTGGAATAAGTAATTGTTACTTTATTAGTGGAGAATATGTTGGAGTTTTGGAGATGCTTTGTCCTCTGAATTTCTGTAATGTAATATTCCATGCATGGAAAAGTGCAAAGTTCCCTCCATGGCAAGCTGTATGTAGGGTGTCACCATTGTCAGTGGCTACCTCCCATCCTCTCAGTGAAAACGGTCCAGATGCTCTGTCTCAGCCTAACTCAGATTTTTGCTCAGCTCCCTCAATTTCAGCCATAAAATACCTGAAATCACAGAAAAACACACAAACTCATAGTAAAGTCCAGAAATATGATTTTTGCCTAAAAACTAATAATATTCTACTAAAAACTAATTAAAATATGCTAAAATCTACATGAAATTATCCCAAAAAGCGTATAAAATATCCGTTCATCAGGTTTATACCTGACCCCATGTCACACAGAGCCTTCTCAAAGGTCAAGGTGCCTATGGTACAGGGTATTAAGAATTTACCAGGATCTTGTTTCTTTTAAGGTAAAGTTTGCTGAACCCATGTATTTAATTCACTAATGAGCAAGGGAGGTTCATCTTCCCAAGTTTCATTACCAAATAACTTGGCATTCAGCTTCATGATGGTTCCTAGATATTGAGCAACTTGCTCTTCAGTTACATCTTTATCCTCATCAGAGGAGGATTAGTTCTCAGAGCTCATGAATGGCAGAAGGAGGTTTAATGGAATCTCTATGGTCTCTATATGAGCCTCAGATTCCTTTAGGTCCTCAATAGGGAACTCCTTTCTGTCTGGGAGACGTCCCATGAGGTTTTCCTCATTGGGATTCACGTCCTCCCCTTCCTTCTTGTATTCGGCCATTTTAATTATATCAATGGCCTTGCACTCTCTTTTTGGATTCTCTTCTGTATTGCTTGGGAGAGTACTAGGAGGAGTTTCAGTGATTTTCTTACTCAGCTGACCTACTTGTGCCTCCAAATTTCTAATGGAGGACCTTATTTTATTCATGAAACTTAGAGTGACCTTAGATAGATCAGAGACTATGTTTGCTAAGCTAGAGGGACTCTACTCAGAATTCTCTATCTATTACTGAGAAGATGATGGAAAAGGCTTGCTATTGCTAAACATGTTTCTTCCACCATTATTAAAGCCTTGTTGGGGCTTTTGTTGATCCTTCCATGAGAAATTTGGATGATTTCTCCATGAGGGATTATAGGTGTTTCCATAGGCTTCACCCATGTAATTCACCTCTGTCATTGTAGGGTTCTCAGGATCATAAGCTTCTTCTTCAGAAGATGCCTCTTTAGTACTGTTGGATGCATTTTGCAATCCATTCAGACTCTGAGAAATCATGTTGACTTGCTGAGTTAACATTTTGTTCTGAGCTAATATGGCATTCAGAGCATCAATTTCAAGAACTCCCCTCTTCTGAGGCGTCCCATTACTCACAGGATTCCTCTCAGAGGTGTACATGAATTGGTTATTTGCAACTATGTCAATAAGTTCTTGAGCTTCTGCAGGCATTTTCTTTAGGTGAATAGATCAACCTGTAGAATGGTCCAGTGACATCTTAGAAAATTCAGATAGACCATCATAGAATATATCCAAAATGGTCCACTCTGAAAGCGTGTCAGAAGGACACTTTTTGGTCAACTGCTTGTATCTTTCCCAAGCTTCATAGAGGGATTCACCATCTTTTTGCTTGAAGGTATGAACATCTGTAGAACCTATGCACAATTACTCAAGAGGGGGGTGAATTGAGTAATGCAACAACAATGAATCTTTTTACGAAATTTAAAGACAATATACAAAAGTGTTATTGTACTAGTATTTTTCCAAGAGCTTAACTCAATTGCTAAGCATTTATAAGGAGCTTTTACTTTCCAATAGACACCAACTCAAATAAATTGATCAAGCTTTTCACCAATCGGACTTAAGCCACTCCTTAAGTACTTACGAAGCTACTTTTCGATCACAATTTATTTGCTCAAAAGTAAAAGACAATAATATTGAAGAGATGAGTTTGGAGAGATGCAAACGCTATTTAGAGTGGTTCGGCACAATCCTTGTCCTACGTCCACTTTCTTTCTCAATCGCAATTGAGAAGTTCCACTATTGCCAAGCTTCAAGGTGCTCGCACAAAACCTTTTACAATCCGAGTCCTTAGTTTCTAACACCTCACGGTATATGATCACCACTCGTATACTAACCCACTCCACTTAGAGATACCTTCTCTAAGATTTGCCTTGAGTACTTAGTATACCTCTTTGGTATCCTCACCGACTATAGTGTTTATAACTCTTGACTCAACCTTGGAGATCACACTCCAATTTACAAGGTGTACAAGAAAACAATTCTCAGAGAATTGTTGAGATGAAATGAGTACTCTCTAGAAGAGTGTATGATTACAAGTTTAGCACTATTGAACCAATTGATATTGCTCTCTCAAATTGTGTATTATATTACTTTAAAAATGTGTAGAATGAAAGAATATGAACAAGATAGTTTCCAAATACTCAAGATTATGAAATAAGGCTTCAATCCATCCATTTATAGATTCCCCAAACCTTAGAAACGTTGGGGAATTAATGGGATGGAGCATTTATGTCAAAACTAGCCGTTTTTTATATTTTTGAATTATTTGCATCGATGCATAACACTTTGCATCGATGCAAATGTGTCTTTGATGCTGAAATTTGAATTTTCAGCTAGGTTGCATCGATGCAAACATCTTTGCATCGATGCAACAAGTCGTTGCATGCTTTGCATCGATGCAAGATGAGTGTGCATCGATGCAAACCTTAAAGAATGGCTTAAAATCACTTCAAAATGCTTAGGATTGATCTCAAACTTGTTGGAGTCAATTCCTATGCTTTTGTACCTTTGAAAACAAGTTTTTAAACCATTTGGCTAGCATCGAATTTGCCAAAACATTTTGTGAGTGTGTGTTGAGAGATTTAGCAATTGGTTCTTAATAAGAAGTTACCTAAGTCCTAAGACACTATACTTGTCTTCAAATGTTGTGGACTTGAGTTTCTTGTTGTTGTTGTGTTGCTTTCAACTCTTCATTCCTCAACGTTGAATGTTGGTTGATCTTTCAATCATGCTTGTTCATTCAAGTTGTTTGTTGGTTTGTCTTTCATGTCGTTTGTTGGTTTGTCATTCATCAAAACCTACGAATACAAACTTCGCATACAAGCAACATGATTTACAATTTCCCCCTTTTTGATAATGACAAACCAATTTTGAGGATATGCATTTATAAATGATTTTGAAAGCAACAATAATGCACTTTGTTTTATAGAAAGCTTTAGAGAAGACTTCACAAAAAAATTTTGCAGGAGTTCCCCCTAAATATGTGCATTTGTTCCCTTAAAGATTCTTAAAGATTTAGATATCAAAGTTTTTGCTTAGCGGAAGTCTTTTTGAAATCATTGTTTCGCAAACTTGTTTCTTCTTTTCAAATCCTCAAACTTCTCTTCCTTTTTCAAAAGTTCAAAACTTCAAATATCCTCAAACTTTTCTTCCCCCTTTTGACATTATCAAAAATAAGGGAGTTTAAAATGTGTCATAGAAGCATGCATAAAACAGTGAATTTTTTTTTTGGTTTAATTTCTCTATTAATCTCAAGGATGAGATATTCCCCCTTTCAAAAAGAATTTGATTTCCTCTTTTTATATATAATAAGCATGCATAATTCCCCCTAAAATATATCAAGACATGCATATTAACTTAAAATAGGGGTACCAAGCCTATTTTGAGTTATTCACCAAACAAGCATACAAGCATTAATCATTAAACAAAATTATGAAGGAAATATCAAAGTATTTAAACCATAATAGAAATCCTTAACTTACTAGGAGTTAGTTTAACAATTCATATAATCAAATAAGCATAAAGCAATAAAAAGTGACTTTGCTCAAAAATGGGGTTTTGTTGCTCAAAAATGCCAAATTCACTTGTTTTTGTGTAATTTGGTCGTGTTTGCATCGATGCAATGGTCTTTGCATCGATGCACATAGCACGTCGTGTGCTTTGCATCGATGCAAAGCTTAGTTGCATCGATGCAGCATGCATCATTTTGCCCAAAATCACCAAATTTTCATCCTTTGGTGGTTCTTTCTTCAATCCTTTGAGTTCCATCATGTATATACTCACTTAAACCATTATAAACTTCAATTTGTTGATCCTCCATTGTTTATAATCTTCAAATTCTTCAATCTACCTCAAGATTAATCACTCATTCATCAACTCATAAACTTTTCCAACACCGATTACTTTGCCGGTGTTGTTGTCTCCATAGATCACGTTTCCTCCGTTTGTAGGCTCTATTGCGGTGAACTTTGATTCAACCCCGGTCATGTGTTTGGAGCATCCACTATCAACATACCAATTTGTATCCTTAGCTCCAACACGTACCTACAAAATAATTAAAATTTGGTTTTAGGTACCCAAGTGAATTTGGGTCCTTGATGGTTAGTATGAGCATAATGCCCATAAGGTGCCCATCTCGTATCTTGACTACGAAAGTTTATATGTTTAATTCTAGTAAAGCATACGGGTGCTATATGACCTACTTTATTACAATAATGACATATGACATTTGGATTATGCATCCTATGCATGTTTCTAAATGGTTGCCTAGGTTGTTTCCTAAATGCAACATCTTTTGATTTATATACATTGTGATTATAATTTCTAAATGAAGTATGTTGAGGAGGATGTTTAAAGGCTTCATTCCTTTTAGGCATGCTTACCTTTTGGGCTTGCGGTTGCCTAATAGGAGTTTTAGCATTTTTAAGTTTTCCTTTTTCAAAACCCAAGCCTTCCTTGTTATGAACATGCTTTTGGTTTTTCAACATTTTATCTAAGTTCTTTGAAGATTCATTGAACTTAGCTAAAGTGTTCTTAAGATTTGTAATTTCATTTTCATGCATTTTACAAGATTTGTATGGATCACTACTTGTGCTACACTTATCTTTTCCAAGATTGATATTCTCGTTTTTCAACATCTCATTTTGTTTTAAAAGTTCCATATTCTTTTTCTTTAGGAGAGAATAATCTTGGGTAAGTTTTGTGTACACCTCAAGTAAGGCATCATATTCATCTTGTAAATTAAAAGAAGTGGGGTTGTCATCACTAACCTTTTCTTCGCTTGCCATTAAGCAAAGATTTGCAACCTCGTTGTCATCGGAGTCGGATTCATCCTCGTTCTCCCATGATATGTATGCTTTCTCCTTCTTCTTAAATTTCTTGTTTTTGTCCTCCTTTTGAAGTTTTGGACAATTGGGTTTGATGTGTCCAACTTCTCCACACTCATAGCATTTTGGTACCTTTGTTTTGCTCTTGAAGTTTTTCTTCATTGCAAACTTATTGAATCTTTTTAATAAGAGTACAAATTCTTCATCTCCTTCTTCTTCATTATCATCACTTTCTTCTTGCAGTGATGTTGTTTTAAGGGCGAGACTTTTCTTCTTGCTTTCTTCACCTTTTTGTCTATTTAGCATAGTCATTTCATAGGTGAGAAGATTTCCTCGCAGTTGATCAAATGTAAGTTGATCATAGAGCCTTCCTTCCACAATGGCGTTCACTTTGGAGTTCCATTTTGGTGTAAGGCTTGTAAGCACCTTGGTCACAATTTGTTTATCATTGTATTTTGTGCCAAGCATGCTTAGATTGTTGAAGATCTTGGAGAGTCTTTCAAGAGCTTCTTCAATGCTCTCTTCATCTTTCATTTTAAAATTTTCCCATTCATGAACCAACATAAATACCTTTGATTCTTTAACGTGGTCGGTTCCTTCGTAAGTGATTTGGAGTTTATCCCAAATCTCTTTAGCAGTTTCACATGTAGAGATCTTCATATAATCATGCTCGTTAAGTGCACAATGAATGAAGTTGATGGCTTTATCATTCATTGCCACTTTCTTCCAATCATCGTCACTATATTCATCTTCTCCTTTCGGTACTTGCTTTAAGACGGAGACTCATTCTTCTTTAGCGCTTGTTGTCTTTGTTGGAATGTGATTTCCATTCTCAATTACTTTCCAAATTCTCACATCTTGAGAACGGATCCAAATTCTCATCTTATTTTTCCAATAAGAGTAATTTGTTCCGCTAAAAAGAGGAGGTCTAGCGGTTGAGTTACCTTCGCTAGTGTTGTTGTTGTTAAAGCCTGTGCTTGCCATGATCTTTTCCCTTAAACGGTTAAGTCTTTCAAAGGGTTAAGCTCTGATGCCACTTGTAGAACCTATGCACAATTACTCAAGAGGGGGGTGAATTGAGTAATGCAACAACAATGAATCTTTTTACGAAATTTAAAGACAATATACAAAAGTGTTATTGTACTAGTATTTTTCCAAGAGCTTAACTCAATTGCTAAGCATTTATAAGGAGCTTTTACTTTCCAATAGACACCAACTCAAATAAATTGATCAAGCTTTTCACCAATCGGACTTAAGCCACTCCTTAAGTACTTACGAAGCTACTTTTCGATCACAATTTATTTGCTCAAAAGTAAAAGACAATAATATTGAAGAGATGAGTTTGGAGAGATGCAAACGCTATTTAGAGTGGTTCGGCACAATCCTTGTCCTACGTCCACTTTCTTTCTCAATCGCAATTGAGAAGTTCCACTATTGCCAAGCTTCAGGGTGCTCGCGCAAAACCTTTTACAATCCGAGTCCTTAGTTTCTAACACCTCACGGTATATGATCACCACTCGTATACTAACCCACTCCACTTAGAGATACCTTCTCTAAGATTTGCCTTGAGTACTTAGTATACCTCTTTGGTATCCTCACCGACTATAGTGTTTATAACTCTTGACTCAACCTTGGAGATCACACTCCAATTTACAAGGTGTACAAGAAAACAATTCTCAGAGAATTGTTGAGATGAAATGAGTACTCTCTAGAAGAGTGTATGATTACAAGTTTAGCACTATTGAACCAATTGATATTGCTCTCTCAAATTGTGTATTATATTACTTTAAAAATGTGTAGAATGAAAGAATATGAACAAGATAGTTTCCAAATACTCAAGATTATGAAATAAGGCTTCAATCCATCCATTTATAGATTCCCCAAACCTTAGAAACGTTGGGGAATTAATGGGATGGAGCATTTATGTCAAAACTAGCCGTTTTTTATATTTTTGAATTATTTGCATCGATGCATAACACTTTGCATCGATGCAAATGTGTCTTTGATGCTGAAATTTGAATTTTCAGCTAGGTTGCATCGATGCAAACATCTTTGCATCGATGCAACAAGTCGTTGCATGCTTTGCATCGATGCAAGATGAGTGTGTGGTGCGCGAAATTGTGAACAATACTTTTTTCACAACTCTTCATAATCCCCGGTCATGAACCCCAAAAACGTGGTAGCTCAATACCATGGCATTACACAACTTCGCACAACTAACCAGCAAGTGCACTGGGTCGTCCAAGTAATAAACCTTACGCGAGTAAGGGTCGATCCCACGGAGATTGTTAGTATTGAAGCAAGCTATGGTCATCTTGTAAATCTTAGTCAGGCAAACTCAAATGGATATGGGTGATGAACGAAAATAACACAAAGGTAAAGATAGAGATACTTATGTAATTCATTGGTAGGAACTTCAGATAAGCGCATGAAGATGCCTTCCCTTCCGTCTCTCTGCTTTCCTACTGTCTTCATCCAATCCTTCTTACTCCCTTCCATGGCAAGCTTAAGCAAGGGTTTCACCGTTGTCAGTGGCTACCTCCCATCCTCTCAGTGAAAGCGATTGCATATGCTCTGTCACAGCATAGCGGAATTCATCTGTCGGTTCTCAATCAGGCCGAAATAGAATCCAGTAATTCTGTTGCGTCTGTCACTAACGCCCCGCCCTCAGGAGTTTGAAGCACGTCACAGTCATTCAGTCATTGAATCCTACTCAGAATACCACAGACAAGGTTTAGACCTTCCGGATTCTCTTGAATGCCGCCATCAGTTCTCGCCTATACCACGAAGACTCTGATCTCACGGAATGGTTGGCTCGTTTGTCAGACGAGCACTCGGTTGTCAGGCGATCAACCATGCATCGTGCAATCAGGAATCCAAGAGATATTCACTAGAGCCTTGATCGCTTGTAGAACAAGAGTGGTTGTCAGTCACCTTGTTCATAGGTGAGAATGTTGATGAGTGTCACGGATCATCACATTCATCAAGTTGAAGAACAAGTGATATCTTAGAACAAGAACAAGCGGAATTGAATGGAAGAACAATAGTAATTGCATTAATACTCGAGGTACAGCAGAGCTCCACACCTTAATCTATGGTGTGTAGAAACTCCACCGTTGAAAATACATAAGCATGAGGTCTAGGCATGGCCGAATGGCCAGCCTCCCAATGATCTAAGAACTAAAATGTCCAAAGATGATCTAGAGATCTAAAGTGATCAAAAGATTTTAAAATACAATAGTAAAAGGTCCTACTTATAGAAAACTAGTAGCCTAGGGTGTACAGAGATGAGTAAATGACATAAAAATCCTCTTCCGGGCCTACTTGGTGTGTGCTTGGGCTGAGCAATGAAGCATTTTTCGTGCAGAGACTCTTCTTGGAGTTAAACGCCAGCTTTAGTGCCAGTTTGGGCGTTTAACTCCCATTTGGGTGCCAGTTCCAGCGTTTAACGCTGGGATTTCTGAGGGTGACTTTGAACGCCGGTTTGGGCCATCAAATCTTGGGCAAAGTATGAACTATCATATATTGCTGGAAAGCCCAGGATGTCTACTTTCCAACGCCGTTGAGAGCGCGCCAATTGGGCTTCTGTAGCTCCAGAAAATCCACTTCGAGTGCTGGGAGGTCAGAATCCAACAGCATCTGCAGTCCTTTTTGGTCTCTGAATCAGATTTTTGCTCAGGTCCCTCAATTTCAGCCAGAAAATACCTGAAATCACAGAAAAACACACAAACTCATAGTAAAGTCCAGAAAAGTGAATTTTAACTAAAAAATAATAAAAATATACTAAAAACTAACTAGATCATACTAAAAACATACTAAAAACAATGCCAAAAAGTATACAAATTATCCGCTCATCACAACACCAAACTTAAATTGTTGCTTGTCCCCAAGCAACTGAAAATCAAACAAGATAAAAAGAAGAGAATATGCAATGAATTCCAAAAACATCTATGAAGATCAGTATTAATTAGATGAGCGGGGCTTTTAGCTTTTTGCCTCTGAATAGTTTTGGCATCTCACTCTATCCTTTGAAATTCAGAATGGTTGGCTTCTTTAGGAACTCAGAGTCCAGATAGTGTTAATGATTCTCCTAGTAAAGTATGATTATTCTTGAACAAAGCTACTTATTGAGTCTTGGCTGTGGCCCAAAGCACTCTGTCTTCCAGTATTACCACCGGATACATACATGCCACAGACACATAATTGGGTGAACCTTTTCAGATTGTGACTCAGCTTTGCTAAAGTCCCCAACTAGAGGTGTCCAGGGTTCTTAAGCACACTCTTATTTGCCTTGGATCACAACTCTTATTTCTATATATATATATATTTTTTTTTTTCGATTTTTCTCTCTTTTCTTTTTTTTTCGATTTTTCTTTTTTTTTTTAAATAGAAATGCTTTTTTTCTTGCTTCAAGAATCATTTTGATGATTTTTCAGATCCTCAGTAACATGTCTCCTTTTTCATCATTCTTTCAAGAGCCAACATTCATAAACCACAAATTCAAGATACATATGCATTGTTTAAGCATACATTCAGAGAACAAAAATATTGCCACCACATCAAAATAATTAAACTGTTATAAAATTCAAAATTCATGCAATTCTTTCCTTTTCAATTAAGCACGTTTTTATTGAAGAAAGGTGATGGATTCATAGGACATTCATAACTTTAAGGCATAGACACTAAGACACTAATGATCACAAGACACATACATGGATAAACATAAGCATAAAATTCGAAAAACAGAAGAATAAAGAACAAGGAAATCAAAGAACGGGTCCACCTTAGTGATGGCGGCTCTTTCTTGCTCTTGAAGATCCTATGGAGTGCTTGAGCTCCTCAATGTCTCTTCCTTGTCTTTGTTGCTCCTCCCTCATGATTCTTTGATCTTCTCTAATCTCATGAAGGATGATGGAGTGTTCTTGATGCTCCACCCTTAGTTGTCCCATGTTGGAACTCAACTCTCCTAGGGAGGTGTTTAATTGCTCCCAATGGTTTTGTGGAGGAAAGTGCATCCCTTGAGGAATCTCAGGGATCTCATGATGAGTGGGATCTCTTGTGTGCTCCATCCTCTTCTTAGTGATGGGCTTGTCCTCATCAATGGGGGTGTCTCCCTCTATGTCAACTCCCACTGAATAACAGAGGTGACAAATGAGGTGAGGAAAGGCTAACCTTGCCAAGGTAGAAGACTTGTCCGCCACCTTATAGAGTTCTTGGGCTATAACCTCATGAACCTCTATTTCTTCTCCAATCATGATGCTATGGATCATGATAGCCCGGTCTATGGTAACTTCGGACCGGTTGCTAGTGGGAATGATTGAGCGTTGTATGAACTCTAACCATCCTCTAGCCACGGGCTTGAGGTCATGCCTTCTTAATTAAACCGGCTTTCCTCTTGAATCTCTCTTCCATTGGGCGCCCTCTTCACATATGACTGTGAGGACTTGGTCCAACCTTTGATCAAAGTTGACCCTTCTAGTGTAAGGGTGTTCATCTCCTTGCATCATAGGCAAGTTGAACGCCACCCTCACACTTTCCGGACTAAAATCCAAGTATTTCCCCCGAACCATAGTAAGATAATTCTTTGGATTCGGGTTCACACTTTGGTCATGGTTCTTGGTGATCCATGCATTGGCATAGAACTCTTGAACCATCAGGATTCCGACTTGTTGAATGGGGTTGGTAAGAACTTCCCAACCTCTTCTTCGGATCTCATGTCGGATCTCCGGATATTCACCCTTTTTGAGTGAAAAAGGGACCTCGGGGATCACCTTCTTCAAGGCCACAACTTCATAGAAATGGTCTTGATGCACCCTTGAGATGAATCTTTCCATCTCCCATGACTCGGAGGTGGAAGCCTTTGCCTTCCCTTTCCTCTTTCTAGAGGTTTCTCCGGCCTTGGATGCCATAAATGGTTATGGAAAAACAACTAACCAGCAATCACACTTTTGCAATCCCGCACAACTAACCAGCAAGTGTACTGGGTCGTCCAAGTAATACCTTGCATGAGCAAGGGTCGATCCCACAAAAAGCAATGCTTTTACCACACCAAACTTAAAATGTTTGCTCGTCCTCGAGCAAAAGAAGAAAGAAGAGAGTAGAAGAAGAAGAAATGAAGGAGATGGAGAGGGCTTTGTGTTCGGCCAAAAGGGAGAAGAAGTAGTGTTTAAGGTGTGTGAAAGTGAAGGAGTGAAGGAGGGTTTAGATAGGAGAGGGGTTTTTGGGGAAGAGGTGTTGAGGTGATTGGTGAAGAAGAGAGAGAGTGGTAGGGTAGGTGGGGATCCTGTGGGGTCCACAGATCCTGAGGTGTCAAGGAAAAGTCATCCCTGCACCAAATGGCATGCAAAATCACGTTTTGTGCCATTTCTAGCGTTAAACGCCGGGCTGGTGCCCATTTCTGGCGTTTAACGCCAGCATCTTGCCCCTTTCTGGCGTTTAACACCAGTCTGGTGCCCCTTTCTGGCGTTAAACGCCCAGAATGGTGCCAGACTGGGCGTTAAACGCCCACCAGCTAACCTCACTGGCGTTTAAACGCCAGTGGGTGCGTCCTCCAGGGTGTGCTGTTTTTCTTCCTGTTTTTCATTCTGTTTTTGCTTTTTTCATGGATTTTGTGACTTTTTATGATCATCAACCTACAAAAGAGATAAAATAACAAAAGAAAATAATTAATTATAAAACATTGGGTTGCCTCCCAACAAGCGCTTCTTTAATGTCATTAGCTTGACAGAGGACTCTCATGGAGCCTCAGAAATGCTCAGAACCGTGTTGGAACCTCCCAACACCAAACTTAGAGTTTCAATGTGGGGGTTCAACACCAAACTTAGAGTTTGGTTGTGGCCTCCCAACACCAAACTTAGAGTTTGACTGTGGGGGCTCTTTTTGGCTCTGTTTTGAGAGAAGCTCTTCATGCTTCCTCTCCATGATGACAGAGGGATATCCTTGGGCCTTAAACACCAAGGATTCTTCATTCACTTGAATGATCAACTCTCCTCTATCAACATCAATCACAGCCTTTGCTGTGGCTAGGAAGGGTCTGCCAAGGATGATGGATTCATCCATGCACTTCCCAGTCTCTAGGACTATGAAATCAGTAGGGATGTAGTGGTCTTCAACTTTAACTAGAACATCCTCTACAAGTCCATGGGCTTGTTTTCTTGAGTTGTCTGCCATCTCTAGTGAGATTTTTGCAGCTTGCACCTCAAAGATCCCTAACTTCTCCATTACAGAGAGGGGCATGAGGTTTACACTTGACCCTAAGTCATACAAGGCCTTCTTGAAGGTCATGGTGCCTATGGTACAAGGTATAGAAAAATTCCCAGGATCTTGCCTCTTTTGAGGCAGTGTCTGCCTAGACAAGTCATCCAGTTCCTTGGTGAGCAAAGGGGGTTCATCCTCCCAAGTCTCATTTCCAAATAACTTGTCATTTAGCTTCATGATTGCTCCAAGGTATTTAGCAACTTGCTCTTCAGTGACATACTCATCCTCTTCAGAGGAAGAATACTCATCAGAGCTCATGAATGGCAGAAGTAAGTCCAATGGAATCTCTATGGTCTCAGTTTGAGCCTTAGATTCCCATGGTTCCTCATTGGGGAACTCAGTGGAGGCCAGTGGACGTCCAGTGAGGTCTTCCTCAGTGGCGTTCACTGCCTCTTCTTCCTCCCAGAATTCGGCCATGTTGATGGCCTTGCACTCTCCTTTTGGATTTTCTTCTGTATTGCTTGGGAGAGTACTAGGAGGGAGTTCAGTAATTTTCTTGCTCAGCTGACCCACTTGTCCTTCCAAATTTCTGATAGAGGACCTTGTTTCAGTCATGAAACTTTGAGTGGTTTTGATCAGATCAGAGACCATGGTAGCTAAGTCAGAGGTATTCTGCTTAGAGCTCTCTGTCTGTTACTGAGAAGATGATGGAAAGGGTTTGCTATTGCTAAACCTGTTTCTTCCACCATTATTGTTATTGAAACCTTGTTGAGGTCTCTGTTGATCCTTCCATGAAAGATTTGGATGATTCCTCCATGAAGGATTATAGGTGTTTCCATAGGGTTCTCCCATGTAATTCACCTTTTCTATTGAAGGGTTCTCAGGATCATAAGCTTCTTCCTCAGATGAAGCTTCCTTAGTACTGCTGGGTGCATTTTGCATTCCAGACAGACTTTGAGAAATCATATTGACTTGTTGGGTCAATATTTTGTTCTGTGCCAACATGGCATTCAGAGTGTCAATCTCAAGAACACCTTTCTTCTGACTAGTCCCATTGTTCACAGGATTTCTTTCAGAAGTGTACATGAATTGGTTATTTGCAACCATTTCAATCAGCTCTTGAGCTTCTGCAGGCGTCTTCTTCAAATGAAGAGAGCCTCCAGCAGAGCTATCCAAGGACATCTTGGACAGTTCAGAGAGACCATCATAGAAAATACCTATGATGCTCCATTCAGAAAGCATGTCAGAGGGACACTTTCTGATTAATTGTTTGTATCTTTCCCAAGCTTCATAGAGGGATTCTCCTTCCTTCTGTCTGAAGGTTTGGACTTCCACTCTAAGCTTACTCAATTTTTGAGGTGGAAAGAACTTTGCCAAGAAGGCATTGACTAGCTTTTCCCAAGAGTCCAGGCTTTCTTTAGGTTGGGAATCCAACCATGTTCTAGCTCTGTCTCTTACAGCAAAAGGGAATAGCATTAGTCTGTAGACCTCAGGGTCAACCCCATTAGTCTTGACAGTGTAACAGATTTGCAAGAACTCAGCTAAAAACTGATGAGGATCTTCCAATGGAAGTCCATGGAACTTGCAATTCTGTTGCATTAGAGAAACTAATTGAGGCTTAAGCTCAAAGTTGTTTGCTCCAATGGCAGGGATAGAGATGCTTCTCCCATAGAAGTCGAGAGTAGGTGCAGTAAAGTCACCCAGCACCTTCCTTGCATTGTTGGCATTGTTGTTGTTTTCGGCTGCCATGTGTTCTTCTTCTTTGAAGAATTCGGTTAAGTGCTCTAAAGAGAGTTGTGCTTTGGCTTCTCTGAGCTTTCTCTTCAAGGTCCTTTCAGGTTCAGGATCAGCCTCAACAAGAATGCCTTTGTCTTTGCTCCTGCTCATAAGAAAGAGAAGAGAACAAGAAAATGTGGAGTCCTCTATGTCACAGTATAGAGATTCCTTTAGGTGTCAGAGGAAAAGAAGAGTAGAAGACAGAAGTAGAAAATTCGAACTTAACAAAGAAGATGGGGTTCGAATTTTGCATTAAGGGAGAGTGTTAGTCCATAAATAGAAGGATGTGAGAAGGAGGGAAGTAATTTTCGAAAATTATGTAAAAAAATTTGAAAACATTTTTGAAAAACATTACTTAATTTTCGAAAATGAAAATGGAAAAGAAATCAAGTGATTTTTGAAAAAGAGTTTGAAATTAGAAATCAAAATGATTTGATTGAAAACTATTTTGAAAAAGATGTGGTTAAGAATATATGATTGGTTTTAAAAAGATGTGATTGAGAAGATATGATTTGAAAAACATTTTAAAAAGATTTGATTTGAAAATTAAAAACTTGACTAACAAGAAAAGATATGATTCAAACATTAAACCTTTCTCAACAGAAAAGGTAACATACTTGAAATGTTGAATCAAATCATTAATTGATAGTAAGTATCTTTAAAAATAGAAAGAAATTGATTTTGAAAAAGATTTGATTGAAAAATTGATTTGAAAAAGATTTGATTTCGAAAAGATTTTGAAAACTAAAAAAAATTGCATTGAAAAACAAAATCTTCCCCCTTTAGCCATCCTGGTGTTAAACACCCAGAATGGTGCACATTCTGGCGTTTAACGCCCAAAATACTACCCTTTTGGGCGTTAAACGCCCAACCAGGTACCCTGGCTGGCGTTTAAACGCCAGTCTGTCCTTCTTCACTGGGCGTTTTGAACGCCCAGCTTTTTCTGTGCAATTCTTCTGCTGTATGTTCTGAATCTTCAATTCTCTGTATTATTGACTTGAGAAGACACAAATTAAAAATATTTTTGGATTTTTAATAATAAGGAAAAATCAAAATGCAACAAGAATCAAATAACAATGCATGCAAGACACCAAACTTAGCAGTTTGTAGACTACTGACACTAACAAAATGAAAATGCATATGAGACACACAAAACACTCAAGTCAATAGAATTCAAAGATCAGAGCAAGTAAATCATCAAGAACATCTTGAAGATCACTTAGACATATGAATGTATGCAATTGACACCAAACTTAAGATGAGACACTAGACTCAAACAAGAAATATTTTTGGATTTTATGATTTTGTAAAATTTTTTTGTGTTTTTCGAAAATTAAATGGAAAAAGGTATCAAGATTCTTAATGAGAATTCCAGGAATCAGTGCAATGCTAGTCTAAGACTCCGGTCCAGGAATTAGACATGGCTTCACAGCCAGCCAAGCTTTCAAAGAAAGCTTCGGTCCAAAACACTAGACATGGCCAGAGGCCAGCCAAGCCTTAGCAGATCACTGCTCCAAAAGCAAGATTGATAAGAAATCAACAAGCTCTTGTGGTGATAAGTTGAAACCTCGGTCCAATGAGATTAGACATGGCTTCTCAGCCAGCCAGATTTCAACAAATCATCATGAAACTCTAGAATTCATCTTCAAGAATTTCGAAAAAATAAATACCTAATCTAAGCAACAAGATGAACCGTCAGTTGTCCAAACTAGAACAATCCCCGGCAACGGCGCCAAAAACTTGGTGTTGTTGCCGGATCTTGGCAATGATGTTACCAAAAGCTTGCTCAAAACTTGAACAATCCCCGGCAACGGCGCCAAAAACTTGGTGGCGCGAAATTGTGAACAATACTTTTTTCACAACTCTTCATAATCCCCGGTCATGAACCCCAAAAACGTGGTAGCTCAATACCATGGCATTACACAACTTCGCACAACTAACCAGCAAGTGCACTGGGTCGTCCAAGTAATAAACCTTACGCGAGTAAGGGTCGATCCCACGGAGATTGTTAGTATTGAAGCAAGCTATGGTCATCTTGTAAATCTTAGTCAGGCAAACTCAAATGGATATGGGTGATGAACGAAAATAACACAAAGGTAAAGATAGAGATACTTATGTAATTCATTGGTAGGAACTTCAGATAAGCGCATGAAGATGCCTTCCCTTCCGTCTCTCTGCTTTCCTACTGTCTTCATCCAATCCTTCTTACTCCCTTCCATGGCAAGCTTAAGCAAGGGTTTCACCGTTGTCAGTGGCTACCTCCCATCCTCTCAGTGAAAGCGATTGCATATGCTCTGTCACAGCATAGCGGAATTCATCTGTCGGTTCTCAATCAGGCCGGAATAGAATCCAGTGATTCTTTTGCGTCTGTCACTAACGCCCCGCCCTCAGGAGTTTGAAGCACGTCACAGTCATTCAGTCATTGAATCCTACTCAGAATATCACAGACAAGGTTTAGACCTTCCGGATTCTCTTGAATGCCGCCATCAGTTCTCGCCTATACCACAAAGACTCTGATCTCACGGAATGGTTGGCTCGTTTGTCAGACGAGCACTCGGTTGTCAGGCGATCAACCATGCATCGTGCAATCAGGAATCCAAGAGATATTCACTAGAGCCTTGATCGCTTGTAGAACAAGAGTGGTTGTCAGTCACCTTGTTCATGGGTGAGAATGTTGATGAGTGTCACGGATCATCACATTCATCAAGTTGAAGAACAAGTGATATCTTAGAACAAGAACAAGCGGAATTGAATGGAAGAACAATAGTAATTGCATTAATACTCGAGGTACAGCAGAGCTCCACACCTTAATCTATGGTGTGTAGAAACTCCACCGTTGAAAATACATAAGCATGAGGTCTAGGCATGGCCGAATGGCCAGCCTCCCAATGATCTAAGAACTAAAATGTCCAAAGATGATCTAGAGATCTAAAGTGATCAAAAGATTTTAAAATACAATAGTAAAAGGTCCTACTTATAGAAAACTAGTAGCCTAGGGTGTACAGAGATGAGTAAATGACATAAAAATCCTCTTCCAGGCCTACTTGGTGTGTGCTTGGGCTGAGCAATGAAGCATTTTTCGTGCAGAGACTCTTCTTGGAGTTAAACGCCAGCTTTAGTGCCAGTTTGGGCGTTTAACTCCCATTTGGGTGCCAGTTCCAGCGTTTAACGCTGGGATTTCTGAGGGTGACTTTGAACGCCGGTTTGGGCCATCAAATCTTGGGCAAAGTATGGACTATCATATATTGCTGGAAAGCTCAGGATGTCTACTTTCCAACGCCGTTGAGAGCGCGCCAATTGGGCTTCTGTAGCTCCAGAAAATCTACTTCGAGTGCAGGGAGGTTAGAATCCAACAGCATCTGCAGTCCTTTTTGGTCTCTGAATCAGATTTTTGCTCAGGTCCCTCAATTTCAGCCAGAAAATACCTGAAATCACAGAAAAACACACAAACTCATAGTAAAGTCCAGAAAAGTGAATTTTAACTAAAAACTAATAAAAATATACTAAAAACTAACTAGATCATACTAAAAACATACTAAAAACAATGCCAAAAAGTATACAAATTATCCGCTCATCAGTGTGCATCGATGCAAACCTTAAAGAATGGCTTAAAATCACTTCAAAATGCTTAGGATTGATCTCAAACTTGTTGGAGTCAATTCCTATGCTTTTGTACCTTTGAAAACAAGTTTTTAAACCATTTGGCTAGCATCGAATTTGCCAAAACATTTTGTGAGTGTGTGTTGAGAGATTTAGCAATTGGTTCTTAACAAGAAGTTACCTAAGTCCTAAGACACTATACTTGTCTTCAAATGTTGTGGACTTGAGTTTCTTGTTGTTGTTGTGTTGCTTTCAACTCTTCATTCCTCAACGTTGAATGTTGGTTGATCTTTCAATCATGCTTGTTCATTCAAGTTGTTTGTTGGTTTGTCTTTCATGTCGTTTGTTGGTTTGTCATTCATCAAAACCTACGAATACAAACTTCGCATACAAGCAACATGATTTACAACATCCACTCTAAGCTTGCTCAACTTTTAAGGAGGAAAGAACTTGGCCAAGAAAGCCGTGACCAGCTTATCCCAAGAGTCCAGGCTATCTTTAGGTTGTGAGTCCAACCATGTTCTAGCTTTGTCTCTTACAGCAAAAGGGAAAAGCATGAGCCTGTAGACTTCAGGATCTACTCCATTAGTCTTAACAGTATCACAGATCTACAAGAACTCAGTTAAAAACTGGTAGGGATCTTCTGATAGAAGTCCATGAAACTTGCAGTTCTGTTGCATTAGAGCAACTAGTTGAGGCTTCAGCTCAAAATTATTTGCTCCAATGGCAGGGATTGAGATGCTTCTTCCATAAAAATTAGAAGTAGGTGTAGTATAATCACCAAGCATCCTTCTTGCGCCTCCACCATTGTTATTGGGTTCGGCCATGTCTCTTTCTTTTTTGAGATTCTCTGTAAGGTTTTCTCTGAATTGTTATGCTCTAGCTTCTCTTAGCTTCTTCTTCAGAGTCCTTTCAGGTTCAGGATCTGCTTCAACAAGAATGTTCTTGTCTTTGCTCCTACTCATATGAAAAGGAAGAGAACAGAAAAGGAAAAGGAGTCATCTATGTCACAGTATAGAGATTCCTTTATGTGAGTAGAAGGAGAAAAGAATAGAAGAAGGAGGAGAAAATTTTGAACACAAATAGAGGAGAAGGTTCAAATTTTGAGATGAAGAGAAGTGTTAGTAAATAAATAAAATAAATAGAAAGAGATAAGAGGGAGAGAATTTTCGGAAATTGTTTTGAAAAAAATGGTTAGTGATTTTCGAAAATTAAAAGAAGAAATAAAATTAAAATTAAAATTTGAAACAATTAGTTAATTAAAAGAATTTTGAAAAAGAGGGAGATGATTTTCGAAAATTAGATAGAGAAAAGTAGTTAGGTGGTTTTGAAAAAGATAAGAATTAGTAAAACAAACAAAAAGTCAATTAGTTAGCTAAAAAATATTTGAAAATCAATTTTGAAAAGATAAGAAGTTAGAAAAGATTTTGAAATTGATTTTGAAAAAGATATGATTGAAAAGATATGATTGAAAGTTGTTTTGAAAAAGATTTAATTTCTAAAATTAAAATTGATTACTTGACTAACAAAAAACTAAAAGATATGATTCTAGAATTTAAAGATTGAACCTTTCTTAATAAGAAAGTAACAAACTTCAAATTTTTGAATCAATCACATTAATTGTTAGTAAAGTTTTTGAAAATTTGAAATAAAATTAAGAAAAAGATTTTGAAAAATAATTTTTAAAATTTTCGAAAATAATAAAAAAATAAAAAGGATTTGATTTTTGAAAAAGATTTTGAAAAAGGTAGGATTTTTAAAAATGAAATCTTGACTTGACTAATAAGAAACAACTTATTTTAAAAATTTTTTACTAAGTCAACCCAAAGATTTCAAAATTTATGAGTAAAATAAGGAAAATATATTTTTTTGATTTTTTAAATTTTTTAATGATGAGAGAGAAAAACACCAATTTGAAGCAAAACATAAAAATCATGAATCAAAATAACTAATGCATGCAAGAACACTATGAATATCAAGATGAATACCAAGAACACTTTGAAGATCAAGATGAGCATCAAGACTTATTTTTGAAAAGTTTTCAAGAAAAGAAAAACATGCAAGACACCAAACTTAGAAATTTTTAATGTTTAGACTCTATGAATACAAAAATGCATATGAAAAACAACAAAAGACACAAAACAAGAAAATATGAAGATCAACCAAGAAGACTTGTCAAGAACAACTTGAAGATCATGAAGGATGCAATGCATGAATTTTTCGAAAAATGCACAAAATTTTTTTTAAAATATGCAATTGACACCAAACTTAAAAATTGGCACTAACTCAAATAAGAAACACAAAATATTTTTTATTTTTATGATTTTATTAAATTTTTTGGATTTTTTGAAAATTATTTTTGGAAAAATGAAAAAGAAGAAAAATTTTTGAAAGATTTTTGAAAACTTTTTGAAAAAAAAATTACCTAATCTGAGCAACAAGATGAACCGTCAGTTGTCCAAACTCGAACAATCCCCGACAACGGTGCCAAAAACTTGATAGGCAAAATTGTGATTCATAAATGGCTCCAAAAACATGGTGCACAATACTATGGTTCACTCACAGTCTTCACAACTTCGCACAACTAACCAACAAGTGCACTAGGTCGTCCAAGTAATAAACCTTACGTGAGTAAGGGTCGATCCCACGGAGATTGTTGGTATGAAGCAAGCTATGATCATCTTGTAAATCTCAGTCAGTCGAATAATAATGGTTATACTGGTTTTCGAATATAAAGATAAATAAAGCATGAAATAAAGATAGAGATACTTATGTAATTCATTGGTGGGAATTTCAAATAAGCGCATGAAGATACTGTGTTCCTTCTGAATCTTTGCTTTCCTACTGCTTTCATCCAATCATTCTTACTCCTTTCTATGGCAAGCTGTATGTTGGGTTTCACCGTTGTCAATGGCTACCTCCCGTCCTCTCAGTGAAAATGGTCCAAATGCTCTGTCACAGCACGGCTAATCATCTGTCGGTTCTCGATCATGTCGGAATAGAATCCAGTGATTCTTTTGCGTCTGTCACTATGCCCAACACTTGTGAGTTTGAAGCTCGTCACAATCATCCCATCTCAGATCCTACTCAGAATACCACAGACAAGGTTTAGACTTTTTGGATCTTAGGAATGGCCACCAGAAATTCTAGCTTATACCACGAAGACTCCGATCTTTCGGAATGGAGGCTAAGAGATACACGCTCGTTCTAAGGTAGAACGGAAGTAGTTGTCAGTCACGCGTTCATAGGTGAGAATGATGATGAGTGTCACGGATCATCACATTCATCATGTTGAAGTGCAGCGAATATCTTAGAATAAGAATAAGCATGAATTGAATAGAAGATAGTAGTAATTGCATTAAAACTCGAGGTACAGTAGAGCTCCACACCTTAATCTATGGTGTGTAGAAACTCCACTGTTGAAAATACATAAGTGATGGTCCAGGCATGGCCGAATGGGCAGCCCCCATGAAGGTCTAAAATCGCATACACTAATTAAAGATCAATCAAAAGACTGGACACTAGTACAATAGTAAAAAGTTCTATTTATACTAGACTAGCTACTAGAATTTACAGAAATAAGTCTAAGTGCAGAAATCCACTTTCGGGGCCCACTTTGGTGTGTGCTTGGGCTGAGCTTGAGCTTTACACGTGTAGAGGCTTCTCTTGGGGTTAAACACCAAGTTGTAACGTGTTTTTGGTGTTTAACTCTGGTTTGTGACGTGTTTCTGGCGTTTTACTCCAGAATGCAGCATGGAACTGGCGTTGAACACCAGTTTGCATCATCTAAACTTGAATAAAGTATGGACTATTATATATTGCTGGAAAGTCCTGGATGTCTAATTTCCAACGCAATTCAGAGTGCGCCATTTGAAGTTCTGTAGCTTCAGAAAATCCATTTCGAGTGCATGGAGGTCAGAATCCAACAGCATCAGCAGTCCTTTTTCAGCCTGAATAAGATTTTTGCTTAGATACCTCAATTTCAGCTAGAAAATACTTAAAATCACAGAAAAACACACAAACTCATAGTAAAGTCCAGAAATGTGAATTTTGCATAAAAACTAATAAAAACATCCCTAAAAGTAGCTAGATCCTACTAAAAACTACCTAAAAATAATGCCAAAAAGCGTATAAATTATCCGCTCATCAATAACCTCTTTTCATTTTCTCTTTTTGTACATATTGGTAACTAGTTTAAATCCATGTTTTTGGTTATTTTGTTGAGTATATTTAGTAGTATAGTATGTTAAATAAGATTTTAGGGTGTTTTGGCAGCTGTTTGAAGGTTTGGAATGCTTGGTTTGGTGCAAGAACTTGGAAAATTTTTGAAAAACAGAGCACCATCCACGCACACGCGCACCTAGCACGTACGCGCAACCCAGCATTTTCGATCAGTGCGCGTGTGCGTGGATGCAAAAATTTTACCCCCAGCCAAAAACCCGAGAGTTAGGCCTGTACTGTGCAAATATTGGGCCTCAGGCACAAACCAACCCACGCGTACGCATGATGAGCGGATAATTTGTATACTTTTTGGCATTGTTTTTAGTATGTTTTTGATATGATCTAGTTAGTTTTTAGTATATTTTTATTAGTTTTTAGTTAAAATTCACTTTTCTGGACTTTACTATGAGTTTGTGTGTTTTTCTGTGATTTCAGGTATTTTCTGGCTGAAATTGAGGGACCTGAGCAAAAATCTGATTCAGAGGCCAAAAAGGACTGCAGATGCTGCTGGATTCTGACCTCCCTGCACTCGAAGTGAATTTTCTGGAGCTACAGAAGCCCAATTGGCGCGCTCTTAACGGCGTTGGAAAGTAGACATCCTGGGCTTTCCAGCAATATATGATAGTCCATACTTTGCCCAAGATTTGATGGCCCAAACCGGCGTTCAAAGTCACCTCAAGAAATCCCAGCGTTAAACGCTGGAACTGGCACCCAAATGGGAGTTAAACGCCCAAACTGGCATGAAAGCTGGCGTTTAACTCCAAGAAGAGTCTCTGCACGAAAAATGCTTCAATGCTCAGCCCAAGCACACACCAAGTGGGCCCGAAAGTGGATTTTTATGTCATTTACTCATTTCTGTACACCTGAGGCTACTAGTTCTTATAAGTAGGACCTTTTGCTATTGTATTAGTAGACTTTGGTAGCTATCTTCATTTTTATGCTATCTTAGATCATTGGGAGGCTGGCCATTCGGCCATGCCTAGACCTTATGCTTATGTATTTTCAACGGTGGAGTTTCTACACACCATAGATTAAGGTGTGGAGCTCTGCTGTACCTCGAGTATTAATGCAATTACTATTGTTCTTCCATTCAATTCCACTTGTTCTTGTTCTAAGATATCACTTGTTCTTCAACTTGATGAATGTGATGATCTGTGACACTCATCATCATTCTCACCCATGAACAAAGTGACTGACAACCACTCTTGTTCTACAAGCAACTAAGGCCATAGTGAATGTCTCTTGGATTCCTGATTGCACGATGCATGGTTGATCGCCTGACAACCGAGTGCTCGCCTGACAAATGAGCCAACCATTCCGTGAGATCAGAGTCTTCGTGGTATAGGCGAGAACTGATGGCGGCATTCAAGAGAATCCGGAAGGTCTAACCTTGTCTGTGGTATTCTGAGTAGGATTCAATGACTGAATGACTGTGACGTGCTTCAAACTCCTGAGGGCGGGGCGTTAGTGACAGACGCAAAAGAATCACTGGATTCTATTCCGGCCTGATTGAGAACCGACAGATGAATTCCGCTATGCTGTGACAGAGCATATGCAAATCGCTTTCACTGAGAGGATGGGAGGTAGCCACTGACAACGGTGAAACCCTTGCTTAAGCTTGCCATGGAAAGGAGTAAGAAGGATTGGATGAAGGCAGTAGGAAAGCAGAGAGACGGAAGGGAAGGCATCTTCATACGCTTATCTGAAGTTCCTACCAATGAATTACATAAGTATCTCTATCTTTACCTTTGTGTTATTTTCGTTCATCACCATTACCATTTGAGTTTGCCTGACTAAGATTTACAAGATGACCATAGCTTGCTTCAATACTAACAATCTCCGTGGGATCGACCCTTACTCACGTAAGGTTTATTACTTGGACGACCCAGTGCACTTGCTGGTTAGTTGTGCGAAGTTGTGTAATGCCATGGTATTGAGCTACCACGTTTTTGGAGCCATTACCGGGGATTATGAGAGTTGTGAAAAAGTATTGTTCACAATTTCACGCACCAAGTTTTTGGCGCCGTTGCCGGGGATTGTTCAGGCTGGACAACTGACGGTTCATCTTGTTGCTTAGATTAGGTATTTATTTTTTTCGAAATTCTTGAAGATGAATTCTAGAGTTTCATGATGATTTGTTGAAATCTGGCTGGCTGAGAAGCCATGTCTAATTTCATTGGACCGAGGTTTCAACTTATCATCACAAGAGCTTGTTGATTTCTTATCAATCTTGCTTTTGGAGCAGTGATCTGCTAAGGCTTGGCTGGCCTTTGGCCATGTCTAGTGTTTTGGACCGAAGCTTCCTCTGAAAGCTTGGCTGGCTGTGAAGCCATGTCTAATTCCTGGACCGGAGTCTTAGACTAACATTGCACTGATTCCTGGAATTCTCATTAAGAATTTTGATATCTTTTTCCATTTAATTTTCGAAAAACACAAAAAATTTTACAAAATCATAAAAACCAAAAATATTGTTGTTTCTTATTGAGACACTAGTCTCATCATAAGTTTGGTGTCAATTGCATGCATTCATATGTCTTAGTGATCTTCAAGATGTTCTTGATGATTTACTTGCTCTGATCTTTGAATTCTATTGACTTGAGTGTTTTGAGTGTCTCATATGCATTTTCATTTTGTTAGTGTCAGTAGTATACAAACTGCTAAGTTTGGTGTCTTGCATGCATTGTTATTTGATTCTTGTTGCATTTTGGTTTGTCCTTATTATTAAAAATCCAAAAATATTTTTAATTTGTGTCTTTTCAAGTCAATAATACAGAGAATTGAAGATTCAGAACATACAGCAGAGGAATTGCACAGAAAAAGCTGGGCGTTCAAAACGCCCAGTGAAGAAGGACAGACTGGCGTTTAAACGCCAGCCAGGGTACCTGGTTGGGCGTTTAACGCCCAAAAGGGTAGCATTTTGGGCGTTAAACGCCAGAATGTGCACCATTCTGGGCGTTTAACGCCAGGATGGCTAAAGGGGGAAGATTTTGTTTTCAAATCAATTTTTTTAAGTTTTCAACATCTTTTCAAAATCAAATCTTTTTCAAATCAAATTTTTCAATCAAATCTTTTTCAAAATTAACTTCTTCCCTTTTTCAAGGATACTTACTATCAATTAATGATTTGATTCAACATTTCAAGTATGTTGCCTTTTCTGTTGAGAAAGGTTTAATGATTGAATCATATCTTTTCTTGTTAGTCAAGTTTTTAATTTTCAAATCAAATCTTTTTAAAATGTTTTCAAATCATATCTTTTAAAATTGTTTTCAAATCATATCTTCTTAACCACATCTTCTTCAAAATAGTTTTCAATCAAATCTTTCTGATTTCTAATTTCAAAATTTTTTTTCAAAAATCATTTGATTTCTTTTCCCTTTTCATTTTCGAAAATTAATTAGTGTTTTTCAAAATGTTTTCAAAATTTTTCACTTAATTTTCGAAAATGACTTCCCTCCTTCTCACATCCTTCTATTTATGGACTAACACTATCCCTTAATGCAAAATTCGAACTCCATCTTCTTTGATAAGTTCGAATTTTCTACTTCTGTCTTCTACTCTTCTTTTCTTCTGACACCTAAAGGAATCTCTATACTGTGACATAGAGGATTCCACATTTTCTTGTTCTCTTCTCTTTCTTATGAGCAGGAGCAAAGACAAAGGCATTCTTGTTGAGGCTGATCCTGAACCTGAAAGGACCTTGAAGAGAAAGCTCAGAGAAGCCAAAGCACAACTCTCTTTAGAGCACCTAACCGAATTCTTCAAAGAAGAAGAACACATGGCAGCCGAAAACAACAACAATGCCAACAATGCAAGGAAGGTGCTGGGTGACTTTACTGCACCTACTCCCGACTTCTATGGGAGAAGCATCTCTATCCCTGCCATTGGAGCAAACAACTTTGAGCTTAAGCCTCAATTAGTTTCTCTAATGCAACAGAATTGCAAGTTCCATGGACTTCCATTGGAAGATCCTCATCAGTTCTTAGCTGAACTCTTGCAAATCTGTGACACTGTCAAGACTAATGGGGTTGACCCTGAGGTCTACAGACTAATGCTATTCCCTTTTGCTGTAAGAGACAGAGCTAGGACATGGTTGGACTCTCAACCTAAAGAAAGCCTGGACTCTTGGGAAAAGCTAGTCAATGCCTTCTTGGCAAAGTTCTTTCCACCTCAAAAATTGAGTAAGCTTAGAGTGGAAGTCCAAACCTTCAGACAGAAGGAAGGAGAATCCCTCTATGAAGCTTGGGAAAGATACAAACAATTGATCAGAAAATGTCCCACTGACATGCTTTCTGAATGGAGCATCATAGGTATTTTCTATGATGGTCTCTCTGAACTGTCCAAGATGTCCTTGGATAGCTCTTCTGGAGGATCTCTTCATTTGAAGAAGACGCCTACTGAGGCTCAAGAGCTGATTGAAATGGTTGCAAATAACCAATTCATGTACACTTCTGAAAGAAATCCTGTGAGCAATGGGACTAGTCAGAAGAAAGGAGTTCTTGAGATTGACACTCTGAATGCCATTTTGGCTCAGAACAAAATATAGACTCAACAAGTCAATATGATTTCTCAAAGTCTGTCTGGAATGCAGAATGCACCAAGCAGTACTAAGGAAGCTTCATCTGAGGAAGAAGCTTATGATCCTGAGAACCCTTCAATAGAAGAGGTGAATTACATGGGAGAACCCTATGGAAACACCTACAATCCTTCATGGAGGAATCATCCAAATCTTTCATGGAAGGATCAACAGAGACCTCAACAAGGTTTCAATAATAATAATGGTGGAAGAAACAGGTTTAGCAATAGCAAGCCTTTTCCATCATCATCTCAGCAACAGACAGAGAGTTCTAAGCAGAATACCTCTGACTTAGCAACTATGGTCTCTGATCTGATCAAAACCACTCAAAGTTTCATGATTGAAACAAGGTCCTCCATCAGAAATTTGGAAGGACAAGTGGGTCAGCTGAGCAAGAAAATTACTGAACTCCCTCCAAGTACTCTCCCAAGCAATACTGAGGAAAATCCAAAAGGAGAGTGCAAGGCCATAAACATGGCCGAATTCTGGGAGGAAGAAGAGGCAGTAAACGCCACTGAGGAAGACCTCACTGGACGTCCACTAGCCTCCAATGAGTTCCCCAATGAGGAACCATGGGAATCTGAGGCTCAAAATGAGACCATAGAGATTCCACTAGACTTACTTCTGCCATTCATGAGCTCTGATGAGTATTCTTCCTCTGAAGAAGATGAGTATGTCATTGAAGAGCAAGTTGCTAAATACCTTGGAGCAATCATGAAGTTAAATGACAAGTTATTTGGAAATGAGACTTTGGAGGATGAATCCCCTTTGCTCACCAAAGAACTGGATGACTTGTCTAGGCAGAAACTGCCTCAAAAGAGACAGGATCCTGGGAAGTTTTCAATACCTTGTACCATAGGCACCATGACCTTCAAGAAGGCCTTGTGTGACTTAGGGTCAAGTGTAAACCTCATGCCCCTCTCTGTAATGGAGAAGTTAGGGATCTTTGAGGTGCAAGCTGCAAAAATCTCACTAGAGATGGCAGACAACTCAAGAAAACAAGCCTATGGACTTGTAGAGGATGTTCTGGTAAAGGTTGAAAACCATCACATCCCTACTGATTTCATAGTCCTAGAGACTGGGAAGTGCATGGATGAATCCATCATCCTTGGCAGACTCTTCCTAGCCACAGCAAGGGCTGTGATTGATGTTGATAGAGGAGAGTTGATCATTCAAGTGAATGAAGAATCCTTGGTGTTTAAGGCCCAAGGATATCCCTCTGTCATCATGGAGAGGAAGCATGAAGAGCTTCTCTCAAAATAGAGCCAAACTGAGCCCCCACAGTCAAACTCTAAGTTTGGTGTTGGGAGGCCACAACCAAACTCTAAGTTTGGTGTTGAACCCCCACATTCAAACTCTAAGTTTGGTGTTGGGAGGTTCCAACACGGTTCTGAGTATTTCTGAGGCTCCATGAGAAGCCCTCTGTCAAGCTAATAACATTAAAGAAGCGCTTGTTGGGAGGCAACCCAATGTTTTATACTTAATTATTTTCTTTTGTTATTTTATCTTTTTTGTAGGTTGATGATCATAAGAAGTCACAAAAACAATGAAAAAAGCAAAAACAGAATGAAAAACAGGAAGAAAAACAGCACACCCTGGAGGAAGATGCTGCTGGCGTTCAAACGCCAGTAAGCCTAGCAGTTGGGCGTTTAACGCCCAGTCTGGCACCATTCTGGGCGTTTAACGCCAGAAAGGGGCACCAGACTGGCGTTAAACGCCAGAAAAGAGCAAGAACCTGGCGTTAAACGCCAGGAATGGGCACCAGCCCGGCGTTTAATGCCAGAAATGGCTCAAAACGTGAATTTTGATGCCATTTGGTGCAGGGATGACTTTTCCTTGACACCATAGGATCTGTGGACCCCACAGGATCCCCACCTACCCTACCATCACTCTCTCTCTTCTTTCCCCATTCACCAATCACCTCAACACCTCTTCCTCAAAAACCCTTCACCTATCAAATCCCATCTTTCTCTTCACCACTCACATCCATCCTTCATAAATCCCCACCAACCTCACCCTTCAAATTCAAACCACTTCCCCTCCCAAACCCACCCATAATGGCCGAACCTTTACCCCCCTCTCTCCTATATATACCCTTCTTCAACCCTTCATTTTCACACAACCTAAACACCACTTCTCCCCTTCTTTGGCCGAACACACCACCATCTCCCTCTTCCTCATTTCTTCTTCTTCTACTCTCTTCTTTCTTCTTTTGCTCGAGGACGAGCAAACATTTTAAGTTTGGTGTGGTAAAAGCGTTGCTTTTTTCGTTTTTCCATAACCATTATGGCATCCAAGGCCGGAGAAACCTCTAGAAAGAGGAAAGGGAAGGCAAAAGCTTCCACCTCCGAGTCATGGGAGATGGATAGATTCCTCTCAAGGGTGCATCAAGACCACTTCTATGAAGTTGTGGCCTTGAAGAAGGTGATCCCCGAGGTCCCCTTTTCACTCAAAAGGGGTGAATATCCGGAGATCCGACATGAGATCCGAAGAAGAGGTTGGGAAGTTCTTACCAACCCCATTCAACAAGTCGGAATCTTGATGGTTCAAGAGTTCTATGCCAATGCATGGATCACCAAGAACCATGACCAAAGTGTGAACCCGAATCCAAAGAACTATCTCACTATGGTTCGGGGGAAATACTTGGATTTTAGTCCGGAGAGTGTGAGGGTGGCGTTCAACTTGCCTATGATGCAAGGAGATGAGCATCCTTACACTAGAAGGGTCAACTTTGATCAAAGCTTGGACCAAGTCCTCACAGTCATATGTGAAGAGGGCGCACAATGGAAGCAAGATTCAAGGGGAAAGCCGGTCCAATTGAGAAGGCATGACCTCAAGCCCGTGGCTAGAGGATGGTTAGAGTTCATACAACGCTCAATCATTCCCACTAGCAACCGGTCCGAAGTTACCATAGATCGGGCTATCATGATCCATAGCATCATGATTGGAGAAGAAATAGAGGTTCATGAGGTTATAGCCCAAGAACTCTATAAGGTGGCGGACAAGACCTCCACCTTGGCAAGGTTAGCCTTTCCTCATCTCATTTGTCACCTCTGTTACTCAGTTGGAGTTGACATAGATGGAGACATTCCCATTGATGAGGACAAACCCATCACCAAGAAAAGGATGGAGTACACAAGAGACCCCACTCATCATGAGATCCCTAAGATTCCTCAAGGGATGCACTTTCCTCCACAAGACTATTGGGAGCAACTAAATACCTCCCTAGGAGAGTTGAGTTCCAACATGGGACAACTAAGGGTGGAGCATCAAGAACACTCCATCATCCTTCATGAAATTAGAGAAGATCAAAGAATCATGAGGGAGGAGCAACAAAGACAAGGAAGAGACATTGAGGAGCTCAAGCACTCCATAGGATCTTCAAGAGCAAGAAAGAGCCGCCATCACTAAGGTGGACCCGTTCTTTGATTTCCTTGTTATTTGTTCTTCTGTTTTTCGAATTTTTAGTGCTTATGTTTATCCATGTTTGTGTCTTGTGATCATTAGTGTCTTAGTGTCTATGCCTTAAAGTTATGAATGTCCTATGAATCCATCACCTTTCTTAAATAAAAATGTGCTTAATTTATAAAAGAAAGAATTGCATGAATTTTGAATTTTATAACAGTTTAATTATTTTGATGTGGTGGTAATATTTTTGTTCTCTGAATGTATGCTTAAACAGTGCATATGTATCTTGAATTTGTGGTTCATGAATGTTGGCTCTTGAAAGAATGATGAAAAAGGAGACATGTTACTGAGGATCTGAAAAATCATTAAAATGATTCTTGAAGCAAGAAAAAGCATTTCTATTCAAAAAAAAAACCGAAAAAAAAAGAGAGAAAAATCGAAAAAAAAGAGAAGAAATAAGAGTTGTGATCCAAGGCAAATAAGAGTGTGCTTAAGAACCCTAGACACCTCTAATTGGGGACTTTAGCAAAGCTGAGTCACAATCTGAAAAGGTTCACCCAATTATGTGTCTGTGGCATGTATGTATCCGGTGGTAATACTGGAAGACAGAGTGCTTTGGGCCACAGCCAAGACTCAATAAGTAGCTTTGTTCAAAGAATCATCATACTTTACTAGGAGAATCATTAACACTATCTGGACTCTGAGTTCCTAAAGAAGCCAACCATTCTAAATTTCAAAGGATAGAGTGAGATGCCAAAACTATTCAGAGGCAAAAAGTAAAAGCCCCGCTCATCTAATTAATACTGATCTTCACAGATGTTTTTGGAATTCATTGCATATTCTCTTCTTTTTATCTTGTTTGATTTTCAGTTGCTTGGGGACAAGCAACAATTTAAGTTTGGTGTTGTGATGAGCGGATAATTTGTATACTTTTTGGCATTGTTTTTAGTATGTTTTTGATATGATCTAGTTAGTTTTTAGTATATTTTTATTAGTTTTTAGTTAAAATTCACTTTTCTGGACTTTACTATGAGTTTGTGTGTTTTTCTGTGATTTCAGGTATTTTCTGGCTGAAATTGAGGGACCTGAGCAAAAATCTGATTCAGAGGCCAAAAAGGACTGCAGATGCTGTTGGATTCTGACCTCCCTGCACTCGAAGTGGATTTTCTGGAGCTACAAAAGCCCAATTGGCGCGCTCTCAACGGCTTTGGAAAGTAGACATCCTGGGCTTTCCAGCAATATATGATAGTCCATACTTTGCCCAAGATTTGATGGCCCAAACCGGCGTTCAAAGTCACCTCAAGAAATCCCAGCGTTAAACGCTGGAACTGGCACCCAAATGGGAGTTAAACGCCCAAACTGGCATGAAAGCTGGCGTTTAACTCCAAGAAGAGTCTCTACACGAAAAATGCTTCAATGCTCAGCCCAAGCACACACCAAGTGGGCCCGGAAGTGGATTTTTATGTCATTTACTCATTTCTGTACACCTGAGGCTACTAGTTCTTATAAGTAGGATCTTTTGCTATTGTATTAGTAGACTTTGGTAGCTATCTTCATTTTTATGCTATCTTAGATCATTGGGAGGCTGGCCATTCGGCCATGCCTAGACCTTATGCTTATGTATTTTCAACGGTGGAGTTTCTACACACCATAGATTAAGGTGTGGAGCTCTGCTGTACCTCGAGTATTAATGCAATTACTATTGTTCTTCCATTCAATTCCACTTGTTCTTGTTCTAAGATATCACTTGTTCTTCAACTTGATGAATGTGATGATCTGTGACACTCATCATCATTCTCACCCATGAACAAAGTGACTGACAACCACTCTTGTTCTACAAGCAACTAAGGCCATAGTGAATGTCTCTTGGATTCCTGATTGCACGATGCATGGTTGATCGCCTGACAACCGAGTGCTCGCCTGACAAACGAGCCAACCATTCTGTGAGATCAGAGTCTTCGTGGTATAGGCGAGAACTGATGGCGGCATTCAAGAGAATCCGGAAGGTCTAACCTTGTCTGTGGTATTCTGAGTAGGATTCAATGACTGAATGACTGTGACGTGCTTCAAACTCCTGAGGGCGGGGCGTTAGTGACAGACGCAAAAGAATCACTGGATTCTATTCCGGCCTGATTGAGAACCGACAGATGAATTCCGCTATGCTGTGACAGAGCATATGCAAATCGCTTTCACTGAGAGGATGGGAGGTAGCCACTGACAACGGTGAAACCCTTGCTTAAGCTTGCCATGGAAAGGAGTAAGAAGGATTGGATGAAGGCAGTAGGAAAGCAGAGAGACGGAAGGGAAGGCATCTTCATACGCTTATCTGAAGTTCCTACCAATGAATTACATAAGTATCTCTATCTTTACCTTTCTGTTATTTTCGTTCATCACCATTACCATTTGAGTTTGCCTGACTAAGATTTACAAGATGACCATAGCTTGCTTCAATACTAACAATCTCCGTGGGATCGACCCTTACTCACGTAAGGTTTATTACTTGGACGACCCAGTGCACTTGCTGGTTAGTTGTGCGAAGTTGTGTAATGCCATGGTATTGAGCTACCACGTTTCTGGAGCCATTACCGGGGATTATGAGAGTTATTAAAAAGTATTGTTCACAATTTCGCGCACCAACGCACGCTGTGCGCGTGCACGTCGATTGCGCTACCTGCCCTCCTGGTACATTTTACAGAGAGTTGGGCCAATTCTGAGCTAACATTGTGCCCTGCGCCCAACCTTACCCGCGTGTGCGCGCACTTGGCGCGTAAGCGCCCTTCGGCCAAAATGCACATCGGCGCGTAAGCGTGCATTGCGTGTCTGCGCCGGTAAAAAAAAGAGAGTTTTTTCCCCTCTTCCATTTTCTTTTGTTTATCGCATTTGTATACTTTTATTCTTTGCATTTTCATTTTGATTTTATAGCTTGTTTTTACTTTAATTTTTTTCTAGTTTCTCATTTTAATAATGGTATTAAATTCTTATACTCAATTGTTGAGAATTTCTTGCATTGTTTTAGTGCTTCGTGACTTGTTGCATTAATTGTAATATTTGTGATACACACGAGATTAGTGCTTTATTCCTTCTTAACTCATTATTCTTTGTTCTTGTGCCTCATTATCATTGAGTTAGGATGGGACCACACACTCTCATGCATATCACTAATCTTGTTTGTGCCAACTCTTGTTTGAACTTGATGTTCAATATGCTCTTCATGCTTTGACTCCCCTCTTGCATCAAGTATTAGTTGATATGCCTTAGCTTATATTGTCTTCTCATCTACATGTTGTAGCTACCATGTAGTAGAGAACCATACCCTTATTTGGCATTAGCCCCCGCCTATGTTCTATTTGCTTTCATATCTTTGTTATGGGCTTAATTTTCTTTCTTTTTCTTTCCTTTAGGTTGGCCACCAGGAAGGGAGAAGGGAAAGGTCTCAAAATAGGGCAACAAACAAGTCATCTGCACAACATTTTGAAGGAGCTCATCAGTTGTAACAACCCATCCACCTTGCTCTTCTTTACATGCACCGAAGATGGTGCAATCTTCAAGTGTGGGGAGGTCATTCGACCGATCTCCATGGGTAACAATTTCCTTTTCAATACCAATTTTTTTATTTTCTTTGTTAGATTAGTTGTTGCATTGCATGACATGTTGCATGTTAGTTATAATTTGTACATATTTTACCACTTCTTTCCTTTTAGAACTACTTGGTTAGGGTGATGATTTCTTTTCCAAGAAACTGTTTTAGGGCACCCTACCAATTTGAAATTTTTCGATTGAACTTGCATGAAAGAATTTATTTTGGAACATGGTTTTTGAGCTAAGAACACACAACCTTGTGAGATTTGAGCTTAATGGCGTAGTTACATCTTATAACCACTTATTTTCCTTCTTGTGTGCAATTATTCTCTTTCTATGATTGTAATCTTTGATTTGTTTGATTCTTTATGTCCATTATTCCTTGTATTCATGCATTTATATGATTGAGGCCATTGTTTCACTAGCTAACTTACCCAAATGGCCTTACCTTTTATCTTCCATTGTTAGCAAATTTGAGCCTACGCTTAACCCACTTGTTCTTATTTTAGCACATTACAAGCCTTAAAGTGAAAAACAATAATTATCCTCTATTTAGTTATTTGATTAGCTTAGGCTAGTGCGTGTGAGTATCATTCAAGTGTGGGAACCTCGGGATATTGAGGGAGTAAAAGGGTAGTTTTGTATTTTTATTGGAAATATTGGGAATTAGGTACATACTCATGTATTAATTAAAATGTATAGACCTTATGCATTGATGTTCTTGTACGTAGCTTGAAAGAAAAAAAATAAAAAATGAGAAAAAAATAAAAGAAAAAGAAAAAATATAATAAATGTGAAAAAGAAAAAAAAGAAAAAAATAGAAAGAAAAGAAAAAGAAAAGAAAAGTAATAAAAAGGGGACAAAATGCCCCAAGTGAAGCTCAATAAAATCAATGCATATGTGTTGTGATAAAGAAAAAAAATGCATGAGTATGAGAAGAAAAAGAGAAAAATGGGTAGCTAGGTTAGTTTTGAAATTGTATAGGATGTCATAGGTTAGGTGGGAAGTTTAAGCTTATCAAAGATTCAAATTTCAAGCTCACTTGACCAAATATGCATCCTTACCTTGACCCTAGCCCCATTACAACCTAAAGAAAAGACCTCATGATACTTGTATGCATGCATGAAATATATGTTGATTGTTAGAAGAAAAACAAATCTTAGAAAGCATGATTAGGGGAGAATTGAGAGAATCGACCCTACACACTTGAGCGACTAGAGTGCAAACACTTCCGGTGAGGGTTCGATGCTCAATTCCTTGATTCCCAGCTTTCATAAGATTTCTTCTTGCAAGTCTATTTAAACTTCATTATTTTTATACTTGAATTGGTAGGATTCATGAATCGTTATATGATCTTGGCCCTACTTGTGCATACATGCTCTTGGAGGATTGATTTATTTTTAACCAAGTAGGTAGAATCATTTTGCATTTAGTTGCATTCATATAGATAGATGCACTTAGGTTATTTGCATTGAATAAATATCATACCCCTTGTTTCATTCTTGGTTTAAGCATGAGGACATGCTTGGTTTAAGTGTGGGGAGGTTGATAAATCCCATTTGTAGGGTTTATCTTGGGTTGAATTAAGGGGACTTTATCACCTTTTACCCACATTTATTCAATGAAATAGCATGCTTTGTAAATTCTCCTTTAATTGTGCTTAAGAGTGAATACATGCTTTTAGGACTCAAAATAGCTAAATTTAATTCACCTTGATTCCATTAGATGCCTTGATATGTTTGTTAAGTGATTTCAGATTTAGGAGGCAAAGAGTGGATCAAGGGAATAAAGGAAAAGCATGTAGAAATGGAGAACTCATGAAGAAATGAAGGAATCGCAAAAGCTGTCCAGCGGACCTCTTCGCACTTAATCGACTATAACTTGAGCTACAGAGGTCCAAATTATGCGGTTTCAGTAGTGTTGGAAAGCTAACATCCGGGGCTTCAAAATGATATAAGATTTGTCATAGTTGCATTGCACATAAGAGCACGCACGCGCACGGTACGCGGACACACCGATTTGCATGTGATTCATTAAATGCAAATTCATGGCCAGCGAATTCTAAAGCCTTGTGGGCCCAATCCAACTCATTTCTAATCCTATTTAAGCCAAGAATTGAAGGGGAATTGACATACTTTACACTTAGTTACCATTAGTTTAGTTTTAGTTTAGTTTTGGAGGGAAAGTTAGTTTTAGAGAGAGAAGCTCTCACTTCTCTCTAGGATTAAGTTAGATGTAGATTAGGATTTCTTAGATCTAGTTTAATTTCATGCTTTGATTCACTTTTCCTTTATCAATTCTTGTTCCTCTACTCTTCCCCTCTCTACTTTTGTATTTCATTCTTGTAATTGTTACTTTGTTGTTGATGCAATCTATCTTCCTCTATTTTCCTTTAATGCAATTTGAGGTAATTCATATAGATCTTGTTTCCTTTAATTGTTGTTGTTTAATTACTTGTAATTGAGTAGTGTAGATTTACTTTCCTTGCAATTTTACTATGCTTTTCTTTTATGCTTTCCAAGTGTTTGATGAAATGCTTGGTTGGATTTTAGAGTAGAACTTTATGCTTTTGGCTTGGAAAGGTAACTTAGGAACTCTTGAGTTACTAATGTCCAAGTGATTGATGATTGGGAGCCATTGACTCTAGTTCTCACTAATCAAATTAGTGGAGAGTTATGACCTATGGACTTGGAATGATATATCTTATTTAACTTTCCTTTACTACTAGTTAGAGGATGATTTAATGATATTAATCCTTGCCAATTCTCATATTGTGGTTAGTGATAGGGATAGAGATCCTTGACCACCAAATCTTGCCAAGACCTTTCTAGCCATTAGTTTACTTTCTTGCCATTTATCTTTCATGTTTCTTATCAAAACCCCAAAAATAACTCATAACCAATAACAAGACACTTTATTGTAATTCATAGGGAGAACGACCCGAGGTTTAAATACTTTGGTTTATAATTTTAGGGGGTTGTTTTAGTGACAAACAATCTTTTGTATGAAAGGATTATTGTTGGTTTAGAAACTATACTTGCAACGAGAATTCATTTGTGAAATTCTAAACCGTCAAAAATTCAAATCATCAAATGGCGCCGTTGCCGGGGAATTGCAATGGTGTTATGTTATTGTTATTAAATATATGTGAATATTGTGAATAGCTCGATCTTTGGATTGTTTGTTAGTTTTTGCTAGCTTTAGAATTTTGTTTCATTATTTCTTATTAGCTTTTATTTCTTATTTTCTCTTTTCACTATGAATTCTCACTTTGGCTATGAGTTTGGTTCTAACTATGTTGTAGAAAATGAGAGCTTCAACGAGGATGTGTATCAAGGATGGGATAACCAAAGGTGGGAGGAGCCATATGCATATGATCAATCCTCATGGCAACAACCTCCACCAATGCACTATGAAGAAGAGCCATTTTTTGATGCATATCAATCCAATGGCTATGGTGAATCTCCTTGTGACTTTCAAGAACCACCACCATATGCTTATGAATCATATCCTCAACATGAACCTCAACCACACTCACAAGCCTCTTTTCACCAAACACCTTCACATGACCCTAATCTATATCTACCATACCAACCACCTTTTGAGCCATATGAGCACTACATGGAACCACCATTCCAAGATTACTACTCCCAAGAACCACCTCCTCCACACCCCTACCAAGAAGAACCACTTTCCTATCATGAATCCTTTCTCCAAAATAATGAACTCTCCTGTCCACCCTAATCTCTAATGGATGAAACCCTTGGTGTTCTTCTTCAAGGGCAAGATGAAATAAAAAGGGATGTGCAACAATTTGTGGCTACCTTGACCAAGATAGTAAGCCAATTAGCCTCTCAATGCTTGAACAACCAAAGAACTCCCATGGGTACATGTGGAGAATCCAAGGAAGAGCATAGCATGAAGGAGAGATTAGAAACTCCGGTGAAAAAGGAGGAAAGCTACTTTGTGTTGGAACAATTGGAGGAACCTATGATTATTGAAGAAGAGGAAGAAGTGGTTGAAGACTTAGAAGATGCAAAACCTCCATGGGAACCTAGAGTTATAGAAAACCCCTCCAAGAAGATTGAAGGTGATGTTGAGGAGGAACGTGCACAACCTTCAAGGCATATCCCGTATGAAGAATTGGAAGGAATGGAGCAAGAATTGAGTTCCCTTGGTGATGAAGATCAAGCATTAAATCTTAGCGGTGGTGAATCCTTTGAACTTGAAGAACCTTCTCTTGATGAGATAGAAAGCGATATGGAGGTATATTTCTCTCGTCCTCCCATTTATAATTTGAGTGACGGATAAGAGTTAGATGGAATTGACGAACAAAGGATTGAATTTGAAAAATCTTGCGAAAAGGTGGAAGTCCTTAGAAAAAGAAGGACAGGAGTCGAGTACGCCTTGTCAAGATCTTTGGAAGCTTCTTTGCCTAGGTTGTCATATATTCCTTTACTTGAGTGGGTAAAACTCATTTCTATTAGCTTTATTGTCCCACTTGAGTATGGTTTGCTTGAAACGGATGGTCAACTTAGGATGATTTATGGTATAAAGTGTAAGAGAAGAATGTTTAATGGATGGCGTTGTAAATCAAGGCTCATTTTGGTTGATACTTCAAGGCTTAGATGCAAGGGTTAGGCTAGTGCTCAATTGAATGGGTCTAAAAGGAGAGTTTGGTATCACCTTGAGAATTCCTCTTGCTTACCACCCGGATGGATTAATGATGATCAAGCTCAAGACGGGTGTGAAAATAAAGTGTGGGATCCTGGATTATAAAATGCGGATCACATTTGGGAGCCCATGGAGTGTGTAGAACTTTATCAAAGCTTGGAGCTATTAATTTTGAATGATGGAGCTAATTGGAGAACCAAGCATTGGTGGATGTTCCAAGATGAGTTTAAGCACAAGCCACCTTAAGAGGAGCCCCCCATAAGTCCAACTTAAGGACAATAAACAAAAGTGCTAGGTAGGAGACACCCCACCATGGTAACCTCTTTTTATTTTCTCTTTTTGAACATATTGGTAACTAGTTTAAATTCATGTTTTTGGTTTGTTTGTTGAGTATATTTAGTAGTATAGTATGTTAAATAAGTTTTTAGGGTGTTTTGGCAGCTGTTTGGAGGTTTAGAATGCTTGGTTTGGTGAAAGAACTTGGAAAAATTTTGAAAAACAAAGCACCATCCACGCACACGCGCACCTAGCACGTACGCGCAACCCAGCATTTTCGACCATCCATGCGCACGCGCACTGTATGCGTACGCGTGGATGCAAAAATTTCACCCCCAGCCAAAAATCCGAGAGTTAGGCCTGTACTGTGCGAATATTGGGCCTCAGGCACAAACCAACCCGCGCGTACGCACGCTGTGCGCACGCGCGTCGATTTTGCTACCTGCCCTCCTGGTACATTTTCCAGAGAGTTGGGCCAATCCTGGGCTGACATTGTGCCCTGCGCCCAACCTAACCCGCGCGTGCGCACACTTGGCGCGTAAGCGCCCTTCGGCCAAAATGCACATCGGCGCGTAAGCGTGCATGGCACGTCTGTGCTGGTAAATAAAAGAGAGTTTTTTTCCCCTCTTCCATTTTCTTTTGTTTATCGCATTCGTATACTTTTATTCTTTGCATTTTTATTTTGATTTTATAGCTTGTTTTTACTTTAATTTTTTTCTAGTTTCTCATTTTAATAATGGTGTTGAATTCTTATACTCAATTGTTGAGAATTTCTTGCATTGTTTTGGTGCTTCATGACTTGTTGCATTAATTGTAATATTTGTCCTACACACAAGATTAGTGCTTTAGTCCTTCTTAACTCATTATTCTTTGTTCTTGTGCCTCATTATCATTGAGTTAGGATGGGACCACACGCTCTCATGCTTATCACTAATCTTGTTTGTGCCAACTCTTGTTTGAACTTGATGTTCAATATGCTCTTCATGCTTTGACTCCCCTCTTGCATCAAGTATTAGTTGATATGCCTTAGCTTATATTGTCTTCTCATCTACATGTTGTAGCTACCATGTAGTAGAGAACCATACCCTTATTTGGCATTAGCCACCGCCTATGTTCTATTTGCTTTCATATCTTTGTTATGGGCTTAATTTTCTTTCTTTTTCTTTCCTTTAGGTTGGCCACCAAGAAGGGAGAAGGGAAAGGTCTCAAAATGGGGCAACAAACAAGTCATTTGCACAACGTTTTGAGGAAGCTCATCAGTTGTAACAACCCATCCACCTTGCTATTCTTTACATGCACCGAGGACAATGCAGTCTTCAAGTGTGGGGAAGTCGTTCGATCGATCTCCATAGGTAACAATTTCCTTTTCAATACCAATTTTTTTATTTTCTTTGTTAGATTAGTTGTTGCATTGCATGACATGTTGCATGTTAGTTATAATTTGTACATATTTTACCACTTCTTTCCTTTTAGAACTACTTGGTTAGGGTGATGATTTCTTTTCCAAGAAACTGTTTTAGGGCACCCTACCAATTTGAAATTTTTCGATTGAACTTGCATGAAAGAATTTATTTTGGAACATGGTTTTTGAGCTAAGAACACACAACCTTGTGAGATTTGAGCTTAATGGCGTAGTTACATCTTATAACCACTTATTTTCCTTCTTGTGTGCAATTATTCTCTTTCTATGATTGTAATCTTTGATTTGTTTGATTCTTTATGTCCATTATTCCTTGTATTCATGCATTTATATGATTGAGGCCATTGTTTCACTAGCTCACTTACCCAAATGGCCTTACCTTTTATCTTCCATTGTTAGCAAATTTGAGCCTACGCTTAACCCACTTGTTCTTATTTTAGCACATTACAAGCCTTAAAGTGAAAAACAATAATTATCCTCTATTTAGTTCTTTGATTAGCTTAGGCTAGTGCGTGTGAGTATCATTCAAGTGTGGGAACCTCGGGATATTGAGGGAGTAAAAGGGTAGTTTTGTATTTTTATTGGAAATATTGGGAATTAGGTACATACTCATGTATTAATTAAAATGTATAGACCTTATGCATTGATGTTCTTGTACGTAGCTTGAAAGAAAGAAAAATAAAAAATGAGAAAAAAATAAAAGAAAAAGAAAAAATATAATAAATGTGAAAAAGAAAAAAAAGAAAAAAATAGAAAGAAAAGAAAAAGAAAAGAAAAGTAATAAAAAGGGGACAAAATGCCCCAAGTGAAGCTCAATAAAATCAATGCATATGTGTTGTGATAAAGAAAAAAAATGCATGAGTATGAGAAGAAAAAGAGAAAAATGGGTAGCTAGGTTAGTTTTGAAATTGTATAGGATGTCATAGGTTAGGTGGGAAGTTTAAGCTTATCAAAGATTCAAATTTCAAGCTCACTTGACCAAATATGCATCCTTACCTTGACCCTAGCCCCATTACAACCTAAAGAAAAGACCTCATGATACTTGTATGCATGCATGAAATATATGTTGATTGTTAGAAGAAAAACAAATCTTAGAAAGCATGATTAGGGGAGAATTGAGAGAATCGACCCTACACACTTGAGCGACTAGAGTGCAAACACTTCCGGTGAGGGTTCGATGCTCAATTCCTTGATTCCCAGCTTTCATAAGATTTCTTCTTGCAAGTCTATTTAAACTTCATTATTTTTATACTTGAATTGGTAGGATTCATGAATCGTTATATGATATTGGCCCTACTTGTGCATACATGCTCTTGGAGGATTGATTTATTTTTAACCAAGTAGGTAGAATCATTTTGCATTTAGTTGCATTCATATAGATAGATGCACTTAGGTTATTTGCATTGAATAAATATCATACCCCTTGTTTCATTCTTGGTTTAAGCATGAGGACATGCTTGGTTTAAGTGTGGGGAGGTTGATAAATCCACTTTGTAGGGTTTATCTTGGGTTGAATTAAGGGGACTTTATCACCTTTTACCCACATTTATTCAATGAAATAGCATGCTTTGTAAATTCTCCTTTAATTGTGCTTAAGAGTGAATACATGCTTTTAGGACTCAAAATAGCTAAATTTAATTCACCTTGATTCCATTAGATGCCTTGATATGTTTGTTAAGTGATTTCAGATTTAGGAGGCAAAGAGTGGATCAAGGGAATAAAGGAAAAGCATGTAGAAATGGAGAACTCATGAAGAAATGAAGGAATCGCAAAAGCTGTCCAGCGGACCTCTTCGCACTTAATCGACTATAACTTGAGCTACAGAGGTCCAAATGATGCGGTTTCAGTAGTGTTGGAAAGCTAACATCCGGGGCTTCAAAATGATATAAGATTTGTCATAGTTGCATTGCGCATAAGAGCACGCACGCGCACGGTACGCGGACACACCGATTTGCATGTGATTCATTAAATGCAAATTCATGGCCAGCGAATTCTAAAGCCTTGTGGGCCCAATCCAACTCATTTCTAATCCTATTTAAGCCAAGAATTGAAGGGGAATTGACATACTTTACACTTAGTTACCATTAGTTTAGTTTTAGTTTAGTTTTGGAGGGAAAGTTAGTTTTAGAGAGAGAAGCTCTCACTTCTCTCTAGGATTAAGTTAGAGGTAGATTAGGATTTCTTAGATCTAGTTTAATTTCTTGCTTTGATTCACTTTTCCTTTATCAATTCTTGTTCCTCTACTCTTCCCCTCTCTACTTTTGTATTTCATTCTTGTAATTGTTACTTTGTTGTTGATGCAATCTATCTTCCTCTATTTTCCTTTAATGCAATTTGAGGTAATTCATATAGATCTTTTTCCTTTAATTGTTGTTGTTTAATTACTTGTAATTGAGTAGTGTAGATTTACTTTCCTTGCAATTTTACTATGCTTTTCTTTTATGCTTTCCAAGTGTTTGATGAAATGCTTGGTTGGATTTTAGAGTAAAACTTTATGCTTTTGGCTTGGAAAGGTAACTTAGGAACTCTTGAGTTACTAATGTCCAAGTGATTGATGATTGGGAGCCATTGACTCTAGTTCTCACTAATCAAATTAGTGGAGAGTTATGACCTATGGACTTGGAATGATATATCTTATTTAACTTTCCTTTACTTCTAGTTAGAGGATGATTTAATGATATTAATCCTTGCCAATTCTCATATTGTGGTTAGTGATAGGGATAGAGATCCTTGACCACCAAATCTTGCCAAGACCTTTCTAGCCATTAGTTTACTTTCTTGCCATTTATCTTTCATGTTTCTTATCAAAACCCCAAAAATAACTCATAACCAATAACAAGACACTTTATTGTAATTCATAGGGAGAACGACCCGAGGTTTAAATACTTTGGTTTATAATTTTAGGGGGTTGTTTTAATGACAAACAATCTTTTGTATGAAAGGATTATTGTTGGTTTAGAAACTATACTTGCAACGAGAATTCATTTGTGAAATTCTAAACCGTCAAAAATCCAAATCATCAAATGGCGCCGTTGCCGGGGAATTGCAATGGTGTTATGTTATTGTTATTAAATATATGTGAATATTGTGAATAGCTCGATCTTTGGATTGTTTGTTAGTTTTTGCTAGCTTTAGAATTTTGTTTCATTATTTCTTATTAGCTTTTATTTCTTATTTTCTCTTTTCACTATGAATTCTCACTTTGGCTATGAGTTTGGTTCTAACTATGTTGTAGAAAATGAGAGCTTCAACGAGGATGTGTATCAAGGATGGGATAACCAAAGGTGGGAGGAGCCATATGCATATGATCAATCCTCATGGCAATAATCTCCACCAATGCACTATGAAGAAGAGCAATTTTTTGATGCATATCAATCCAATGGCTATGGTGAATCTCCTTGTGACTTTCAAGAACCACCACCATATGCTTATGAATCATATCCTCAACATGAACCTCAACCACACTCACAAGCCTCTTTTCACCAAACACCTTCACATGACCCTAATCTATATCTACCATACCAACCACCTTTTGAGCCATATGAGCCCTACATGGAACCACCATTCCAAGATTACTACTCCCAAGAACCACCTCCTCCACACCCCTACCAAGAAGAACCACTTTCCTATCATGAATCCTTTCTCCAAGGAAGAGCATAGCATGAAGGAGAGATTAGAAACTCCGGTGAAAAAGGAGGAAAGCTACTTTGTGTTGGAACAATTGGAGGAGCCTATGATTATTGAAGAAGAGGAAGAAGTGGTTGAAGACTTAGGAGATGCAAAACCTCCATGGGAACCTAGAGTTATAGAAAACCCCTCCAAGAAGATTGAAGGTGATGTTGAGGAGGAACGTGCACAACCTTCAAGGCATATCCCATATGCAGAATTGGAAGGAATGGAGCAAGAATTGAGTTCCCTTGGTGATGAAGATCAAGCATTAAATCTTAGCGGTGGTGAATCCTTTGAACTTGAAGAACCTTCTCTTGATGAGATAGAAAGCGATATGGAGGTAGATTTCTCTCGTCCTCCCATTTATAATTTGAGTGACGGATAAGAGTTAGATGGAATTGACGAACAAAGGATTGAATTTGAAAAATCTTGCGAAAAGGTGGAAGTCCTTAGAAAAAGAAGGACAGGAGTCGAGTACGCCTTGTCAATATCTTTGGAAGCTTCTTTGCCTAGGTTGTCATATATTCCTTTACTTGAGTGGGTAAAACTCATTTCTATTAGCTTTATTGTCCCACTTGAGTATGGTTTGCTTGAAACGGATGGTTGGTGGACGAAATTGTGATTCCCTTTTTTCTTGTAATTGTATGGATTTATTCAATAATTGTCTTTATTTGAATTCACAACTTCGTTCAACTAACCAGCAAGTGTACTGGGTCGTCCAAGTAATAACCTTACGTGAGTAAGGGTCGAATCCACAGAGATTGTTGGTATGAAGCAAGCTATGGTCACCTTGTAAATCTCAGTCAGGCAAATTAAACATTATTTATGGGTTTGAGGATAGGAATAATAAAAAGAAATAAATAATAAAAGGGATAGAACACTTATGCAGATTCAAAGGTGGGAATTTCAGATAAGCGGATGGAGATGCTGTAGAGCTCTTGGACGCCTGCTCTCCTACTCCTTCTACTCAATCCTTCTTACTCCTTTCCATGGCAAGCTTTGTATAGGGGTTCACCATCAACTGTGACTACTTTCATTCCTCACGGGGAAATAACCTGTGCGGCTGTCACTCGCACAGCTAACCAGTCTGGAGGCATCACCCATGGCTGATAGCTACATCCCATCCTCGCAGTGAAAACTATGCTAACGCACTCTGTCACAGTACGGCTAATCACCGGTTGGTTTCCGCTCCTACTGGAATAGAATCCCTCTTTTGCGTCTGTCACCAACGCCCAGCAGGTTAAAGTTTGAAGCACGTCACGGTCATTCATGATCGGAATCCTACTCGGAACACCACAGACAAGGTTGGACTTTCCGGACTCCCAGGATCCTACTCGGAACACCACAGACAAGGTTGGACTTTCCGGATCCAGATGAATGCCGCCAACTATCTAACTTATACCACGAAGATTCTGTTGGGGAATCTAAGAGATACGCATTCAAGCTCTGTTGCATGTAGAACGGACATGGTTGTCAATCACGCGCATTCATAAGTGAGAATGATAATGAGGGTAATCTGACTCATAACATTCATCATGTTCTTGGTTACGAATGAATATCTTGGAATAAGAATAAGAGAGATTTGAATAAAAGAAGATAGAATTGCATTAATACTTGAGGTACAGCAGAGCTCCACACCCTTAATCTATGGTGTGCAGAAACTCCACCGTTGAAAATACATAAGCAAAGAGTTCAGGCATGGCCGAATGGCCAGCCTCTCTAACGTGATCAATGATCCCCTAAGATGAAGAATAAAACAAAACTGAGACCAAAGATGAGATCAAAGATGTCTAATACAATAGATAAATGTCCTATATATACTAGACTAGCTACTAGGGTTTACATGAGTAAGTAATTGATGCATAAATCCACTTCCGGGGCCCACTTGGTGTGTGCTTGGGCTGAGCTTGATGAATTCACGTGCTAAGGCATATCTTGGCGTCAAACTCCAGGTTATGACGTGTTTTGGGCGTTCAACTCCGGATCATGACGTTTTTCTGGCGTTTTACTCCAGACAGCAGCGTGTACTTGGCGTTTAACGCCAAGTTACGTCGTCATTCTTCGAATAAAGTATGGACTATTATATATTGCCGGAAAGCCCTGGATGTCTACTTTCCAACGCCGTTGAGAGCGCGCCAATTGGAGTTCTGTAGCTCCAGAAAATCCATTTCGAGTGCAGGGAGGTCAGAATCCAACAGCATCAGCAGTCCTTTTGTCAGCCTTCTTCAGAGTTTTGCTCAAATCCCTCAATTTCAGTCAGAATTTACCTGAAATCACAGAAAAACACACAAACTCATAGTAAAGTCCAGAAATGTGAATTTAACATAAAAACTAATGAAAACATCCCTAAAAGTAGCTCAAACTTACTAAAAACTATATGAAAACAATGCCAAAAAGCGTATAAATTATCCGCTCATCACAACACCAAACTTAAATTGTTGCTTGTCCCCAAGCAACTGAAAATCAAATAGGATAAAAGAAGAGAATATACTATAAAGTCCAAAATATCAATGAATATTAATTTAATTAGATGAGCGGGACTTGTAGCTTTTTGCTTCTGAACAGTTTTGGCATCTCACTTTTTCCTTTGAAGTTTAGAGTGATTGGCTTCTCTAGGAACTTAGAATTTCAGATAGTGTTATTGACTTTCTTAGTTAAGCATGTTGATTCTTGAACACAGCTACTTATGAGTCTTGGCTGTGGCCCTAAGCACTTTGTCTTCCAGTATTACCACCGGATACATAAATGCCACAGACACATAACTGGGTGAACCTTTTCAGATTGTGACTCAGCTTTGCTAAAGTCCCCAGTTAGTGGTGTCCAGAGCTCTTAAGCACACTCTTTAGCTTTGGATCACGACTTTAACCATTCAGTCTCAAGCTTTTCACTTGGACCTTCATGACACAAGCACATGAATAGGGACAGCTTGATTTAGCCGCTTAGGCCTGGATTTAATTTCCTTGGGCCCTCCTATCCATTGATGCTCAAAGCCTTGGATCCTTGCTACCCTTGCCTTTTGGTTTTAAGGGCTATTGGCTTTTTCTGCTTGCTTTTTCTTTCTATTTTTTTTTTCACTGCTTTTTCTTGCTTCAAGAATCAATTTCATGATGTTTTTCAGATCATCAATAACATTTCTCTTTGTTCATCATTCTTTCAAGAGCCAACAATTTTAACACTCATAGACAACAAGATCAAAAATATGCACTGTTCATTCATTCATTCAGAAAACAAAAATTATTGCCACCACATCAATATAATTAAATCAAATTCACTAATAATTTCGAAAATTATGTACTTCTTGTTCTTTTGAATTAAAACATTTTTCTTTTAAGAGAGGTGAAAGACTAATGGATTTTATTCATAGCTTTAAGGCATGGTTTACACACTAATGATCATGAAGTAGAGACACAAAAACATAGATAAACATAATACTTAAAAACAGAAAACAGAAAGAAAATAAAGAACAAGGAATGAATCCACCTCTAGTGGCGTCTTCTTCTTGAAGGACCAATGATGTTCTTCAACTCTTCTATGTCCCTTCCTTGCCTTTGTTGCTCCTCTCTCATAGCTCTTTGATCTTCTCTTATTTCTTGGAGAGTGAGGGCGTGTTCATGGTGTTCCACCCTTAGTTGTTCCACGTTTTGGCTCAAGTCTTCTAAGGAGGTACTGAGTTGCTCCCAATAGTTGTTAGGAGGAAAGTGCATTCCATGAGGTATTTGTTGATGAACTTCCTCATGTTCTCCTTGGGGGCCGTGAGGGACTTCCCTTGTTTGCTCCATCCTTTTCTTGGTGATGGGCTTGTCTTCTTCAATGGAGACATCTCCATCTATGATAACTCCAGCTGAATAACATAGATGGCATATGAGGTGGGGGAAGGCTAGCCGTGCCATGTATGAAGGCTTGTCAGCTATTTTGTAGAGTTCATTGGCTATGACTTCATGAACCTCTACTTCCTCTCCAATCATGATGCTATGAATCATGATTGCCCGATCCACAGTAACTTCAGATCGGTTGCTTGTAGGGATGATGGATCTTTGGATGAACTCCAGCCATCCTCTAGCTACAGGCTTGAGGTCCAGTCTTCTTAGTTGGACTGGTTTGCCTTTGGAGTCTACTCTCCATTGGGCGCCTTCCACACAAATGTCCATTAGGACTTGGTCCAACCTTTGATTGAAGTTGACCCTCCTTGTGTAGGGGCGTTCATCACCTTGCATCATGGGTAGATGAAACGCCAACCTCACATTCTCCGGACTAAAATCTAAGTATTTCCCCCGAACCATTGTGAGATAGTTCTTTGGATTCGGGTTCATACTTTGATCATGGTTCTTTGTGATCCATGCATTAGCATAGAACTCTTGAACCATCAATAATCCGACTTGTTGTATGGGGTTGGTGATGACTTCCCAACTTCTTCTTTGGATTTCATGTCGGATTTCCGGATACTCATTCTTTTTGAGCTTGAAGGGGACTTCAGGGATCACCCTTTTCTTTGCCACAACATCATAGAAGTGGTCTTGGTGGCTCTTGGAGATGAATCTCTCCTTCTCCCATGACTCGGAAGTGGAAGCTTTTGCCTTCCCTTTTCCTTTTCTTGAGGAAACTCCGGTCTTGGGTGCCATTGATGGTGAATGAAAAATAAAAAGCTTAGGCTTTTTACCACACCAAACTTAAAATTTGCTCGTCCTCGAGCAAAAAAGAAAAGAAGAGTAGAAGAAGAAGAAGAAGAGAAATTGGAAGAGAGGGAGAGAAGTGGGTTCGGCTATATGAGAGAAGAATGGGTAGTGTTGTGTGAAAATGAAGAAGAAAAGAGAGGTATTTATAGGGAGAGGGGGGAGGGTTAGGTTTCGGCCATTTGGGTGGGAATGGGTGGGAAATTGAATTTGAATGTAATGGGGGTAGGTGGGGTTTATGGGGAAGAGGAGGTTGATGTGAATGGTGCATGGGGTAATTGGGAAGAGAAATTGATGTGATTGGTGAAGGTTTTTGGGAAGGGTGACATTGAGAATGAGATTTGGATTAGGAGAGTGTGAATAGGATTAAAAGAAAAGGTAGGTGGGGATCCTGTGGGGTCCACAGGTCTTGAGGTGGGGATCCTGTGGGGTCCACAGGTCCTGAGGTGAAAAGAAATACCATTCCTTTACCCTATAGGCGTGTAAATTGCCTTCATGCACCATTCTGGCGTTCAAACGCCCATTGGTGCATGTTCTGGGCGTTAAACGCCCATGTGATGCTTGATTCTGGCGTTGAACGCCAGTTTCAAGCTTGTTTCTGGCGTTCAGCGCCAGATTGTCCTCTGCGTGCGCATCCTGGCGTTAAACGCCAGGATGTTGCTTGTTTTGGGCGTTCAGCGCCAGGAAGATGCTCTGTTCTGGCGCTGAACGCTGGCCAGATGCATCTTCTGGGCGCTGAACGCCGGCCCGTGCGTCCTCCAGGGTGAAAAATTTTTTTCCTCTGTTTTTGACTCTGTTTTTAATTTTTTTGATTTTTTTCGTGACTCCTCATGATCATGTACCTAATTAAACACAAAAATAACAAAGAAACAAAATAAAATAAAATTAGATAAATAAAATTGGGTTGCCTCCCAACAAGCGCTTCTTTAATGTCAATAGCTTGACAGTGGCTCTCATGGAGCCACAGATTAATCAAGTCAATGTTGTCTAGTCCCAACACCAAACTTAGAGTTTGGATATGGGGTTTGAACACCAAACTTAGAGTTTGGTTGTGGCCTCACAACACCAAACTTAGAGTCTGACTGTGTGGGCTCTTCTTGACCTTGAACTGAGAGAAGCTCTTCATGCTTATTCTCTTTTGTCACAGAGGGATTGCCATGTGCTTGAAACACAAGGTATTCTCCATTCAATTGAAGGTCTAATTCTCCTCTGTTGACATCTATCACAGCTTCTGCTGTGGCTAGGAAAGGTCTTCCTAGGATGATGCATTCGTCATCTTCCTTCCTAGTATCTAGGATTAGGAAATCAGCAGGGATGTAAAAGTCTTCAACTTTTATAAGCACGTCCTCTACTATCCCATGAGCTTGTCTTATGGACTTATCTGCCAATTGCAGTGAGAACAAAGCAGGTTGCACCTCAATGATCCCTAGCTTCTCCATTACAGAGAGTGGCATAAGGTTTATCCCTGACCCAAGATCACACAGAGCTTTTTCAAAGCTCATGGTGCCAATGGTGCAAGGTATCAAGAACTTGCCAGGATCTTGTCTCTTTTGAGGTAGAGTTTCCTGAATCCAAGTATCCAAATCACGAATGAGCAAGGGAGGTTCACTTTCCCAAGTCTCATTACCAAATAGCTTGGCATTCAGTTTCATGATAGCTCCTAGATATTGAGCAACTTGCTCACCAGTCACATCTTCATCCTCTTCAGAGGATGAATAATAGTCAGAGCTCATGAATGGCAGAAGGAGATTTAATGGAATCTCTATGGTCTCTGTATGAGCCTCAGATTCCTCAGGATCCTTAATGGGAAACTCCTTCTTGCTTGAGGGACGTCCCAGGAGGTCTTCCTCACTGGGATTTTCGTCCTCCTCCTCCCTAGTGCATTCGGCCACTTTGATTAAATCAATGGCCTTGCACTCTCCTTTTGGATTCTCTTCTGTATTGCTTGGGAGAGTACTGGGAGGAGTTTCAATGACTTTCTTACTCAGCTGGCCCACTTGTGCCTCCAAATTTCTAATGGAGGATCTTGTTTCATTCATGAAACTGAAAGTGGCCTTTGACAGATCAGAGACTATATTGGCTAAATTGGAATTATTTTGTTCAGGATTCTCTGTCTGTTGCTGAGAAGATGATGGATATGGCTTACTATTATTCAGCCTATTGCGTCCACCATTGTTAAAACCTTGTTGAGGTTTTTGTTGATCCTTCCAGGAGAAATTTGGATGATTTCTCCATGATGGGTTATAGGTGTTACCATAAGGTTCACCCATGTAATTAACTTCTGCCATGGCAGGGTTCTCAGGATCATATGCTTCTTCAGAAGCTACCTCTCTAGTACTGTTGGATGCATGTTGCAATCCATTCAGATTTTGAGAGATTATGTTGACCTGTTGAGTCAACACTTTGTTCTGAGCCAATATGGCATTCAGAGCATCAATTTCAAGAACTCCTTTCTTCTGAAGTACCCCATTATTCACAGAATTCCTCTCAGAGGTGTACATGAACTGGTTGTTTGCAACCATGTTAATGAGTTCTTGAGCCTCTTCAGGCGTTTTCTTCAGGTGAATAGATCCACCTGCAGAATGATCCAGTGATATTTTCGAAAATTCAGAGAGACCATAATAGAATATATCTAACATGGTCCATTCTGAAAACATGTCAGATGGACATCTTTTGGTCAGCTGCTTGTATCTTTCCCAAGCTTCATAGAGGGATTCACCATCTTTTTGCTTGAAGGTTTGAACATCCACTCTCAGCTTGCTCAGCTTTTGAGGAGGAAAGAACTTATCTAAGAAGGCAGTAACCAGCTTATCCCAAGAGTTCAGGCTGTCCTTAGGTTGTGAATCCAACCATATTCTAGCTCTGTCTCTTACAGCAAAAGGGAAAAGCATGAGTCTGTAGACTTCAGGATCAACTCCATTCGTCTTTACAGTCTCACAGATCTGCAAGAATTCAGTTAAAAACTGATAAGGATCTTCAGATGGAAGTCCATAAAACTTGCAGTTTTGTTGCATTAATGCAACTAGTTGAGGCTTAAGCTCAAAGTTATTGGCTCCAATGGCAGGAATGGAGATGCTTCTTCCATCAAATTTGGATGTTGGCTTTGTGAAGTCACCAAGCATTCTCCTTGCATTATTATTATTATTATTTTCGGCCATCTCCTTCTCTTGTTCGAAATTTTCTGAAAGGTTGCTTCTGGATTGTTGTAATTTAGCTTCTCTTAATTTTCTCTTCAGAGTCCTTTCAGGTTCTGGATCAACTTCAACAAGAGTGCCCTTTTCCTTGTTCCTGCTCATAAGAAAGAGAAGAAAACAAGAAAAGAAAAAGGAATCCTCTATGTCACAGTATAGAGATTCCCTTATGTTAGTAGAAGAAGAAAGGGGTAGAAGAATGAAGGAGGAGGTTCGGATTTGGATGAAGAGAGGTGAAGAGAAGTGTTAGTAATTAAATAATTAAATAGAATAAGAAAAGAGAAGAGAAATTTTCGAAAATAATTTTGAAAAAATGGTTAGTGATTTTCGAAAATTAAAGATGAGATGAGATTAAAATTAGAATTTAAAACAATTAAAAAGAATTTTTGAAAAAGAGGGGGAGAATTTTCGAAAATTTAGAGAGGGAAAAGTAGTTAGGTGGTTTTGAAAAAGATAAGAAACAAACAAGGAGTTAGTTAGTTGATTGAAAAAGATTTGAAATCAAATTTTGAAAAAGATAAGAAGATAGGAGGTTAGATAAGATATTTTGAAATCAAATTTTGAAAAAGATAAAATTTTTGAAAAAGATAAGATAAAAGATAAAAAGATATATTTGAAAAAGATATTTGAAAAAAAGATTTAATTTTAAAAATTACTTAACTAACAAGAAACTACAAGATAAGATTCTAGAATTTAAAGATTGAACCTTTCTTAACAAGAAAGTAACAAACTTCAAATTTTTGAACCAATCACATTAATTGTTAGCTAATTTTTCGAAAATTGGATAAAAAGATAAGAAAAAGATTTTGAAAATATTTTGAAAAATATTTTTGAAATTTTCGAAAATTAAAAAAATGAAAAAGATATGATTTTTGAAAAAGATTTTGAAAAGATAAGATTTTTAAAATTGAAATTTTGACTTGACTTGTAAGAAACAACTAATTTTTAAAAATTTTTGACCAAGTCAACCCAAAATTTCGAAATTTTGGAGGGAAATAAGGAAAAGATATTTTTGAAATCAAATTTTGAATGAAAAACACAAAAATGACCCAAAACATGAAAATTTTGGATCAAGACACAAGATGCATGCATGAATGCTATGAATGTCAAGATGAACACCAAGAACACTTTGAAGATCATGATGAACATCAAGAACATAATTTTGAAAAATTTTGATGCAAAGAAAACATGCAAGACACCAAACTTAGAAATTTTTAATGCATGGAAAATATGAATGCACAAGTGCACATGAAAAACAACAAAAGACACAAAACAAGAAATCATCAAGATCAAACAAGAAGACTTGTCAAGAACAACTTGAAGATCATGAAGAACACTATGAATGCATGAAATTTTCGAAAAAAAATGCAAGAAAAATTTTAAAAGCATGCACTTGACACCAAACTTAAAAATTAACACAAGACTCAAACAAGAAACACAAAATATTTTTTATTTTTATGATTTTCTAATTTTTTTGTATTTTTATTGATTTTTTTTCGAAAAACATTTTTGGAAAAACGAAAAATAAAAGAAAAATTTTGAAAAAGATCTTTGAAAAGAAAATTACCTAATCTGAGCAACAAGATGAACCGTCAGTTGTCCATACTCGAACAATCCCCGGCAACGGCGCCAAAAACTTGGTGGACGAAATTGTGATTCCCTTTTTTCTTGTAATTGTATGGATTTATTCAATAATTGTCTTTATTTGAATTCACAACTTCGTTCAACTAACCAGCAAGTGTACTGGGTCGTCCAAGTAATAACCTTACGTGAGTAAGGGTCGAATCCACAGAGATTGTTGGTATGAAGCAAGCTATGGTCACCTTGTAAATCTCAGTCAGGCAAATTAAACATTATTTATGGGTTTGAGGATAGGAATAATAAAAAGAAATAAATAATAAAAGGGATAGAACACTTATGCAGATTCATTGGTGGGAATTTCAGATAAGCGGATGGAGATGCTGTAGAGCTCTTGGACGCCTGCTCTCCTACTCCTTCTACTCAATCCTTCTTACTCCTTTCCATGGCAAGCTTTGTATAGGGGTTCACCATCAACTGTGGCTACTTTCATTCCTCACGGGGAAATAACCTGTGCGGCTGTCACTCGCACAGCTAACCAGTCTGGAGGCATCACCCATGGCTGATAGCTACATCCCATCCTCGCAGTGAAAACTATGCTAACGCACTCTGTCACAGTACGGCTAATCACCGGTTGGTTCCCGCTCCTACTGGAATAGAATCCCTCTTTTGCGTCTGTCACCAACGCCCAGCAGGTTAAAGTTTGAAGCACGTCACGGTCATTCATGATCGGAATCCTACTCGGAACACCACAGACAAGGTTGGACTTTCCGGACTCCCAGGATCCTACTCGGAACACCACAGACAAGGTTGGACTTTCCGGATCCAGATGAATGCCGCCAACTATCTAACTTATACCACGAAGATTCTGTTGGGGAATCTAAGAGATACGCATTCAAGCTCTGTTGCATGTAGAACGGACATGGTTGTCAATCACGCGCATTCATAAGTGAGAATGATAATGAGGGTAATCTGACTCATAACATTCATCATGTTCTTGGGTACGAATGAATATCTTGGAATAAGAATAAGAGAGATTTGAATAAAAGAAGATAGAATTGCATTAATACTTGAGGTACAGCAGAGCTCCACACCCTTAATCTATGGTGTGCAGAAACTCCACCGTTGAAAATACATAAGCAAAGAGTTCAGGCATGGCCGAATGGCCAGCCTCTCTAACGTGATCAATGATCCCCTAAGATGAAGAATAAAACAAAACTGAGACCAAAGATGAGATCAAAGATGTCTAATACAATAGATAAATGTCCTATATATACTAGACTAGCTACTAGGGTTTACATGAGTAAGTAATTGATGCATAAATCCACTTCCGGGGCCCACTTGGTGTGTGCTTGGGCTGAGCTTGATGAATTCACGTGCTAAGGCATATCTTGGCGTCAAACTCCAGGTTATGACGTGTTTTGGGCGTTCAACTCCGGATCATGACGTTTTTCTGGCGTTTTACTCCAGACAGCAGCGTGTACTTGGCGTTTAACGCCAAGTTACGTCGTCATTCTTCGAATAAAGTATGGACTATTATATATTGCTGGAAAGCCCTGGATGTCTACTTTCCAACGCCGTTGAGAGCGCGCCAATTGGAGTTCTGTAGCTCCAGAAAATCCATTTCGAGTGCAGGGCGGTCAGATTCCATCAGCATCAGCAGTCCTTTTGTCAGCCTTCTTCAGAGTTTTGCTCAAATCCCTCAATTTCAGTCAGAATTTACCTGAAATCACAGAAAAACACACAAACTCATAGTAAAGTCCAGAAATGTGAATTTAACATAAAAACTAATGAAAACATCCCTAAAAGTAGCTCAAACTTACTAAAAACTATATGAAAACAATGCCAAAAAGCGTATAAATTATCCGCTCATCAATGGTCAACTTAGGATGATTTATGGTATAAAGTGTAAGAGAAGAATGTTTAATGGATGGCGTTGTAAATCAAGGCTCATTTTGGTTGATACTTCAAGGCTTAGATGCAAGGGTTGGGCTAGTGCTCAATTGAATGGGTCTAAAAGGAGAGTTTGGTATCACCTTGAGAATTCCTCTTGCTTACCACCCGGATGGATTAATGATGATCAAGCTCAAGACGGGTATGAAAATAAAGTGTGGGATCCTGGATTATAAAATGCGGATCACATTTGGGAGCCCATGGAGTGTGTAGAACTTTATCAAAGCTTGGAGCTATTAATTTTGAATGATGGAGCTAATTGGAGAACCAAGCATTGGTGGACGTTCCAAGATGAGTTTAAGCACAAGCCACCTTAAGAGGAGCCCCCCATAAGTCCAACTTAAGGACAATAAACAAAAGTGCTAGGTAGGAGACACCCCACCATGGTAACCTCTTTTCATTTTCTCTTTTTGTACATATTGGTAACTAGTTTAAATTCATGTTTTTGGTTTGTTTGTTGAGTATATTTAGTAGTATAGTATGTTAAATAAGTTTTTAGGGTGTTTTGGCAGCTGTTTGGAGGTTTAGAATGCTTGGTTTGGTGAAAGAACTTGGAAAAATTTTGAAAAACAAAGCACCATCCACGCACACGCGCACCTAGCACGTACGCGCAACCCAGCATTTTCGACCATCCATGCGCACACGCACTGTATGCGTACGCGTGGATGCAAAAATTTCACCCCCAGCCAAAAATCCGAGAGTTAGGCCTGTACTGTGCGAATATTGGGTCTCAGGCACAAACCAACCCGCGCGTACGCACGCTGTGCGCACGCGCGTCGATTTTGCTACCTGCCCTCCTGGTACATTTTCCAGAGAGTTGGGCCAATCCTGGGCTGACATTGTGCCCTGCGCCCAACCTAACCCGCGCGTGCGCACACTTGGCGCGTAAGCGCCCTTCGGCCAAAATGCACATCGGCGCGTAAGCGTGCATGGCACGTCCGCGCTGGTAAATAAAAGAGAGTTTTTTTCCCCTCTTCCATTTTCTTTTGTTTATCGCATTCGTATACTCTTATTCTTTGCATTTTTATTTTGATTTTATAGCTTGTTTTTACTTTAATTTTTTTCTAGTTTCTCATTTTAATAATGGTGTTGAATTCTAATACTCAATTGTTAAGAATTTCTTGCATTGTTTTGGTGCTTCATGACTTGTTGCATTAATTGTAATATTTGTCCTACACACGAGATTAGTGCTTAAGTCCTTCTTAACTCATTATCATTTGTTCTTGTGCCTCATTATCATTGAGTTAGGATGGGACCACACGCTCTCATGCTTATCACTAATCTTGTTTGTGCCAACTCTTGTTTGAACTTGATGTTCAATATGCTCTTCATGCTTTGACTCCCCTCTTGTATCAAGTATTAGTTGATATGCCTTAGCTTATATTGTCTTCTCATCTACATGTTGTAGCTACCATGTAGTAGAGAACCATACCCTTATTTGGCATTAGCCACCGCCTATGTTCTATTTGCTTTCATATCTTTGTTATGGGCTTAATTTTCTTTCTTTTTCTTTCCTTTAGGTTGGCCACCAAGAAGGGAGAAGGGAAAGGTCTCAAAATGGGGCAACAAACAAGTCATTTGCACAACGTTTTGAGGAAGCTCATCAGTTGTAACAACCCATCCACCTTGCTCTTCTTTACATGCACCGAGGACAATGCAGTCTTCAAGTGTGGGGAGGTCGTTCGACCGATCTCCATAGGTAACAATTTCCTTTTCAATACCAATTTTTTTATTTTCTTTGTTAGATTAGTTGTTGCATTGCATGACATGTTGCATGTTAGTTATAATTTGTACATATTTTACCACTTCTTTCCTTTTAGAACTACTTGGTTAGGGTGATGATTTCTTTTCCAAGAAACTGTTTTAGGGCACCCTACCAATTTGAAATTTTTCGATTGAACTTGCATGAAAGAATTTATTTTGGAACATGGTTTTTGAGCTAAGAACACACAACCTTGTGAGATTTGAGCTTAATGGCGTAGTTACATCTTATAACCACTTATTTTCCTTCTTGTGTGCAATTATTCTCTTTCTATGATTGTAATCTTTGATTTGTTTGATTCTTTATGTCCATTATTCCTTGTATTCATGCATTTATATGATTGAGGCCATTGTTTCACTAGCTCACTTACCCAAATGGCCTTACCTTTTATCTTCCATTGTTAGCAAATTTGAGCCTACGCTTAACCCACTTGTTCTTATTTTAGCACATTACAAGCCTTAAAGTGAAAAACAATAATTATCCTCTATTTAGTTCTTTGATTAGCTTAGGCTAGTGCGTGTGAGTATCATTCAAGTGTGGGAACCTCGGGATATTGAGGGAGTAAAAGGGTAGTTTTGTATTTTTATTGGAAATATTGGGAATTAGGTACATACTCATGTATTAATTAAAATGTATAGACCTTATGCATTGATGTTCTTGTACGTAGCTTGAAAGAAAGAAAAATAAAAAATGAGAAAAAATAAAAGAAAAAGAAAAAATATAATAAATGTGAAAAAGAAAAAAAAGAAAAAAATAGAAAGAAAAGAAAAAGAAAAGAAAAGTAATAAAAAGGGGACAAAATGCCCCAAGTGAAGCTCAATAAAATCAATGCATATGTGTTGTGATAAAGAAAAAAATGCATGAGTATGAGAAGAAAAAGAGAAAAATGGGTAGCTAGGTTAGTTTTGAAATTGTATAGGATGTCATAGGTTAGGTGGGAAGTTTAAGCTTATCAAAGATTCAAATTTCAAGCTCACTTGACCAAATATGCATCCTTACCTTGACCCTAGCCCCATTACAACCTAAAGAAAAGACCTCATGATACTTGTATGCATGTATGAAATATATGTTGATTGTTAGAAGAAAAACAAATCTTAGAAAGCATGATTAGGGGAGAATTGAGAGAATCGACCCTACACACTTGAGCGACTAGAGTGCAAACACTTCCGGTGAGGGTTCGATGCTCAATTCCTTGATTCCCAGCTTTCATAAGATTTCTTCTTGCAAGTCTATTTAAACTTCATTATTTTTATACTTGAATTGGTAGGATTCATGAATCGTTATATGATCTTGGCCCTAATTGTGCATACATGCTCTTGAAGGATTGATTTATTTTTAACCAAGTAGGTAGAATCATTTTGCATTTAGTTGCATTCATATAGATAGATGCATTTAGGTTATTTGCATTGAATAAATGTCATACCCCTTGTTTCATTCTTGGTTTAAGCATGAGGACATGCTTGGTTTAAGTGTGGGGAGGTTGATAAATCCCATTTGTAGGGTTTATCTTGTGTTGAATTAAGGGGACTTTATAACCTTTTAGCCACATTTATTCAATGGAATAGCATACTTTTGTAAATTCTCCTTTAATTGTGCTTAAGAGTGAATACATGCTTTTAGGACTCAAAATAGCTAAATTTAATTCACCTTGATTCCATTAGATGCCTTTATATGTTTGTTAAGTGATTTCAGATTTAGGAGGCAAAGAGTGGATCAAGGGAATGAAGGAAAAGCATGTAGAAATGGAGAACTCATGAAGAAATGAAGGAATCGCAAAAGCTGTCAAGCCAACCTCTTCGCACTTAATCGACCATAACTTAAGCTACAAAGGTCCAAATGATACGGTTTCAGTTGCGTTGGAAAGCTATCATCTGGTGCTTCGAAATGATAAAAGATTTGTCAGAGTTGCATCGTGCATAAGGGTGCGCACGATCACGGTACACGGACATGCCGATTTGCGTGTGATTCATTAAATGCAAATTCGTGGCCAGCAAATTCTAAAGCCTTGTGGGCCCAATCCAACTCATTTATAATGCTATTTAAGCCAAGGATTGAAGGGAAATTGACATACTTTACACTTAGTTACCATTAGTTTAGTTTTAGTTTAGTTTTGGAGGGAAAGTTAGTTTTAGAGAGAGAAGCTCTTACTTCTCTCTAGGATTAGGTTAGAGGTGGATTAGGATTTCTTAGATCTAGTTTAATTTCATGATTTGATTCACTTTTCCTTTATCAATTCTTGTTCCTCTACTCTTCCCCTCTCTACTTTTGTATTTCATTCTTGTAATTGTTACTTTGTTGTTGATGCACTCTTTCTTCCTCTATTTTCCTTTAATGCAATTTAAGGTAACTTATGTAGATCTTGTTTCCTTTAATTGTTGTTGTTTAATTACTTGTAATTGAGTAGTGTAGATTTACTTTCCTTGCAATTTTACTATGCTTTCCTTTTATGCCTTCCAAGTGTTTGATGAAATGCTTGGTTGGATTTTAGAGTAGAACTTTATGCTCTTGGCTTGAAAAGGTAACTTAGGAACTCTTGAGTTACTAATGTCCAAGTGATTGATGATTGGGAGCCATTGACTCTAGTTCTCACTAATCGAATTAGTGGAGAGTTAGGACCTATGGACTTGGATTGATATATCTCATTTAACTTTCCTTTACTAGTAGTTAGAGGATGATTTAATGAGATTAATCCTTGGCAATTCTCATATTGTGGTTAGTGATAGGGATAGAGATCCTTGACCACCACTTCTTGCCAAGACCTTACTAGCCATTAGTTTACTTTCTTGCCATTTATCTTTAATGTTTCTTATCAAAACCCCAAAAATAACTCATAACCAATAACAAGACACTTTATTGTAATTTCTAGGGAGAACGACACGAGCTTTAAATACTTCGGTTTATAATTTTAGCGGTTTGTTTTAGTGACAAACAATCTTTTGTATGAAAGGATTATTGTTGGTTTTGAAACTATACTTGCAACGAGAATTCATTTGTGAAATTCTATACTGTCAAAAATCTAAATCATCAAGGACCACGAATTGCTTGAGTGTGACCTCTAGAAAACTCGGGAATTAAGTAGGGGCACTGTTCATACCTTGACCCAATAAATAAAGTTAGGCCCAATAACGAAGGAAGGCCTACCAAAAGAGGCGGCCTCTATAGCATACCCGACCTCTTTAAAGAGGTCAGACATCGTGAAAGAAGTCTAGCTCTGCTTGCCCAAACATGTGACTGCCTCCGTGAATCTCTCCACGCATATCTATTTTCCCTAAAAGATAGATCTCAACAAATCCCATGATAAAGGGAACGGTCATCTACCAACAAAGGTGGATCTACTCCATCAAAGGTGGTTATTGACTCTACTATAAGTACACTGACACCCCTCAGGTATAATTTACATTTTAATATGCAAAAACCTGCCTAAAATCCGTGCTAACTTAAGCATCAGAATGTCTTGCAGGTACCAACCCCACCTCCTCCCAAGGGACTCGACGGTGGCACCTTGGCACCAAACAAGTTGAACGCTGCCTTATAAGGATTCTAGACCTCACATCCAGGCTCAAATCAACATTTCAGGTAACCCTCGGAATAATTATTATTAATAATACAAAAAGAGACATTATTGTTTTAGTTAGATAAATTGGATCAATTTCCCATCTTAGATATTACAAACTTACCCACACGCCATTCAACATTTTTCTTTTAATCAGAATTTGATGTCTAATATTATCTCTTATAACTTAGATGAGCAAACTGGTTTGAAAGCTGGCTCGACTTGGAATGGGACATCTTCTAAAGTATATTCTGCGAGTAATAGACATTTCTGATTTTGCAAAAGGTTTATTGGATGGGAAGAGCAACAAAATTGGCTTTGGCTTTGGAGGCGGTAGGTTCTTAAGAAGCATAAATTGTTGGCATGACTTTTGTCTCAGGGATGTCTTTTCCACTACTCTCAGATAAGATTCAAAAGAGGAATATCGAACAAAAATTCATGTTTGATGTGTCTTTCCTCCCAAGAATCAGTGTTGCAATGCATCAGGGACTGTCCCGAAGCACAAGTTATTTGGAACAACTTAAAAAAATTAGTCATCAATTGTAGGATTTGCAAGCTTGGTTTATAAAGAACAGTAAGGATCATGTCTTCAGATTTTTCTCGGGACTCTGGTGGATTTTGCGAATGAGAAACAATGACATTTTCAAATCGAAAAAGCTTTGGTCTCTAGAAAAGAAACTTTTGTCCGTCTTTGATTTGCAACATGTTTTTATATCTTCATTCTTGAGTGCTTTTTGGAGTTTACCTTTTCCCGGTTCTTATAAGATAAATTGTGATGCTAATTATTATGGTTATGGTAAAAGAGTTGGATTTGCTTGTGTTATTAGAGATTCAAATGGTGTGTGGTAGAAGGGTTGTATAGGTGTATTACCTAGTAATAGCATTTTTTTATGGAGAGTTGTTTGCTATTTAGAGAGGTTTTTTTTCTTGTTTGGGATATTGGTCAAAGCATAGTTGTCAGAACCGAACTGATAATCGAACCGATTAACCTACTAGTTTACTAATTTACTGGTTCAACCGATAAATTACTAGTTGAACCAGTAAAACCAATCCCACATAAATAAAAAATATAAAATAATATACAATAGTATCTTAATTTAACACAGTAAGAATAACAAAAAATATACTCAGCTACAAGAATAATTAGGAACCTAATTTGATTACAAATAGAAAATATTCTCTAAAATAACATCACCAAAAACAGAAACAAGGAAAACATCAAATTCTCTATATGACCCTTTTTCACAATGATTCCATACCTTCAATAAAACCAATGATCCCCCAATTCTTGACCAAGTCAAACACTTATTACACCTCACTAAATTTGCAACCATTTCCCTCCAACATTGCTTAGAACAAAGAATTCACATAGTCTTTAACATGGTTCGTCAGCAAAAACCAAAATCAACACAAATAGAACAATGTCAATCACCATACCTTTTCAATTTGCTTAGCTCTTCAGTATCCATCATAAAAAAATCACAAATTTAAGACCAATTCATAGAGAAAGCATACAAGTCAAGCCAAAAAATTAAAACTTTATATGAAATTTGAGAGAAGAATATCAAAGGGTTACTACCTTTGAAGGAAAAAGTCCCAATTTTGCGGGTATGAAGTGAAATTCGGAAGAAAAGGACCAAAAATTGCAAACTTCAATTTTCTGTTTATGCTAGAAGCTCTAGAACTTTGTCTTTCTTTGTGTATTATTTTCTGCTCCAAAACTGTCAAAATAAGCCAAAATAAGGACAGTAAGAATCAGGACGTCACACAAAGAATCAAGATTTCACAAGAATTCGGATTTCACACAAAAAATTTTCACAGTGTTTATGTTCTCTTCCTCTGCAAGAATAAGAAATTCACAAATTCAACAAGTTATAATCAACAACAATATAAAATAAATAGATTCATAATAAACATAATTAATCATCACTTATTTAATCAAATTATAACCCAACTGAATAACTTAAAAAAATAAAAAATAAAAACTAAGAGTGAGTTTCACTAAGACATGAAATACTAATTTGTTCGAGCACGGCGAAGCAAATTCTGGCAAGGGGAGGCAACAGCGATAGATGAGGATGCAGAGCAAGGAGACGTGACAGTGCAGGTTGCTTGGGAGCCACAGACACGACGGGGCAGTGCAGGGGAGCTACAGACGCAACGACACAGTGTCAGAAATACTCCTAAGCCAGTGAGACGAACCAGAGGAGCCGACCGGCGATCGCGAGTTTTGGAATTGGAGTGCAATTGAGAGGGACTGAGAGACTGGTGAACTGATGAGGAAGAGAGGCCTTTAAGCAGCCGTTTAGGGTTAGGGATGTTCTCTCTCTCTCTCTCTCTCTCTCTCTCTCTCTCTCTCTCTCTCTCTCTCTCTCATTGAAACAGCGTCGTTTTCGTATGGGGAGGAAAAATTTTTTTTCGAACCTGCCAATTTTTCCAAAGCCGGTAGTTTTTACTATAATCAAACGGTCCAATCTAATTCGATTTGGTTCTTTATCTTGTCTGGTCAAATGAATCAACCGAATTGGCCTAAAGTCTAATTTATCGATTTTTTGGTCCGATCGGCTAGTCCAATTCTTACCACTTTGAGTCAAAGATATATCATTTGTGAAACAGATCGTGTAGAGAGGTCTTTACTCTCATTCAAACTATGGATGAAGCTTCTAGCTTTGAGACTTTCTTAAGCTAAAAGGCCCAGGACATCATACAATGAAACTGGTATGCTGAGCTTCGTTTGATTCAAAGAGATACTAACAAAATGATAGATACTATGGTTAAATAGGCACTGGTTGTGAACACTGATTATATTGAATTTCTTGTTCTTTGGAAGGATTTGGAGGATTGCTTGCAAAAAAATATTACTGATGTTAGATAGTTCTTAGTGTTTTTTTCTTTATTCTTTTTTTCCTTCTTTATTTCTTTTTAGGGAATGTCTTTGGTGAAAAAAGTATAATATGATCCTTAAAGCACCATGCACAAAGATTCTTGATGTAGGGTCTAGATTGCTGCTGGACACAAGTTGTTGGTATTATTAAATTTGACCCAACATTAAATATAATTGTGAACCGGTACATGAGATGATTTAATTGAACCAACAATTTTATGATCGGTTTTTCTTTTTTAGTTGAAAAAGGGTTTTGATGGGTTTTTTACTTTTTTGTTAGATTTGGCCACATGGCCTGCACCCACAGCCCACCCAAAAATATTGTAATACAAACCCATATCCTCAAAACTTAGATAAATAAAAAAGTGAAAATTAATTATTTTTAAACTAAGATAATTTGATTCATATATGATAAAAATTATAAATTTAGCCGTGATTAATTACTTAATTTAAATTTTATCATTTTTTTCATTTTAAAATAAATTTTTAAATAAAAATACTATACATACATACATATATATATATATATATATAAACCACTAAATTAATTATTATATATTTCTATATAGTAAAAATTTATATACACTTAATTTTAGAGAAAATTGATAATTGAAAGTCCTTAGATGATAATTTAGTATGTATTTAGATTAGCTTTTGTCAAACTGGAGTTTGAATGAAAGTGATTTTGTAGAATTGATTTTGGGTAAAAGTGAGTCTACGTATATTTGACAATTCTATACTAACATTGATTTTGATAAAATAAATATTATTTGGATAATATTAGTTAAAATCACTTTTAAATTGATAATTAGTTAATTACTAAAAAAATATAATATTAAATTATAATATTATTTTTTAATATATTTATTCTTTTTATACTTCTCTTAGTATATTTTTTATATAATATTTTTTATAATACTCTATTTTAGTATGTTATAATTTTTTATTATTGTAATAAAATTAATATTTATTTATTAAATTAAAAACAATATATAAAAATAGATAATTTTTTAAGTTTTTTTAGAATAAAAATTAATATTTATTTATTAAAATAAAAATAATATATAAAATAATATATTTTAGTATTCTTTATAAGTACTCTCAATAATCTTATTTTGTTTACGGTTTTGAGTTCTAATTTTTTACTAATTATGTTTTTATTATTATTTATAATTAATTTTTTATTTAATTTATCATTTCTAATAGGAACAATAATACATATTATAACAAATTAGAATAAAAAATAGTGAATAATAATTATAATAATAAATTTTACAATATCAAATAAAAAAATATTCTATAATTTTTTTAGTATTTTCAGTATTTTTTTATTTAATATTATTTTGGACGGTAAAATTTTATCACTTATGACCCTATTATTATGTATGATCAATTTTTTTATTTATTTTGTCATTTTTAATAAGATCAATGATTCATATTATAACAAAATTATAATAACAAAATTAATAAAAAGTTTAATAAAAAATAAAAAATTAAAACATGAAAGAAAATACTAAAAATTGATAAAAAAAAAATTAAAATATTTGAAATGACCTTAAACAATCTGAAATTTTTTTTGAGAAAAACTATTAAAACCAATAATGATCATCAAAGGTAAACGCACATTTAAGTAAACGCAGAAGCAATAGTGTAATCTCCCACCTTTCACAGCCGTGCACTATTTTCTTTAGCTCAGGGTTGCATAGTCAATTCACATCCAAGCTCCTCTACAAAAAATTAACACTGCAGATTATTCTCCACAACGACATTGTTTCAATCAGCATTAGCTCCTTGCCACAGCCAACGGCGCTGCCGAGAACCGTCTCACCATTTAATTTCCACAATTGCCTTTTTCCTAGGCTTTCAAATTCAATTCCGCAAATCTTGAAAAAGCGAAAAACTTTTGATTCAATTTCCACGAACATAGCGTCGTGGAAGGCACTATAGAGGGCACACCCAGGTGGCAACCTTACTTTTCATGCCGGGTGCATTGAGGCGGACGGCATGGTACGCAGTAGCGATATGGATTGGAGAGATGCAAAGAAACTTCAAGAAGTGAAAGGGGATCCGGCAATTAAACCCATCACAAATCCAGAGCCCGCTGAATTGAGGACATCATCAAAGCTTTCTTCCATTGTTAGGCATTCTTCCATTGTTTCCATGGTAGCCATTCAAATCGCACATTTCTTAGAATTTTTCAATCGCAAAGGCTTCACCTTTACTATTAACCACACACCATACAATGGGGTTATGCGTTTCTCTATTTTCCTACTTCTTTAAAAGACCATGAATTGACATGAAATATTTGTTGCAATGGAAGACCATGATCTTCAAGAAGCTTGTAAATTGATATGTCTAGATCTGATATATAATAAATAACAAAATATGTTTTCTTTAAATTTGCTCCACATGTTAACTTTTATTAATTGTGAACCAACCCTCATATTTTTCATTTATTTCTCTTATTACCTGGTCCTTCATGGTCCAGAAGATACTTTCCCCACCTAAGAAAGCTCCTTCTTTTTAAGTCACAAAAAAAAAACTCTTCCACACCATACTCACACATATAATAATAAAGGTTCTATCTGTTATTTAGTATTAGTAAAATTATGAATCCAAATATATTTATTCTAGACCAAGACCTTGCGTATAAAGACAGCATATTTTCTTTTTTTTTTCTTTTGGTTTTCCACGATATTTTTTGACAGGTCAAAAATCAATCCGTCGTAGATCTGAATTCTATTTAAGGGTCTATCGCTGACCAATGATTTTTTTTTGTATTTGACAGCATATTTTCATATAGAGGTGGCAATGGAGCGGGTAGGGACGGGATTTTGCCCTACCCAACCCCGCCCCTCCTTACAATAATCTGCATTGAACTCGCCCCACTTCTACCTGTGGATCGTAAAATGTTAAAACCTAACTTGCTCCTGTCCCTATAATTATTAAAATTCAACAAAAAAATTAAATTTTAAAATTTATATAACCATCATTACATATATAACATAAATTAAAATAAATTTTAAATATAGTACAATATTATTAATCATTTTACTAATTATATTACATATATTATATATTAAAATATATATATCTATCTTAAATCAGACCTCGTCCCGCCCCGTTAAAACCCACCTCGAGCGGGTAAAAGCGGGTAGGTATCCACAAGTTCATGTAGTATTACCATTCCTAATTTTATACAAGTTTGTATAAGATTCATTCGACTAGTGTTCATGGCCCAGTCCGAAGACTTGGACCGAGCCAGTTCAGTCGAGCCAATTTAGTTCCCTTTCATGATTACTCGCCCATACTCCAAAAAAAAAAAAAAAAACTATTCCCCCTAGTCAGAGCATTCAGTTAGAGTCGGGCCAAAACTCGGATTATCCGACCCGATAGACCCGGTGAGGGAGTAAGTGAGTCATGAATCAGATGCTAGGGGTTATTAGGGTAAGGGTACTACATCCAACGCAGCGCTACACTGCTGACCACCTCGCAGCTCACACTGCCTCAACCCTGTGTCTCTGCCCTTTGTCTTCTTCTTCTTCTTCTTCTTTGTCGTTCTTACTCAGTGCCTCAACTCACTTGATCATTTGCGATTCAGCTCCCTCCATCAACATTCACGTTTAACCCTCTCTTCCTCACGTTGCCGCCGCCGTCTTCCTTGCAGCTGCAGGTAAACCACTGCTCATTTAATTTTTTATTTTACTTGAAAATCTGAAGTAATCAAATAAATTTTAACTGAAATAACTTATTTTTTTTATTGCTTTGTCTGATTATAAATTTTAAATTGTTCTCATTTTTGAAATATGTTAATGCTTTAGCCTTGATTATATATTTTTTATGCTAACAACTACCGAGTTAGTATTGTTAGAAATGTAGATTGTCTGATATTAGCAGTATTATGGTTGATTTCTCTGTTATTAGTTGGTTTAGGATGTTCCTTGTTCTTGTTTTGCACAACTACCGAGTTAGTATTGTGTATGTTGTCCTGATAATTGGTTGCATTGTCAAAAGATATATATGATATCTAGACCTAGTTTTCACCCGGTCTAGACGTGGTATAGTTGTGGCCTGAAAGTGATTAGGTTTCATTGGGTATAGGGCCGGGTAAGGGTCAGGTTTAGGCCAAGACAACCCAGTTTCGCCTGTTTCGGCTTTCATCTAACTTTAAAGCCGCATATCTTCTTCTAAGCCATCGCCATCATCCCATGCAGCTTCATAGACGCAATGGACAAACATCACAAGCAGCACAGCAAGTTCCCTGTATTTTCCTCTTCTGTTCCTTCCTCCCTTCAGTGCCTTTCGCCAACATTTTGCTTGGTTTCGTTTCTTTTTGCGATTTTCATTGGCATTGTGGTAAATAAATACCAAAAAAGAAAAATTTCTTGGACCATTATGGGAGTGTTGAAGCAATGTTCTTTCTTGATTTTGGAGTATGAATTAAAACTGTAGAACACCATATCACATTATCATGTTTTTTTAGCTGCTTAGTTCTTGAGTAATCAGCGTTTCATAATTAGACAGAAAAGGATGTCTCAATTTTATTGGGAAATGTAGTCTATGAGTGTGTTTTAGTGGACGAGATGATGTGTTTTAATGCATTATTCCTTGTTCTTTTGTGCTTCGTATGAATGTTTGCTAATTGAGGAAACCATGGATAAGTCAAGAAGAGCATAAACAATTAACAACATTGGAAGTTGGAACTATAAATCTATGACTAAAATGCTAGAAAGTAACAACGCAATCTAAACGTAACCTGTTGCCAGTTTTTGCATTTTTTTTTCATTCCTTTGCTTAATTGTGCTGGTGACAATTGATGATTGAAGAAACTGTCAATAATACTAGAACAATTAACAACGTTAAAATTACGTGCTACACTACTACCATAACATGTTTAATAATGTAATCCTTTTTCTTTCGAAAGTAGTTGACTGCATGATCCCCTTGGTTATGTTGGTTATTGTACAATAATCTTATAGATAAAATAAAGGGCCACAGTCCTTACCCAGGTTTTTGGTGTATCAACTTTATTTTCGACTTTTCCAGTTATCCCTATTTCATTTGCAATCATATTGTTTACCATGTAGTTATGATTAGTATGGAATTGCCAAGTAAATGGTTCTGACTTTTGAACTTACTCTAACGGAATAGTGTGTTTTGTCATCCCAGTTCAGTTGACTTTTGTGGTCAAATGATAAAGAGGAGATTCTATAAGGTTGATCATGGTGGCCGGGATGCCTCAGATGCATCCTCTTCATCCTCTGACTCTGAGATAGAAGCTGAAGCAACTGATGAATCTGAATCCGAGGATGATGAAATGCTTGAACCTGAAGTAAAGCAGGATAATAATGATGATGATGCTGGCTCAGCATCCTCTGGTTAGTCCATTAACATCTGGTTAATCTATCGGTCTGTCAGAAAAATATTCTGAGCTATACATCAGATACACAATTGTATTTAAAAATATTTATCTTTAAATTTTGGACTTGTTCTATTGATTTGTTGATTGAGATGAAATTTCAAGTTTTTTTCTTCTGAAAAATCCAGTTCGCCATTCTATCCAGATGAGGCATGTCAATAACAGGATTTTTGTTTAAGTATAGATCCCCCCTTCCCTCCGTCCCTCTCTCTCTCACATACACACACACACACACTCTCACTCATGATGTTCTTATTTGAAGACGAATAGTAATAGTAAAAGCTATAGGTCGCGGTAGTATAATGGATAGAGTCATTCAATCTTTGTAACAAAAAAAATAAAAAATAAAAAATCAATCTTCCAAAGTTTTATTCAAATGCAAATGGAAACACATAGCTTTTATTACATTGGAGGTTTGGTATCTTATAATAATGTTCATTACTTATTTACATCTTTTAAATTTTGCACAATTCAGGATACAAATGTGAGGATAGTTTTGGAAATGATGTTGATGCCAACTCCTCAGGTAGGTTGTCTGTTCTGTCAGCTCGAGTGCTTATCCTTGGCACAAATTTTGTATTTCATTGATGATATTTCCAATTTCTAATTCAGCATCAGCATAAGATACTTGAATGCAAGTCTGAACGCTGGTTTGCTCGAAATTTATTTTTTTCATTTTTCCCATTCAATGTTTTTGAAGATAAATTTATGTCTCTTTCTGGGTATACTCTATTCTTTCTACTAAAAGTACATGTTTCTATTCTATTGTTCAGAAAATAACTCTATTTTGATTGTATTCATGTTCATGTAAGTGCAGGTTTGTTTTTAAGTGACGATGATGATGGAACTTTAAATGAGAGACCAAAGCTCAAGAATAAAGAGTTGTCTAGTAAACGTGATCATGAAGTATTGGAGAAAAAGTCGAAGGTCTTGGTGGATGAAAATAAATCAGTGCCAGTGGATGCATTGTCATATATCTTAAAATGCAAATCAGTTTTTAAGTGCAGGATATGTCCTAGGATTATCTGTTTGAATGAGGCAATGTTGAGGGATCACGTGCAGTCAAAGGTAATATGCACTTTTCTTTTGGCGGTTTATTATGCTTTACCAGTATGCTCCAACCTTTTTAGATTTTGGAAGAAATCCATGTTATTTGTAAATATTGCCTAAAAAATTAGGGTTGGCAGCAGTATCCGAACCTGCGGTACCTGCTTCGCCCCCAACCGGTCGGGGAGGGTAATTACCCGACCTGGTGCGGGATGGGTCTAGGATATACCCGCCCCATATAAGAAATTAGGGTTTTTTGTGCTGCCACTTCCCAGAGCCTCAGCCCCCAACCCCTCAAAGACCCTCAGACCTCACCACAGTACCTAACTATTTCTTCTTCTTCTTCTTCTTCTTCTAACTCAATCCTCTAACCTTATTCTTCATCTTTTACCTCGAGCCCTGACCTCATTCTCTTAACCATTGTCTCATGCTTACTAGCCAGCCTCATCTCCTCCCAGCCACACGTGATTTGCTGGCCTCACCTCTGCTTGTTGCTTTGCCGCGGTTCATCGCTCTATGCCACAGCTCGGCGGGCTTTGCCAGTGTCACCTCCTCTTTGCTCCTTCGTCGGTTTGTCCTCGCCCATCTTTTCTTGTCCTCCTCAATCTGCGAGTCGCCAGCGTGACCCGAAGCTCAAGCACCAAGCCCCTCCTCCTCTGCCCTCTGCTCCACGTTTTCATTGCTCCTCGATGAGCTTCTTTATTTTAATTCTTCAATTTTCAATTTTTGATGGATTAATTATCCAATTTTTTTCCTTTGCATTTCATTGTTCTCCTGAATCACCCTATTTGTTCTGGGTTGCTATTTCTTTTGTTTTGATTGCTGTTTCTTTTTTAATTCTTCAATCTTCAAATTTTTCTTTCGTCAAGAATTCACATAAATTAAAAAAGAAACAGCAATCAAAACAAAAGAAATAGCAAATCAGAACAGTTAGGGGTGATTCGGGAGAACAATGAAATGCACAGAAAAAAAATTGGATAATTAATCTATCAAAAACTGAAGATTGAAGAATTAAAATAAAGCTCATGAGGAGCAATGAAAGTGTGGAGTAGACTGCAGAGGAGGAGGAGCTTGGAGCTTCTGGTCACGCAGGCGATTCACAGATGGAGGAGGACAATAGAAGATGGGTGAGGATGAACCGACAAAGGAGCAAGGAGGTGACACCGGCGAAGCCTGCCGAGCTGTGGTGTAGAGCGACTAACCGCAGCGAAGCAACAAGAGGAGGTGATGCCAGCAAATTACGTGTGGCTTGGAGGAGATGAGGTTGGCTAGTAAGCGTGAGACAATGGCAAAGAGGGTAGGTCAGGTCTTGAGGTAGAGATGAAGAATGAGGATTGAGGAAGAAGATAGAGTGAGGTCTGAGGGTCTTTGAAGGGTTGGGGGCCGAGGGAGGCTCTGGGAAGGGGAAGCATAAAAAAAAGCTAATTTCTGAAAGATATATATATATTTACTGGGGCGGGTATATCCTAGATCCGGATCGGGTAATTACCCACCCCAATTGGGTGGGGGCAGAGTGGTTACCCATGGGTTTGGGTACTGCTGCCAACCCTACCCTCCCCACTGCCACCCGGACTAAAAGGACGTGAATTAGTATATCCTGCTCAAGATTTGGTTGAGTTTTGACTGCAAAACCAAAGGAAGATATGATAAAGGTTATTTTGTTGCTCTAGGATAGCGTAGTTGTAGCACACGTTTGAGCTTCTATGCACTACTTATGCTCTGAGGAATTAAGAACAATAGTTATTCCCTGATTGCATTTAGCTGATATCAGGATTTTAATCTAGGTTAGTGGCCTCAAGAATAAATTAGTTAAAATCAAAGTGAGAATACATATTCTTACAAAGGGATACTGCAACAGGGACTCACAACACTACTATGTGATTGACAGTATCTAACGAGTCAAAATGACAACAGTTTTCTATAGAGGATGTGGTGAAGGCAACCACCCAAATCTGGTCTACTACCGGAACATATTTATATATGGGCAGCCCGGTGCACAAGCATCCTGCATTGACGTAGGATCCAGGAGAGAGCTGCACCCAAAGGTTGTAATGTATGCAAGCTAACCTGATAATGGCATCAGCTTGCACCCGTGACTTTGAGATTACATGAAGACAACTCAACCGTTGCTTCAAGGCTCCCCTTTTGTTTATATGGATAGAAGAAAACGTATTATCAACGAGGAGGATACGATATCATTTACTTAAGATATTTCCAATCATGCCTGAATATCTAATTTGGTTAAATCTATTTGGTGATGCATAGATTGTCAACAAGGTAACTTGTGTAAGAGGAATAAAATCCTTAACACCAATCACAATTTTAAGGAGCATGTAGGTATGTGATATAGGTCCTATTCACTGGTTGAATCAAACACATCAAACTTCCCTTTCATTCAGCTGTTAGAAAATATTATGAATAAACTTGCAAACGTCAACTGTCTACTTTTTTTTTGGCATTGGAAAAATTCTTTTAACGGTGAAATCTAATGCTGATTTTCTTTAGAGACATGCTCACTCGGAAAAGCTACTTAATCAAGGCAGACTAAAGGCCATTCTCAACAGTGATGGCGAAATTGAGAACCTAGATGTCTCAGATGTCGAAGCCAACGATAGCGAGGTTAGTGCTTTTCAACAGCTTAATTCCGTGCTATTACTTATTCAAGAAACTGATTTGTTATTGACATGCATTGAAAGCAAACTCATAACTTTCTAGGATGATGAAGACAAGGATCATTACAAAAGACAGAAGCAGAATAAGAAGAAATTCAAGAAGGTAAAGAATTACTAGTATTTCAATTATCAGCAAGAGTTTAAATTTATACCCTAAAGATGATGAAAATCTATAAATTGCAGAAAAGGGACCTTAATGTAAACTCAAGAAAAATACAGTCACCGAAAGGTTCAGCCAAGAAAAAAGGCAAAAAATGAGAACTGAGTTGGGTTCTATTAAAAAACTTGTGGAGCAATCTTTTCCTGGTAGTATGTGCAAAGCCATGCCAAGTTTTGAGTTCTCATATATGCTCCATTTATGGTGCCTTTTGAAACCTCGTTCCCTCCCCATTGTTCAATATTTTGTGTTTTCCTACCACAGTTTTAGATTGTTCAATGTGGTGATGTCCTTCGTACAATTTTCCCAGAGTATTTCTTTTTATTAAAAAGAAAATGGATTATAGTAATGTATTGATTAATACTAATTAATGGAAAGAGTTAGCCTTGTAAAGAGTACTCAAGATTTACCGGGTTTGAAATTTTGCTGTCTACTCTTGTAGTTATATAATGTGAGGGAATTGGATGACGCATTTGAATAACTATGAAAGCCATGTACGAATCAGCTACTAACAAGTAATGATCGAGTAAATAGTTATTTTGGCACTCAATTTTGATTTTAACATAGATTCTAATTTTTGTTTCATAGATTCTAATTTTTGTTTACGACAAAATGAACTTTCAAATATTAGCTTCGTTCGACAATATAGATTAATTGTTAACTCATCACTTTAAAGGTTAATTTTGTCAAAAAAAAAAAATTGGAGTCTAATTTGTCAAAATTAAAACTTTTTTGGATGTTAAAATATCTACTTGATAATAATCTCATCTTAAAGATACATTTGTGTTTGAGGCTGAAAGTCTATTCCATGGAGTAGATTTAGCTAACTCAAATCGTAATCAAGGAACATGAATCAACAACAAATAACATTGCATTACTCATCAACTATTTAAAAGAAACAACGACGTGGTAATGATAGCTTAGTATTTAGTTTGGGAACAAGTATGAAAGTGGCTACGAATTTGTTGTCACACCTCAAAAAACTTACTAGAGAGTAAAGATCCAACACGGCTCCGGGCTATTTTTCATACAGGATAAGGTGATTTTTGTCCATTAAAAAGAGATACTTTACCTTCTATTTTTTTATTTTGAGACATTAAGATCTATTTGTCAAAAAATCTGTTAAATAGTAATAGAAATTATTTTTGAGATTTTTATTTGTAATCGGTAGAAATTTTAATCGCCACAAGTTATTAGTAAATTTGTGTTTAAAAAATTAATTCATAGATAGTGATTAAGTAAAGAAAGATCATTGTTAAAAGTAATATCAAATTGCAGTTTGAAAACTTTTTAAAGAGAAAAAATAATATCAAACAAAAAATGAGAGAAGATAATGGTAATGTTGATGATACTGATATTAGTGTTAATTAATGATAGTGGAGAAGATAATGATATTGATAAATATGGTTGCAAAATAGAAATAATAGAGGTAGAAGTTATAATGACGAAAATAAAAAAAGTGGTAGTAGTATTAATGATATAGTTGTTTTTGTTTGGTTGCCATTAAGTTGATAGAAAAACATTTTTGTTTTATTTTTTAGTGTGTGGTAAATTTTTAGTGGTAAAAGTAAAAGTACTAGAAAAAAAAAACATCTTTTTTGAGAAGATATAATTTATATTTTTTTTTAAAGATTTTCTTGCCTTGAAAAAGATATTTTGTACGTAATAAATAAACAAAAAAGTACTTTTATATTGTTATATTCAAATTTAATTGATGAATAAAAAGATCTTTTTACATGAGATATCCAAACATAAAATTACTTTTATTTTTCTATAAGATCCTTTAAAAAACAACTTGAAAAAAAACTTTTTGGAGTTTAAAGCTTTTACAAATTATAAATAAAACCTTCACAAAATTAATTTCTGTTACTATTTAACTGATTTTTAATTAAATGATCATATTGTCTCAAAATAAAGGGTTGGGGACGAAGTATCATTTTTATTGTCTTGTCATTCGTGAAAATAGATAGCGACCGAGTTTGGTGTTTACTCAAATAATTTTTTATATATAAATAAATTAAATATTTTATTTACCAATATATTTGGAAACTATTTATCAATTTACGTAAAATTAAATGAGATAATTATGCATGTACAATAAGTCATTATTTTTTGGCTTTATCTCAGTTGCAAACGAGATATATAAAGTTTGAAAAACTAATTATATCTCGTTTACAATATATATGAGATATGTGTATCATTATCTCATTTACTAACAACATATCCCCAGAAAGCCAGAGTCATTCTAAAACTTCAACAACCCATATTCACATCCTAAATACTTTACTAAACCAGAATTAAGGTGACTAAGTCTAAGGGATCTAGTATAATCTAACTCTTCGTTCTTTTCTCAGTAATACTCCAAACTCTAGGTGGAACAACCCTCAATGCCTCCTCCTCCTGCCAAAGGATCTCCCAGAAATAAATATAGGCAAAACAGACAAGGAAGGCACAAGTATAAATAGCAGTTACAGCAGATAGATCAGATAGCAGTTAATAACATTTAAGCAATTAGACAAGCAAAAACAAATGCAAAATCAAACAAAATATACAAATGCACATGATGCATGCCTGTCCTATGGCTGATGAGTCTCATCTGTCGATTATATAGCCAAACCTGACATGTTCAGTAACGAACCCTGGACAGAACCACAACACAGAGCAAGTGGGACAAAACCGCAACCCTTGCATTTTACTCACGTAACCCGGAGCAAGGGGGCAACCTCACCCCTTGCCTCTTGTCCAAGCGGTGTTACAATTCTTGACCCGAAGCAAGGGTGACAAAACTTAACCCTTACATACCCGACATCTCGAATCTTTATCCGAAGCAAGTGGACAATGCCATTGCATCTTACCCGGTGATATATCTCAATCAGAATCAATTTCACTTCCAAATTCATTTCCAATATAATTTTAATTCATTTAAAAATCACAATTAAGATTAATTCTCAACAAGTATCATTCTCATACCCGATATCCTGATCTTCCTTATCTCATATCTCATTCAATCACATTTTATCATTTTCATGAGTCATTAGTTCCATTATTCACTTCTTACGAAAGTTTACAAGCTTTCCAGAAAGGTCAAACAGTTAAAAACAGAGTTTTAGTGCAAAAACAAGGCATGCGTACGCACACACTAGAAAACTTTCTCGACGTGTGTGTACGCATCATAGGGTGCATACGCACAACTTGTAAAATCTCCAGGATGTGCCTGTGCCCACCCCTCATGCATACGCACAAGTCTTGCCACACGCTCTGGTCTGTGCATGTGCACAATAGTGTGCATGTAAGACCCAGAACCTTTAAAAAGTCTTTTTATGATCAAGTCTCAAATCATATGGTTATTTATAGCCTTAATTTCAGAAATTATTTTATTAAAGGTAATTAAGGCAAGTTTTGATTTATTGGATTTGAGATGAATTATGATTATTATCCAATTTTATAATTATTGGATTATTTTCTATATTTGAATTATAAAGTTGATAGTTATGAAATAATAAGGATTTTGTATGATTTGGATTAGATAAGTAATATTTTAAATATTAATACAACTATTTTGGAAAATGAATAAATTAAGTATATTATTTCTAATTATTTGATTTGGACATTTTATTAAAAGTAATTTGTAAAAATGGATGATCAAATAGTATTTTCTATATACAATTAGTGTTGGATTTAATTTGGGTTTCAATTACTATATTATTCCCAATTTTTATTTGAAATTACCAATTTGCCCCTAACCCTAATTTTATTCAAAAACCCTAACCCTAAAACCCTGACCCAGTACCCGTTTTCCCTCCCTGAACCAGCAGCAGCAGCTGCTGCCCCTCTCACCCCAACGGTCACACACACACACACACACACAGAGAAAGGGAAAGGAGCTCAGAAATGGAAATGGAAAGAAAAGGGGGGACTAAGTCGCGGCGAAGGAGAGGAGGAAGGAGCTCGCCACCGCCGCGCTGTGCAGAGCCGCCACCTGTTTTGCCTTCCATCAAGCCGTCCTGCCGATGCCGCCGCCGAACAAAGGAGAGTAACTATCGTGAGAAGCCGCTGCCATCCTTGCTCGTCGTCTTCCCTAGAATCGCCGCCGTCGAGGGCCAGCAGAGGGAGATAACGAACGCGAGCCAGCGCCACCACCGAGAAGAGGAACTTGTGTAGTCACCGCAGTGATGTAGCCTTGCATCCGCCGCCGTCTTCGCGGGACTTGTGTGGCCGCAGCCGCTCCTCGCCGTGGAGCCCGTGTCATCGCCGTTTAGCCATCGCCGGAGTAGGGACGCGCGAGGGAGATGGACGCCGCCAGGAGCGTCGCGTCGTTGCCACTGCCTGTGCCATCGTCGTCGTTGCCGGACTTCTTGAACGCCACCGTCAGAAAGGGTTCCGATCGCCGTTATTGGAGCTGGCCGGGACTGTTCCAAGGCTTTACCGCTCATCCCGATCCTGCTTTGTTTTGGTTAATGCTGTTGCTATTGTTCTGGCTGCCGAAAAACCTCGTTGCCGCCACCTCTGCTGCCGAAAATAGCCACTGAGTTTTCTAACAGAGGGACAGTCCAACGGTTAGCTACTAGGACTTGTCGGGTTGGCTCTATAACTGACAGATGATATCATCAGCCACTAGGGACAGGCATGCATCATATGCATTTATGTGACATTATTTGGGTGTGCATATTATACTTGGTTTGCCTATGTGATTAATTGCTAATTGTTCTACTTGCAATAACTGTTCGTTTGTGCTTGCATCTTCCTATTTGTGTTTGCTACTGGAACGCTGTTGGACTGTGGTGATTGATTGATGGTTGGATTGTTTGGGCCTTGGGCCATGGTTGGAATGAGATGAACCGATGGTTGGATTTGGTTTTGTGTTTCTGGTTTGGAATAAAATATGAAAAGGCTATTTTGTTTCAGCATAGATAAACAATTTTGAAAGGCTTTTGAGTTGTTGAGAATTGAATGGTTCATCTTTTAGAAAAGATTTCCGACTTTACTTTTATTGAAAACCGTTGTTTTTGAAAAGAGGCATAAGACGGTTATTAATCATTGGTGCGGTTATCTTCACGTATCCTATTACAGTAATTCCCAAAAACCATCTACTAAGAACCCTTTCGAGGATGATGTTCCCACCCCCAACATTTTTTTCCTTTCAGGATATGGGCACAGAAGTCACGAAGAGTTTATTTAGTTGTTTTTGAAATGCCTTGTATTGCTTTAGATTATTATTTATTGTACCCTCGCCCTTATCTTAAGATATTCTGTAAGAGGGATATGATTTGTATTGGACACTACTTGTAATATTATTTATAAATATATGTATCTATATGGATGTATCCTTTATGAGTTTGTGTAAGTTGTATGGTATGTATGGATGTACGTTGTATAGAAAAGGTATTTTTGGGAGTGGTTTTGTGGTTTAAAGATTTAAACAGGCTCATATTTTATTATTAAATAGTATAAGTGTCGTCGTAATGTCCGAGCTATCACAGTTGCGCATCCGGAAGCGTGAGCTTTGGTAGTTAGGGTGTTAGATTATGGTATCATTGTAGTCCTTCCTGTAGAGCCTGAGGAATGGACCGGCTATGCTTCAATTGCATACTCTGAGCGTTTGTCATGTATTAGGTCTTGTCGGATGACGAGAATTAGAGCTTTATGCACTTGACGATCTATTGATTAATGCTGTTGGTCTTGCATTTTATAATTCTTGGTATTAAGTTTGCCGGCTTAATAATAGTGAATTTTGTATATGAAAGCACTAATGGGTTATCATAGATGATATACGAGTTTTGAGTAAAGCGAATTGCGAGTTTTGGGAACGTTGGGAACTATTTCTCGAGGCTGCTCAGTTATGTGTCTTGAATTTTGTTTGAGCCGACCTTTTCTTTCATATCCTAACTTGAAGTTCTTGTTTGCTAATCCTCTTGGAAGCAGTTTGATTTTTCAACTCTATTCCTCTATTCATATGCATTCTTGTTTGATCTTAAGTGCATATGCTTGTTTGAAATCCTTGTTGTATCTATCTTCCTCGGTTTGAGTTCTTCTTGATTCATGTAGTCTTTGATATAGCTTTGAACTTGTCCTACTGCGTTGTACATTTTAACTCTGGGATTTCGAGTCCATTATTAGAGAGATTGTTGATTCAATTTTTCTCTTATTTGACAGTGACCACAGCCAATTTTGAGATTTTATGAAAATTGCTGTTGAATAGATATATATACTTGCCTATACATGAAATTTTGAAGATTACTCATACCGCTTAGCAACTATCTATTTTTAATACCTCGCTTGTATTTTTACTGGTTTATGGAACTGCATTTACCTTAAATTACAATTTGGCTTTCTAGTAATTTTACTATAGTTCCAATGCACATCTTCATTTGATTATGTATTTGGATATTTTTCAAAATTTTGGAAAGGAAGGATTTTTCACTTTTATCCCGGTTGAGTTTTGTTTGATAAGCTTTACTCAACTTATTTTGAATTGAGTTTGATTTAGCATACTACATGGTTTATGTCATTGCTGTTCTCTTGAAAATGTTGGACTCATAGCTTTCTTCCTTTGAACGGACTAAATTCTCTATTAAACCTTCCATCTCTATGAATGTCATACTTGACTTTATTTTTAACTAACCTATTATATTTTGTGAACATTACCATTGATCTTGGTTTTTCTTCTCTGGTGAATCTCATTCTTAGATGAGTCAGTTTGATTCGTTTCAAATAGTGCATCGTTTATCCTCTCATTGTCTTTACAAGAGTTTTTAGTCAAAGATTTATCCTTGAGAAATTACTAATAATTGAGTTGTCTTTTCCTATGACTTTTGTATTCTTTTGGATCAATTGAAAGCTTGTTTGATGACTTGTGCCTAGGGGATCTTGTTTTAACTATCTTGATTTATGATCCTTTCTCGTATGACTTGACTCCTTTTCAAGTACATCCTAATCTTCTTGAATATTGTTGTGGGATGGTGATTTCAAGTATACATTTGGAGTCTTGTTTTGAATTTTATAAAGCAGATTGAATTCTCTTTGAAGAAATTCTAAATCGAACTTATTTCTCAGTTGCTTGGTTATAATGGAAACCATTGTTCAATTTTTGGCAAAATTGTTTTAAAGTTGGCATGCGCTATTTTAAATGAGGTTTTGAAAAGCTTCCTTGTTTAGTGGAAACCTATTTGTTTGTAACGCACCACTTATTTTCTTTACCAATTTATAAGGAAATTTCTACCTCGGATTTTCTTTTCTAAATAGAGTTTAATTTTCTCTTTCGTCCCAGCTATAATTTTTATAAACGTTTGTTTGAATATGAACTTTGAGAATTTTTGAACAAGTATTTGATTTTTATTCCAAGTTTTATGATTGCTTTTGGTTAGGTTGTGCACCTAATTATCTTTCTAACATATTTGAGGAAATATTTTGGCTCTTAGCCAAACTTGTGTGCATTTCATTTTTAAAACTCTGCATAATCTACTTCAACATGAAGTTGAATTAGAGCGAAGCCACGTTTATGCTTTTGTTACTCTCTTGAAGGATGTTTATTACTTGACTTTCTTTTAAACTGCGAAGTGATTTTTCTGCAAATTTTCGATCCTTTTATGAATAATGTATTCGGAAGTATTTTAATTATGCCATCGAGTTTTGTGAGTTTTGTCTTGGGTTTGAGATATTCTTTTTTGTAAATCACATACTTTTTTGGCTCAGCTTGAATTGGTATTAAGCTAATGCGTTGACTTTCTTCTTATTTGTCATATTGAATTTTCTTGATCAAGGGTTATTTTTGAAGTTGTCAATGGAATTGTGTCTAGCAAACTTCATTGCTTGAGTATCTTTGTTTATCTGGAATTGGACACCTTCTCTCAAATCTATGAGCATTATCCTTGACATTGTTTCTCTTCGCTATAATCTTGTGTCCTTCTGAGTAGACTCGAGAATTGTTTTGATATCACGTGCGACTTGTAGACGTAGTAATGCGATATGTTAGTTCTTTAAGACGTGATATGTATATATGGAAGGTGAAGTGGTAGGTGTGTAACGTTATGATGAGTTGTGGGTGTTTTGTCCCTTGCAAACGAGCTTGTGGGTGTTAGGCTCATGATCGGCTATGAGGTTGTAAAGTGCTTGACAGAGTTGGAGAGTTGAAGCTTTGAGGTTGAGATGAGATTAGTGTGCGGATGTTGAGCACGTCGTTGTAACCTCGTCCTGTTTTATAACCTTCAATGCCTTGCTTTACTACCACATGCTTGAACCATGACATCTTTTGCATTTGAGCCTATATTGTAATGTTTGCTTTGCAACCATATTCCTACCTTTGTATCCTTATGCATATGATAATCCAAGTATTTGAAAACCTACATATGTTTATATTTTGAGATACTTTTGCTTCTTCCTTAAATGTGTTCAAGGGTGAACTGTTATGAAATTTCTTTCGTTTTATATCAATTTTTGAGGACAAAAATTTTTATAAGGTGGGTAGAATGTAAGACCCAGAACCTTTGAAAAGTCTTTTTATAATCAAATCTCAAATCATATGGTTATTTATAGCCTTAATTTCAGAAATTATTTTATTAAAGGTAATTAAGGCAAGTTTTGATTTATTGGATTTGAGATGAGTTATGATTATTATCCAATTTTATAATTATTGGATTATTTTCTATATTTGAATTATAAAGTTGATAGTTACAAAATAATAAGGATTTTGTATGATTTGGATTAGATAAGTAATATTTTAAATATTAATACAAATATTTTGGAAAATGAAGAAATTAAGTATATTATTTCTAATTATTTGATTTGGGCATTTTATTAAAAGTAATTTGTAAGAATGGATGATCAAATAGTATTTTTTATATACAATTAGTGTTGGATTTAATTTGGATTTCAATTACTATATTATTCCCAATTTTTATTTGAAATTACCAATTTGCCCCTAACCCTAATTTTATTCAAAAATCCTAACCCTAAAACCCTGACCCATTACCCGTTTCTCCTCCCTGAACCAGCAACAGCAGCTGCTGCCCCTCTCACCCCAACGGTCACACACACACACACAGAGAAAGGGAAAGGAGCTCAGAAATGGAAATGGAAAGAAAATGTGGGACTGAGTCGCGGCGAAGGAGAGGAGGAGGGAGCTCGCCACCGCCGCGCTGTGCAAAGCCGCCACCTGTTCTGCCTTCCATCAAGCCGTCCCGCCGATGCCGCCGCCGAACAAAGGAGAGTAACCATCGCGAGAAGCCACTACCATCCTTGCTCATCGTCTTCCCTAGAATCGCCGCCGTCGAGGGCCAGCAGAGGGAAAGAACGAACGCGAGCCGGCGCCACCACCGAGAAGAGGAACTCATGTAGTTGCCGTCGCGATGTAGTCTTGCATCCGCCGCCGTCTTCGCGGGATTTGTGTGGCCGCGGCCACTCCCCACCGTGGAGTCCGTGTCATCGCCATTCAGCCATCGCCGGAGCAGGGATGTGCGAGGGAGATGGACGCCGCCAGGAGCGTCGCGTCGCTGCCGCTGCCTGTGCCGTCGTCGTCGTTGCCGGACTTCTTGAATGCCACCGTCAGAAAGGGTTCCGGTCGCCGTTATTGGAGCTGGCCGGGACTATTCCATGGCTTTGTCGCTCATCCCGATCCTGCTCTGTTTTGGTTAATGCTGTTGCTATTGTTTTGGCCACCGAAAAACCTCGTTGCCGCCACCTCTGCTGCCAGAAACAGCCGCCGAGTTTTCTATGATGGTAAGCTCTAACTCTGCTTCAGCTTCTTTATCTGTTAATTTCTCCATGGGCCATGAGAGTTGTTGCTATGGCTGGTTGTGTTAGGAGTTTACCGCGAGTTACCGTCGTTCTGGTCACCGGCTGTGACGTTGGTGTTGCCGGAACCGCCACTGGTGCAGCCACTACTTGGTTCCCTCGAGTACGGTAAGCGTTTTTGTTTTGAAGAGTCCTTTAATCACTGCTTTATTATCATACATTGACGTTTTGCGGCATTAATTACTATGAGATTGAGTTTCGGTTATTGTATGTCGCGATTAGTGTTGCTGTGGTTACCGCGAAAGTGGCTTGGAGCTGAGGTTACGGTTGTGGTGATTTCGGTTTAAGAGAGGAGGTTCCTGTGGCACTTTTGGGTTATGGAATTTGCGCTTTGAGGTAGGGGCGTTTTCCAAAAACTATACCTTATGTGTTGGAATTATTACATATGAATATTGTTGTGAGAAAATGTGTATTTGGTGATTGTATCAGTCTTATGTATAATTTGATTGTATCAAATGATTATGAATGTTTGTTTGGCTGAATTGTTATGCGGCTTTGTGAAATGGAATGTTTTGATGTTGATTCTTTAAAGCTTTGAAATTTGAGTTTGATCAGTTGAGTTGATTTTCTTGAGGATGTGAAAAATGGAATACACTTTTGAATTCAGCCTGGTTTGCTTTAAATGATCTGGTTTGATAAATGATTGTTGCTGAACCGTTTCTTTAAAGCTTTAGAAATGAGCTTATTCGGCTGATAATGATTTGATTTTGAAACGATTTTCTTGAAATATGGAATTGAGATGATTGTTGGATTTTGGCTTGCCTTGAACTGATTTTGGATTTTGGGCTGTTGAAAATGATTGTGGAAGGGTTTTGTTGGGACCCGAACCGGGTGGCAAAGTCCAAGTTTTAGGAGAGATGCTGCCAAAATTTCTATAAAATCCGAGTCTTTATTGAAATGTTGTTTGAAAAAATGATGAGTTAAAGACTTCTACTCTTTTATTTGAATGATCAAGAAAAGGATGATTCATGCTTTTGAAATGAATTATTAAAGAGGAAATTGTGATTTAGTCTTGCTTTTTAAGAAAGGCATTGTATCTCTTTCAGAAGAAATTTATTTAGATGAAACTTACGTTTTAAAGCTGTTTTAAATGTGACAAGGGCAATGCCTTTGAATTTGACTTGAGGGTTCCATTTAGAGGAGTTTTAATGATTTTGAAAGAACCTGAATGTCTATTGACAAGTTTCATTTTGAAATGTTTTGAGAAAGGTTTTAAGTACTCTTTGAATTCTGAATTCTTGCAAGACTAAAACAATTTTGAACAGTTGAAACGTTCTAGAATTCATCATGGGGTTGAAGTTGGTTTTGCCTGAGTAAAGGAAACAGATTTGAAAAAAGTGAATGATTATGTGACTCGGTTTGGCTTAGATCCTATTTTATTAATCAAATCAGGAAGCCAAGGTTTTTAATAAATTTAAATGAACTTGGTGAAATGAGTTATGTTATTCTCCCCTAAAGACTTGGGACTTTGTCGAGAAACTTTGTTATAAAATTCCCAATTGTGGGGTGGATGATTTTGAATGTTCCCAAAATGAATCTTTAATTTTCCAAGGTTTTGGAAGTTTTGGAAAGAGGATGCCGAGAGCGGCTTTGTTTTAAAAAGGGAACTCACTTTGAGTAAATTTGGCTTATGAGCCTAAGATGATTTGAGAAACGAGATTTCTAAAGCCAAGGCTGAAGAGAGTTGAAACTTGATTTCAAAGTGAAACGATTTGAGAAAAAGTGATTTATGGCTTAAATGCCGATTTTATAAATTTGATGATGTTGGATGGTGGAAGTGCTGTTTTGTTATGGGCCGGAATGGCTGCGTATGATTATGAATATTGGCTGGTTCTGGATTGAACCGTAAGCCGGAATGACTGTGTATGCTATGAATATTGGCTGGTTCTGGATTGAACCGTGAGCCAGAATGGCTGTGTATGATATGAATATTGGCTGGTTCTGGACTGAACCGTGAGCCGGATGGCTGAGATGGATGTTGATCCATGAATGAGAATGAATGCATGTATATGCTGAATTATTGATAATTGTGATTTGCACTTCCACTATCAGAGGCACGAGATCCCTGGGAGAAAGCAGTGGCTAGCCACCACGTGCTCCAGGTGGAGGCTCGAGACTCTGCTGACCCTATGTTGTAAGTGTGGCCGGGCACTGTGAAAGTCCCGGATGAGCTTGCCCCCGTAAATATTCACCAGTAAAGGTGATGGATGTGGATCATGATTATGATCAAGTTTATGATGAGTATAACTCGAGTTGGGGATGCACAACAGAGGGACAGTCGAATGGTTAGCTACCAGGACTTGTCGGGTTGGCTCTATAACCGATAGATGATATCATCAGCCTCTAGGGACAGGCATGCATCATATGCATTTATGTGACATTGTTTGGGTGTGCATATTATACTTGGTTTGCCTATGTGATTAATTACTAATTGTTCTACTTGCAATAACTGTTCGTTTGTGCTTACATCTTCCTATTTGTGTTTGCTATTGAGACTCTGTTGGACTGTGGTGATTGGTTGATGGTTGGATTGTTTGGACCTAGAGCCGTGGTTGGAATGAGATGAACCGATGGTTGGATTCGGTTTTGTGTTTCTGGTTTGGAATAAAATATGAAAAGGCTATTTTGTTTCAGCATAGATAAACCGTTTTGAAAGGCTTTTGAGTTGTTGAGAATTGAATGGTTCCTCTTTCAGAAAAGATTTCCGACTTTACTTTTATTGAAAACCGTTGTTTTTGAAAAGAGGCATAAGACGGTTATTAATCACTGGTGCGGTTATCTTCACGTATCCTATTACAGTAATTCCCAGAAAACCTCTGCTAAGAACCCTTTCGAGGATGATGTTCTCACCCCCCTACATTTTTCCCCTTTCAGGATATGGGCACAGAAGTCACGAAGAGTTTATTTAGTTGTTGTTGAAATGCCTTGTATTGCTTTAGATTATTATTTATTGTACCCTCGCCCTTATCTTGAGATATTCTGTAAAAGGGATAGGATTTGTATTGGACACTGCTTGTAATATTATTTATAAATATATGTATCTATATGGATGTATCCTTTATGAGTTTGTGTAAGTTGTATGGTATGTATGGATGTATGTTGTATAGCAAAGGTATTTTTGGGAGTAGTTTTGTGGTTTAAAGATTTAAACAGGCTCATATTTTAGTATTAAATAGTATAAGTATCGTCGTAATGTCCGAGCTATCACATTCGCGCAGCCGGAAGCGTGAGCTTTGGTAGTTAGGGTGTTACAATGCGTGGGCACATATACCAGAATTTCTGGTTTTTAGCAATTTCTACAGAATTTTGTTTTTTTTTACCTAAACTTCAAACACGCATAACTTTTTTGTTGAAAACCATTTTTTTGTCCGTTCTTTAAACGTCATAAACTACTCGGACCCAATTTTTATTTAAGACAAGTTTTTCCAAATTTGAGGGTTCGAGGGTCAAATTACAGTGCGTCAAAGTTTGTTAAAAATTGTGTTTTTACCAAAAACTCAAAACCTTATGTTTTCCAAAATTTCCAATCCAAAATCAACCAAATCATAACCGAACCAACACAATTCATTCCTACACAAGCTCACATAATCATTTACTTGCCAATCATCATTCCAACCCCTTAACACTTCAACTCATTCAAATCAGTTTTACATATAATTCCACCAATGGCATTCATATACTCACCAATCATTATTAGCATCACCGATATGAGTATATACATGTTAAGTTCATCAAATCCAACCATTCAAACCATTCAAGTCTATTGACGCAGTGAAAATTGGCCGATTAAGAAATTAATGTAAGAAATACATTGCAAGTACAGTTCTCAACCGGCTAAAATATGCTTATCAATTTAGGAAAGAGTTGTCACAAAATTAAGAACAAAATATTGGGAGTTGAAACCCAAGTCGTCTCTCAACGAGTTGACAAAAGAGTGCAGCTTATTGGTTAGTGGTTTTTCCAGAAATTTTGAGTTTGAGAAACAGAAAAATAAATAATTGTAAAATTGAGCAACTGAAATTAACGAGAGAATTTATATAATTCAATTAAAAGCCTTGACCGGGAGAAAATTAATTGGAATTTCTATCCTTGTCGAATTTTTCCAAGTGTAATAATAAAAGGTTGTTGTTCTACTGGGTCATCCCTTAATTAATAAGGAAAAGTCAAGTAACTAACTAACCAACTATATCACAGGTCCTAATGCTTTCCTAAGAAGGATTAGAGTCAGAGACTAGCGTTGTCAGCCAACAACTTCCAATTAAGATTAACACTTGAGTATTCCAACTCATGGTTCTCCTCTTAATCAACTCCTAATCAGGTTAGGAGACTACTCCATTAACATGAATATAACTTTCACAGAATTAAAAAGGGAATAAAAGGAAGACATGATAAACAATAATTGAAAATTAATTAAAAATAAAAATAATACTCTGCATTAATAAATCCCAAAATGCAACATACTTATCCAAACAGTGTTAATGGGTAGTAAAAAGTAAAGGAATAAGAAAACAAACTAGAATAATAAAACTTCCACAGAGGTAATGATTCTTCTCAGTATCCAAAAGCAAAAGCATGAAACTCTAAAACTATGAATGTGAAGAATCCTAGAGGAAGGAGTAGAATTTTCTCTAAGATACAAAAACTAAACTAAAACTCTGCGTAGTGAGAATGTGTGTCGAGTTTCTACTGTTTCCTGGCTCTAGTCTGTGTTTTTGGGCCAAAAAATGGGTCCAAACTCGGCTCGAAATCGCCCCCAGTATTTTTCTGCAACTGCTGTACGTCACGCATGTCACGCGTGCGCGCCAGGTGCGTGCGCGCGTCGATTGTCCTCGTTGCCTGTTGCGCGTACGCGCCAGGTGTGTGCCCGCGTCGCTCCTCGCTGATCAGCTCCTTTGTTTCCTTGCTTTCCTTCCATTTTTGCAAGCTTCCTTTCCATTCTCTAAGCCATTCCTGCCCTATAAAGCTGAAAACACTCAACGCACAGATAATGGCATCGAATGGTATAAAGGGGAACTAAAAATATATAATTTAGATGTCCAGGAAGCAAGTTTTCAACCATAGAATAAAATTGGGAAGGAATCGTAAAATCATGCAAATCATGTGAATAAGTGAGTAAAGAGTTGATAAAAACCACCCAAATTAGCACAAGATAAACCATAAAATAGTGGTTTATCATCTATCTTATGGAAACTATCCTAAGTTTTCACGTAACATTAGAGATTAACTACAGGAAATCAAAATTATACCTTGGCTGATTTTCTCCCAAACCACAAAGCACTAGAAAACCTTATTTGCACAATTTTCCAAGCCCTCAAAGCCCACTTGACAAGCTTCCAAGGGTTCCAAATCAACTCCATAAGCTTCAATCACCACAACTTTTTTCTAATTCACCAATTTGTCATCACTTCACATATACTTAACCTAATTCATATAATTTCATGTACATACACAAATTTCAATCCTCTAACTTCATAAAATTGACAAATTACAAGGGAATCATGGTTTCTTACCTTTGCCCACAGACAATTAGATGAAACCCAATATGTAATACCCAAAATCATGAAAATATAAGAAGGGAATAACTGGGTGAGAAATTCAAATTTTTCACCACTTTAATTGAATAGATTTGAAGAAAATTCCAAGACAAATGCGTGTCCGTAGACGGCTCGTCAATCGGAACTTCAGATTGAAAGATATGAAAGATTGAAATTTGGAAGTAAAAAGGGTTAGGGTTCTCCTTCTCCTTCAGCGTGCTCCCCCCTTCTCTTTGTGTTATGAGCTGAAAAGCTCAAGTGTGGCATATGTATATGTTGGGCCTTGGACCCAATATAGGTCCGGTTCTTTAGCCTGTTGATCAGGTTTTGGGAAAAAATCTTCAAAATTAGTGTTGAAAAATCAAATATTTCAATATTTTTACTTCTTCAAATTATAAAATTTAATTTCCTAATTTTTCTGGCTCATAATTAATTTATTAGTTAATTATTTATTAATTTACCAAATTCACAGAATAAGTATCTAAATTATATACAAACTACAAATAAAAAGTGCAATAAATTAAAAGGTACTCATCAAAATACCAAAATATATAAACAAATATCTGAAAAGCATAATAACAATAAAAATAGAAGTGTTTAGAAGAAAAAATTTTCACCAAACAGCTGATCTAGTCGGTCGACCTCCCCACACTTAAAAATTTGCATAGTCTTCCATGCTACATAGAATGGAAGGAGTCATCCTCATCATCTCCACCGCCAGCTGGTGGATCCTCATTTTTGCTCTACTCTGAGGGAGTATCCAGCTCCTTGATCATCGGGTCCCAGTCCCGATTCTAACGCTTGATGTTCTCATAGCATCGCTTGGAGCGTCGCTCCAAGTGAGCTATCTCCTCAAAGAGTCTCTAGACCAGATGGTGAATCGGCTGTGATGATGGTGATGGTGGTGCTACGGGATGTGGTACTGGTGGTGGTTCTGCTACTGCTGCTGAGGTGCCTGCTTCAAATGTAGATGCTGCCTGGCTGCGGCCTCTACGTCTGGTGGATGGCTGAGACTTGTACCAGTTGCCATGGGGTATGTTCTTCTTGCTTCCGATGATTGTTAGTCTCTCATCAATGTCCTCCTAGATAACTTCTTCCTTCAAAGTTAATTGATGAGTGATTAAGCACGAGAAGGCGAGGTTGCCAACATAGTAAGCCCTCCCCATGTACTTCCTAATGAATCTTGGAAAGTAAAGCTATTTACCCTCCAAAACATACCATATCAATACTGCCATATCAGCTATGAGTTCAGTTTCATGGGTACTCGACATCACGTAATTGGAGAGGATCTGTTGCCATATCCGAGGCTCTATAGTCAAGGCATTTATTGAGATACCCTTGGGGACTGTCTTGTTTGCCCCATAAGTCCAGCTACTCCCAGGCTTGGCAATCACTTCCATCACCTTGTACCAATCGAAAGTCAGCATTTTTTGCTCACCCTTCTCCTTTTCATAATCATCGTTTCCACTAGTCTTAGGTGGAAAGTGGAGGATCTCCTCTAAGTCTTCCTCACTCACCAAAATCTGCTTGCCTCTGAGGAAAATCTCATCGAGGGCACCCGTGTAATAATTTGCATAGAACTCACGGACCCAAGAAGTGTTTACCTCCATCAGTTCCCTATCTAGAAACGAACATTCTCGCTACTCAATCTGATCATGAGTAAACATCATAAGCTCAACGGGGAGTTGGAGTTTTCTCTCAACATGCAGTATGCGTTTCTAAAAGGCAGGTAACTTCAATTCCGAGTAGAGGTTGGAGAACTTGGACGGATCTATAGGAGGTGTTCTCTGATTAATCTAATCTTTCCTACCGATTTGTCTCTCAGAATGTGGTTCATCTGTAGTTTTAGTAGTTTGTCTGGTTCTGCCTCTCTTACTCGGGCTGTTCCAGTGGTCTTTCCCTTTCTCTTTTTATCAGTTATCTTGAAAAAGAGCAAAGAAAAGTGGGTATGAGGAATAGAATCACAAGGCAATGAAATAGATATTATACAAGCAAGTATCAAATAGCATAAGACTTAGGTGAATAACCAAGTTTATAAAGTGGAAGATGAAAGGAGAATTGGTTGGATGTATGAGTGAAATTACGAAACAAAGCCAACTAAAAATCACAATCCAATCCATAACACCAATCAAAGTTAGTCACATTTCCAATTTAACGTAAAAGTATGAAAACATGGTTGCTATGTACTGAAGAAAAGAAAAGAAGTTAGTTGAAAAAGAGTTAGTTGTCATGTAACATAGCAAACATTGCCCTTAGAACTTGAAAATTTTCCAGAAATGTAAAAATAGGCAAGGTCACAATCGAACTTCACAAATCATGCATTATGCCAAAACAAATGATTTAAAGTATGTGTAGTACACATAGTCAAGAAAATAAGGGTCAACATGTCATCAAGGCATAAGCATAAGAAATTGAGGTAGTGTATATCACTGGTAGTGTATATCACTCTAATCACTCAAGTGTCTAGGGTCAATCACTCTACTCTTCCCTAGTCATGCTTTCTAAACCTTGTTCTTCATCTAACCAATCAACAAATATTTAGCATACTAATGTAAACATCATGAGGTCTTTTTAGGGTTGTAATGGGGCTGAGGTAAAGGTAAGGATACATATATAAGGCTAAGTGAGCTAACAAAGTGAATCCTTGATTAGTCTAAGATCTCACCTAACATATACATACTTTATATAATTTAAAATGCTTTACCTAGCTACCCAAATTTTTCCCACTTTTGTATTACATGCTCATGTATCAAACTTATTTTTGAAGTTTGTCCCATGTGCATTGATTCTTTTTATTTTGCATTTGGGGTAATATATATTTTTTTTGTATCCCCTTATTTAAAATTTTTTTTCTTTTTTTTATCAATACACATGGTAATTTAATTATTTTGATTTCACATGAGCATGCTTTCCAGATTTTCAAATAACATATTCAATTTAATTCCTTACTTTTTTTATCATCCCATGTTCCCATAAAATTCTCCATACTTAAATTATACACAATATCCATCTTAAGATAACCAAGGATTCAATTTGGGATTTTTAATTTGTTTTTCTTCTTAAGGCTAGTAATATGGTTATAAAACAGAAGGGGATTAAAAAGCTCAAAGTGGCTAACAAGGGTGACATAAAAGGTAGGTTTATTTAGGATAAGTGAGCAAAAATACAAATAATGGCCTCAATCATATGCAAGCATGTAAATACACTTAATAATGGACATATAGAATGGAACAAATCAAATATTGCAATTATAGAGAAGAAAACACACAAGAATAAAATATTATGGTTAAATAATGTAACCATGCAATTAAGCTCAAAATCTCACGGGTTGTGTGTTCTTTAGCTCAAAAACCATGTTCCAATTTACAATCTTCAAACAAATTTAACACATAGAAAATTTTAATTAATTTTTTTATTTTATAATTTAGATTGGTGAAAATGTTCAAAAATATGGTCTTAAAAAGAAACTTATTATTTTTGAACTAAGTAGTACTTAAATGCAAACAATCACCTACACATGCAATCTATTATGCAATGCAACGATGAACAAACAAATAGAATATTGGTGTTGAGAAGAGAGTAACTAACCCGTGGAGATTGGTATCGACCTCCCCACACTTAAAGATTGCACCGTCCTCGGTGCATGCTAAGATGTACAAGTGGATGGAGGTTGTGGTTCCTCAGCTGGTGCTCTTTTTGTTCCTTTTCTTGCCAGTGGTTTGGGAGTAGCTTTCTCTTTACCCTTCTTGGTGGCCATCCTGAAAAGGGAAAAAGAAAGTAACTATTAAAGCTAAGGGTTAGAGTAAGGAAGAGAACGGGAAAGGTGGTGATCAATGCATAGTAAAGAAGAATGACGTTAACACATGGTCATGAATACATGTGAAAAGTCATCAATAGAAATATAGCAAGTGCATGTGAAGACAGTTAAATGCAATGTGTTTATTGGCATGCTGGCAAAGGCATGAGTAGCATAGATCAAGCATTCAATGTCCAATGTAGATTACCAAGTCTTCCAAACTAACAATATGCTTGTAATAACAATTATATAAAAATTAATAAAATAGAGAAAGGGTTTTATGAAAAGCAAGCATATAGAATACTAGATTAAAAGAAATCCAAAAATAGTGCACAATAAGGTATGGAAAGTATTAATTTAAACATGCAAGCAACCCCATAAAAATAATATATAATTGTTAAACAAGTCATTAACAATCCACAAACAAAATATAGAAAATAATGACCCAAATAAATTTCCAACACCAATGAAAATAATGCAAAGAATGAAGGTATGCAAATAAATTAAATGAAATAGAATGAAAGTGAAGAGGGATGAGAAGTCAAAGAGATGAAGAAGAAGAAAGTAAGAAAAGAAGGAAGAAAGAAGTAGAAAGGAGAGAAGAAAGGAGTAAGAATGTTGAAACAGGGAGCGACGCGCGCGCATGAAAACCGCATTAACCATGTGACGCGTAAGCGTCGGCCACGCGTACGCGTGAGTGGTCAGAATTTAAAAATGGCGCGCACGCGTCAGTTACGCATACGCGTGGGTGATTTTGTGCCTTGGGCATAGTGCCCGCACCCGGCCAGCACAACTTTCGGCCAATATACCTTTTATGTCGAATTCGCAAGGCACGCGTGCGCGTCGTTGACGCGTACGCATGGGTGGCTGAATTTTCAAACGGCGCGTACGCGTCAGGGACGCGTCCGCGTGGGCGTGTTTGTGCCTAAAGCACGCCTCTAGCCGCGCTCCCGTGTAACTCTCTGTAAGGTTAAGCGTCGTATGTGACGCGTGCGCGTAGGGCACGCGCACGCGTGGGATGCGCTTCACTCTTTTTTTATAATGCAGTATGCAGAATGCAATGCTTAATATGAATGCTATGCATGATTCTAGGTTCAATCAAAGCTCAAAAACAAACAAAACAGACTAAAATTAAAACTTAAAAAGGAACGATCATACCATGGTGGGTTGTCTCTCATCTAGCACTTTTAGTTAAAGTCCATAAGTTGGACATTCTGGTGAGCTCCTTGTTCTGGTGGCTTGTGCTTGTATTCATCCAGGAATCTCCACTAGTGTTTGGAATTTCCACAGCCTCCGGGATCCCAAACTAGGCGCAGAAAGCCTTCAAGCAAGCTAAAGTAAGTGACAAGGCCCCAAGAGTATTGGTTTCTAGATTGAATTCTGGGGTCCCAAACCTTGCTTTTGCACCCGTCTTCTTGTTGATCATTAGTGTTCCAACCGGGTGGCAGGCAATTTGAATTCTCACTAAAGCAGCCAAACAACTTCCTAGACCCATTTAGTTGAGCTCTACACCAACCTTTGCATTTAAACTCAAAGCTTCCAACCATAATGAACCTTGCAGGACAATTCTTACCACTGACCATCTTCCTCTTACTCTTAATGCGACAAAGAATTCTAATTTGACCATCAGTCTCCAGTAGCCCATATTCAAGTGGAATTAGAAAGCTAAGGGATATGAATTTTACCCACTTGAATGTTGTGAAGGATGATGGCAACTTAGGGGGAGGGGTTTCTAATGAACTTGAAAGCTCCACTCCTTTGTGTTCTTCTTTGACAACTACCACCTCTTTGCAAGCTTCTTCAATATCAACCTCTTACTCTTGGTAGCTTTCTTCCAATTCAATTTCTTTTTCATTGTTCACCAAGGATATGGGAGGTTGTGCTTCTTCTTCTTTAATCTCCATGTCAAGTCCAATGGGAGAGGATTCAAATATAGATAAGAATTCATTAATGATTGAATCCATCTCTTGATCATCCCCTTCAAAGTCTTCAACCATGATATGCTTTGGAGGATGTACACCCTCCTTAACATCAATTACAAATGTCTTAGAAGGAGGCTCTATGACTTGAGTTTTCCATGGAGGTTCCGTATCTCCTAAGTCTTCAACCACTTCTTTCTCTTCAATGGCAGGCGTAGCTTCTTCCAATTGTTCCAATACAAAATCGTACTGCTCACTGTCCACCGGAGTTTCTAACTTCTCTTTCATGCCACGTTCTTCAGTAGATTCTCCACATGAAGCCATGGGAGTTCCTTGAATGTTCAAACGTCGGGAAGGTAATCGAATTATCGCTTGATCCAGTTGGCGAAGGGTTGCATGAAGTTTTTCCACTGTTTCCTTAAGACGATCCCTTGATTCTTGTTGCGCTCGGATATCATAAGTAGGATCATAGTACTCTTGGATTGATGGATATGGAGATGGTGAATATTGAGGTGGTGGTTCTTAGGAGTAATTGGGTTGGAATTGGGGTGGTTTTATATATGGTTCATATGGCTCATAAGATGGTTGGTATGGTGGTTGAGGGTTAGGATTATATGAGGTTGTTTGGTAGTAAAGGGCTTGTGAGTATGGTGGTCCAAAGTCATGTTGAGGAGGGGGTTCATAGGCATATGGTGGTGGTTGTTGATAATAAAAAGAGTGCTCACCATAGCCATTGCCTTGATATGTATCACAGAATGGTTGTTGATAATCCATTGGAGGTGGTTGTTGCCAAGAGGGTTGATCAAATCCTTGTGGCTCCTACCATCTTTGATTCTTCCAACCTTGATGTCCGTTCTCATTATAGTTTCCATTCCTAACAACAACATTGGAATCAAACTTGAAGCCAGAGGGGTGAGAGTTCATAGTAGTAGGAGAAAATAAAAATAAAAACTAATAAAAAGAAAATATTTTGAAAAAGATATGATTTTTAGAAAAGAAGAAAAAAAAATATAAGATAAGATTTTGAAAAAGATATGATTTTTGAAAAAAAAAGATAAGATAAGATAAAAAATTTTAAAATAAAAATCTGAATTTTTTTTAAAAAATATTTACAATAACCAATAATAAGGCACACGTTTGCAATTCCCCGGCAACGGCGCCAAAAATTGACGTGAGCGGAAATTGGCAGATTAAGAATTAATTAGAAAAATGGCGTTGCGAGTATAGTTCTTAACCGGCGAAAATCCACTTATCAATTTAGAAAATAGTTGTCACAAATTTTAGAAATAAAATACTGGGAGTATGAGTCCCAGGTCGTCTCCTAACGAGTTGCAGGAAGATGTGCTATTTTATCAGTCAGAGGTTTTCCAAATGGGTTTGTGTTTGATGAACAGAAAATTAAATTAGAGAATTTATATGATTTAAATAAAATCTTGATCGGGAGAAGATTAATTGGAAGTTCTATCCTTGTTGGAACTTTGTCGAGATCAATTAATAATTAGTCATTGTTTTCATTTAGTTAACCCTCAACGGATGAAGGAAAGTCAAATTAAAAGTCAACTTCTATCCACAAGTCCTAATCCTCTCCCTTGGGAAGGATTAGAGTTATAGACTAACAAGCCAACCAACAATGAACCAATTACAACTGAACTCTTGAGTATTCCAACTCAAGGTTCTCCTTTCAATCAACTCCCAATCAAGTTGGGAAACTACTCCATCACCATAAATGTAGATTTCACAAAATCAATGGGGGAAATAAGAAGAGACATAATAAATAATAATGAGAGAGATTAATTAAAAGTAAAAATAGTTTTTGTATTAATAAACTCTGAAAATAATTGATGAGCGGATAATTTGTACGCTTTTTGGCATTGTTTTTAGTATGTTTTTAGTATGTTTTAGCTAGTTTTTATTATATTTTTATTAGTTTTTAGTTAAAATTCACTTTTCTGGACTTTACTATGAGTTTGTGTGTTTTTCTATGATTTCAGGTATTTTCTGGCTGAAATTGAGGGACCTGAGCAAAAATCTGATTCAGAGGCTGAAAAGGACTGCAGATGCTGTTGGATTCTGACCTCCCTGCACTCGAAGTGGATTTTCTGGAGCTACAGAAGCCTAATTGGTGCGCTCTTAATGGCGTTGGAAAGTAGACATCTTGGGCTTTCCAGAAATGTATAATAGTTCATACTTTATCTAAGATTTGATGGCCCAAACTGGCGTTCGAAATCAGCTCAAAACTGCACGGCGTTAAACGCCGGAACTGGCACAAGAATGGGAGTTAAACACCCAAACTGGCATAAAAGCTGGCGTTTAACTCCAAGAGAAGTCTCTACACATGAAAGCTTCAATGCTCAGCCCAAGCACACACCAAGTGGGCCCGGAAGTGGATTTTTATGTCATTTACTCATTTCTGTAAACCCTAGGCTACTAGTTCTCTACAAATAGGACCTTTTGCTATTGTATTATCATCTTTTGATCACTTTAGATCTTAAGATCATCTTTGGACATCTAGTTCTTAGATCATGGGAGGCTGGCCATTCGGCCATGCCTGAACCTTGTTCTTATGTATTTTCAATGGTGGAGTATCTACACACCATAGATTAAGGTGTGGAGCTCTGCTGTACCTCGAGTATTAATGCAATTACTATTGTTCTTCTATTCAATTCAGCTTGTTCTTATTCTAAGATATTCATTCGTACCCAAGAACATGATGAATGTGAAGATTATGTGACGCTCATCATCATTCTCACTTATGAACGCGTGCCTGACAACCACTCCCGTTCTACAAGCAAACAAGGCTTGAATGTTTATCTCTTGGATTCCTTAATCGGAATCTTCGTGGTATAAGCTAGAATTGATGGCGGCATTCAAGAGAATCCGGAAGGTCTAAACCTTGTCTGTGGTATTCTGAGTGGGTTCAATGATTGAATGACTGTGACGAGCTTCAAACTCCTGAAGGCTGCGCGTTAGTGACAGACGCAAAAGAATCACTGGATTCTATTCCAACCTGATTGAGAACCGACAGATGATTAGCCGTGCCGTGACAGGGCGCGTTGAACATTTTCACTGAGAGGACGGGACTGTAGCCACTGACAACGGTGATGCCCAACATACAGCTTGCCATGGAAAGGAGTAAGAAGGATTGGATGAAGACAGTAGGAAAGCAGAGAGACGGAAGGGACAAAGCATCTCCATACGCTTATCTGAAATTCTCACCAATGAATTACATAAGTATCTCTATCTTTATTTTATGTTTTATTCATAAATCATCCATAACCATTTGAATTCGCCTGACTGAGATTTACAAGATGACCATAGCTTGCTTCATACCAACAATCTCCGTGGGATCGACCCTTACTCGCGTAAGGTTTATTACTTGGACGACCCAGTGCACTTGCTGGTTAGTTGTGTGAAGTTGTGAAATTATGTTTAGACCATGGTATTGAGCACCAAGATTTTGGAACCATTACCGGGGACTATTTGAGTTGTGAAAAGTAGAGATCACAATTTCGTGCACCAAGTTTTTGGCGCCGTTGCCGGGGATTGTTGAGTTTGGACAACTGACGGTTCATCTTGTTGCTTAGATTAGGTATTTTTCTTTAGAGTTCTTAAGAATGAATTCTAGTGTTTCAAGGTGATGTTCTTATCATCACCAAAGCTAATTGATTCTCATCAATTTAGCTTTTGAATGTAATGTCCTGCTGAAACTTGGCTAGCCATGTCTAATTTCTTTAGACTGAAGCTTTAGACTAACATTGCATGATTCCTTGAATTCTCATTAAGAATGTTGATATCTTTATTTTCTTTTCCACTTAATTTTCGAAAAATCCAAAAAAATTTACAAAATCATGAAAACCAAAAATATCTTTTGTTTCTTGTTGAGTCTAGTGTCTCATTTTAAGTTTGGTGTCAATTGCATGTTTCTGTTCTTCTTGCATTTTTCGAATTCATGCATATGTCTTCATTGATCTTCAAGTTGTTCTTGATGATTTCCTTGTTCTGATCTTTAAATTCTCTTGTCTTGAGTGTTTTGTTGTTTCTCATATGCATTCTCATTTTGTTAGTGTCAGTAGTATACAAACTGCTAAGTTTGGTGTCTTGCATGCATTGTTATTTGATTTTAGTTACATTTTGATTATTAAAAAAATCCAAAAATTTTTTAATTTGTGTCTTTTCAAGTCAATAATACAGAAAATTGAAGATTCAGAACATACAGCAGAGGAATTACACAAAAAAAGCTGGGCATCCAAAACGCCCAGTGAAGAAGGAAAATTGGCGTTTAAACGCCAGCCAGGGTGCCTGGTTGGGCGTTTAACGCCCAAAAGGGTAGTGTTTTGGGCGTTAAACGCCAGAATGTGCACCATTCTGGGTGTTTAACGCCAGGATGGCACAAGAGGGAAGATTTTGTTTTTAATGCAAATTTTTTTCAAGTTTTCAAATTTTTTCAAAATCAAATCTTTTTCAAATCATATCTTTTCAATCATATATTTTCAAAATCAATTTCTTTTCATTTTCAAAGATACGTGCTAACAATTAATGATTTGATTCAACATTTCAAGTATGTTGCCTTTTCTGTTGAGAAAGGTTTAATATTTGAATCATATCTTTTCTTGTTAGCCAAGTTATTAAATTTTAAATCAAATCTTTTTAAATTGTTTTTCAAATCATATCTTCTCAATCACATCTTTTTAAAACCATAACTTTTCAATCATATCTTCTAATCACATCTTTTTCAAAATAGTTTTCAATCATATCTTTTTGATTTCTAATTTCAAAATCTTTTTCAAAAATCACTTGATTTCTTTTCCACTCTTGGTTTTCAAAAATCAATTAGTATTTTTTCAAAATATTTTTAAAATCTTTTTAATTTATTCCTTCCCCTCTTCTCACATCCTTCTATTTATGGACTAACACTCCTTCTCAATGCACAATTCGAACTCCATCATACTTGATAAGTTCGAATTCTTCTACCTCTTCCTTCTGATTTTCTTTTCCTCTGACACCTCAAGGAATCTCTATACTGTGACATAGAGGATTCCATATTTCCTTGTTCTTTTCTCTTTC